>NC_054825.1:49131234-49759734 GCF_018345385.1 Vulpes lagopus
GTTAGGCCTGATACAAACAGAGAGCTGGCCTTCCGGGGAGTAGCCCCCTGGGAAGGACATGCACATATTCTAACCACATCGTGGAGAGCAAATCAACACTAGTTTGTTTGTTTTTTTCTTTAAACAGACACCAAAAAATTACTTTTTAAATTCCCGGAGTGAAATCCCACTTAGGACTGGCTAGGGATGGCCTCAGTGAGGGCATAGCTTTGCCCCTCACTAATAGGGTTCCTCTCCTTAGCCATAAGCGGAGTTATGTAGACACAAGCTTGGTCTTTTCAAGGTGGGGATGACGGTTTGGGGGGGGGGGTTGCGGGGAGGCTGGCCACGAAGCTCCAAATGATTTCCTGACCTTACTTAGAAGCTGGTGTTGAAAGGTGCTCCCAAGTAGGTCTCAACACATTCTGAGCAATGGCTGAAGCCCCTGGAATTCGTGTGACAGAGGGGACATCTAAGTGACATCGTGGGCCAGCAAACACAGTGGAGATGAAGAGGGGCGGGTATGTTTCCGGGGGGGGAGGGGGGAGCTTACTGTGCACCCAGCTCTGTGTTCACTCTTTTTGTAGGTGAGGAAACTTGATGCTCACGATGCTACTTGTACAAGGGGGTGACCGAAGTGACTACTCTTACTATCCCCATTTACAGATGGGGAAACTGAAGGTTTAAAACCCATCCTGGACCTCATAGCTGGAGGGTGGAAGAGGCCGGGATCTGGGCCCCACCAGTCTGACCCCACAGCCAGCCTCTTGTTCAGAATCTCCAGGGTTGTGCACGTTCTAGAATGAGTCTCCGAAGGAGACCAGCTGCCCTTCTGAATTCCTGCCCCCCCCCCCCCCCCCATGCTCTGTCCACCTTGACCTCCTAGCTGAGTTCCAGCATCTCCATGTGCGCTCCTCTGCTAGGGCTGCCGTGACAGGGCACCACAGGCTGGCTGCCTTAACCCCCCCCACAGTTCCAATGAGATCAAGGTGCTGGCAGGATTGGTTTCCGGGGAGCCCTCCCTTTCCTGGTGCTCACATGGCTTTTCCTCTGCGTACCGCACACTCCTGTGTCTCTTGCTTCTCTTCATAAGGACTTCAGTCCTACAGGATTAAGGCTCCACCTTTCTTCCCTGGTTCAATCTGAATCATCTCCTCAAAGACCCCATCTCCAAATACAGTCACCACTGGGGGTTAAGGCTTCAACATATGAATGGGGAGGGAGGCGGGGGACAACCACTTCAAGACACCGGGTGCACCTGGCTCTGCTCTGGGAGATGCAGACTGCTGGCATCTACTGGGTGACCTCGCACTGTCCCCGTGGTTCATCCTCCATGAAGGCCCTTCTGTCACCATGCCTCGCCTTAGCATCCTTGTGTCTACTGGATCATGATTACTTAGAGGTTCCAGGCCAACATCCCCTCCTCTGTGCTATCTTCCCATTCATTCATTCAACTCAGTCATTGCTTTGGTCAGCCACTCAGCCACCCAGCACCTAGTTTAGTAAACCAGTCACCTGCTAGAAGCCGGGCACTTGCCAGGCCTGGGACTTTGATGGTGCATGAGTGCACAGGACAGGGACAATTCTGTATCTGAAAGCAGCCGACCTGGCTACTCTCTCCCTAAGCCCAGGCCACCTGATATCTGTCACCTGCCCTCCCAAACCCAAACTGGGCAGGGGGCTCTCTAGCATCTTCCTGCTCAGGGGGAAACAGGTGTTAATCCCATGGGACAGCTGTTTCCAAGCAAGGGGTTGCAAAGCTCTGTGCCCCCTCCTCTAAAATAAAATCCCAACAAGAGAAATAACTATGTGTGTGTGCATGACTCGTACAAGCAGTCCCTCTTTGCCCACAAAACAGATCTGCTTCCATGAAATACTTCTATCAGAAGAGCAGAATGGAATTACTTCAAGACACCTGGGTGGCTCAGTGGTTGAGCATCTGGCCTTCGGCTCAGGGTGTGATCCCGGGTCCTGGGATCGAGTCCCACATTGGGCTCCCCTTGAGGAGCCTGCTTCTCCCTCTGCCTGCGTCTCTGACTTTCTCTCTCTGTGTCTCTCATGAATAAATAAATAAAATCTTTTTAAAAAAGAAAGAAAGGAAGGAATTACTTCTTTGTGTTCTTAGTGGGGAAGAAAGTGGGCTTTGCTTATCTCGCTGAACTTCCCTTCACTGGGGTGGAGAGCTATGAGACTCACAGCTACCATCCTTCCCCCACAAGGGGCAATAAAAGAGGAGACGCCCCAAAGCAGGCAAACTACGGGACCCTCACCAACCAGGACAATAAGAGCCCCGGGAACCATGGAGATGATCACTGGATCCTGTTTAACTTGGGGACACAACAGAGACAGACAGGAGTTGAAGACACATGTTAGAAAACCAGAGAGAGCCCTTGTGCTCCTCTTTCTCTTTAGTGGCCTGAAATGTCTGTATCAAGGTGAATGAAAACGTCTACGTAAAGTATGCGTGTGTCAGAGTCAGACCCTAACGTGGGCCAAATATCCCAATCGCTGTGATACCCTCCTTGCCTCTCGCTAGCTTCCTTTCATGGCACCAAGAGTGATCCTCCATGAAAAATTGGGAATCTGGGACTCCTGGGTGGCTGAGGTGGGTTGAGCGCCCACCTTCAGCTCAGGGCGTGGTCCCCGGGTCCTGGGATCGAGTCCCACATCGGGCTCCCTGCATGGAGCCTGCTTCTCCCTCTGCCTGTGTCTCTGCCTCTCTCTGTATCTCTCATGAATAAATAAATAAAATATGAAAAAAAAACCCCTGGGAATCTTTTAATTTTTTCATCACAAAAGAATACACACTAGAGTGACCCTTTTAAACCTAAATCCAGTGTCATTCCCCTGTGTAAAGCCAGTAAACAGCCCCCTCCTCTGCCCTCAGGAACAAGTCTGTGGTCCTTGCACATTGGATACTGGAGGCCCCCTCTTCGGCCTGCACCCGGCACAGCACATGGAAGCCCGGAATGCACTCAGCTTCTTCCTGGCCCACGGAGTCTGTTGCTCTTCTCCGGACCTTTGCACATGCTAGTTTCCTCTCTCTTGGCCACGTTTCCTAACTTGGTCAAATCCTCCTCCTCCTTTGGGTTTCTGCTCCAGGGCCACTTCCTCAGGCGAGCCTTCCGATTCCCCTCGACTATGTTAGCTGCTCCTGCCCCAGGCCTCCTTGTACTTCCCTCTGCCTTGGGTTCCTCACCCAGCGCTGTGAGCATCAGGCCCCACACCCTGCACTTCCTTGCACCTGTCCTTGACCGTCAAGCTGCCAGGTCCCTCACTTTATCCTCAGTGCTTACAAAAAGGCAGCACTCGGGGGATGTCGGGTGAAGGAAGGCCCAGTGACACGTGGGTCCCAACACCCTTCCCGCCCTCCCCGCTGCCCTGGTGGCCAGGGAGGCATCTCATCCATCACTGCATCCCCAGGGCCCGGCCCAGAGCTTGGCACACAGCAGGTGCTCAAGGACAGTTGGTGGCCTTAAAGGGGAGAGGGCATGGGGGAGCAAGAAGACGACTCCACTTTCTGGATGGCTTTTCAAATCTCTCCTCTCTGTCAGCCGTTCACACACCCAGAAACTCGCCCACCACCCCATCCCTTAAGGGAGACACACACATTGCAGGGTGTCACTGCCCAAAAGGCTGGCTGGGAGGTATCCTGTCTCTTTTAATTAAAAGCCAGACAGGCGGCCTCCTCCCCTCTCATTCCTCTGTCTCCAGGTCACTTCTGGAGACCAAGAGTCAGCAGGACAGATGAGAAGGAAGTGCGGTGGATGTGGAGAAATCGCTGGGTTTGCATCTCTCTTCCCCCCACCCCCGACCCTCCTCCCACATTCGTCTTCCCCTGTGGGGGACCAGGCGCAGGGCTGAAGGGCCCAGCAGCCAGGAGGCTGGGCCCTGGGCCAGGGCTGCCCCCGCTTGCTGCCTTCATTTCTTCTAGTCTCTTTTTCGTTCCCACTCTTTCCCCCAAAAGCCTGGGCATCCCTTCTTCCTCAGGGATGGGAAAGACAGAGAGCTATCTCCTGGTCATCATGCAGTCGTGGGAGGAAGAGAGTCTCCAGAGGCCCTGGGGGCCACACCGACAGAGAAGCTCCCAGGCCTGGGCCTTAGGGTAGGACCGAGTGCCGAGAGAGGCTTCTAGCAAAGACCCCTTTTCTCCTTCTGAGCCCTATGAGGCCACCACATCTGAGGCTCCGGAGAGGTAGGCAGGGAGTTACCTATCTTGGAGGAGCTTGTTACCTGGTATGCAATGAACCTGGTGTACACTTGGCAAAGTCCACTTCTGGGCAACTGCGCTGAACAACAATCGTGAAGCACAGACCAAGCACAGTGGCAAAGGGGGCTGGGAGAA
The DNA here is from genome assembly GCF_018345385.1 of Vulpes lagopus. Taxonomy (NCBI): domain Eukaryota; kingdom Metazoa; phylum Chordata; class Mammalia; order Carnivora; family Canidae; genus Vulpes; species Vulpes lagopus. The sequence continues at coordinate 49,135,559 of NC_054825.1, forward strand.
AGAGAGATTCCAGGAGGGCTTCCTGGAGGAGGTGGCATTTGAGCCAGACCTTCAAGGAGGAGGGCAACTTCCACAGAGAGATGGCACTCAAAGCAATGGAATTTGGAGTATGTGCGTGTTATAGATGAAAGGGTATTTGTTTAGTTGTTTGTGGAGGAAGGGAAACTCCCTGACCTGCAATGAGGCTGAGATTGAGATCATCAGGTGTCTTTTATCCCTTGCGGCACAGTGTTGGGGTGGATTGTGGATCCCCCGCCCCGGGGGGGGGCGGTCTGCTGAGGTTGCCCGCATCCCCTCTTCCCAGCCCCAGGCCCCGTGTGGAGGGGGGCCCCCAGTCCAGCAGCACCAACAGTCTATGCGGAGGGACAGGCAAGGGTCCCCCTAGCCCGTCTCCAAGGATGCAGTTCATTAGAACACCTCCCTCGTTGCCATGGAAACTCCGGGCCCACAGAGGCTGGGTGAGAGTTCCTGAATTCACTCAGGCCTCGAGCACAATTAGCCAAGATGAATTTTTGAGCTGGAGCATAATGAGACCCGGACGTCCGGAGAGCATATGGCAGCCGCCCAGGGGACGGGAGAGCCCCAGCAGAGCCCACTGCTGTTAGGAGGTCACCAGGCCACCGCCTCTCTTGGGCGGGAGGTCTGGGAGGCACTGGGGAACACTTCCCCCCCTTTAGAATTCTTCAAGGGCAGCACAGCCGATAGCAGTGTTGGGGGGGGGGGAGCGGGAGAAAGAAGAATAGGCTCCCTATATCTGTCCCAGGCCCTTCCAGGGTCAGGGCTGGGGAGCTCTATCCTGCACCCTTTGATAGATTTGCCGACAAATGCATCTCACATGGCTGAAACCATGCTGCAGGCACAGAATAGCTTCTTCTGTCCGTGCAAAAGACAAATACGTCATTCAAACATCTCTACTCGAACATATACGGGGCCAGGCACGAGAAATGCATCACGGGATCCGTGGCATCGCACGCTCCCTCCCACTCAGGACGCGGGGCTTGCCCTCTGGCAGGGGAGGTAGGGCATCTTCAGCTATAACCCTCCTAGCACAGTAGTGACAGGAGAAGGACAGAGTTGGGACTTGAGGAGAGATCAGAGGAGGCTCCGTGGAGGAGGTGGCATTTTGGCTGGACCCTGAAAGCAGGGGGCAGGAGGCCTCTTGAAAAGCACACGTTGAATCTGGGGGCAGCAAGCACACCAGTGTGGCTAGAGGGCGGGGTGTGGGCAGGAGCCATGGAGGTAAACGTGGTCGGAGAGGGAAGGCTTTGAACATCTAGCGAAGTGGCCTGGGCAGGGGGAAGCCAAAGAATATTGCTGCCCAGGTGACAACGGACTCCAGGTGCACAGGCTGGTAGGCCTTCCTTCCTGCCCCCTCCCCTAATCCGGGGCAGCCCAGGCCAGTTTAGGCCTAAAGCCAGGACAGGCTCAGAGCAGGGCAGCCCAGCTCGTGTCCCCCTAGCTCCCGACCCCCAGCTTCCCTCAAGCAGCATCACCCTTGCGAGACTTCCAGAATTTCCAGGCAGAATGGGCGCTTTTTCCTGGCAAGGTTTCTGCACCAAACCCCCAGCGCCCCAGACACAGACCAGGTGACGGATGAGCCCCTTGCTGCCCAGAGAAGAGCCCGGCATAGAGAGAGGAAGGGAGCAGGGAGGGCTAAGGTTGGCTGCAGAGCCACGAGTGGGAAGTAAGGAGTTGGGGAGAGAAGGCAGAGAGGCCCCCCCGCATCTGGTGGGCTGGGCGGGGCAGAGGGGGTGTGTGAAACGGGGGGGGGGGGGACACTTGCCAGGGACTTGCCTTCCCCTGGCTTCTCTGAGGTCCAGACTTTTTTAGAAAGCAGGCTTCCTATCCTGAGAAAATGGGATCAATTTTTTCCAGGAGGTTGCTATTAGCAAAATCACTGACCCTGCAAGACAGAGCAGCAGAGATGGCAAAACTTCCTGTTTGTTCTCTCTCTCCCCCCACCCAGCCCCCGCCCCCAGCCCCCTCTCTGGCCAGCAACCCAGCTCAGGGGCCCGGGAGCCAGGACACCCCAATTCTGGCCAGCCGTCAACCCTCTCCTCCTGAGCTTCAGCCTCTGGGGGAGCTGATTTTCTGAAAGTTGGAAATGCTCTCAGAGCCAAGCCTGTGGAAAAGGTAGATGGTTCGGTTGAGGGGGGCTTGGATCTGGGACACGGCCGCTGACCGGAGCCAGCCCCTCCTTTGTGCCCCAGGAACCCCAGTGCCCCACTGACTGCTTTCTCTTACATGTCCCCACCAGACCCCTTGCCTCCAAAACATCAGCCCGTGTCCTGTTTCCTCGACAGCCCTCACCGTTTCCACCTGGCCGGCTCAGGCCTCCTGCCCCAACCACCAGGATGGCCCCTGACAGGCCTGCTGCCCCCCGGCCCACCAAGAGCAATGGGTGTAACTGCAGACCCCAGGGAGAGGGGCAGGGCCAGCCCCATAGCCTGGACCAGAGGTTGGCTGAGCCCCCTCTCTGTCCTGTGCGCCTCAATAACTCCACTAAAGCCTCCGTGTGCCAGCCCAGCGAGAGCTTTTTATTTGTTTGGCCCATTTTCCCCCTTGATGAGAGGGCAACAGAAATTAGAGGGAAGCTATGGGTTAAATGCAATACTTTTGAGGGACATTTCAAAAATGGCCAGGTAGCTAAAGGGCATGGGCTCCACAGTGCATCGGGCATGGGCTAGGACCCTGGCTCCACCAGCTTACCAGCTGTGGGACCCGGGACACGCTACTTAACTCTCTGAGCCTCAGTTTTCTCAATCATAAAATGGACACAACACACCCCGTGCCACCCACCCTCTTTCCTCACAGGCTGTTGAAAGAATGAGATGCGTGTAGAACAGTTAGCATAGTCCCTGGCACACGCTCCGCGCCAGGTAAACGTTGATCATTAGTATTTTGTTACTGGCGAATTCAAATCCTACAGCATCTCCCTCCTGGCCACCCAAACCCTGGCCAACCCGGAACAGAGGTGGGTGCCCAGCAGCCTGCAACGTAGCAACATCACTTCCCTCCTCCCTTCTTCTCCTTGACCCGAGAAGGCTGGGCCTCTTCTTAATTGCTCTTTGGTTTTACTCCATTTGAAATGAGCAGGGCACCAATTCCCCGCAGGAAAAAATAAATATGCTTCTGCTCAAAATACTAATGAGGTTGGATGCCAGGTGAGGCTGGCGGGGGAGGCCGCCCCCGAGGACTTCTGCCGAGCCCAGCCGGCCCTACGGGAGCACGCAGCCCAGTTTGGAGCATCCTCAAAAGGACAAGTGGGGTGGGAAGCTCTGGTTTTGCTCCACGGGTACCGGCCAGGGGCTGGGCTGGCTCAGGTGACTGGTTGCGGCGAGGGGTGTGGTAATGCCCCACGGATCTGTGGATCCAGCTCCGGGAATACCTGGCTGCCATCTGCCTCTCCTCCCACCCAGTCACCGGGCCTGGAGAATCCTCTTCCCTGTGCCCCAGCTTCTGCCCTGGGTCAGCGCCTCATCAGCTCAACGTGGCTGCTGGGCGCTCGACCTCCAGTCTCTTCTGCCTCCTCTCCCCACTGCTCTGAGCCGTCGTTCTCAAGCAGTCAGTCAACAAACAGTAGCGAGCAGAAAGCAGGTGCCAGCCTGTGGGAAGGAGGAGGACTCAGCCTCCTTTCTGACCCTCTGCCCTCACACTGCCCTGGACCAGGGCCTCTCGCTGTGCCTTCAGGGACAGGCGGCCTCCCCCACTCGGAGACTTGAGCTTGCTGCTCTCGGCCCGCAAGGGCTTCCCAGACTCCACGTGGCTCCATCCCTCCCCTCATTCCACTCTGGGCCTCCACAACCCCCTTCCAGAGCCACCTTATCTAAAATAGCCCGGCCCTTTGCTCGCCTATTGCCCCACCACCAGCCCCAATGCACTTTTCCTTTTCTTTTTCTTTTAAAGATTTAATTTATTTATTCATGAGAGACACAGAGACAGAGGAGAGGGAGAAGCAGCCTCCATGCTGGGAGCCCAATGTGGGACTTGATCCCAGGACCCCGGGATCACACCCTGAGCCAAAGGCAGACGCTCAACCGCTGAGCCACCCAGGCACCCCTATGCATTTGTCTCAACAGCCTTTACCACCCCGTGACACCCTGACATCCTAATATTTATGTATTTCTCTTCTCTCCTGTCTCCTGAGCCTCCAGAGCCAGTCCCTTGAGGGCAGGGGGGATCTTTTGTTCAGCGATGTTGCTGTGCCCTGTCACCTAGAACGGTGGCCGGCGGAGTATGTGCTTGATGAATATTTATCATCATGGGATCTATTGACTCCATCATCTTCTCTATGAAAAGCTCTGGACTGGCTGATCCGCTACTGGCCCCAGCCTCAATCTGCACTTCTCTGGCTCCTCCCGTGGCCCCCGCCCCAGCTCCCAGCCCCTACCCCCCACACTTGATCCTCTCTGGGCCACCCCAAAGCTCTGGATACCCCAGCAGCACCACTGTCCTTGTCTCCACTCGCACCACATGCCCTGCTCGGCACCTTTCCGAATCCTGCTTACCCTACACGTCAGACTTGAACATCACCTCCTCCTGCGGGCCTCGTCCAGTGTCTCTCACGCCCCCCGCCTTCAGGACCTGCGATCGGTGCTGCCCCAATCACGTTTCAGTATCAGTGTCAGCCTCCCAGGCAGAACTCAGCTTCCTCAATGGTGGGGGACCCCTGTCCCCTCTCTGAGCAGTGCCTGGCTTGGATCTGGTGCTTCCTGGATCAGGACTCAGGTGCTTCTGACACTCACACCGTTATTGACCTTCACCTCTTACAAGGCCCACCGTGGATCCGGGAACAGCGAGCCAGTGATGTCGCTGGGAACCGAACCTTGGCCCCCGGAGAAGCCTCTGCAGCCCTGCCCCAGAGGCCAAACAGGACGGGGCGCAGCGTGGCCTGCCGGGACGCTCGGGGCCCAGAGCGCAGACTTTCACATCTGAAGACAAGGCCAGCCCCGCAGCTGTGCTCCTTGGTGCCTGCGACTCCCGGGGGGTCTAAACCGGACAGCCGTGTCCCCTTCCTGGGAGGAAATCCTGCCCGAGTTCTCAGGGACACATGCAGCAGGACTCAGCTGGAGGAGGAAGGAGGGAAGGGGTCCTGGGGGGGGGCCTCGGGCCTGGGAGCCTTCCCTCTGGCCTGACCCCGCAGGCCGCAGCTGAGGCTGCCGGCTGGCTGGCCATCCAGTCCTGCCTCCGGTCAGTTCTCTGGCCTCGAGCACTGCACAGCGGGGACTTCTGCGTGGTATAATGCTCCCTGCACCCCTTCCTCCCCCTCCACTGTTCCCCATCCCACAGCCCCCCTGACTCTCCAAACACTGGCAAGAGACAGACAGAACTGGACTGATACCTCTCTCTTTTCAGAGCTGGAAACAAAGACCCAGAGAAGTCAAGTAACTTGCCCAAGGTCACACAGCACAGTAGAGGCAGAGCCCAGAACAGAGCTAGGCTGAGATTTCAGTTATTATTTGGAGTCACTAGGAAAGCCTGTGCCGAAAGGCTTTCCTGGGACTGGAGGCAGGGGGTTGAGAGGGTTTTCGGTCCCCTCCAGAAATCCTATCTCCCCCGCTTCCTTCTGCAAGCACACAGGCTCTGGCTGGCTTTAAATCCAAAGAAATTCCTTCTCTGCTCATTGGCTCTCAGACACGGGAAGCAGCCCGTTCCCTGTGGCTTCTTCCCTGGAGGATGCGTTCAATAAACAGAACCCCTTTCTCATCTTCCTGCATACATATTTCAGGAGGCTGAGAAACAAACAGATCTGCATTTGCTCTGCTGCTGGCTACTCAGAAATGGGGGCTCCTGTGACTCCGGCAGGACCCTCACCTACCCCCCGCCCCCCGCAGTGTCCCCCAGGCCATGGGAAATACGGGATGGCAGGGACAGCTGCCTTCCTGGGGGGGGGGGGTGGCCCACTGGGGGGGGGGGAACCCGGTAGGAGTGGGAGAGTACAGCCCCGCTTTTTATCAGAGGCACCCCCCGGCCCTCCCACCTACCGCTTGCCGTTCCTAGAAATGGGAGCACAGGGCCTGTTCGGTGTCTGTTGTTCTTGGGGATGCGTCAGTCACTGCTGCCCAGGACCACAGGGGAGGGGACACGGGGTTCCTGCACAGACAGGCACCTCCTACAGGGAGGGGGTGCAGAGCCTCCAAGGGCAGGTGGACCACAGCTCTGGCTGGAAACCCTGGCAATTTAGCGGGCCAGCCCCCCGCCCTGGTACCCCCACACCCTCTTTTTGTTTATTCATTGTCGTTCACAGAGCACATTACTCTTGGGCCAAGAACATTCATCGGCTCCCCATTGCCAACCGGATTTTGACTTCTCAGGCTGTCATTTCCTGTGCTTCCCAATCCCGCCCCACTCCGGCTTCCCAACCACAACTCCCTCCACTCAGTCACACCGCACACCACGGTTAGCCTGCTTGCTCCCTTCCCTGAGATGAGTCCTTCCCTCTCCTAAATGCTGCCTCTTCCCCTCTCTCATTCTTTGCTCTCACCATTTTCAGGATGGCGAATGAGCCACCTCCTCCCTGAAGCCTTCCTTGACCATTCCTACCCCACGAGGATCCCCCCTGCCTCCCCGAGCTTCCTCACGGATCGCCGTCTCCACTGCCACCTGGGACCTGCTCCTGTGACACCCTCACGTGTGAGGTCTTATCATTCCGACTCAGTTACAAGTGTCTAGAGAGCCAGGTGCCAGCTTCTGCTTCAGCCAGCTATCTGGAGGATGAGGGCTGGCCCCGGACATGACTCCAGAAGGAAATTCAGCTTTAAAGAGATCTTCATGCCTGGACTCTACTTCCCAGAGAATCTGATTCTATGGTTCTGGCTGAAGGGGGCAGAGAGGACCAACTACATCATCTGTAGAGGCCCTTGATCAAAAATTATAAAGAATTTCAAGATAGTATCCGCAGAACATCAAGCATCACACAGGTCACAATCCCACGAAGCTGGTCCTGGGGGCAACTATTTAAACTTCCCCAGGGGATGTGTACCAGCCTTGAGAGCCACCAGTCATGACAATGTGGGGCGACTGAGGGCTCTGCACCTCTGAGCTCCCACAGCAGTAACGCGCCTCTGCATGCCTGGGTTGCCCGGAGCACAAATATTTGTCGAAGGAATGAATATATGAACGGATGGAGGGAAATGAAGCTTGAACTAGAAAGCTGGGAAGGATCTTTTTCCCACTTGCTTTAAAAAATCAAATATATTAAATATTAATACTATATTATTAACAAGTCAATATAATAAGTCAATAATTGTTTTGTATAAAAAATAAAATATTCATAGTTTAATATTAATATACTAAAACACATTCAACATGCCCATAGTGCACAGGTCTTAAGTGTTCAGCTTGAAAAATTTTTACACATGCTAACAATCACCTGACTCCCATCCCTCCAGAAGGTTCTCTTGTGCCCTATCCCAGTTAATACTATACCCCACCTCACCCTGGGTCACCAATAAAAAGTGAATAGAATGTTCATCAGAGAAGGGCTCTCTGGCTGGAGGAGGCTGTATGGAAAAGATGCAGTAAAGGCTGACTGATAGAGTTCCTGGTGCGGGAAGGGCTGGTGTTTATAGGGAATGAGAGGGAATAAGCACAAAGTTTTGGACCGGCTCAGCCACTTGCTCAAAGTCACGGGGCAAGTTGTGTTAGAGCCAGGACTCAAACTCTGATCCTCAACCCCCAAGTTTTGTTAGCTTTTCACGACCTTGGCAGTCCGGAGTGTGTGTGCACACGCGTGTGCACAGGGGCACATGTGTGTGCACGCCCTAGAGGATGTGGCTCAGAGGGAGGCGAATGGGGCAGGGTCTGAGGCTGGGCAGCAACGGGGAGTAAGTATATCCGTAAGCTCCTCCCGCACCCAGCCTTGGACCAGGTGATTTTATCCTAAGATAGCTAGAATGGCCTATTTAGTAAATGGAAGAGTCATATGAACAAAAAATGATAAGTCTCTATTTTACACAATATACAAAAATAAAATCTAGCAAGACTGAAGATCAGAACATAAAAAGCAAATGTCTAAAACTACGATGAAAATAAACTAGATTTATTACTTTAGAGTAACAGGATCACTCTGAGAACACAAATATGAAACAGTCACTTCTATTTTGGTGTATTGCCTTCAGAGGCATGCACCTGTGGGCACACAGATACACATCTCTATGTTCACCACTGCCTTGAGGTTTGTATGACACTAAATTGGACATACATACTACATTTTCATCAGTAGAAGGATAGATTAAGACCGTGTAATTGCTATGATAGGAATACAGTATTTAGGAAGAAGGTACAAATTTGACGTATAGTTACATAGATCACAATATATAATACTGAGAGGAAAAAAGCAAAATGTACAATGAAAAGATGTAACATTTGTCTAAGTTTAATAAAAATAATGCAAAGAAAAAAAAAAGTCCCAACCAGAGGGGGAAATGACTGAGCCAAGGTCACCCAGCATCAGAGCTGGGGTTGAGGCTCAAGCTGCCAGAAGCCCCCTGCACTGGTCTTCTCTCCACGCCACAACCCCATCTTCCCAGCAGGAGACCTATGGCCCTCTGGGCCCTGCTTCTGTTTTCTCAACTCCCAGGACCAGCCTTTCTGGTAGCCCCAGGCAGGTGGAAAGCCCAGTACCAGGAATGCCACCGAGGGGGTATCTCCCTGGGGGGTGGGGGCTGCACCGGCTGTGCTCACTCCTAGGAGCAGGGAGATACCAGCAGGGGATCCGGGCTGGGGGCCCGAAACCCCTGCCCCCACCTGGCAGCACGGGGGCTTTGGGATGTCCACTCACTCTCTGCCTGTAGGTCGGGTTGGAGCAGACCCCCTAAAGGGCAAGTCAGATCGTATCACTCTGTTAAAACCCTGCCAGGGCACCTTGTGCCTCCCCAAGGTGCAGCCAAAGCCCCAGCACCCGCTCCCACCTGCCCCTCCAGCATTGACTCACCACTCCCTACCTTACCTACCCAGCCACACCCAACTCCTGCGCCCCCCTCCATGGTGTGGTTCATGCTGTTCCCTCTCCCCAGAATGCCCTTCCCTCCACCTGCCTCTGCCTTCTCATCCTTGGAGACAGCTACGATCTCTCCCTCCAGAGACCCTGCCTGGCCTCCCTGCTCTGTGCCCCGGGCTCCAAAGCTCTGTGCACACCAGCCCCCCTGTGCCACATCCCTGCAGTGTGTGTTCTGGGCAGCCTGTCTGCCCCACTGGATGGTGATCCCTTGACAAGAGGGCTGCGTGGGTTCATCCCTGCATGCTTGGTGCATGAGCCTTGGGCCTAGCACTCAAGGGGAAATGCTTTTTGAACTTAGCTAGGGCCTCATTTTATTTAGGGGCGAGGGGAGGGAGGGTGGTCAGTGGTCAGGACAGCAGGGCAGCCAGGGCGGACAGGTACACAGAACAACGGCCATCCCCCGGGATGTCTGGCTCACCAGCCCCCACTGCTGCCTCACTTTCCTCCTCTGCAACCTCTCCTCAGCTGAGTCTCATTATCCGCGGGTCTCGTTATCTGCAGGCTGGGCGCAGTCAGTGACAGCCACTTAAGTCAGGTATTACTCCTCCTAGGGGAATTTATATTTTAATAACATTTAAAAGGCCCAAAGGAACTGAGTCTTGGACACGGTGCTGGGAGGGTGAGCTTAGAAAGACAATCACACAGCACGACCAACGCCCCCCACCCCCCCATCTGGCCCGCAGGCCACTCAGTTTCTGCACGTCCACGGGGCAGTGCAATTGGGCACATAGGGGCCAGTTCCCCCCCTCCCCGCGGTGGGAGCCAGGGTGTGTGCCACCCTCTCTGAGGCTTGCTCTACCCCTCTGTAAAGTGGGGGTAATGCTAGAGTCGTGGGGTACATAAGATAATGGATGTGACATCCTTGGCATGGAGCGCAGGCTCAGGGGAGACCATCGCTCCTGCTGCTTTTCTAAAGCAAAGGCCCACAGAGGATGCTGTCCAGCACTGGGGTTCTCCAGGGCGCAGAGGGGTGGCTTTGTGTGAGGCTCCTGAGCCCCCCTCTTCCCTCCGCCCACTCTCCCTCCCGCCCTCCCTCCAAGCCAGAGATCCAGGGAAAACTTTGCCGGGAGGCTTCTCAAGCCCTGATAAGGTCTGGCCAGAGGAAAGCTCTTAGTAACCCAGGCTCCCAACCCAGAGGCCCTTCTAATGGTTTCAGAGAAACAAAGGAGGGAACAATTGCCTGCAGCCCAGCGTGCCAGAAGGGCTGGCTTCCAGGAGGGAGAGTGGGGTTCATGGGCCCCCCCTTTGGCAGCCAGGGTGGCAGCCCGGCAGATAGGGCACCTGGCTGCCAGATCTCAAAAATCACAGCCCCGTGGCCGAGCAGAAGGAGTCTCAGAACTCTCGAACTCTCTCCTCCCACCTCGGCCAGGGCCAGGGCCACGACTGGGGCGGGGGGGGGGGGGGGGGGGGGTTGCTCCTGGCTGGCTACCTGGGGAGCTCAGCCTCTCCATTCGGGTGCCCCCTGCCATCTAGGCGAAGTTCTCGAAGTCTCCTTTCTAGAACATCCCCCACCTCCTACTCTGAATCAGTCCTTAACCTGATTTCTACCAAAAACCTAGAAAAACCCACTGAACTGAAACTCACCCAGCTAGAGCCTGCCATCAACCAGAGGGATCCCTGCTTCCTGCTCGGCCACGTGTGCCCCCCCCCCCCCACCCTTGACAAACCTTCCAGGGCCTGGATTTTCTCCTTTGCAACATAGGCGATCCTATCCCATCTCTTTAGAGTTCCATCCAGCTCTCGCAGTCCATGCACGTAGGGGAGCAAGGATTTATTTAGCCCAGGCAGCAACATACAGGGAGTAGCTCCGGCTTCCTCAAAATCCCGCTCAACCTTGTGCTTCACACCGAGTACCCCCAAAGTCTACACCACACCTTTGACAAGTGCTGGGAAAGATACCCCCCAAATCAGATATTATCCCTGGCCTCAGTGAGCTCACAATCAAGTCAAGGAGTCAAAGTTCAAGCTCCTAAAACAATCCCCATACAACTTAATGCGGTGGACCTTTACCTGTGGCTGGCGTGGTGGAGACCAGGCAGGACAGGAGCTCCCAGAACAGGGAATTAACTCAGATCGGGACCCTGGAAAGGCCGATTTCACAGGACGGTCGGGGCCCTGAAATAGCCTGCGACCAAAACAACCTGAGTTTGTTCTCACACTCTAATGACTATGGCAGGAAAGCAGCCCTGGGGTCTGTAGAGGACACATGTGAGATTATGAAAAGTTATCAGATGGACCCTCAGGTACACAGAAATCCCCTTTCCCAGAATTCCAAACTTCTCGGAATCCCAAATTTCCCCCAGGCATTCCTGCAAAGTGACCTTTCACCTGGGGGTCAGCAGGGCAGGCACCAACAGCATTTTCTTCACGAAGCCTGAAGCCCAGCAGAAATGAAATCCTCTTGTCCCCTTCCCCCAACACCTTCCTTTCCATCAGCTGTTTGACGTCCTGGAAACTCTCCTGGAAACTCCCGCAGAGCCCTGATCACAACCCCGGGAGCTCTGAAGTCATACTCAAGGTGTTTATTAAGTGGCTTGCTGCAAATCCCTCAAGCTAGTAGAGGATATTCCCTTCCATAAACTCAAAGGAAAAGTGGGTCTGAGCCTCAGGGGTGCCAGGGTGTATCTGGAGCAAAGGTCAAGGTCCTTAGCCAGTGGGGGCTGGGTCTCTCTGCCAGGAGACTTTGGGCAAGACTGTGCTTTGGGATCAAGCTTCCCCCATATCCTGCAGGGAGCTCAGGCCTGTGGGGATCCAGGATGATACAGATCAACGTTTAGATGCTTTATTTGTCTCACTTTTCAGACGAAAGCAGGACATCCGATTCATATAGCCAGATCATTTGTCCCAAGCATCCTAAAGCAGTCGAAATAGAACAGGAAGAGGGAAAAGCAACTTTTCATCTGGCCCAAACCAGCCTGACGGAGTACAAGCAGATGGAGGCTGGTCTCTTCTGCCCAGTGTGAGACAGCTCTGCAGTCAGGACAACCGCAGGGGAGAAGAGGGTTAGCTGTCGTTGGGTGCGCTGCCCAACTCCCAGGGCCGTGGGACCCCAGTGGTGGCAGGAGACATAAGGGACTAGCTCAAGGTCACACAGGGAGGCGCAAAGCCAAGAGCAGAACCTGAGTCTTTTGCCTCCGGATCCCCCGCTCTGGCCATAGGTCTCAGGGTCATTCCTACCAGCCTGACCAGGTGGCAAGAAAGGCTGGAAGGCAGGCTCAGCTGCTCACCGGCTTTGTGGTCTTGGGAAGTCAGCTCCCTTCCCTCCCCAGGCCTCTGTTTCTGCACTGAGGGGCAGGGAAACGGTAAGAGGACATGAAGAGCAGATGAGAAAATAAGTATGAAATACTTTGTGGGAGCCTCGTATCAATGAAGACTCTAGAAGGTCAGCTCCTTCTGCGGTCAGCTTCCTGAAAGCAGGGATCTAACACCTGGTGAAAGGCTAGGCTCTGCCTTCTAACAAACCAGTATTTATTAAACAGATCTAAATTAAGATCAGGAGTCATTCTCGTGTTCCTAGAAAGTGTGGAGGGCCACGGAGACAGGGGGCTGGACCAGAGGGCCTCGGACAGCTCCAAAGTTGAACCTTGAGTGCATGTGAGCGCCCACCCCGAGAGCCTCCCTACATTGCCCGTCTGGGCAGCTAGAGCCACCACGGGTGTTCTCCTCTGTCTCACCAGGGAACCGGGAAGTTCACTCTATCCCTAGAGTTTTATTTTATTTTAGTTTTTTTTTTTCATTTTTTATTTTTTTTTTAAGATTTTATTTATTTATTCATGAGAGAGGGAGAGAGGAGAGAGGCAGAGACACAGGCCGAGGGAAAAGCAGGCTCCATGCAGGGAGCCCAACGTGGGACTCGATCCTGGGACTACAGGATCATGCCCTGGACCAAAGGCAGGTGCTAAACCGCTGAGCCACCCAGGGATCCCTAGTTTAGTTTTTTTAAAGATTTATTATTATTATTTTTTTCATGAGAGACACTGAGAGAGAGGCAGAGACACAGGCAGAGGGAGAAACAGGCTCCCTGCGGGGAACCCGATGTGGGACTCAATCCAAGGACCCCTGCAATCACGCCCTGAACCAAAGGCAGACACTCAACCACTGAGCCAGCCAGGCATCCCCCTCCCCCTAGAGTTTTATTTTAAAGACCAAAGCCCAATCCAGGTCATTGGAAAGATTTAAGGACTAAAAATCATTATAATTGGGCCCGGTAAAAATATAAGGTGGAAATTTCCCTGCCAGGGCAAAGTTTCCTTTTGGAAAAAATAAATGACCCTTCCCTGGCGCTGCCTGCCAACCAGGAGAGGCCCTGCCCTCCAAACGCAGCCCAGGGAGGCTCCACGAGGGGCGGCAGAGGCTGGACAACAGAACGTGGCACTTCCATAGCCCCCTTGCCCAGGTCAGATAGAAAAAGCGGCCCACGAAGGGCCAACCTCCCACCATCAGGAAGCCGCAGAGAGGAGGAGAAAAACAGTGCCAGAGTCCGGAGGCCCGGGGCTGGACCAGCCTCTACTGTGCCTCTCGGGACAACGTCTTGCAGCATCCTCGGGCCTCTCTGTGCCCATTTCCTCCTTCCTGAAGTGGGAATGACACCATGGAGTCACTCTGGAGCATAAAATGAGTGCATACCCGTGCCAAGCTCTCAGACCCTGGCACGCAGGAAGTGCTCCCGCTGAACTGCCTCTGACACATCGGCCTGCGCTCCTCTCTCTGCCTCCTCCCCTCACCTGAGCTCCTCTCCTTTTACCTGCTACCTCCTACTCACCCTCCCGTGAATCAGCTTAAAAGTCCCCTCTCCACCCCTCTGACTAGGTCAGGTCCTCTGCTCTTATCCTCAGAGTTCCCTGTACTCCTCATTTCACGAGCCCCAGGACGCTCATTGTAAGCATTTGTTTAATTTTCTGTCTTCCCGACGTTAATAGCCAACACTAACTGCCAGGCGTGTGGTAAGTGCTTCACACGGATCAGCTCATTTAATCTTTATAATAATCCTTCTAAGTGCTACTATTACCAATCCCAATTAATGGATGGGGAAACAGATGTTCAGAGAGGTTAGGCAACTTGCCCAAGAACAAACAGCAAACAAATGATACGGGGCCATCTGTCTGACTCTAAAGCTGGCATTCTAAGCCACGAGCACCCTCTGGGAAACGGGGGCCATCTCGAGAGGGCCACCCACCGGGGCACAGAGAGAGTGTAAACATTCAAAAGGGTGAGGCCTGCAGGGCTGGACTGCAGACCTGTGTTCCCTACACAAAGCTTGCTTCGTGGACATGGAGAAGGTGTGCTTCCGTTACACCTGTTCTCGCACCTGGGGGCCGGTTGCCCTGTCTGATGGCACACACCCTGTGCAGGATGCCTTCCTTCTCACTCACCTCACACTGTTCCCCCCACCCCTTGAATTAATACGTGGTGCTCGACTCCAGCAAAGGCCACAGGAAGCCGAAGCAGAACACATCCAAGGGTGTCATCACCCTCAGGGCAAGGGCGAGCACACGTTGGGTGCCAGGGCCCCAGACGCAGAGAGAGAGCCCTCTCTGGGGGTGGGGGTGGGGGTCAGAATAGGGCCCTGCAAGTTAGACGACCCCGACCCACCGACCCACCGACCCACCGAGCGCTCGGGGTCTGACAGCCTGGGTACGGATCCCCACCCACACTCCCCCATCCACTAAACCTGCAACCCAGAGCAGTCCACTTACCCTCACTGAGCCTCTGGAAAATGGGATGGTCTGCTAACAGAATCCACCTCATGGCTGCGCAGAGTCAGTGCGAGCGTGTGTGCCCAGTGCCCACTTAATAACTGTTATTCTTGAGGGGATGGTGATTAATCTTCACAGGATGTGGACCATTAGCGACTGGATTGAGAAGGTTCTGGCTCCCAGTCAGAAGATCTGGGTGTGCATCCCAGCTCTGACCCACATTAGCTCTGGGATTAGGGTGTGGCCATGTTTTCACTCAGAGACTCTGTTTATTCGGCTGTAAATAGGGGGATCCCTTCTCACTGTGGGACCCTCCAAAGGATTCGTGTTTGTTTTCTGTAAAAGGGACTGTCCTGAGCCGACCTGGGTGCCTCCCATTGCTGGGTTAATTAATTGTTAGGAGGGTGCCAGCCAGAAACCAATTAGGCAGTCCTCTAGGGGCCTCTTGGGGGAGGGGCGGGGGTGGGCAAGGAAGGGCAGGGGGAGGGGCAGCTCCTCCTCCATTGTCCCCAACCCACTGCCTGGTGCCTCCTCCGCAGCTGGTCCCCCACTCCAAGCCCACAAAGGAGAGGCTCATTCTCAACAGCTTCTTTTCATGTGGAAGCCACTGGATTTGCATCTGGCCTGGCCTGGCAGGGCCTGCTCCGCGCCAGCTGCTCCAAGCTTCCCAGGCTGCGGGCTGCACGGGGCCTGAGCCTATAGGGCCCACGGGCAGGGAAGGCAGGACACGGAACAAGCCGATCAGGAGAAGAGGGAAGGCGAGGGGGCTGGGCGCCCAGGGAATCTGCACATTCTCTCATCTCCTGGACACCAGACAAATTCTGTGGCTAGCATATACAAATCAGAATCTGCCCCAGTGCCAGGAGCCGGCGGTGGCTGAGGCCATGTCTGCTCCAGGCTAGCCAACCCGGGAGAGAGATGGAAAAACTCACTCCATCCCTGAGCTGCCAGGGACCGAGGCTGCCAGGCCGTTGGTCTAGCCAGTGTCCACACTCCCAAACCCGCCAAGCTCAAGTCTATGCTGATTCCGCAGGGCCAGCTTCTAGGGCCCCGGGGAGCCTCGCAGTCCTTCCCAGATGCCTCTGCACACTGCCATAGGCACTTAGGTGGCAAGGGCCCCCAGGCCAAGAGAACACAGGGCAGCGGGGGCACATCTGGGAAGAAAGTAACTCATCAGAGCTCTTCTGAGAGGGAGAGACAGTATGGAAGGATCTTGAAGTTTTGAGCACTTACAGTGTGGAGAAGACAGACCTTTCCTGGCTTGTGCCCCCTGGACCTTGAGACTCTTAACTCAGGACTTTGGCACATCTCCTCCCTCATCTGGACAGCAGGGGCTGGGGCTTTGGCGTTCTGTGGCCCTAATGCCCAACACGCGGCCTGGCCCTGAGTAGGAGCTCGGAGGGCGCTGGCCCTAGAGTCCATGAATTTTAGCCACATACCTTCTGCATGAGAATGCTGGGTATCTGGAGGAAGAACGGAGTGGAGGGAGGAGGTAGAAAGGGTGCACACAGCAGAGAAGGCAGCAGAAGCACCCCCCCCCCCTTCAGGTTTCTGGAAGTTGGGTCTGTGTGGTAACGTCTCCGCCCTTGAACTGGCTCTGTCATAGGCTTGCTCGCTCATCTCTTCTCCCAGTAAGAGCCAGACAGGAAAGAGGTGCTGGGAAGTGGAATGTCTGGGAGTCCAGGCATCTCCTGGGTGGGCCAGGTCCTCGGTCCCGGAGTTGGAGCCAGAAGGGCTTCGTACCCCTTCCCTTCCTATCCCGACTCTGGGTGTAGCAAGGGCTCCTCTAGGCCTTGGCCCTGTGCTTTTTCTTTTCTTTTCTTTTCTTTTTTTTTTTTTTTTTAAGATTTTATTTATTTATTCATGAAGGACACACACAGAGAGGCAGGGACACAGGCAGAGGGAGATGCAGGGTCCCTGTAAGGAGCCTGATGTGGGACATGATCCCAGGGGATCATGACCTGAAAGAAGGCAGATGCTCAACCGCTGAGCCACCCAGGTGCCCCCTCACTCCTCCGCCGATGCTTTTTCAATAAGAGAAGAGGGCTGCCCAGCAGAGGGCAACTCTGACACCAGGGGTCCAGTAGGGTAACTGGAGTGGACCCCAAACCCCTGTCCTTGCGCAGGCTGCCTGAGGTCCCCCTTGCAGGACAGCCAGGTGGCAGGAGCACTGCCTGGGAGTAAGGAGGACCCAGGTTCTGGACCCTCTGGCGTCAAACTTGCTAAGGGACTTTTGGTAAGTCATGGCTCATTTCCTGGGTCTCAGATCCATTATTTGTCAAGAGAGAGATCTGGATTTTTTTACTCAAACGTCTTATTCCCTGAGGCCACTCTTCGGTGACCTCGCCAAGCGAAAGCCTGTTAGTGACGACCTGGACAAGGCAACGCTGTCCTCTGTCCCATCACACTTAGCAGGAGCCAGAGGCTCCTATGCGATGAGCGGGGCTCTGCTGGGCCAGCGGCAGGAGAGCAAAGGTTGACGCACAGTGGGAGGTGCCAGGGCGCATCTGATGATGCCACTTGTGAATCTGGAACTGGAGGCCTGGAGGGCGAGTATTCTCTTTGCCCACACTTCATCTCTTAAGACCTGAGGTGCCGCGGGCATTCCCACAGGTTGCTCAGGGTACTGTTCCTGGGCTGCTGACCCCCTGAGCTGGCCTTGGGACCGCGGAAAGCGCTCAGCTGGCATCTAATGTAACAAGGCACACCTGAGAACAAGGCAGCCCAGTCACTAAAAGCCATCACCTTCCTTACCTACGAGCCCCACCTCTGGTCCCCACCTCTGGTCGCATCCAGACAAAAGCCATGAAGTCACCCTGAAGGACCTCAAAGCAACAAAAGGAGTTTGCAGATGCCTGCAGTCCTGCATTATAGCGGGCAGACTTTTCTTATAGCCTATTGACTTATACTCTACACACAATTCTAATGAATTTTGTTCTGTTTCCGCAGCTCATGGCAGTTTAGAAACATATTCAGAAGCAGAGAAGTGCTGGTAGTCTGGCATATGGCTGAAATGGTGTAGAGAGAGAGAGAGAAAACGTGTGGAGAGCGAGCAGAAGGGCTCAAAGAATCAAAGCACCCTGTTCCTGAGAAAGCAGCCTTTGCTCCCTCAGCCCTCACTTGCCCTCTGGACGACGGATACTGGACTGAAACTGGGAGGAGGAGGTGGGGCCTTAACCTCCTGTGGATGTGTACAGTCTGGGCAGCTGCATCCCTTCTTCTCTCTTTCTTCTCCTCCTCGTTACATAAAGAAACTAAGACAGCTTATGAAATTAGACACAATAAAGCAAGAGTTTAAAGCGTCACACCCAGGAGTCATGGCATCTGGCTGGAAGGTTCCACTCCAGGAAGAGACCTGCACTGCTCTTTATCTCCAGTGCTGTTGAGCCCAGGCTTTATGTGGGACTTGAGCAGCTGCGCCTCACAAGGAAGGGGGCTGGGGTACGTGCACGAGAGACGGAGGATGGTAAATAGAAACTGAAGACCCATGTATTCTCAGGAAGTGCTACTGAAGATCTAGCAGCTTGTCATCGGATTTCCTCTTCTCCACTTTCCAGGCCCTCTGAGCTAACAAGAACCTCCATGCAACCCACAATGGACCCTGGCCCAGAGGACCCTAAGGGGGCAGGCAGCTGGGGGTCACCAGAAAGGGGTGACCTTTGCCTTGAGGAGCAGCAGCAAGGACTGGGGTCTCACCCTCTAACCCTGCTCTCCACTACCTGTCACTCCACCTCCCAGTTCCCCCTTCAGGGCTCCCCTTCATATCTGTCTTGTAACTAGACCAACCCCCACTCCAGAACAGAAAGTTCTGTCTCCATCAGAGCCAACTTCCTTGCAGAGCTGAGCCAAGGCCCAACAGAAGGGACCCAACACATCAAGGAAACCAATTGCTGCACCTCACAGATGGGAAAACAGAGGATGGAAGTGACTAGTCCAAGGTCACACAACCTATTCCTGGCTGGTTGAGGACCAGAGGCCTAGCCTTCAGACTCCCAGACCACTGTGGTTCTCCTTAGGACTCATAGAGAAGCCTCTTCCAGCCGGCTTTCAGGCAGCGGGAGGGCCCCCAGGCCCTCTCCTGCATTTCTTTTGCTCTTCTAGGCCTCCCCATGATGCACACTACCGGTCTGTGAAGGCCTGGCAAGGGGAGAGAGGCTAGGGTTAAGGTGGGGATTTTATTTAATCCTCTGAGCTGGCTTAAACTGATGCCACATTGGTTAGGACAGGCGGGACATACAGAAGGGCTTGGTGGGGGATGGGGGCCAAGGGGAGGGCTTTAGGGAGTAATCACTAGATATCAAGAGGCTAGCCTGTCAATGTAGTAGATGAGTACTGACCCTCGTGGGCGCTCCCCACCCAGGGCCTGAGCCTCCAAGCAGTGACCCCCTCTCATGGGAATAACCCAGTTGCTGGGGTACTCCATAGTGCAGAGCACTGCAAAGATCACAGGCCATAGGTTGAGACAGATCTGGGGGCAAACTCCAGCTCTGCTACTTACTTGCTGTGTGACCTTAGGCAAGTCCCTCTACCTCTCTGAGCCTCAGCTTCCTCCTCTTTTAAGGGGGACCGAACACACCTTCCTTGCAGGCCTTCTGGGAAGCAAGGCTGCCTGAGCTCATGTGCATAAAGAGACACAGGGGAGACATTGAGTCAAACCTCAGTGCTATTACTACAAATCTCGTATGCTTTATCTCTCATCCAGGCCCATCCATTACTCTTCTGCCTCGGCCTGCTTGCGTCTTTGACGTTAATAACCTTAACGATAATAATCCTCCCCAGCCAAAGAGCATTTGCATCATTTCAAAACACTGAGCATCCTCCCCACTGTGGGCCACAGCAGCCCTGCCAGTAGTAGTTAAAACTGAGGCAGACCCTCAGCCTCATTCTCCCAAAACGGCTCTAAGTCCCAATTCTGGCATTGAGCCCAAGACCACGGTCAGATACGTTGTCTGATGGCAGGCAAATCTCCCGGGGGGGGGGGACTGGTAGCCCCTGGCTTCTCACAAGGAACCAGAACCACCCCTCCCATCACCTCCATAGCTGACCCTTCATCTGGTCCACTGCTCTGACCACAAGCAAGCTGTCCTCTCCCCACCAGCCTCCAACTCTCCAGTTCCAAGAGCCAGGTGGGCAGCTGTTGGAATCTGGCCTTGGGTGCCTGGACCCCCAAGGATCACGGACCAGGCCGTGAACTCCTTACCCTAACAGAGCTCTCTGAAAAGTGTGGGTTCACCACCTTGGATCTTCTTACTGGTTCTCCAACTGCCTGTCACCATCCCCAGGACCCATGTTCTCATCCTCATATTCCACGAGAGGAAGGGCCCAGCCAAGGTCACCCGCGGGGTTTGGGGTAGAGCTGGGGAGTGAACTCAGGTCTCCTAACGCCCGTGCACTTTGCGCAGCTACCTGGGTCTGCTTTCCATAGCAGAGAGTGTTCCCCCAAAGTGTCTCCAATAAACCCGGCCCCTGTGCCAGAGCCCAAGAACTCTGGCGGCCAGAATGCGCATCTCCCCCTCCCCTGTCACATTCCCTCCCCATATCTCGGAGCAGGTCACCACGGGAGCTGTCCTATCCCCGGTGGCAGCAGCTCCTGGGCTGGGGGAGCGCCTCTCCCGGGGAGCAGCTCCGGAGTGGGGCCGGAGTTCGTGGGGTGGGCGGCGGAGGCCGGCAGGTGCGGCGGCTCCCGGGGCGACCAGCCCGTTCCCCGTCCACTGTGCTGCGGGCGGCGCTCCCCGCGGCGCGCTCCGACGGGGGACACCGCGCAGCTGCCCCACACTGCTCTCCAGGGGTTAAAAATGCAGCACCCCCAAACAAGGGTTAAAAATGCAGGCGCGGGGCGGGCCGGCGCGGAGGGATGTGGGCCAATCCTCCCCCTTCCCTCCGCAGTCCCGGGGCGCGAGCGACCCGAGGGCCCGGGGGCGCCCAGGAGGCGCGCGCCGCCCCTCCCCGGCCCCGGGCCCCCTCCCCGCGCCCACACCCCCGCGCCCCCCGCCGCCCAGCCCGGGGGCTGCAGGCGCCGGCGGGGCCGGGTCCCGGGGGCCGGGGGCCGGGTCCCGGGCGCGGCGGCGGGCGAGCGGCGCTTACCTTTGTGACAGTCATGCAGGAAGTCCGGGGCGGTGCGGGGGCGGCGGCGGGAGGCGGCCGGGCGCGGCGCGGGCAGCTCTGGGCGCGCTCCCCGTGCCCCGCGCCCCAGCCCCGCGGGCCGCTCGGCTGAGCCTGGGGGCCGCGCTCCGGGCGGGCAGCGCGCAGGGACCGCTCGTCGGCGCTCGCCCGCCGCTCCGCTGATGTCAGCCCCGAATGTGCATTTATAATAGATGAGCCTCCTTCGCCGCAGGAAGGCGAGGCAGGAAGAAAGGGAGAGGGGGAGAGGGCCCAGGCTGGGGGGCGGGGGGAGGAAGGGGGGCCGGGAACTCGCTACAAAGGAGGAGGCGGAGGGAGGAGGAGGAGGGGGAGGGGGAGGGGGAGGAGGGCGAGGAGGAGGAGGAGGAGGGGGAGGAGGAGGGGGAGGAAGAGGAGGAGGGGGAGGAGGAGGGGGAGGAAGACGGGGAGGAGGAGGAGGGGGAGGAGGGGGAGGAAGAAAAGGAGGAGGAGGAGAGGGAGGAGGAGGAGGAGAGGGAGGAGGAGGAGGAAGAGGAGTTGGAGGGGGAGGAGGGGAAGGAAGAGGAGGAGGAGGGGGAGGAGGAGGAGGAGGGGGAAGCGCGCGCCCGCCGGCTGCCCTGCCCCGCGCCCCGGGCTCGCTAGCCCTTCGCCAGGCACCGCAGCTCCCGGAGCCCCGGCCGGGCGCCCAGGCCCGCGGCCTTAACCCCCTCGCGCCCGCGGATGCCCCGCGTCCCGGCGAGGCCCTGTCCTGGCACCTGCCGGCTGCGGGCGCGCGTCCACCGCGGCGCTCGGGGGCCGGGGACGCGGCTGAAGTCCCGCGCTGGACGGCCGGGGCGCCGCGTGGGCCGAGGAGCCCGCCGGGCTCGCCCCCTGGAGGTTGGCGACGTGGGTCCGGGCCGGAGAGGGGCGTGGCGGCCTCAGGCCCTGCCTAGTCCGACCCGGCGCGGGGTCGCGGGTGGGGGGGTGGGCTGCGCCTGCAGTCCCGGGGGGCTGGGCCCGCGGGCTCCGTGGCCAATTCACAGGGAAAGACCCTGAGGCCCCGCGCGCCAAGCGACTTGGGCAAGCGCACCCAGCCGGGCCGGGCGGTTCTCCTGGCGCCCGCTCCGTCCACGTCGCCTCGCGCTCTCTGCAGAGCCCCTTGGTGCAAAAGCGGCCGATCCGTGCCCTAGGTGTGCACACTGCGCTTGGGTGCAGCGCTGCCTGGAGGAGCATGGGTGTGACCCGTTGGTGCACGACTCCTGACCCGGGTCACATCGTGTGTGTGTGTGTGTGTGTGTGTGTGTGTGTGTGTGTGTGTGTACACACACGGGAGCTGCTCCCGGACTTGAGAGGCAACCACCTGAAGGTGACCCCGCAGGTCTCCTCCTTCCCGAGCACCTGAGCAGAACCGGTTTTGGCAGATACTGAACCGCTGAGACTCAGAAGAGGAGGGATTAGTGGAAACCGAGGCTGAGGGATCTTTGGGGAGGGGGGCACCCCCTCTGCAAGCCCGGAAGTGCTGGCTTCCTGCTCCACCGCGACTGCACAAAGCAGTGAACTAGACCAAGTGGACCAGGTGGTGTGTGGACACCTGCTCTGTGGAAGGTGCTGGAGGAAGAGGGGAGATCAGTTACCTGCCTTCAGGAAGCGCTTGGAGTCCCCTGCTCCAAGTAATCAGCATCTGTAGAGGCTTTGTGGATCCACCTGCTATTTTTATTTTCACTTTTTTCTGGTATTCCCACATGCAAGAGTATGAGGCAGGAATTACCATCTTCATTTTGCTGATGAGTGAACACACTCAGAGAGGGGAGGGGACCTGCCGAAGATCACAGGGTGACAGAGCCAGGACTTTAACAGAAGTCATATATATATATAGGATTTATTTATTCATGAGAGAGAGAGAGAGAGAGGCAAAGACATAGGTAGAGGGAGAAGCAGGCTCCCCACCGGGAAGCCCAATGTGGGATTCGATCCCAGGACCCTAGGATCAGGCCCTGAGCCCAAGACAGACACTCAACTGCTGAGCCACCCAGGCACTGGAACAGAGGTCTTTTTAAATGGAGCACAGCGCTGTGCCTTGGCTCTGTGGATTCCAGGGTGTACTCATACCTGCTGCCTTATTTTTTTTAAAGATTTTATTTATTTATTCATGAGAGATGGGGAGAGAGAGAGAGAGAGAGAGAGGCAGAGACACAGGCAGAGGGAGAAGCAGGCTCCATGCAGGGAGCCTGATGTGGGACTCGATCCTGGGTCTCCAGGATCAGGCCCTGGGCTGGAGGCAGCGCTAAACTGCTGAGCCACCCGGGCTGCCCAACCTGCTGCCTTATTTGAGCTTCACCCTTGTTCTGGGAGATGGATGGACAGCTAAGCTGCCAGCCCTGCTTCCACACATGAGGAGTTTGGATGGCTTACTGTTTCTCCTGGGGAGCAAATGTCGATGCTGTTCTCCATCTTTTCCGTACACACTCTTCCCGTTCCCAGGTTGGACCTCATGCCTTTGACCACACCGCTCCCCTGCCTAGAATGCTCTCTTCATGTTTATGCACTAACCCAAACACTCCGCCACCTCTCAGGGGCCCTATCTCCTTGCTGTATCCATCCCTGACAAGTCCAGCCCCGCTGCTCCCCCTGTTGCATTTGGGTCCGGGTGCCTGGTCTTGTCTTCATGAGCTTCTGTTGGCATAGATGGTGAGCTGTCAAGTGTCTGGAGCACAAGGGCATGGTTTCTCTTGCCGTGTACCCCTGGGCAAACAGGAGGTGCTCAGTGAATATTTAATGCCATTAACAATGAATCAAGCAAATAAACCTTGGATGTGCAGCAGCAGAAATTTAAATTAGACTCACAAAAGCATTTCCCCTCAGCGAGCTGTCCTGCATCAGAAGTGGGTCACATTCCCAGTCTGGATTGTCTGGGTAGGTCAGTCTTGGAGACAGGAGGATGGACCTCAAGACCTTTCTGGGGCCCCTCCAGCCCTTCTTGGAAGACGTTAAAGGACAACCCCAAAACACCAATCACCCTTCCCCCATGGCTGTACTTGTCCACTTTTATCTCTCATGGATATTTAAAATCCCAGATTGTTAGCCTCAGCTCGCCAGCATGGCTCTTGGCACCTTCCCCACCATCCGCCGGCATTGTGGGCTCTGGGAATGAGACAAATACTTAATATCAGCTTGAGCCAAATGTAATTAGGAACATCAATCTGCTGCCCACAACCCACGTGACATGCTCCAAAGGCAGACAGAGAACGTTTCTGATCCCTCACGAGCTGGTGGCTCACCCCTCTTGTCTCATCTCCCCGCCAGGACGGAGGTCTGGGAGAGCGCGGACCCTCTCAGAGAACTCTGCATCCCTTTGTCAAGTCAAGGGTTTGGCCCATCGAAGATATTCAGAAATGCATCTTCTGTGGTGCAGTTGTCTATACCCCAACTCCTCCTGCCCTGGGCTCCAGCAACGTCCTGGGCTCCTGGGCTCATCTTAGTTTGCATTCTCCGCAAAGCAGAGCCTGAGAAAGGAGTTGGGTGCAGGTGGTTTACTTGGAAAGTGATCCCAGCAAGTAGGAGTGGGACAGAGGGGACGGGGGTGAGTAGTGAGTCTGGGAAGGAAAGATATGCCAATATAAGATCGGTATTATGGGGCACCTGGGTGGCTCAGCGGTTGAGCATCTGCCTTCGGCTCAGGGCGTGATCCCGGGGTTCTGGGATCGAGTCCCGCATTGGGCTCCTTGTGTGGAGGCTGCTTCTCCCTCTGCCTGTGTCTCTGCCTCTCTCTCTGCGTCTCTCATGAATAAATAAATAAAATCTTAAAAAAAAAGGTTACTTTTATATTGTGTGTTCTCAAGGTCACTGCTGGCTTCCAGGGGGCCCCATTTCTCCAGGGTCCTCTGGGATGTGTCCTGCATTGCTTGCTAGGAGTCAATCAGCAGGCCTTTACAGACAGGGAGGCTGAGGGAATGTGCTACAATCCGTGGAGTAGGGGATCCCTGGGTGGCTCAGCGGTTGAGCACCTGACTTCAGCCCAGGGCCTGATCCTAGAGTCCTGGGATCAAGTCCCACGTCAGGTTCCCTGCATGGAGCCTGCTTCTCCCTCTGCCTGTGTCTCTACCTCTCTCTCTGTGTGTCTCTCATGAATAAATAAATAAAATCTTTTAAAAAAAAACCCAAACAAAAACAATCCGTGGAGTAGAGTGTACAGTAGCGGCTCTGGTCTCCGCTAGACGCTTTCATGCCTTGGTGCTTTGCTCTATGCTCTCTCCTTGGCCTCGGATGCCTCTACCACCTCTTTCACTGCATGGCAAACTCCTGTTCACCCTTCAAAGCCCAGCTCAAATGGCCTCTCCTCTATGCCGCTCTCCTGACACCACCTCCACGGTGGCCTGATTCGAACTGCCTGATAATAATCCTAACTAAGTAGATTTGACCTGTCTCTTTGGATGGGCTATGACCATGTGTTCTCTTTCTCATCACAAGGAGTAGCTGGCACGCAGATGCTGGGTAACTGGTCAGCCGATCCAGTAAACCGGCACGTTTAGCTTCCGCCTTAGTGACCCCCTGGCTCCAGTCCCAGCACCCTGGAGGGAGGCATCGGTGCTCTCAACTGCAGGCTGTGCCCTACCTAGTGGGTTCATGCACCCCGGCCCCGTGCTGGGTGCCACCTGCCCAGACGTGGGGACACGTCCGAGACCAGGCATGAGCGCTACCCAGTATCAGGGTATCAGGGCAGATGGCCAAAGCCATGGAGCCCCAGAGGAGGGAGGTGCTCCTCCTATGCTCCCTGGCTGCCTCATTCATGCCATCCCAGGACACACGCACACCTGCCCTGGGTATTGAGTCCACAGGGCCTGCAGGCCTCACTGCCCGTCAGTCCTTCCCCTCCTCTCTACCTCCACTATTATTGCCCTAACACAGCCTTCTGCTTCGCTTGGGCCGCTCCACCTGGTCCTCCCACCTCCTGTCTTATGCCCACCAATCCTTTCTCTACCCAGCAGCCCATGCCCTCCTGAACAAACACACACAGATCTGCCTCCCTGAAACTTATCAGGGGCTCCCCGGGGCCTTCCGGATGAAGCCCGAACAGGATTCCCCAAGACCTGCTCCAGCCCCTTTAATCTTCAGGCCTCCTGTCTCATCATACTCTTGCCCATCTCTCCCCCTCAGTACTTATCAGAGTCTTCCTCATGCTCTCCTTAGATGTTGCCTCCCCCAGGAAGCCTTCCTGGACTATGTATGAGCAGGACGGTAGCCGCCCAGCCTCAGTTCCTTTCCATACTCCCTGAGTTTCCTTCTGTGCTTGTGCATTGTTTTGTCGCTTCCTGTTTGTGTGTTTGGCACGTGCAGTAGGACACGCTTGAGGACAGGAGCTGCTCCTTGCTTCGGTGATTCCAGCACACAGCAACTCCAGCACCCTGCTTCATCCCCTTCCCTCTGTACAATTCTCATGGGTTCCATTTCTCCGTTCCTGTCTATTTTTCCCTGTTGCCCCAATCTCTCTCCCCGGCTACATGCCTCAGTTCCCGGGTGCTCTCCACCCCGTGTCTCTGCTGCCCCCGCCCTCCTGGCTTCCAATCTGCATGACTGTGTCCTCTCCACACTTCTTCACCGACGCACACCCCTCATGTCTGCATTTCCCACTCTGCCCTCCACCTCCTCAGGCCCTCCACTGCTCTTCATGCCCGGGTAGGGGCTCTCCTCTCTCCTCCCCTCCGCTGGACGTTCATGCCCTCTCTCTGTCTCCTCTCTCTCCTCCAGCTCCACTCTCTTGCCCTCTCATCTCTGTTTTTATCTCCATGTCCCTGTCTCTGTCTTGCT
Organism: Vulpes lagopus; assembly: GCF_018345385.1. Lineage (NCBI taxonomy): Eukaryota > Metazoa > Chordata > Mammalia > Carnivora > Canidae > Vulpes > Vulpes lagopus. The sequence continues at coordinate 49,162,139 of NC_054825.1, forward strand.
CTTTCTCTCACCCACTCTCTCTCCTTGTCCCTCACCCTTTTTCTCCATGGCCCCTATAGAACACACATAATGCTGATTTGGGGAGGGAGGGGTGCTGTTCTGGGGTATCATCCTTTACCCCATATCAGAGGGGTAGTGGTCAGTGAGCCTCCTGAAAGCAGACACATCCGCGTCCTTGGCTGGGGACGCCATCAGCTGGGCTACAGGCTGTTCATCCGTGACCCACTCTGTGCCTCTGTGAGCTCGTGTGTGTGAGTATGGGCGTGTGTGTCCATATGCATGTCGTGTATATGTGGGATGTACGGAGACGGATGAAGGAGGAGGAGCTGCATAACGGGGCGCAGTGAGGGAAGCCGGGGTCAGCTCCCCCTAGCCCTGTCTGCTCCCGCAGCTCTCCCTCGGGCCCTGGTGGCCAACAGGTACATTCAGCCACAGGCGGGGAGGATGGCTTGCCCTCCAGGGCTCCCTCTCAGGCATTGCACATGCAGCCCAGAGACAGATGTGCTCCAGAAACAGCGCAGTGCTTGGGTGCTGTGCTCGAGAGCCGCAGTGCCTGGGCTCAAATTCTGCACTGCCCACCCCCCACCCCCACCGCCTCCACTATCTGTGTGATCAGGACACTAGTTTGACCTCCTCGTACCCCATCTCCTCCTCTCCAACGTGGAGGTAATAACATTGGCCCAGAGAGCTGGCACGGGATCTCAGTGAGAGAGCACTGGGGGCCGTGTATCTGCCCGAGCAGCCTGTGGGTTAGGACTCCTCCAGGGCACCGGGAAGGGAATCAGGAGATCTGAGTTCTAGCTCAAGCTTTGCCACCCGTGACCTTGTGGTTTATCAAAGCACCACAGCCTCGCCAGGCACGGCGTACTCCTTTGTAGAATGAGATAACAGAACCCATCTGCTCTAGAACTATCCATTGGCAAACATTTATTAAAGATGAAAAATAAGGTGCTTGGGGGACTCAGTGGGTTGGGGGTCTGCCTTCGGCTCAGGTCATGATTCCGGGGTCCTGGGATGGAGCCGAGCGTGGGGCTCTCTGCTCAGCGGGGAGCCTGCTTCTCCCTCTCCTCCCTGCTCGTACTCTCTCTCGCTATCTCTGTTACTCTCTCTGTCTCTCTTTCTCTAAATAAATAGAATCTTAAAAAAGAAAAAATGAAAAATGTTCAAAAGAGAAAAGAAAGGGGAAGAAAAGCCCGCCATGCCGCCAACCACCAACAGAGGGTGTGAGCAGTCGTTGGTACAGAGCCACCTGGGACGCGGAACCAGATTCCCAGCCTTGAGCTCCTTTTGCATCTCAACTTTGGTAACACCTTACATGGGTGGTTCTCGAAGCCTGGGTCCCAGAGCAGCAGCAGCTTCACCTGGGAGCTGCTCTAAACATAGGTTCTTGGGCCTCATACCAGGCTTACTGACACAGAGATTCTGGAGGTAGGTCCAGGGTATGTTTAAATAAGTCCTCCTGGGATTCCGAGAAGCACCGGTTTTCTGCAGAGTCCGGTGGGCACCCAGTGGGCCAGCTGATGGGAAGGTGCTTTACAAACCACGCAGAACCAGTAGGAAGGGGCTGTTTTACCTCCCATCCCTCAGGCAGTGGTGCTGCATTTTAACCTGGCCTTCAAATTCATAGCTGGAAGCTTTTAAGATCTTTCCACTGAAGACATGGAGATTACAGGCTTGATAGGGAGCAGGAAGGGGTGAGGTGAGTCAGCCTGCTGCAGCTCCAGAGAGGGGGCCATGGCTCTGGATTTTTGTGCTTTAGCTTGAAATAACATGTGCAGACTCAGTGGCCCCGGGTACTGCCCAGAGTTAGCCCCCTTAGCTCCCGTAGGCTGATCCTGAAGACGCCCCCAGGAGTAGGAATGGCAAGTGTCCTGATTGCCTCATGGGAGAGAAGCTTCTCAAGTTGGAAGGCAGGAGTGAGGCCTCAGAGACTTGGTCTTAGAGATACACTCACAGCTGGGCTGCCCTTCCCAGATGCCCTTCAGGCAGCCCAGTCCCTGACAGTGGCCCTCCTCCCCCCAGGTCCTGCTCCCTTTGCCCCTCGGTGCCTGGTTCCCCCTTTGGCACCCAAGGAATGCTCCATGCATTCTCCTCCGGGCTGGCTCAGCATAAAGCCCTTTCATTCCAAGGATACCCCTGACACCCAGTCACCACCCAGAAGTTTCCTCCAATGTCTTACAATTTCATGATTAAGACCCTCAATAGCCCCTAACTCATTCTATGGGGCCAGAATTGCCCTGACACCAAATCCAGACAATGACATCACAAGAAAAGAAGATATAGAGCAATATCATTGCTGAATATAGAAGGTCTAAGGTCTAAGTAATTGGTGTGTTACCTGTCAGCACTTTACCTGCACAGTCTGCTTTGACCTTACCAACAACCCCACGGAGTGGCACTCCTTTTTCAGGTGGGAGGACAGGTGACTTGAACACACAGCTGCACAGCTACTGAGAGGCAGAACTGGGATACAGACTCATTTGCAACTGTAAGCAAGACAGCTCTTCCTGCAGCACCTCCCGGCCGTCCACAGAGGGAAAGAGAAACAGCCCACCCAGCAGGTCTGCCCTTTGCACAGGATCGCCTCTGCAGGGATGCTCACTCAGGTGACTCACCAAAGTAGTTTCTCCCTGCAGGTGAGACTCTCCCCTCTGCAGCCTGCTGGGAAGGGCACAGAGCCCACTAGAAAATGACTCCTTAGCCAAAGAACATGCAGCAGCCTACACGCCGTGAGAGCTATGTGCACAGGGAGAAGGTGGAGTGGGAGGACAATCTGTCACTGCCGGGGCGAAGCCTTTACCTCTCTGCACCTCAGTCCCCCCACCTGCAAAATGGGGCAAATTTCCCAAACACTGATGACAGCAAATGCTGGTCAGGATGTGGCGCGACAGGGCATCTCGTTCATTGCTGGTGGGAACACAAGGTGGCACAGCCACTTTGGAAGACAGTTTGGCAGTGTCTTACAAAACTAAACATACTCGTACCATACAATCCAGCAACTGTGCTCCTTGGCATTTACCCAAAGGGGTTGAAAGCTTGAGTCTATACAAGACCTGCGTGTGGTGTTTACAGCAGTAAACAGCCTTATTCATCATTGCCCAAACTTGGAAGCCACCGTGACGTCATTCAGCAGGTGAACGGATAAACCATGGAATAGTGTTCGGCACTAAAAGGACGTGAGCCTTGAAGCCATGAAAAGTCATGGAGGAAACTTAAGTGCATATTATGAAGTGAAAGAAGCCACTCTACAAAGGCCACATACAGTATGATTCCAACCACAGGACATTCTGGAAAAGGCAAAACTGTGTTGACAGTAACAAGATCAGAAGTTGCCAGGGGTTAAGGGGGAGAAGGGATGCCTTAATAGGCAGACAGAGGATTTCAGAGCAGTGAAACCATCCTGTATGCTCCTGTAACGGTGGACACACAACATCACACATTTGTCAAAACCCACACCAAGCAGGAACCTTAAATGTAAACTATGGACTTTGGGTGACAACCCTGTGTCAATGCAGGTTCGTGGATGGTAACAAATGTCCCACTCTGGTGCATGCAGGATGCTGATAGAGACAGAGGCTCTGTCTATAGAAGGGGTGAGGGGTGTGCGGGAATTCTATATTTTCTGCTCAGTTTTGCTGTGAACCTAAAGCTGCGCTAAAGAATAAAAATCTATCTTAAAAACCAGAAGCAAAATGACCCAGGTCTGAGACTAGGATAAACACGCTTGTGACCATGGAGATCGTTTGTAGACAGCAAGTTGGTTCATTGGTATGAAGGATCGGTGATATTATGTTATTAAATCCCAGCTGCACCAGAAATTGGCGGTGGAGTTCAGGTCGGTCATTTTGACTTTTTGGGTCCCAATATCCTTCATTACAAACCAAGAAAAAGAATACTTGTTCTTTTGTTCCCATCCCCATGACAACCCCTCAGAGAGTGAGTAGTGATAATGATGATAATAGGCACCATTTATGTCTAGGCACTGTGTTAAGCACTCTGTACACACGATTTCATTTAATTCTTACTCCCATCCTGACTTTATAGATGAGAAACAAAAGCATGGGCTTGGCAGAGGGAGGGGTAGCAGCAGGTGGAGTAGGGAACAGGCAACTTGCCCTGGGTCGCCCAGCCGGTCAGTGGCAAAGAAGTTTCTAGAAGGCCTAATGCTTATATTCAACCTCCTGTTTTATCCCCATGCTTTTCAGGCTGACCAAGCCCCAGGGGTTGGTCCCAATGCCTGATCACTGGGGACTGGCTTCATAATAACATATGATGATCATAGCCAACATTTCTGCAGGACTTAGTGTGAGCCCAGACCAACCTCAGGCACATGACACACACCGTTTCATTTATTTCTTACAATAACTCTGTGGAATAGGTAGTTTTAATGCCTACTTTAAGATGAGAAATTTGAAGCATAGACGTCAAAGAGCAGAAAATGTCAGACCCAAGAAGGAGTGTGGGGAGCAGCTGGTCCGAGTTTTTTATTGCACATTTTGCACTGACCCCCTCGGGTCCCTGAGCTGCTGTGAGGTCAGTTGAGTTAGGCATGAGTGAGCAAGTGTGTGTGTGTGTGTGTGTGTGTGTGTGTGTGTATGTGTGTGTGTGTGCTGTTGCTGTAATCCTTCCTTTTGGGACCCACCAAATCAATAGCCAAGAGAGGCCAAACCTGGGCCTCCAAAGCCTTGACTCCTGCCACATTCCCCCCAGGAGCACCTGGTGATACAGGCCCATTTGCCCTTTTGACTTCTGACCCCATGTTTCAGGCCAGCAGAGGAAAGCTTTAAACACCGAGGAGACCCTTGGAGCAGGGATGGGTCACCATGCAGGGAGGGGGGCAGGTAGTAGCCTGGGGGAAAGTAAAGCATCTATGGCTGGAAACAAGTCCCTGTAGAGTGTGCTGACTCCCCACAGGTGTGCGCCCCAAGGCTGGAGGGGAGGGGCTGGTGTCCCTGTAGGGCCCTCCTGTATCCACGGGATAGAGACAGGATTTTAAGTAGGAGCCCCCCAGAAAGGATGTTTTGTGTGGCCATCAGGAGCGTAAGACTTTAGAATTAGCCCCGATCTGAGTCCAAATCCCTTCTCTGCTACTTGCTGGCTGTATGACCTTGGTTGAATTCCTTAGCCTCTGTGGGCCTTAGTTTCTTATGCTATCAGCTAGGGATAATGAATGATCGAAGCCACCGACTGGGGCAAAGTCTGTATCTGGCCCGGGATGGGGCCTGGAAGGGGTAAGGACTCAGAACATATTAGCTGCTTATCACCAGTCTATTGGGATTCCTAGTAATATCTTCTTTGCCATGAAGGTAAAATGAGTCACATATATGAAAAGTGCATAGGAGGGATCCTGGCCCAAAGAAGGCACTGACTATTTTTAATATTAATACCCTCTTGGGGCACCTAGGTGGCTCAGTGGTTGAGCATCTGCTTTTAGCTCAGGTTGTAATCCCAGGGTTCTGCGACGGAGTCCCACATCGGGCTCCTGGAGGGAGCCTGCTTCTCCCTCTGCCTGTGTCTCTGCCTCTTTTTCTGTGTCTCTCATGAATAAATAAGTAAAATCTTAAAAACAAACAAACAAAAAAAACCACCCTTTTTCCTCCTCCCCCTTCTCATGTGTTCAGGGAACCTAGGGCAGGGGAATGGGGCTGCTTGACTTTAGGGTGCAAAGTACAAAGCTAGCAGTGGGTTCAGCTGCCTCCCTATAGTGGTGGAGTAAAGATGGGGCTGCAGGAATTCGTTAGCACCAATTAACACCGTGAGGCTCCCTTCTGCTCTCACCCTGGTCTGCCTCCCTGCTGGCTCGGGGCCTAGAAGCACATGGCAGACAAAGCAGCCAGGCCTGGGGCGGGGCGAGAGGCATGCTGTGGAAACACCATCTAAGACTGGGCACCTCAGCAGGTATTATTCCAGGTTCCAGAAAGGGGTGAAGTGGGCATAGAGTATCAGGTAGGCCTGGTCTCAAGGTCATAGGCAACTGCTCTCCCAGGCTGTGACCCTTTCTAGTGCATCTGGCTCCTAGAGTGAGGGTCATTCATTCCCCTGTACAAGGAACTTACTAGTAGCTATAATCCTGCAATGAAAGAAATAATCAGGGGCACCTGAGTGGCTCAGTGGTTGAGCATCTGCCTTTGGCTCAGGTTGTGATCCCAGGGTCCTGGGATCGAGTCTGCATTGGGTTCCTCATGGGGAGCCTGCTTCTCTCTCTGCCGGTATCTCTGCCTTTCTCTGGGTCTTTCATGAATAAATAAATAAAAATTCTTAAAAAATAAGATAAAAAAATAAGATAAAAATAAGATAATAAAATAAAAGAAGACAGGAGTAATAAAAATGGCTGGAAGAGATGCAGACAATGAGAATGTTTTTAAAAGATATATATATATATATATATATATATATATACACACACATGCCAATAAAAAATTTATAAGTACAAAAAAGGAAAATAGTGATGATTAATACTTTTTAGTTACATTAATATATATTTGAAAACACACAAAAAAACTTGTATCTCTATAGTAGCCTGTTGAGGTAGCAAATAATCACATTACAGCATCTGCAAATATGGAAATACATCCGAATTAATCTTCCCAAATCACATTCAGTTCATGACACTGCAGCCAGAGTTGCCCATCCATGTTTGCTCATAATTCATGAAATAACAATGATTAATTTTAACCTCGAAAACTTTCTTCCACATGGAGCAACAGATATATAAGTAGGAGAAGTCTTAAATATAAGGATAAATTTGGTCGAGATTATTACACAACAAAATCTAGAAATTACAATGCATTTATTTCTTTGTTTCTTTAGTATTGATTACAGTGGTTTTCAAATGTTTCCATAGCCAAAAACTTCCAGTAAAAGATCTTTGACAGAAAATTTTCACTCCATTTGGTAAAACCTCAAGTTTTTTTTTTCTCCAAAAATCAGAGAAAATGGCTGAAAGAGGTTATTGACAGTATCTTGACCCATTGCTTTAGAGAGATGACAGTCAACCAGTTCACGTTCTGTTTCTTCATTTTTACAATGACCCTGTAGTCACTGATGATTTTGAATCTATGAAGACACAAAGGATGCCCAAAGCTTGAAAGAATTCACTGTAATTGAAGCGTTCTCCAAACAATGCTGTGTAGAAGCTTAGTTTAGGTGTGATGAAGCCCTCTGTATGATTGGCAGTCCTCTAAATTGACTCATGTTGAAAACACTGTTTATTAAAGAGTAAGTAAAAACTGACTTATAATACCCCCCTACCCAGTCCACACACACACACACACACACACACACACACACACACACACACACACACACTTAACAATAAATACAGTAGTTATGTAGAACTTAAACCCTCTAATGTTCTTAAGGGATATTGTAACATCTTCGTCTGGGGTTGGTATGATGGTAATGCTGGCCTCCAAGAATGAGTGAGAAGGAGTCCTTCCTCTTCTGTTTTTTGGAAGAGTTTAGGAAAGATGGGGGTCAATTCCTCTTTAAATGATTGGTGGAATTCAGCAGGGAGGCCATCCAGTTCTGGGCTTGGCTTTGTTGGGAGATTTTTCATTACAGATTCAATCTCTTTACTTCTTACAGTTCTGTCCAGATTCTCATTTTCTGCTGGAGTCAAGTTTGGTAGTTTGTGTCTTTCTAAGAATTTGTGCATTTTATCCGGGTCCTCCAGTTTTTTGGCTTTCAGTTAGTTGTTTGTACTCTCATAACCTTTTAAAATTTCTGTAGAGTTGGTAGTGATGCCTCCAGTATCATTTCCGAGCTTAGTTGCTTGAGCTTTACCTCTTTCCTTAATGTTACGTCAATTTTGTAAATTTCCCGAAGAAACAACTTTTGGTTTCATCAGCTTTCTCTGCTTTTCTAATGTCTATTTGGTTTTATCTCTGCTCTAGTCATTATTAAGTCCTCCCTTCTGCTTGCTTTGGGTTCAGATTGCTCTTTTTATTAATTTATTTAAGATTTTATTTTTTATTATTTTTTAATTTTTTGAACGATTTTATTATATTTATTCAGTCATGAGAGACACACAGAGAGAGGCAGAGACATAGGCAGAGGAAGAAGTAGGCTTCCTGCAGGGAGCCCAATGCGGCACTCGATCCCAGGACCTCAGGATCATGACCTGAACCAAAGGTAGACGCTCAACCACTGAGCCACCCAGGTGTCCCTAAAGATTTTATTTTTAATTAAGCTCTAGGCCCAATGTGGGGAACTAACAACCCCAAGATCAAGAGTCACATGCTCTACCAACTGAGCCAGCCAGGTGCCTCTCTTCTCTCTGGTTTCTTAAGGTGTAAAGTTATGGTACTAATTTGAGAACTTTCTCCTTTTATAATGTAGGCATTTACCACTACAAATTTCCCTCCCAGCACTGCTTTCCCTGAATCCTAGAAGTTCTGGTATGTTGTGTTTTTGTTTGTATTGTATAAAAGTGTTTTCTAACTTCCTCATTTCCCTTGTGATTTCTTCTTTTACCCACTGGTTACTTAAGACTGTGCTGTTTGATTTCACATATTTGTGAATTTTCCAGTTTTCCTTATTTGTTGGTTTCTAGTTTCACCCCACTAGAAATTAGAGAAGATAGTGGTTGGAGAAGATAGTTTGGATGAGGTACATTTCCAAGATTCACTGAGAATTGTTTTATGACCTAACATATGATCTATCCTGGAGAAACTTCCATGTGCACTGGGGAAGAATACGTATTCTGCTGTTGTTGGATGGAATGTTCTGTATATGCCTTTCAGGTCTATGGTTTATAACTCTGTTCAAGTCCTTTATTTCCTTGTTGATCTTTCTCATAGTTGTCCTATGCATTATTGAAAGTGGAGTATTAAAGCCTTTTATTATAATTGCAGAACTGTGTACTTCTCTTTTCAATTCTGTCAATGGTTGCTTCATGTATTTCAGGACTCTGTTGCTAAGTGCACATTTGTTTATGTCCTTATATCTTCTTGTTGGATGGACCCTTTTATGAATATATAATATTCTTGTCTCTGGTAACAATTTTTTATTTTAAATCTCTTTTGCCTGGTATTAGTATGTATGGCCACTCTGCCTTATTTTGGTCTATCTTTGCATAGGATATCTTTTTCCATCCTTTCATTCCAACCTATTTGTGTCTTTGGGGGGCTTCCAGTATAGGGTTGCCAGATTTAGCAAATAAAAATATAGGACATTCAGTTAAATTTGAATTTCGAGACACAATGAGTAATTTTTTAGTGTAAGTATATTCCATGTACTCTTTGGGATGCATTTTACTAAAAAAATATTCACTTTTTATCTGAAATTCAAATTTAACTGAGCATCCTGTATTTTATCTGAGAACCTAATTCCAGTAAGAGTGTAAGGACACAGCCCTATGCTCTGGAAACTTCTGATTTAAAGGAAAAAATCAGGGCCTAGCTTGGACAGTTACTTACTTCAAGGGGGAAACATAATCCCTCTCCAGGCGGCTCACCATCTGAAGGAGATGAGGAAGGGGGAAGGCAGCACGATCTCACTATGAAGGCAAAAGGGGCTAGGCAGGCCTTGGCACCAAGGTCCCTGCTCCTTCTTGGTTCTTCCAAGGTTCCTCCACTCACTGTTCATTGACCACCCAGTGTCTAGCACCCAAAGTCCACCTTTTCACCCAGTGGGTAGGAGCTGAGGAGTCCTAGTCAGCCTGCTTTTAGGGACAAGGCATGTGGGAGACCAGAGCACTTGCAAACCCCACAACATGTGCATTCTCCTAGACACATGCACAGTCACCACAGCTCATAAACACGCTCTTACCAGCACACCAGTCACTAGATGCACATTCCCATGCACTACGGTACACACAGGATCACCCAATACACCGCCGGATAAACACATTCTCGTCTGCTCAGGTCCCTGAAACATGTTCCACTGACACAGACACCTGGCCCTGGACACATTTGCATACGTGTTTACACCCTGTCGACCCTGTACCCAACAGGGACAGTCACAACAAACCTCATATACTCTGCTCATCCTTTCTCAGGCACTCGTGTGTGTGTGTGGGGGGGGGGGGGGGGGCGGGGGGTGTGTGGATTTTTCTCCTGCGATCCCTATCTGGGTATCCATCCAGCTTCCTGTCTTCCACCCCAGCCATCCTCCCCCTCCCCGCAGGGAAGGCTGAGGGAGGGTGGGCAGGCCCGGTCTCCATGACAACCGAGGACCCTCCACCTGGGAAGGAGAAGGTGCTGGGAAGCAGTGCTGGCTTCTGCCCAGGCCCTGGCTCTGAGGGGGGCTGGGGGCGAGGGCAGTGGGGAGAGTGGGGGAGGATGGCCCGGGATGGCCATCTGGACCCAGGAGAGCGGAGCCGCAGGCCCTGCCCAAGTGCTCCACCATGGCAGATGGGCATGATGGTGCCTGAGAGGTGGGGGGGGGGGGGGGGGTGGAGGGAGACAGCCCAGCAGAGCGTCTGCAGCCCAGTCCTCCCCGACAATCTTATCTCCTTGAGCACTCTCAGCCTCACAGATTTTGGAAAAACCCCTTCCAAAGCGCCCTGGGACCCCGCCGGTACTGAGAGGTGGAGCTGTGCTGGGAGTGTGTGATGGGGTGCCCAGGCCCCTGCAAACCACCAGGGGTCTACGTCCTTCATCCTTCAGTTGCTGTTCCCCTGGGGGCTGTGTGGCCCCTCCTCCATTCGCATTTTGGATCCTCTCCCTGGGGCTGCTGGTGTGCCATATGAAACCCGAGGAGTGGGTGCTAATTTGTGCAAACCTCCCAGCAGGGCGAGGAGGCCTGAGCTCTGATTCCTCTGGGTGCCTCGGCTTGTCCAGGCTCTGCCGTCGTGCAGACTGGCCCCAGGCCCTGAAAACTGCATGTGCAAGGGAGGGTCTACACTGGACTACTCAAGGAGACCAACCGGCAAAGGTTGATGAGGAAACAGGGTGTTTGTGGAGCACATCGCTTTGAGAGAAAGGGAGGCTGCGGCCTGTCCCGTCTGTCTCCAGGAAAGTACTTGCAGATCCCCTCCAGGGAGTGCAGCCAGAGGACAGCTTCCAGCACCTTCCATCAGCAGCCCTCAGCCAATATGTGTGAGCACAGCAGGTTTCAGGGGCCTCCCCATGCGCAGGTGGAAGTGGAGGACCCCTCAGACTGGTATTCTGTGCTCCAGGGGTCCCTGCTGGGTGGGGGCTATGGGGGACTCTGTGAGGCTTGTGCCGGGGCCTGCCCTGCATCTTCCCCTCCCTGTCTGTCACAAGTTTAAGCCTTGACAAACCTCCTGCACCCCTAGCTCCTCCCGCAGGACCCAAAGTGACACAGATGCCAAGAGCCACAATGGCCCACATGCGAGCGCGTGGAAGCACAGGGTGGTCATGACACCCTGGAGTTAAGGGGGCCGCAGCCCGCCCTGGCCTCTGGTGGACACCGCCTGGAACCACGCTCCCCCAGCGGAGGCAGGTGGGCCGCGGGGAATGGTCTCTCCTTGTGGCCTCAGGTTCACTGACTGTTCGCAGGGTTCACTTTACTAACAGGGAAACTGAGGTCCAGGGAGAGAAAGGATTGGTGACATAAAAGGCCCTGCGATGGGATGAGCACTGGGTGTTATTCTGTATGTTGGCAAATTGAACACCAATAAAAAATAAATTTATTTAAAAAATAATAATAAAAATAAAAGGCCCTGCAAGTGACAACATCTTGTCACCACCAAACCTGTTTTCTCTGCTGCCCCCTCTTCTGGGCGCCGGCTGGTGCCATCAACCTTGCCCTCTTCTTCCTTTGGGAGCCAATCCCACACACGTGTGTCCTTTCTTACACGGGCCTTCTGCACTACCCTTGCTCCCTGAGCCCCTGTGACTGCCCCCCACCTCCCTGCAGCCCAGCGACCTTCCTGAAACAAGCCTACGTGGCAGCCCGTCCTCTGTACCGTGGTCCCTCCTCCCATCTGGCTGCTCCCCACCCTCACCCAACTGTCACTGAGCACCTGAGCCCCGCAGAAGCCCCACATCCCCCAGCCCAGGTGCAGTTGTTTCCACCACGTGGACTGAGCGCCCTGCACCCACGGCCCGTCTCAGAGGCTTTCTCCCGTGTGGCAGGTGTAAGAGTCCCTTATTGCTGTTAAAACAAATTACCGCAAGCCTAGTGACTTCACCATCACACAAGTTTGTTCTCTCACAGAAAGTCAGAAGTCCAAAACCAGTCTCGCTGGGCTAAAGTCAAGGTGTCAGCAGAGCTGGCTCCTTCTGGAGGCTCGTTTTTCTGCAAACCTATTGAGGCCACTACTCAGTAGGCAAGGTTCAATCTGTGCGTTCAGAGTGTAAGAAGGGGGACGGGTCTTTATTTTCTTAAGCCAAAATGACCTCTGATGCATATATTTTTTCTCATACCACCAAACAGTTCTGCAATTCTCCGTGGACACTGACTGGGTATCCCACAACACATTTTTAAAAGATGTTCTTTGTTTATTCGTGAGAGACACAGAGAGAGGCAGAAACACAGGCAGAGGGAGAAGCAGGCTCCCTGCAGGCAGCTGATGCGGGACTTGATCCCAGGACCCCAGGATCATGACCTGAGCCCAAGGCAGATGCTCAACCACTGAGCCACTCAGGTGCCCTGGGTATCCCACAAATTTAACTCAGTTCTGACACTATCTGAAGATAGCATCAGATCCCAAAGGATAAGGGCCCAGTACTATAGGATTATCCCCTCATTCAGATGTCAATCCCAAGTCCCTATGTTGTTCACCTGGGTTTCCGACCCACTGGCTGTGGATCAGAGGTTCCCATGACCCCCTCCTTGGGTTTGATCGATTTGCTAAAGTGGTTCACAGAATTCAGAGGAGCATTTACTTACATTTACCAGTTTATTATAAGGGATAAAGGTCAGGAACAGCCAAGTGGAAGAGATACACAGGGGAAGATATGTGGGAAAGGGTCTGGAGCTTCCAGATGCTCCAAGCATGCCCTCTCCCCAAATCTCCACGTGGCCACCTGCTGTTCGATGGTCTCTATAGAGCTTCATGCGTGGCCATTACCTCCCTTCCCCTTTCTAGGAGGTCCTTGTCTGGGTCTGAATGTTCCAACTCTCTAATTACTCAGTGTTTCTGGTGGCTAGCCCCATCCCGAGGCAATCTAGGGGCTCCGTCCTAAGTCATCCCATCAGCCTACATTCAGGTGTGCTCAAAAGGGGCTCCTGATGAATGACACTCCTAATACTTTGGGAAATTCCAAGGGTTTTAAGAGCTCTGTTCCAGAGTCAGGGGACAAAGATCATATACATTTCCCCCTTTTTAGGTTTTATTTATTTGAGAGAGAGAGAGAGCACAAGCAGGGGGAGAAGCAGGCAGAGGGAGAGGGAGAAGCAGGTTCACAGCTGAGCAGGGAACCCAACATGGGGTTTAATCCCAGGACCTGAGCCCAAGGCAGATGCCCAACTGACTGAGCCACCTAGGCACCCTGATCACATATACATTTCTTTTTACATCACAGGCACCAACCAAAGTTGTTGGCAAGAAGTCGACCATGCATTTCCCTAGACTCCAGAAATCCACTGATGGAGTAAAGCTGAGTTTCCTAGACCTCTTGCAGCTCTGACAGGCTGTCAGCAAGTGTCCAAAATGGGGAGCAGGCGGCGGGGGGGGGTGGGGGTGGGGGAGAGCACTGATATGATTTGAGGGCCTCCACTTGCCTGAAGCAGCGGGAAATTGCTGGGACAGAGGACAGTGCACAGGGACCCGAGGGGGCGGGGGCGGGTAGAGGGGCGCGAAGTGGGTCTGCATCTGGTACTTAGACTAGTCCATTAGCGCACAATCTTCCCATTCCCGGAGCAAGTCACGGACTCATTTCCTCCTGGTCTCTGTTTAACACAGGATGGGAACTGTCTTAGTCTCGTGTTCTGCTTCAAGAAGCAACTTCAGCGGCATCACATCCCTGCCTGGACCTGCCCCTGCCTCCCTGAGAGGGGCTGCAGGGGGCAGGGAGCAGAGACGCCCTCTCCAGCAGGGTCCTACTGCACGGACCACATCTCCCCACCCTCACCCCCCCATCCCTGCCAGGCTGCAAGGCGTCCCAGCTCATCGCTTGTCCCCCAGGGCACTCTGTGTGGCCTGGCCTCTGACCTCTCCAGGCAGGCCTACTTCCCCCTCCAGCCCTCAATGCCCACAACACCCAGCACCCATTTGGTGCCACCCAGTCTGCCCTGCCAGCGGCCTGGCAGGATTTCTCAGATCCTCGCCTGCTCCAAATCTTGTGGCAGCTTGCTAAAATGCAGACTCCTGGGCCCTGTCACCGGAGATGCTGCTGGAGCACAGTCGGAGTGGGAGCCAGGGATCTGGTTTGGGGGGTCTTCTGACCACACTTTGAGAAAGATGGGCTGAACCTCTAAGATGATGAAGCACAGGGTAATTTCTACCTTAATAAAATTCTTAATGAAACACCTTGGCACTTTTAACTAGCAGGGCTGCCACTGAGTTATCATTGTTCCTTGCCCCCCAGGACTGCGGTTGCGGTAAAGCACGGCCGTGTCTTACACATCTGCCTCCCCACCCTTCCTGCTTAGCGAGCACAATAGTGTCCAGCATGTAATGTGCTCAGGAAATATTTACTGAGATGAGACGATACGGCAGTGAAACAGAAACACGCTCGCTCTGTATCCTGCGTGGACCAGTTCCTCATCGTTACGTCATTTTACTCCCCACAACTCCTCGGTGGGGTGGGTATCAGGACCCGTAGACAAGGACCAGAGGCTCCGAGAGGGGAATTAACTGGCCCAACGTCACACAGCAAGTTAAGGCAGAGCTGGGATTTGCCCCAAGATCTGCCCAGCTCCTCACACCTACCTCTCCTGCAGCCCCCAGCAACGAGCTAGTAGGGAGGCTGGTGGCCCCATGACCTCCTCCTCCTTTTCTCTTGCAGACCACATCCTGTCTGGGGTCCAGGGGAGGGCAGTTGCTTTCTCCTCCTCACCCCCACCCTCCCAGCTCTCTGGAGCTCCAGCAGAACCCCTGGGCCTGCCAGGCAGTGGCAACAGGAGTTTCCAGAGAGGCTGGGTTTAGCTGAGAGATGCATGTTGCAAGGGAGGTCTCCACTGGGGTATCCCCAAAGCAAGTCAGGAACCAGTGTCACCTGGCAGCTTCTCCTGTGCTGCCCCAGGCCACTGGCCCACCAGGGCACTCACTGGCCCCTGCAGAAGCCCCTGTGCCTCCTCTGCTGTCCCTGTCACCCTGTTCTGGGAGGTGCCCGCAAGTACCTGCCAGGCTGCCTGCCTGTCATGGGGTTAAGACCTCCCTCGACTGCCGGGGCTCCCCTCCTCCCCCCACCAAAGGCCGATCACAGCACCCAGATGCCCACCACTTGAAGTGTGTCTTTGGGGCCTTCCAGAGGCAAGCCCAGTCTAACTGAACAGAGGGAAGACACTGCTGGGAGGTGGGTAAGTGTGACACCAGGCAATTTTGTCATCCATTGTTCCCTGCACCCCTGTCCTTGCCTATGGAGTCCCAGTGAGCAGTGCAGACTCTGAGGGCCGGCCGCCCAGCATCAAGTCTCAGCTTTGCCACCCAGCAGCTCTGTGACCTCGGACAGTCACTTAGCCTCTCTAGGCTTCAAAGTGAGAATGAAAACAATGGTACTTACCATTGTTCTATGTAAAGCACTGAGGTTCTATGTAAAGCACTGAGACCAGAGCCTGGCTCCTAGGAAGCCCTCAGAGAAGATGCAGTTATGGGTATGAGGTGGCCTTATTTTTGAAAAGCTGAGCCTGCCATGTGCAGGTCTGGGTTCCACTCCCCCGTACCTACCCCCATTTTCCAGAGGCACCACCTCAGATGGATCGGCCCTGACCCTCAGCTTCCTCATCAGCATCTCTCCCAGGCTTCTGTTGAGGTTGGAACCCCATAGGGTAATGCTCTGCGTGTCCCCCTCTGAACCCTGGCAAGAATGTAAGTGGGACAGACCTCGTGTGGGGCTCTGTGTTCCTGTCATCTCCTTTCAGTGAGGCAGCTAAGCTTTGCCTTTCCCTTCCCAGGGACGTTCACGGCCAACAAGAGCCATTTGTTTCCAAGAGCTTCCAAGAGCTGGAAGCCTGAGTCATGTGCCAAGAGTCCCTGAGAGAGGTCTGCAGGGGGTGATTCTGAGATGCAGAGAGAAGAGGCCCACAGGCCCCAGGAGTGGGCTCCAGGAGGTGGCCAGACCCCTGGCTTGGGCCGAGGATCATGGGGCCTTGGAGGGTGAGGAAGGGGGCAGCCCAGGCCAAAGCGAGCACCTCCTGTTCTGGTGCAACCCCG
Organism: Vulpes lagopus; assembly: GCF_018345385.1. Classification (NCBI taxonomy): domain Eukaryota; kingdom Metazoa; phylum Chordata; class Mammalia; order Carnivora; family Canidae; genus Vulpes; species Vulpes lagopus. The sequence goes on from NC_054825.1 coordinate 49,178,367, forward strand.
GGTGGGAGAGAAGACCCCCGATAACCCCCGATGGACTCCTTACCAACCTGGCGGGACGAGCTCCCTGCAGAAGGAACACGATCTCAGGGAGGTAAAGAGCACCCCAGATGTACCCGAGGGTATGGACTAGGGCTCGCCTTGCTCCACAAATGAAGTGCTTTGGTTCTTGGGGGGAGGCACTTGGGGGTCCGTTTGACCTCCACATCTCTGGCCTGAGCCACGTCGGCCTGGGCTTTCTAAACCTTCCATTTGTGTACTTTGTGAGCCTAGTGGCCTTCTAGAGGGGAGGCCAACACCCAACTATACTTGTACTTGCATCACAAAAGGTAACAACTGACCACATGTGTGTGGAAGAGTGGGGGGAGCCAGTGGCTAGTGTGGGAAGGGGAGACGTGGCTCCCAGAGATGACCCACCTGACCGGAAGCCTGGGGGAGCCCTGCCACCTGGTTCCCTGTGGCGCTCAGGAGGCGAGAGCTTTGCTCTTTCCCTGATGGCCCCAGCTCTTGTCACCCCATCTTTCTTCCTGTCCTGTATCCCTATTGCCAGTAGGCATTGTGGGAAGAGAGTAAAGTTGAGTGGGTTCCCCTTCTTCTGAACTTTTCTTCTTTTTAGCCCCTGAACCCCCTCTCATCCCTGGGGGGCCCCCCTTCCAGGGGTCCAGAGGGAGGTAGGCTTTCTCTTCTTTCCTCTTCGGAGCCTGCCCTCATCTGCACCTACCTTTACCCCTTCTGGTTCTAACTCACCCCCACCCTCTCCCCCCAGCACTTGGGTCATGGAGGGAGGGCCAGATGGTAGTCTGTGACCTTGAGGACCCTGACCCCTGGCCCTCTGCACAGATTCCCCTGAGGGAACCCAGTCCCAGCTCCTGTCCTTCCAGACTCTGCCACGTGTAATCAGAAGAGCACTGGAGAGAGGAGGGGGCCACGTTCCCACCTCCCCCAGACTGCAGAGCTGGGGAAACCATCAGCTGGGAGCCAAGTCTTTCTCTCATGTCTGACAATGTCCTAGCAGAGAAATTTCATCACGATGGAAAGCAAGAGCTCACCACCATGACCAGGGCATGCGGGCCCCGCTCCCAACATCGTGCTCAGATTTCCAGAGCCCAGACATGGGAGGCAACCCAGGGAGGAGGCAGGTGAGGCCCAGAGCCGGGTGCTGCCACCGCCCGCCCTCTCCATTGGCCACCCCCCACCGCACCCTGGGGTGGGGGGAGCACTGACGGGAGCAGGGCTGTGAGTTGTTCTGACATAACTGGGTTGGGTCACCTACAGCAGAGAGCTTGTTTGTTCTCCAAGTCCCTCTGTTTGCTCATTTGCATTAAAGGTGGGGCCTGGCCTAGAACCTGCTCTAGTTTGGGCGGTGGGAGGAGGGGAATGCGAGAGGAAGGGAAGAAAATGTTTGTGGGCAGCCACCTGGTGTTGTTCCAGGTGGGACCGCCCAGCGTCCTCCTGCCCTGACTTCCTGGCCACCTGCGTGGGAGCAATTAGTACTCCTGGGAGTCCGAAGTCACCCAGTGTGAAGGCCACGTCACTGAGTGTCAGCCACCGTGACCCTTCCAGCAATCCAGGAGGACGCAGGTCTGGTTGGAGGACCCAGTTTCACACGCAGTGGAAAGACCCCAGGGGCTCAGGGTCAAGTGGCTGCCCCAGGATGGGGAGCAGGAAGTGAGGAGCAGGGCCGAACTGGGATGCCAGTTGGGGACAGGCTGGGAGGATCACACCCCCGGGGCAGGTGGGGAAAGGCAGCTAGGCTCGCAGCCTCCAAGAGTTACGCATCATCCATTGGCCAACAAATCTGTTCTGCGAGCTCACAGGGAAGCCACAGATGCTCCCTGACACAGACAGTGCCATGGGGGCCTTCCTGACACAACAGTCTTCAGTGACAGTGAGGACAAGTACCTGTGAAGAGGGATAGCTTGGCCTGCCGGAGGCTGGGCAGCATAGGAAGGGGCCTCCCCACCTCCCAGTCCCCACTGTGGAGCAGGGTCGGATGTGTGCTGGGCTGGGTCCCAGGCCCGGGAGGGAGGCCTCGGAGAAGTCTGGAAGGGAGGACTGGGACTGACAAAGCCATCCCTCTGTTTCCAGAAATAGCACAGGGGCTGTGGCTCTTTGAACCCAGGCTCCAGAGTGGGCAGGGGGCAGATAGAGCCCTGCGTGGGCGTCCAGAGGTCTGGGCCCACTTTCTCATCCCATCTCTGATCAGCTGTGTGACCTTGGACAAGACAGCCTCTGGCAAAGTTCAAGTTCGAAGGGACTTTAGAGAGAATCCCGAGTGCACACTGAGACCCCCCCCCAGGACCCTACAAATGCAGATGCCCAGGGCCTCACCACAGAGAATCTGGTTTAATCAGCTTGGACGAAAGGCATCAGCATCTGTGCCTTTATTACTTAAAAAAGTGCTTAGTTAATTATTTTTTTTTAAATATTTTATTTTTTGATTCATGAGACACACACAGAGAGAGGCAGAGACACGAGTAGAAAGAGAAGCAGGCTCCATGCAGGGAGCCCGATGCGGGACTCGATCCCCGGATCCTGGAATCATGACCCGAGCCCAAGGCAGATGCTCAACCACTGAGCCACCCAGGTGCCCCTAGTTAATTAATTTTTTAAAAGTAAACTTGATCCACAATGTGGGGTTCAGATTCAGCCCTGAGATCAAGGGTCACGTGCCCTAACTACCGAGCAGGCCAGGCGCCCCATCAGCATCTGAATTTTTGAAACACTGTACCCAGGGCTGGAAAGCACCATGCTGTCTGATCCGGGGTGCTCCTTCCAGTTAGAACCCCCCCCCCCCCGCAGGTATCAGACAGGCTGGGTTCCCATCCCAGCTCTGCCTTCGCTGTCAGGGTGCCTTGTCTGACTTTGACCCCCAACACCAGGGGATTTGGTGTTGAACCCTGGTGCCACCCCTCCCCCTCACCTGTCACCCCACTCAGCCTGGCTCGCCCTGGTTTCCTGATTCACGATTGAGAGCAATACCCTCTCCGTGGGGCGGATGAGAAGGGTAAAAGCGCTGGGGCTGCATTGGGCATGTGGGGAGTGGGCTGGGGGGGCACCTCGCATTCCACACAGGATGCTCTCTTCCTTCGGGCACCTGGTGACTTCGAGTCACAGCGGGGAGCACCAGGTGGCTCACTGCCCCTCTGGGCCTCAGGACTGTGGGTGGGGTGAGGGCCAGACTCCGATCTGTTCTGGTGAAGCCCCGGGCTCTGGACGCAGACCAGCTCCTGATTTCCAATAGACTTTTTGGTTTATCTTTTTTTTTTTCTTTTTATCATTAAAATATATATATATATATATACATATATAATATATATATTTACTTAGAGAGTGTGAGCAGGGGGAGGGGCAGAGGGAAATGGAGAGAGAATCTCCAGCAGGCTCTACACCCAGCCTGACTCAGGGCTCAATGTCACGACCTTGAGATCATGACCTGAGCCAAAATCAAGAGTCAGACGTTTAATCGCCTGAGCCACCCAGGAGCCCTTATTATTTTTTCTTTTTGTGAAAGCCGTGTCTATTTATTGTAGAAATTTATGGTCTAGGGCAGCCCGGGTGGCTCAGCGGTTTAGCACCGCCTCAGCCCAGGGCATGATCCTGGAATCCTGGGATCCTGAGATCGAGTCCTGCATCGGGCTCTCTGCATGGGGCCTGCTTCTCCCTCTGCCTGTGTCTCTGCGTCTCTCTCTATGTGTCTCTCATGAATAAATAAATAAATAAAATCTTTAAAAAAAGAAATGTATTGTCTATTTAATGTAGAATATTATAGAGAAGCAAGAAAAGAAAAAAAAATCACAAAAACAAAACAAAAAAACCCCAAAGTCCCAGATTTATAACCAATCAAGATTTCACTTTAGCATATTGCTTTCAAATTTCTTTCTTTGCAATTTTCTTGGTGGAGTTGTTTATACCATTAAGACAGTTGTGCATGATATAAGTATTTTATCTTACACATAGTTTCCTACATCATTACATTTTTTTTCGAGCATCTTTTTTGGGGGCCTCACAATCTTCCTACTGGGGACCCTGAATTCCTAACCATCGCCCTGTTGTTCATTAGATTGTTTTCATTTCCCCAATGATAACACGGCCATGAGATACAGCTCTGTGCATAAATCTTTTCTCCCACATCTCTGCTTATTTCCTTAGGACCCGTTCCCATAAGGGAAACTACTGAGTAAAAGCAAAGGAGCATTTTCCAAGCTAGAACTTCCGAAGCTGCTCTCCAGACACACGACTTCACCCCCCCCACCCCAGTGTCCCCACCAACCCGGCCACCCTGGTGATCTCTGAGGACGTTCTCCCGTTGAATAGCTATTTCTTTGATTTTTCATAAAGGTGAGCGTCTTTTTCCATCTATTTCCTAGTCATTTGCTGATGGAGCCTTCATAGGCCCTACTCCGAGACCGGGGCCCCGCAGGGTGTCTAGTGGACACGATAGCCCCCAACTCTCCTTGACGGTGGGGGAAGTCAATGATTCCACAGACACCCCCCACCCCACAAAGACCGGGGCTGATTCTGTGGTTTATAAGGGAATTAGGAACGAAGGGGGTGAAAGGCCAGGAAACTAGTCGGTTGCCCCAGCCCAAGTCATAGGGCCTTTGAACTGATATGCTTCAGTCACCAGGTCTGCGAAGACGAAGGGGCCTGGGCTGGAGGGCTGCCTGAGGGAGGAGGTTAAGATCTGTTCAGGCCCCAGCAGCCACAGCTTCTCCAGGTGGGACTCCCAGGGCCTCCACGTAGGCATCTCCAGGCCTCCTGAGGGCTTTTTGTTTCACTTGAAGCCCTCGGCAGAGCCCAGATGAGTCCAGGAGTCCACCTGCTCGCCCCAAGTCCTGAGGCATGCACCCCTGGGTGGCCCATCCTCCCCTGTGGATAAGCCCTGTCCCTCTGGGCCTCTTGGCCAGCCACTCACCTGTGTTCCAAATGTGACCCATGGCACCACCTACTGGCAAAGCCAAACCCTCCATGTTATTTGACTTCTTCCTCATAGGCCAACAGTCAGCAGCTGAGCTCCTTTCACCGGGTGGCTGTCTCTCCAACCTGTCACTGCCATGCTCATTTCCTGCTAGACTGCCACTCAGCCTCCAGCCAGGTCTCCCACCTCTTCTTTTTATCCTCTGCAATCCGTTCTCCATTTCGAAGCCAGAAGGACCTTTCTAGGATTCCAATATGACCCAGCCACCCCCTGCTTATGAGGCTTATGCCTCAAAGGCTCCCCGTTGCTCGTAAGGCCCTGGGTGGTCTGGCCCCTGCCCTGGTTTCCCTCCTCATCCCTGACAGCATGCTCCTCCCTCCCCCCCAAATCCTCATCACACCATGAATGGGGCACAAGAGTGGCAGGAGCCCTCTTGCTTTCTGGCCCTTGGACCTTGCCCAAGCTATTCCTCTGTCCCTTTGTGGGATTCACTCCTACTAACTCTTCAAAACCCTGCTAGACATCACTTCCTCCAAGCAGCCTTCACCTTGACATTAGGTTCCCGTGGCTTCTGTAACCAACTACCACGAACTCCGTGGTTTAAAAGCAAGAGAAATTTATTCTTTTCTACTTCTGGAGGTCAGAAGTCCAAAAAGAGTCTTAAGGGACTCAAATTAAGGTGTCAGCGGGGCTGTATTCCTTCCAGAGGGCTCAGTGGCACATCTGATCTTTGCCTTTCTTGGCATCTGAGGCCGCCTGCCTTCCTTGCTTCGTGGCCCTGCCTCAGATGACTCCAGCCCCTCTGACATTCCTGCCTCTCTCCCGCAAGGACTATGGTGATTACGTTGGGCCTGCCCAGATAACCCAGGGTAATCCCCCCATTGCACGATTCTTAATTTCATCACATCTGTAAACATTTGCAACATAAAGTGACATTCGCAGGTTCTGAGATTTAGAACATGGACATCTTTGGGGGGGGGCGCCTTATTCAGCCTACCACAGTCCCCTTTCCCGCAGCTATGGGTGAGATGCTTTTCTTTGTGCTTGTGCAGCTCCCTGAGATCTCCTCTGTATAAGCACACCCACCTGGATGACTCTGTTTCCTTCTCTGACTCCTTTGCCAGGCTGAGCTGCAGGGACTGGGCTGTCCTATGCACCCCCCTCCTGTGTTCCCGGGGCCTGGCAGTGTGCCCAGCGTGCCAGCAGTGCTCACTGAATGTTTGTTAAGTGTATCAGTGGCTACCTGTGTGGCTTCTTCAGTCACCCAAAGGCTGATGGCAGGGGGCCTGGCTCTGCAACCACCAAGCACCCTGGTGAAGCAGCAAGCATCCCTGTTTCTTGCCCCCTCTGCTCCCATGAGACAGTGACCCAGCCAGCCACTAGGTCGGGAGACCCACTTGAACTCAAGTCTGGGTCTGGAGGCAAGATCAAGGATGCTGTTGTAATTGGAGAGGCTGACAATTTGGGGTGGCTGTGATGAGCAAGGGGGAGCAGGCAGGAAATGAGGCAGGACAGGGTCTTAATCATGCTTGGTGGGGGGGGGGGCTCAAATATGTACAGGAGGCAGTCTGCAATGGGGGAGGAGGTGGTTCCAGCCAGCTGGTGTTGAGAAGACTGGAGACTCACAGGCACACACTCGCACACAGCCTCCCTCTGATGGGGCTGTCACCGAGGCAACAGATGAAGCCGGTTGCCCAGCAACGAGACCCACCTCCCCCATCCCTCTGAGGGCCATTTCTGCCCCTCGAGAGCTTTGTGCCCTTTCTAGATTGCTCCGGTGTTTTGATGGAACCAAATTCCTTCTGTGTCCAAATCCCAAGGGTTGCAGATGAAAGGGGCTCGTCTTGTGATGGTTGCGCTCGGGGTCATGGATTTGGCATCGGGAGAAAGGTGGGCTGAGTCAGCCTAGGGGAGGAGAGGAGACCAGGGAGTGTTTGAGCCTCAATCGCTCCTGGGGTTTTTTCTTTTTCCATTTTTACTTAAACTAAGCAGGAAGAACACCAACCTGGGAGTCAGGAGATCTGGAGTCATGGCCTGATTCTGCTTCTTACTTGCTGAATGTTTTGAGCAAGGGACCTCTTGTTGGTTCTCAGTTTCTCCACCCATAAGAGGAGGATTTAAGCCAGTGGGTCCTTTCTGGGCCTGACATTTTGTGATCCCAGAACTTCAGGGGCAGAGATGGAGCCGACACCAGGCCCCAAGTTCCAGCCGGATCTCTGCACGGCCACCCGCCCAACCCATAGCAGCCGGTCTTGGTTTATGGGAGGGAGAAGGAAGGAGAGCCACTTGGCTCTGGGCCTTGCATTCACGAAGGGCCCCAAATCTAGACTTTAGATGTCATACCAGAGAAGTTACAGTCACTGTCATGTTTTATAAGTGGAAACTGTTCATCTGGAATCATAAGTATTTAAAATAAGCTGCAGTTTTCATAACTCTAGTTGCCGCTTTTCATTTTTCAAATAGACCATGGTCTGAAGAAATGGAAGCGGCCCAGGCCTCCATCCCTCCGCGAGGGTCCTGGCTCCCTGGCTCCAGGGGCTCAGCCACTCAGCACCTCTCCCAGGAGCCCTGGAGGGTCTGGGCTGCCTGGAGACGATGCGGGACCTGCAGAAGGAGTGAGGTGTCTGGTCAAGGTCCAGATCTGTTGAGGGTGCAGTAGGGGGCTAGCATTGGGGAGGAAAGGAGGCTGGGGAGGCAGAGCTGGGAGAGAGGCTGTCTCTGTTCCCTCTGCTCATAGAGCTGCAAACAAGGCCAGAGACAGCACAGCCTTGTGCCCAGCTCATGCAGGGACCCGGCGGTAAGGATCTCCAAGGGGAGAGGAGCTACCTTTTGTATTAGGTTGTGCCTTGAGGCTGCAGGTTGTGCCTTGAGCTCCTGGGAGTCGTTTGCTGGGTCTCTCAGCTCCCAAACCCTGAGAGTGAGGTACTTGATTGCTTGGGCTAGGGGTCAGGCACTCACCTGGAATGAGTCCCTAGGAAGCAGAGGACATCCCGGCTCTGTGCTCTCTGAGCTGCCTCTTGCAGATCATGCCCTAATTTCTCCTAATTGCACCCCGCCCCACCCACCTTGGCCAATGACCCTTGAGAAAAGCTGAGTGGGGAACTCTGTTCAAGGTCATCCAAGGGGTAGGCAGCCTGGGTCCCCTCAGTGTCCTCTGGCTCGAAAGGGACCTCATTCCCCGCCTGCTGGAGAAAACCTTTCCACCAGCAGCTGCGAGATTCGCTCTGAGACAGCACCACCTGCTGGCCTTTCTGGGTATGACATCCATCCCTTCTCCGGAGACCCCGCAATCCTAGAACTCTGCCTTATATTAAAATGTACCTGTTGAGGCTTACTTTGCCGGGATCAATAAATTATTCAAGATAGACGTTATCATGTTCCAATTTTACAGATCCGAAACCGAGCTTCAGAAACGTTAAATAAGTCGCCTAAGTTGGTCAGGGGTTGGGGTGGAATTCAACGCTGCCATGTGGCTCTATAGCCCCTCACATCACTACCTATCTCCTCTTGAAGGGGAGTTTCCAGAAGGAGCCCTAGCCTGAGGCTGAGTGACCTGCCAAAGCCACACGATTGCGAGTCAATGACAAAGTTGGGAAGAAACCAAAGTCAACAAGAAGGAACATTACATCCCTTGGGGGCTCCTCCAAGTTTATTTGGGGCTTGTCTGAGCAACTCAGCATCTTCATGCTGGGGAGAAAGAAGTAGCTTCAAATCTACCTCAACTGAGCAGTGTTCTTCACGGACAACTCCCAGCCTCAAGCACACCTGGGGCCTGGCATCTCTCCCATCCACATCCTGGCTGACTCTACCCCCTCTTGGGTGTGGAAAACCTAACAAGTGTAGTGTTCCCCCTCCAGGGAGCAGGGAGCAAGGAGCTCACCAAGACAGTGCAGCTAAGTGACTGGTCCCTGACTTGTTACCCGAAGTTCCATGGTCACGCCCAATTGCCAGCTCAGGGCTTTCTCCATTGCCTCTTTCCTGTGACACCTTCACCCTGCCCCCTAGAAGGCCCTAGCAGGTTCAGCTGGAGGCTGGCCAGGGCCAGAATGGGAATAGTATGGAAGGGACTGGAAATCCTTGCCCAAGTTGTAGGAGTTTTAGGTGCCATAAGCGCAGACACATTAGGACAGTCTGCTAACCTATCAACAAACCAATTAAAAAGACACACACACACACACACACACACACACACACACAAACCCAAACCCCCCCCCCCAAAAAAAACAACCCCAAAACAAAACAAAACAACAAGCATGAGAGGTCTAGATGAAAAATTCTAGAAAGGAAAACTGACAGATTAAGAAGTGCAACCAAACCCTCAGGGGGATGCACACAGCACCCAGCAAGGTCCCTCAGTGGGGTGACATCACAGGCCCACCTCCAGGACAGATTTACCTATACATCTGGTATATTCACTCATATTACATATATATATGCTGGGCCAACATACTGAAAATGGTTATTTCTGGGTAGTAGGATTGCAAGTGATTTTTCTTTTCCTTGATTTTATTTATTTTCTATTTTTTCTGCAAAGAATTTGTATTGCTCCTGTTAATAAGGGGGAAAAAAAAGATCTGTAGAAAGGAAGCATGGAGGAGGATATCTCTATGACTTGAGGAAGGAGAGGAAGAATTTCTTAAACAAACTACAAAACCCATGAACCAATAAAGAAAATATTAGCAAGGCAGCCTAAAAATATTTGCCACTCATACGGCAAACAAGGGATGAGGGGATGATGTAGGAAGAACTCCTAGCAATCATTAAGAAAAAGGTAAATAATCCAAGATAAAAATGGGCTGAGAATATGAGAGGCAGTTTGCAGATGAGGACGCCCAAGTCATCAATAAACACATGAAGAGGTGTTCAGCCTCACTGGTTGGAACATTTCTCATTTATCACAGGGACAGAAATGCAAGTCTGAATGTAGTAAGTACTGGGAAAGATGGGGAGACATGAATACTCTCATTTGCACCGGGAAGGAGTATAAATGAGGAAGGCCACTTTGGACACAACTGGGCAGTAAGTGGTAAATCTGAGAACGCCCACAGCAGCTTCATTTTGACATATATGGCTAGAGAAACGTTCACATATACACACTGGGAGGCGTGTGTGCGGTGGTGTGCTGGAACCCACTTGTGCCGGCTCGCAGGACCCTAGGATGGCCAATTTTCCACAGTTTTGCGTTGGGTGATATCATGTCAGTAGTTTGAAATCAGTCATGGCTGGAGTATTCACAACGTAAGAGTTAACAAACACGACAAACAAGGCTCCTTTTTTTTTTTTCCTGGAGACTGATGGTAAACATTCACCAGCAAACCCCACAAATATGTTTTTTGCAGCTTTGATTTCAATAGAAAAAAACACTGGCTAATTTACATGCCCATTAACAGAAAAGTAGATAAATAAAATGTGGTATACTTATCCTATGGAATAATGCACAGAAATGAAAAGAATCAGATTTATGTATCATCATGGACTGATCTAAAAAAAAAAACATACGGTTAAGCTAAAAACAACAGGTGACTGAGTGAAACACTCAGTAGGATATGGCTCTGGAGATTAAAAACAATAATCAATATTATGCATGGGACATATGTCTACGGGAGGAGTCCTTCAGAGACTCTAGTTACAGGTGCAGAAGGCTGCTGGGGGTGCCTCACAGATCACTGAGGGTCTGTTCATTTTTTTCTTTTATTCTCCATTCATTCAAATTCTATTATTATGCCTTTAAATTTACAAGTCCTTTTCTTCTGCAGTATCAAGTGGGCTGTTAATCCCATCAGGTATATTTTTCATCTTAAACATTATTTTTTTCATCTCTAGGAGTTTGCTTTGTCCCTGGGGCGCCTGGGTAGCTCAGTCAGTTAAGCGTCTGACTCTTGATTTTGGCTCAGGTCATGATCTCAGGGTCATAAGATCGAGCCCCATGTCAGGCTCCTTGCTTAGTTGTGGAGTCTGCTTGAGATTCTCTCTCTCTCCCTCTCCTTCTACTCCTCCCCTGGCTCACAATAAATAAATAAATAAATAAATAAATAAATAAATAAATAAAATCTTTAAGAGAGAGAAAAGCTTGGTTTGTCCCTTTTTGTATCTTCCATGTCTCTAGTTAACATACTTGATTTTTTTCTTTACCATCTTGAACATATGGAATGCAGATATAATAACTATTCTACTGTCGTTGTCTGCTAAGTTTATCACCCGTATCATTTCTGGATCTGTTTCTATTGACTGATCTTTCTTCTCATTAAGGGTCATATTTTCCTGCTTCTTTGCATGCCGGTCCTTTTTTTTTTTTTAAGATTTTATTTATTTATTCATGAGAGACAGAGAAAGATAGAGACATAGCAGAAGGAGAAGCAGGCTCCATGCAGGGAGCCTGATGCGGGACTCGATCCCAGGACTCCAGGGATCACAGCCTGACTTGAAGGCAGGCTCAACCACTGAGCCACCCAGGTGCCCCACAACTGTTCATTTTTTATTAGATGCCAGATATTGTGCATTTTACCCTGTTGGGTGCTGCTTATTTTTGTACAACTATAGATGTGTTTAAGCTTTGTTCTAGGAAATTACATGGAAACAATTTTATGTTTTTTAAATTCCATTTATTTAAACTAAAAAAGGCAACAAAATATCCATTTCAACCACATCTCATGTTTAATTCTATCTTCTTTTTTTTTCTTTGCTGTCAGTTCAGCGTCTGTTTTGTAATTTACTTCATTTTGTATTGTATTTTAAACTTATAAACTGATTGAAGTCTTTTTTTTTTTTGGAATGAGGCAGGTTATAAATGAATTTATTTTCAAATCCAATAGGTAAATAAGATGTAATCCAACAAGACAGAAAGAAAGGGTCCTGAGTAGTTGCTGGAAATATTAGCTCATATTTGTGGCTTTTTTTTTTTTTTTTTGGTCCTGGAGTAAAGGACTGGGTGATGCAAGTGGAGTGGATGCAAGGCCAACGCTAGCTGAGGTCAAGGTCAGTGGAGGCAAAGATCAGCCTAAAACCAGAGAGGGGCAGGAACAAGTCTAGATGAAGGACAATACAAGGCAACATCCATTTGTTCCCTCGTTTAATCACTCATTCAATAAACTATTAAGCACCAGGCACTGGAGCAGAAGCAGGTGGCCTGCTGGGGAGGAAGAAAACGCACGGCACCGGGCAGTGAAGGTGGGCCAGGCAGGAGGCCGACAGCTCCTGGTGGCCCATCTAGAGACCCCAGCTCCAGAATCACCAAAGCCCACCTTGGGAAACCAACAAGGGGCACCCAGAGGATCTGGGCTGGGGATGGCCATTGTTTCCATCTCGACAGGACTCTTCCTGGTCCTTGGAACCCCCGGAAGTCCTGGGGGGAGCTGAGCCAGGATTCTCTCTACAGAAATTCATTCCACATACAACCCGAATAGGCATGTAGTATTGGACAAGTGAGGAAAAGAGGGAAATTGTAATTGGACGGCCGAATCTCAAAGCCAGGTCCTGGGAGGTCTTAGAGCAAGTGGCTCAATGTCTCTGAGGTGGGTTTCCTCGTCTGCGAGATGAACGCCACAGTTTCTTGTCCCGCCAACCTCCTGGCAGGAAATGCAAGGGAGGAGAGTCTTGGAAAATAATGGACAATCAACAGAAAAGAGCCTCGAGTCCATTCTCTGCCCAGAAATGGAGGGCGGCGAGCACAGTTTGCTGTTGGCATTCTGCACTGGAAAATGAGTGACATGAGTTGGCAGAGAATGGGAGAGCTTGTGGGGTGAGGCCTGGGGTGTGGGAGACCCTGTGTTGAGAAAATGAGACCTTTTTGGAGGAAATGCCAAGTCTCTGGGTGGCCACTGACCCTGACACGGCCATGCTCCATTTTCCCAACCATAGCCTTGAGGCTGAGGCCTAGGGACATCTGGGCCTGAGCTCAGGAGGCAACCTTGGCTCCTGCCACCCCCATGGGGTGCCCACAGCCTCTCAGACAGGCCACATTTACCTTGGCTCTTTATCCTACTGAACTGGATCAGAGGATGTTTCTCTCCTGAGAAAGGAACGTTTTGGCCAAGGCCTAGGATGAGGAAGCCTCCATGGCTCCTTCAAATGCAGCCCTAGCTGTTGCTCTGCTCCCTTCTCCCAGCATTACCACCTCCTTGCCTGTTCCAGCAGGCTCCAAAGGGAGGAGGGCACGAGCCTGGTCTGGAGCACTAGGCCTTCACCTCAGGGAGCTTTGGGGGTGGTGGGAAAGGCCAGTAGAATAACCCCATTCTTTATCTCAAGGACTTTATTTTTTAATTTAATTAATTTATTTTTTTAAAGATGTATTTATTTATGACAGACAGAGAAAGAGCTTGGGAGCATGAGCAGGGGGAGGGGCAGAGGAAGAGGGAAGAGCCTGGAGCCCCATGTGGGGCCCAATCCCAGGACCTCGAGATCATGACCTGCATTGAAATCAAGTCAGAAGCCTAACAAACTGAACCACCCAGGGGCCCCTATCTCAAGAACTTTAAAATGCAGAGAGCAGTCATCCCCACACAGGCACACAATTCTCTCCTAATCTAATCGGATTCACAATTAAATTCAAGGAATGGAATTTACCCCCTAACGTGTGCCAGGGGCTCAGGTGGGTAGGGTAGGAAGGCCTTGGGAGTCAGGCAAACCGGAGAGCTAACCCTTATAGCCGCAAACACTTTTGCATATCAAAACAATGAAAAGGTGCAAACAAGTGAATTGACTCCCCCAGATTGAAAAGTTAGAGGGAGGGGACCCGCAAAGGCTTGGTTTCACCTCTTTGGGCCTTCCTCAATGATGGAAGAGCCCATCTGTGCCCGGCATTGTAACTCGGATCAGGACTCCTTCAATCCGCACAACTCCCCGTGAAAGCAGGCCTAGGATGGCCACCACTTCACAGGAGGCAGAAAATGAGTCACAGGAAGGTTCAAGAACCAGCAGATGTTTCAGGCTGTCTGTGCTGCGTCACCTTAAGGAATATCGCTCAGTCTCTGCAGTGTAGGGCGCTGTGCCAGGCGCCAGAGGGAGCACAGATAGGTCTACGATGTCACCCCCATCCTAAGTGTTTAGGGTCATGGTGGGGTGTGATGCCCGCCCCCTCGTTCACCTGGGAGAGCTCAGTGGCTCTCCTCCAGGTGGAAGGACCACTCCTGCTTTCTGTGCCCATGGCGTGGACACTGTTCTTTCTGTACACGTATGCCACACGGTATCTACTCACTTGTTTCCCCAGTTCTCCCCTCCCCCCTTTGAAAGAGGGCTTCTCAAGGGCATTGCCTGAGTGTCCCCAGCAACGAGCTCAGAGGCTGGGAAAAATGAGGGGTTCAGGGCATGTATGCCAGGTAGATGGGTCAATCAATGGACTATTCATTTTAAATTTTTAAGATTGATTTATTCATGAGAGACACAGAGAGAGAGGCAGAGACACAGGCAGAGGGAGAAGCAGGCTCCCTGCGGGGACCCCGATGTAGGACTCGATCCCAGGACCCTGGGACCATGCCCTAGGCTGAAGGCAGACGCTCAACCACTGAACCACCCAGGTGTCCCTCAATCAATGGATTAAATGGTGACTAGTGCCAGGGCTCACAAGCAACACACGTGCATGCGCGCACACACGCACACACACACGCACACCGCGTGTTGTTACATATTATCTCTCAATTGCTCTTCTTAATAATTCTCTGAGGAAGGCACCATCTTTATCTACCCTCTACAGATGGGGAAACTGAGCCACAGAGTGGTCCAGCCGCTTGCTCAGGAAGGGGAGAGCCAGGGTGTAGGTCTCACCTCTGCTCTCAGCCACCGCCCTCCACAATGGGCTGTGTTCAGTGGGAGGCGTAGCACCTGGCTGGGCTGGTGTGGTCAGCAGGCTGTGGGCCGCGTAGCCCGCAGAGAAAGGCATGGGGAGGATTTTCCAGGAGGAAAGCAGGTGACTCGTCCAACAGGCTAATTGTCAGATGGAGGGTGGGGAGAAGGAAGGGAAAGGATCCCAAGTTGCAGGGAGGCTTTGTGCCCTCACCTGAATGGCCACTGGGCAGGGGACTGCAGAGGCAAGGCTGGGAACACCGGGTTGGCAAACACAAGCAGGACAGCTGCGGAGAGACCAGGGCAGGATGGAAGGGAGATTTCTACAGTTGTCCCAGGGAGGAGGAATGGAAGTCCTGAGCTCGGACCAGGCACAGGGACCGGAAAGAAGGCAGAGATTCAAGAGTCAGTTCAAGGGAAGGCTCCTTGGAAGCAGGGGGGAAAGTCTCCATGGGAACCATGGACTCCACCTCTGGGAAACTGGCCTTGCTGGCCTTCCAGTTGCATTTTTAGTGACTCCCACAAGCCCCTGGGGTGGAAAGGTGGGGGTGGGGATCCACCAGCCCTTGGATGCTTGTGGTCTCTGTGTGTCTGCCATGTCAGCAATGGTCTCAGACACCAAGATAAACAGCCACTTGACCTGGCCCAGGCCTGAGAATGATGCTGATAGGGCCTGTGAATCAGCCCCCGGCTCCAGTCCAGGACAGAGACGTTTCCCAGCCAGCGGGAAGGGAACAAGCCAGCCACTGTTCTAGAAATTTCCACTTATATTATCGTCCTTTTAGAAGGGAGAAAGCTGAGGGCTACAGAGGGGACAGGGCTTGTTCAAGGTCACATAGCCAGTCAGCAGAAGAGCCAGTATTGGAGAATGTCTCCCCATTAGGACCCAAGCCCAGCGCCACTGTGCCTGTGGCCATTTCTGGCTCGCAATGCCTCCCCCTGCTGGAAGCCTTCCTGAGTTATCTCCGCCAGTCTAACGTGATGCTTTCGGAATTGGCACTCGTTGGAGGTGAGGCATGTCGCTTGTTCTACAATAAATTCTGACAACCCAGGAGCAGTCTGCAGCAAGGTGTTTCTTGTTAAATACACCAGGTGATGAAGCATTACTTAACAAACCCCAAGTTGACCACTGGTTATCAAAGAGGGAGCCTACGCAATACATGAGCAGGCACTAGGACTGGTCAACAGTATTCCCATGTCCCTCCTCCTTTCCTCCTTGGTGTATGGTAGGCAGGACTGCATGTCTCTGCGTGTCTCTCTTTGGAAGTTAAAGGAAGCCATATACCTGGACCTGGCCTTTGAGATGTCAACGGAGTGATGTATGACCCTTCTGGGAGGCTCTAAGAGCCAGTGCACAGTTTCGGCCAGGTGTTCTTCCTGCATGGCAACTAGGAGAGTAGGTGTTGAGATAGATGGGCCTGGTTGCTGAGTGACTAATCCGAGTGAGGCTCTTTCCTTCTGGCCCACACTACACGTGTAGTATGAGCCAGAAATAAACTCTTGTTCATTTGTTGCTCGCATTGTTTAGACTAGCCTACTCTGACTGACACAGACATTTGTATTTGCAAGTGGGGTGTTACTGAAACAAACAAAAAACTAAAAGATGTTTAGTTTTTTTAGATCTTTTAGTTTTTTAGAGGTTGAGTGGCAGGCAGTGAGAAAACTGCTGTTGGAGGCTGGCCAGCTGGTGACCCAGGTAGCGGGGTAGCATTTGGTAAAACTATTATCTGCGGTCACTTGGAATGTACTCTAGGGAAAGAAGTTTGAAGACAGAAAGTGAATAGTGTGATATTCTTAGTGTTGGCTACAAAAAAGTGATGAGCTCAGAAACCATGTGGTTAAGGACGGGCCAGGTAAATACATGGGTGCCTATGGTAGGATAGGATGTGGAACATTTGGGCTCTTCCAATTCCAGCCCTGGGTTGAGAAGATAGAACTGAATTTAGGGACCCCAAGGCAGGTGGAATTCACAGGGCACAGATGACAGCTAAGAGAGCCTCAGAGAGAAAGAACTCCAGAGATCCCCAGAGGGTCCCCCTCAAGTCTTCAGAGAGTACTGAGAAGCCCATGTAGGGAGGAAATGACATGGGGACCAGCGGAGAAAGCATTGGAAGAATTAGAAGGAACAGTAGGACTCACCCAGGGCCAGGAGGAATGTTCTCCAGCCAGACTGAACAATCTCATCATTCACAGGGCACTGGGCAAAGCACTCAGAAGGATCTTGCTTCAGGAGTCGGGGAGCGTTAGCTCTAAAAGGTGTTATTTTGATAAAACTAACTCACCACTGGCACTATAACTATGGTACTCACTGTAGTGAGATGGATTCCTTTGGGTTTGGCATATTATGATCTCATGTAATGATCCAACTCCTCCGTCACTTTTCCCTCTATCCAAACTACTCTAATTCACACAGCCTGACGTGACTCGGTGTGAACTTGTCATCTTTGTGCTCTGCTTCTTCCTAGCCTCATGAGCCCCTGAAAATGAAGTAGCACTGCTTGGTGCCAACATGACTCTCAATTCAAATGAAAATTAGGGCCCTGAAAGCACACGATGATACTTAATTATCAAATATTTAAATAAATCCGTGATTTTCAAGGTGTCAGCCCCATAGGAGCTTCCTGAGCACTCTCTGGGGCTCTACAAAGTTAAAAACTATTCTCATAATAGAACTAAGGCATTATTTTCCTTTGACTGTGTTGGAATTTGCACTGATGGAGCAAAATCAAAGGTAGGTAACACTGCTGGTACTTTAGTGTACATTAGGGTAGTAGCACCAGGCTCTGGTAGTGGTCACTGATTTTGGTTTTCACCACTATACAGTTGCACTGAGGGGGAAAAAAGTTGGTTCGGCTTAAGAATGTCCTTGATTAAGCAGTAAAAATTATTCATTTTATTAAATATGGAAACTTGAGTACCTGCCTTTTTAATATTCTGGTTCTGTGTGGCAAAATGGGAAAAATGCATAAAGTACTTCTGCTGCATACAAAAGTATGAGGGTTATCTAGAGGACAGGGACTGTGTGATTGATTGAATTATGAGCTAAACTTAGATTTTTTCATGGAACACCATTTTTACTTGAAAGACAGATAAAGTATAGTTCCCCAGGCTTATGTATTTGGCAGACACAATCTTGAAAATGAATGAAATAAGCCCACCACTTCAAGGAAAAGGATTGACAATAATTGTTGCCGATTATAACATGCAGGCTTTCAAGTGCAAATTAGAATTTTGGAAAATTTGTATCTGCCACTGTGAGATCGACACCTTCCCAATACATTGTGATTGGTCGTAATATTGAGGAATGTTTTTTTTATATTGTATAACGAAATGTATCAACATTTGGAAGATCTAAATAACTCAGTGAACCAGTATTTTCCAAATGCTCAGGGCATGATGTTTTAAGACCAGGCATAGGCAAAAGATGCATTGAAAGTGCAAGGTTGACAAGTGGATCTTCATGTAACAGAGTATGAAAAGTTCACTACTATGATTTCAGATTCCTCATTGCAACTAAGCCGTTGTTTTTTTGTTTTTAAATAAGCTCTAGGACCATTGTAGGGCTCAAACTCATGACCCTGAAATGAAGAGTCACACACTCTCCTAACTAAGCCAGCCAGGTGCCCCTCGTTGCAACTACCCTTTAAGAAACTACGATTTGCTGAGCTTTGGTGCATTGTCAAAGCAGAATATTCACAGTCATCTTAAAAACTTAAAATCCTCCTCCCTTTTCCAACTACATGTGTGTGTGACACCAGATTTTCTTTAAAATAAAAGCTTTCTGGGGATCCCTGGGTGACTCAGCGGTTTAGCGCCGCGTTCAGCCCAGGGTGTGATCCTGGAGACCCAGGATCAAGTCTTGCGTCCGGCTCCCTGCATGGGGCCTGCTTTTCCCTCTGCCTGTGTCTCTGCCTCTCTCTCTGTGTGTGTCTCATGCATAAATAAATAAAATCTTTAAAAATAAATAAAATAAAATAAAATAAAAGCTTTCAAAAGCAGCTTTATTGTGATATCACTGGCATATAAAGACTATATATATTTATGGTGCACAACTGTTTGATACACATACATATTGTGGAAAGATCACCATAATCTAACATCTCTATCACTTTACATAGTTATCACGGTGTGTGTGTGTGTGTGTGTGTGTGTGTGTGTGTGTGGTGAGAAGCAGAATTTCTTTGGATTCTTCAACCAAAACAACATATCAAAATAGATGGACAGCAGGGGCAGATAAAAGAATCCAGCTGTCTTTCATTAGATCAAACATCAAAGAGAGGCTCCAAACATGTAAAGTAATGCCATTCTTTTCACTAATTTTATTTGTTTTGGAAAATATGGTTATTCTCTTACAATGCATAATGTTGATCATCGTTATTTTAGAATAAATTCACATTACAAACATTTCTCCATTTTTCTAGAAGGGAATTACAGACATTGCCTGTGTGTTCCAGTTATCAATTTATTGACCATCAGTTCTAAATTCATCCTTCACTGCCAACTCTGCAAAAATGGAGCCGAACCCTTTAAATATTTTTTTCTTTTGCCAGCAGGCACAAGGCTAAGCTTGGTCAGTAGAGGGTG
This sequence comes from Vulpes lagopus, assembly GCF_018345385.1. Taxonomy (NCBI): domain Eukaryota; kingdom Metazoa; phylum Chordata; class Mammalia; order Carnivora; family Canidae; genus Vulpes; species Vulpes lagopus. The sequence continues at coordinate 49,197,646 of NC_054825.1, forward strand.
CTAGAGGCATTGCAGGAGGAAGGGGCTTTCCCTTCTGGTTCAGTGCCCTCTCTTGGCAGGCTCTTGGCAGTGCCTGATTTTGTTACTCTGACTACATTTGCTCTTGATCCCTGAACTATCCCTTCTGCTGTAACAGCCTATGGATGTTAAGTAGCATAATGAAATTCAAATGTAATGTGAATGCTTGAATTTAGACTCAAAAACTGACACAGAAGAGTGGGATTGCCAAAGGGGTGCCTGGGTGGTGCAGTTGGTTAAAGGTCTGACTCTTGATTTTAGCTCACGTCGTGATTTCAGAGTTGTGAGATCGAGCCCCATTTCAACCTCCATGCTGGGCATGGAACCTGCTAAAGATTCTCCTTCTCCCTCTCCCTCTGCCTCTCTTCCTGCTCATGCATGCTCTCATAAATAAATAAATAAATAAATAAATAAATAAATAAATAAAATATTTTTTTAAGAGAGTGTGATATAAAGGCATCTGGGTGGCTCAGGGGTTGAGCGTCTGCCTTTGGCTCAGGTCGTAATCCTGAGGTCCTGGGATCAAGTCCTGCATCAGGCTCCTTGCAGGGAGTCTGCTTCTCCCTCTGCCTATATCTCTGCCTCTCTCTCTCTCTGTATTTTTCATGAATAAATAAATAAGAAATAAATAGGAGTGTTATGTAATAATTTAAACAATCAATAGATTTCCAAACCATCAGTGTCTCAGGGCCTTAGTGAGCTTGCCTAACAGAAATGAAGACCTTGGCTATGTGTCCTTCCCTGACGGGACAAAGTGAGACCCAGGTCTGTGAGAACATACAGGCTGCTATAATGACACCTGTTCCCCTACTTAGGGGTTCAAGTGCCCTGCCCAGCGTGCAAGAAGTCCTGATGGGTCCAGGAATCCCTTTTTTCTCCCACTGGGTCTAAGGAGGTTGGAAGATAACCACGAAGCTGATGTTTTATTGTTGTTGTATTCACAGCATAGTGAGCTTCCTTTCTCTAGGGAGATACCTATTTGCTTAGAGTAAATTTGGAGACCAGGTTTTAATCAAAATAATAACCAGAACTGAAGTGGGGCCAAATCAGTTGAGGTGATCTGACCATGCAGAGGAAGGGGGAGTGCAATCCATGAGTTTTAGCAACCACGGACTTCAGCAGCAGATGCCAGGGCCACCCCCAGGACCTCCTCACCATCACCAGCATGAGGAGCACTCTAGACCAGCCCCTCTGCAGCTGGACTCAGCATTTAGGGGACATTGCACAAGTCCAAAGAGCCATCTCTCTCCCAGATGCCATACCTTGTACATTTTTATCTAAAGAAATGAAGCATTGTTTTAAAAAGACTAAATTATTTTATGCAATTTAAAATTATTGGGGTAGATTAAATTATAATGTTTCTTCCCTGTGTTACCCAATGGATAGTGACTTGAAAGATATCAGATCAATTATTGGGAAAGAAAGATAAAATTATATATTTCTCTGAACATCTGAAGATGGCGTAAGTGAGTTTGAGATCCTGTTACCTGGATATACTTTATCTTGCTCCCCTAAATGGTGCCCTTCCTATGAACAGGATTTTCCCTCTCCCTCATGCCAGACATCTGATAGTCCATGCATACTCATTAAATTGAAGTTATGGAATACCTCCTGCATTCTACAGAAGGAGTCAGAAGCTTTTCCTGTGCTGGGCCAGATAGTAAGTATTTAAGACTTGAAGACTTTTAAGTATTTAAGACTTTGTAGGTCCCTTTAGCAACTACTCAGCTTTGCTGTTGTAGTATGAAAGCAAACATAGATAAAAGTAAACAAAACTGCATTCCAATAAAACTTTATTTACAAAAAACATGCAATATGCTACCTTTGCTTGTGGGCTATCTATAGTTTGTTAGCTTCTGTTCTAAAGTATAGTAGCCAGAGTGTGCCCAAGATCTTGCCTATTGCTGTCTCTGGAGACCAAGGGTCTCTCTTCTTCTCTCTTCTAAATCTCATATGAAGCCCTCTCCTAGGCAAACTAATCCAGAACCATTCTGAAGTGAATTCTGGGAAATGTGGTTCTTAGTTCCTCCTCTTCAAGAGGGTAGCAGTGATGCTTATTGGCAACAGATAATCCAGCACACCAAGGTATAAGAATCACAGACGATTTATAGGTCATGGTGCCAGAATGACAGAAACCAAGTTTTTAGAATCATTTATTGTTCTTTGAATTAAAATAGTGAATTCTGCTTGCTTAAAGGAGGCAGTTAAGTTCCCTTTCATGTTATATAGGTCTGGGATAGTGCTCCCCAGTGTCAGGAGCTCAAGCTAATTTGATCTCAGTGTCCCATCAATCATAACTTCCCTGCCAAGGTCACTTTATCATTCAGGGTGGCTGCTGGAGCCAGGTCCAAACTACAGCCAACAGGAAGCAGGATGGGTGGAAGGCCAACTCTCCATATATGGGCATTTCCTAAAAAGTATGTATGCTTCTTCTGTTCACATGTCACTGACCTGAGTTCAGTTATAAGGACATTATAAACCTGCAAGAGAGGATGAGAAATTTAATTATTATTTCAGGTGACCATGTGCTCAGCTAAAAATTAGGTGGCTTGTAACTAAGGAAGAACAGGTATCAAGAGACAACTAACGGTCTTTGATATGCTAAGCATATCGATCACACTTCATAAAGATGAAGTTTCTGAAACCATACCATGTTACTACAGGCCAGGTTACTTGCATCGCATTCTTATTGGCCAAAGTGCTGAGCTGCTGTGCTATTATATGCCAGGATTTAGAATCACATAAAGTTTTCTTTGGCCAATGCTCTAGAATTAGATAAAATTCACTCAGGCTATAATTCCAAATTCATATAAATTTCTTACAAGCCAAGATTCAGAAGCAAAATCCAATAAACCAACCTTCCTAAATCACATGAAATTCTCTTGATCAAGCATTCAGAATTATCTGAGATTCCTACAAAACAAGTTTTCAGACTCATGGAAGAGTTCTATAGGCTAAGGCACATGGAGACCAAGACTCCAGAATCACATTTAATTTTTTATAGACCAAGCTTCCAAATCACATATTCTTGTATAGCAAGTTTCTGAAATAACAGTGTTATTACAGTAATATTCTCATAGCCAAGATCCTGGAATCAAGTATACTAAATTTTTCAGGCCAAGTTTTGAGAATCACATAACATTTTCATAAATGAAGTTTTCAGTCATGTACGTTTATTGCAGGTCATGTTTCACAAAACGTTATGAAATGGCATAACAGTATCATAAGCCAAAATTGTAAATCATATAACGTTATTACAGGTTAATGCTTCAGAATGACTCAAAACTCTTTTAAGCCATTTGATCTAGAATCATACAGAGTTCCTAGAGCCCAGTGTTCCATAAACCCATACAAGTCTCACAGACCAAATTTCCAAATCTTACTGTGTTCTTAAATGACCTGTGTTCTGGAGTCCCACACAGTGCTTGTAGATGACCTTCTGGTTCTCTGGCTCCTTAGTCTCCACTGAGCTGGCATTTGAAATTTTGTCTATCTCAAGTTAGGACTTATACATCACCCTCTTATAGGGCCAGTGGCAGGCACTCTTCCTCTTGCTCATCTCCTCCAGCTGTTGCATAACCTATAACAGATCTCAGAAATGTTTCTATATTTGTGAGAGGCAGGAAGGCCAGAGTGAGAGGTGGCATCATCTGTGTATGAAGCATTAATAATAATATTTATTGAATACCTATTATGTGCATCATACTATTCTTGACATATTTGATTTCATTTTATCATCCCAGCAATCCTATGATAGAATTATCACTTTGACTAACATCATTAATAATTATTATCAATATCCTCATTTTAAATTTTTTTTTTATTATTTATTTTTGATAGTCATACAGAGAGAGAGAGAGAGGCAGAGACACAGGCAGAGGGAGAAGCAGGCTCCATGCACCGGGATCCTGACGTGGGACTCGATCCCGGGTCTCCAGGATCGCGCCCTGGGCCAAAGGCAGGCGCCAAACCGCTGCGCCACCCAGGGATCCCCAATATCCTCATTTTAAAGATGATCAAATTCATCTAAGGTCATGCAACTATGAAATCTATTCAAAATTGTGACTGGTTGTTGGTTCTGGTTGTTGGTTCCAGAGGTACAGGGAGATCCCTTGAGCTTTAGGGCAGAGCAGAGTTATCACTAATTGGCTAACATCAGATGATACAGCCCCACTGGTTCCAGCTCTAGTCTATCTACCTATTGGTGAGTCTACTCCAGGTCCCTCTTGGTCAGGTTTATCTGCCTATTTGTTCATACTGTCACCAATATTTTTGAATATATATTATATGTCTGTATAATCTGCAAACCTGCTAACCCACCTCTGCTTTTCTCAGCCCAGCTGAGAGTTTCTGAATTAAAATTCAGCACCCAGGATTTCCATTTCTGACCATGCTGGAGTAGCAGAATTCAGGCTTATTTTCCCACCATAACAAACCAGGAAAAGGATCAGAATATATTAAACAACTATTTTCAGACACTGGCTAATAGACTGCATAGGAATATGATCCCTGAGAGAAGGGAAACAGGTAAGAGCAGCCCAATGATCTCTAGAGGCACATTGTGATATACAGAAGAAATCTCAAGCAGAGCACAGAGGCCTCATTGAGTTGAGAAGGTGGAGCTCAGTGTCCAGGGTTGCTGAAATAGCTGGATAGGTAGCTAGAGCTCTGGAGAGAAGGAGCTATGCAGAAGAAGAAATCCTCCAAATTGCACACGGGTTCCCTGGAATGCTTGCTGAATTTTAAGCCCTGCATGTGAAGCCTGAAACATCATGACTTCAAGCAAGGAACAATGGGATTTGTCAGTTGCACCATTCCCAAAATTCATACAGGGGAGGTGATGTTTGTTAAGCTCCAACCAGAGTGGAAATTTTATATTGATCATCCAGGGCATTCAGCTCCAGACATGCCCTAACAAAAGTTCAAGAAAGCCTTGAAAGGGGTAAACTAATCCCTGGCAATTGAATATTCTGATGTAAAAATTCCAACACTCTTTACTGGAAGGCAACAAAATAGTTGACAGCATAATATTCACAATGAAATAAAAAATTTAACTCAAAATCACTAGACACACCAAGAAACAGGATAACATGACTCAAAGTGAGGAGGAAAATCAGTGAGTAGACTGGTTAGACTCTTTAAAGACTAGACTGATAAAGACTGACTCTTTAAATGGCTATTATAGGGACGCCTGGGTGTCTCAGTAGTTGAACGTCTGCCTTTGGCTCTGGTCATAATCCTGGGGTCCTGGGATTGAGTTCTGCATTGGGTTCCCTGTGCGGAGCCTGCTTCTCTTTTCAGCCTGTGTCTCTGCCAATCTCTGTGTCTCTCATGGATAAATAAATGAAATCTTAAACAAATAAATAAAAGCTGCTATAAATGTGCTCAAGAGGCATCTGGTTGGCCTAGTCAGTAGAACATGTGCGTGATTCTTGATCTCAGGGTCATGAGTTCAAGCCCCAAACTGGGTATAGAGATTACTAAATAAATAAATAAACTTTAAAAAATGCTCAGTATGTTCAAGGCCCTAATGAAAAATATGAATATAATGATGAAAAACAGAAGATAAAAAAATCCTACATAGAGTTTTTAGAGGCAAAAATACAATATGTGAAATGAAAAATTCACTAGATGGGGTTAAGAGTAGATTAAGTTAAGAATAGATTAAAGCATCAATGAACTTAAAGACATAGCAATAGAAACTGTCTAAACTCAAGCTTAGAAGTTTTTAAAAAGACTGAGCAATAAATAAAGAGCCACAGTGACCTATGGGACAGCATAAACAATCTAACACATATGTTGCTAAAGTCCCAGAGGAGAGGAAAAGGGACAGAAAAATATTTAAAGAACTATTAGCAAAATTTTTCCATATTTGATGAAACAATGTAAACTTGTAGATCCAAGAACTTCAATAAATCCCAAGCAGAACAAAAATAAGGAAAGCCAGACAAAGGCACGTCATGATCAAATTATTGAAAACCAATAATGAAATTATTAAAAACATCTAAAGAAAAAAAGGCACTCTATGTCAAAGAATAAAAGATAACAATACCACAGACTTTTTGTCACAAGCTGTGCAAACCAGAAAACAAGAAAAGAGAACTTTGAGGTGCTGAAAGAAAAAAAAGAAATACTCTGTCAATATAGAATTCTATAGTTAGAGAAAGTATTCTTTAAAAATGAAAACAAACTAAAGACTTTTTCAGGCAACAAAGGCTGATATATTCTTTACTGGCAGAACCACACAACAAGAAAGATTAAAGGAAATTCTTCAGAAAGAAAAAAATGGTACCAACTATAAATTTGGATCTATTGAAAGAAGTAAAGAGCATCAAAAAATGTATAACTATGTTAGTAAATGTTTTCCTTATTCTTTAAGTTCTTTAAAAGAAAATGGAATAAATGTTTGATGATAATAAAATAAAGGATAGGAGGCAGAAATGAATGTATAGTGTTGTAAGAGTCAAAAACTGCGCTTGAAAGGATATAATTTTATTTAAAGGGGAACTGCAATGAACTAAAGATTTCTATTGCAAGCTGTGGAGAAGCCACTAAAAAAAAAAATAAAGTGTATCTAATTGGTCAACAGTGGAGATTGAATGAAATGAAAATGACAATTAACCCAAAGGAAGGCAGAGAAAGAAGGAAAAAGAAGCAAAAAACAGGTGGGAAATAGGAAACAAGAAACAAGATGGTAGGGGCATCTGGGTGGCTCAGTGTTTGAGCATCTGCTTTTTACTCGGGTCATGGTCCTGGGGTCCTGAGATTGAGTCCCATATCGGGGTCCTTGTGGGGAGCCTGCTTCTCCCTCTGCCTATGTCTCTGCCTCTTTCTCTGTGTGTCTCTCATGAATAAATAGGTGAAATCTTAAAAAAAGAAAGAAAGAAAGAAAGAAAGAAAGAAAGAAAGAAAGAAAGAAAGAAAGAAAAAGAAAGAAAGAAAGAAAGAAAGAAAGAAAGAAAGAAAGAAGATGATAGATTCACACCAAAACTTACATTAAGTATAAATGGTCTAAATACCCCAATTTAAAAATCAAAACTATCAGAATAAAAAGGTAGATCCAACTATATGCTGTCTACAAGAAATCTACTTTAAATGTGAAGTCACAGATAGTTTGCAAGTAAAAGGATGGAATCAGATACACCATGACAAAAATAAGAAGACATGTGTGACTGTATTATTATCAGAAAAAATAGCTGGATGGCTTGGGACACCTGTTCATCTTGGTGTAGGACCACTTAGTGCCAGGCCTTGCAGATTTGATCTTTTCTCCTTGTGGATCAGAGGCCTCTGCCACAATTATGTTACACCAGATCCTGGGTCAGGCCAAAACACACCCGAGCTTGATCCTCCTCTTCATATTTATTAGGGCAGGAGGTACTGGAGCATCATTGTACGTCTTACACTTGGCATTGTTCAATCCCAATGTCATTTGGGATAAGAAGAATAACCCAGAACCTTGGAACAAATGGGATCCCCATGAGCAATACAAGTTCCATTCAGTGAGTGTAGACTATGGCAAAGTGAAGATGGAAGGTCCAGACTTGTAAGTGAAATGTTTCACTAGAATGCTGCTTAGAAAGAAGGTCTTCCAGAAGCCATCTGCACAACTGTCCACTTGTCCAGGAAATATTTCCCCTCTAAATGCATGAAATCATGTTGGTGTATTGTGTTGGGGTTTACACTGATTAATAAAAATCTGCAACTTAAAAAAGGAAAGAAAACGTGGTATTGAGAAAAGAGATATGATGAGAGATAAAAATAATATTTAATTATAATAAAGCACTACTCATCAAGAAATACAAAATCCTAAATGCACATACTTTTACTAAGATAATTTCAAAGTTAATGAAACCAAATTTATGGAACTTCAAAGATAAATAGGTGGACCCATACTTATTGTTGGAGATTTCAATACTTTCCTCTCAATTACTGATAGAACAAAAATCAAAAAAATCGGTAAACATAAAAAACACCTGAACAACACTTTGAGCCAATTTGACCTAATTGACATTTATTGAGCATTCACTTAAACGACAGCACGCACATTTTTTTTAAAGTGCACATGGAGCATGTACGAGAATGCCATAGAATAAATCTCAGTATGTCTGGAGGACTGAAAACAAAGTCTGTTTAATTTCAACAAAATGGAATTAAGCCAAAAATCAGTAACAGAAAAATATCTAAGACCCCCTAGATATGTATAAATTAAACAATCCATTTCTTTTTTTTTTTTTAAGATTTATTTATTTATTTGAGAGAGAGAGAGAGGGAGAGAGAGCATGGGGAGGAGCAGAGGGAGAAGGAGAGGGAAAGCGCACTCCCAGCTGATTGCGGGGGGGCCCTCTGTGGGGATCCACCTCACAACCCTGAGATCATGACCTGGGTCAAAATCAAGAGTCAGACACTCAATCGACTGAGTCACCCAAGTCCCCCAAACTACACACTTCTTGATTCAAAAGCCCTTGATTCAAAAATTAAATCACAAGGGATATTTACAAAGATATCTTAGTAAGTGATTATGAAAACTCAACATAAAATTTGTGGGATACTACTTGATGAAAATTTTTTGCCTTTAAATGTTTATTTTAGAAAGGTATTTTATCAATATTTCTAGATTCATTCTGGGGAAAAAAAGACTAGGAAAAGAAGAGCAAATGACAACCCAAAGTAAATGATTAGGAAAGAAAGAATAAGGAGTAGAAATAGAAAATGGACAAATAATTAAGGACTTCAACAAAATCAAAAGCAGGCTTCAGAAAAGGCCAATAAATTGAAAAACTTATTGCAATATTCTTAGAGAATAAAAGAGAGAGAGATAGAGATGAGAGAGAGAGAGAGAGAGAGAGAGAGAGAGAGAGAGAGAGAAATTACTAATGTAATGAATGAAAGAAGCTAGCCACAGAATCTAGAGGCAGTAAATAACAGAATAGTAAGGGAATGTGATGAACAACTTCATGCCAATAAAATCAACAAATTGGATGAAATGACCAATTGCTTAAAACACAACTTACTCAAGAAGAAAAAAAAAGGGAGGTACCTGGGTGGCTCAGTGGTTGAGCGGCTGCCTTTGGCTCAGGTGTGATCCCAGGGTCCTGGGATCGAGTATAACATTGGGCTCCCTATTGGGAGCCTGCTTCTCCCTCTGCCTATGTCTCTGCCTCTCTTCTGTATCTCTCACAAATAAATAAATAAAATATTTTTAAAAAGAAGAAGAAGAAACCCATCATAGACTGATGTGTGCTTTGAATGTGCCTCAAACTTTGTGAATGATACCTCTCATACTTAGAGCGATTTGTATTACCTATGATGGCCTGCTTTGACTAATATGGCTGGCACCATGTAAAGAACATAAGCAAATAAAATGTTTGGCTACTTCCCCCTAAACTGATAAGCACACATAGAGCAAAAAGCAATAAATAAAGTTACGCTCACCAAGACGTTAACTATGGAAGCATACTGATGATGAATACTGTATCTTCTGACCAGGGAGAGCCAGAGAACAAGATGTCAGTTGGTCACACCATCATCAAGCCACTTTCCATTGGGCAACCCTTGTGTTTGGCTGTCTGTATTTCTCCAAGAAACCCTGGAATGTCAGAGATCAAAGGACACCTGATCTTGATTTAGGGAAAGAAAAAGATTGATTCAGGATTCAGGTTGTCTATCCCATTACACCTTTTAAGTTTGCTTTTGCCATTTAGCTTTTAAAAGAAATAATTGTTTGAATGTATGGTGTTTAATTAAGTCACTTGAGGGTCTCTTAGTTCTGCTTCTGCATATAGTTTTTGCTAAAATCTGAGTAACGTTGAAACTGAAACTGAAGTTGGAAACTTAAGCACAACACATAGTTCATTTTAAAATTGGATTAATAATTTAAAAACTTCCTTCCAAGACCAAACCAAACATTCCAGATCGAGATGGCTTCGCCAGTGAATTCCAGCAAACATTTAAGAAAGAGATAATACCAATTTTAAATGAATTCTTTTGGAAAAAGGAGGAGAGAACACGGTCTACTTTATGAGATCATCATATCCTGATACTGGAACTACCTAAAGACATTATTTAAAAAAAACAACTCTAGACCAGTATCCTTCATAAACATATACTTAAAACCCCTTACAAAATATAAACAAAATACAACTTACAAAAATGGATTATTAATCCTTAAATAAATCCTTACAAAATAGTACTAGTGATATCTTAAGGGATAATACAAAGGCAAAAATAGAGTTTATCTCAGGAAGACAATCATTAACTGTAATATTTTAACATTAAAAAAATCAATGTAATTCACTACTGTAGTAGAATGAAGAATAAAAATTGTATGACCAAAAAAAAAAATTGTATGACCATCTCAATAGATGCAGAGAAGGTATTTGAGGAAATTCAACAGCAATTTGTGATAAAACTTTTTGATGAAGAGGATCAGTTAATGATAAAGGTCTGTGTGCTTTCCTAATAATGTGAGAAATAAGACAAATGTCTGCTTTTACCACTTCTGTTCAACATTGTCCTAGAGATCCTACCTAGTGCAATAATTCAAGAGAGAGAAACAAAGGTCTCCTGAATTGGAAAGGAAGGAGCAAAAATGTCTTCATTCATAGATGATCTGATTGTGTACACAGAAAATCCTAAGGAATCTTCTTAAGAAAGGCTACTAGAACTACTGAGCGACTTTGGCAAGATGAGGGGATGCAAGGCCAATATGCAAAAATCAACTAGTTTTCTCTAGCAACAACAGCTAGAAAGCAAAACTTAACAAAAGAACATTCATGGTGTCATCCGGTAATAGGAAATATTTGGGGATAACTTTGACAAAATATAGGCAAGCCCCGTACTCTATAAATCATCGCTGAGAGAAATCAAAGAGGACCCAAATAAACAGAGAACTATATTCTGTTCGTGGATTGGAATACTGTTAAAATATTAATCCACTCTATATTGACCAATAGATTCAAAGCAATCCCAATGAAATCCCAACAGGCCTCCACTTCTTTTTTAAAAATCGACAAACATATTCTGGAATGTACATGGAAAGTATGGAAGGCGTATGGAATATGCAATGTATATGGAATATACGAAAGACAAGCTAGATGAAAAAAAACATTGAAAGACTCATATTACCCGAGTTCAGTGCTTATTATAAAGCGCAAGAGAGTTGTGGTGCTGGCACTAAACTAGTCACTGTGGAACAGAATAAAGAGTGAAGATAACTCAGATACATGCTCCATTGATTTTTGACATATTTCAATAAAGGAAAGGACAGTCTTTTAACACATGGTGCTGGAGTAGCTCGATGTCTGTATGGGGTGGAGGTGATAAATGAACATCCATCCCTCCTGAACACCACGCATAGAAATGAGCCCAAATAGGTAAGAGACCTAAAGGTAAAATTATAAGACTTACAGGAAAAAAATAGGAGAAAAAATTTGCAACTTTGGGGTAGGCAAGCATTTCTTAGCTAGGAATTAAAAAGTAAAAACCATGAAAGAAAAAAATGGAGCCCTTGGTCTGTGTATTGGTCGGCAAGGGCTTCCTCCACAGGTTGGGGGCGCTGAAGGAACAGAATTCGATTTCCTCAGGATTCTGGAGGCTAGAAGCCCAACATCAAGGTGCTGGCAGGTTGGTTTCTAGTGATGACTCTCCTTGGCTTGCAGACGGCTACCTTATCCTCACATGGCCTTTTATTTGCCCTGGTGTCTCTTTCTCTTTTTCTAAAAAGCTAGTTCTATCAGATGAAGAGCCTCATCTCCAAATATGGGGGGGCATGGGGCTTCACTTGGGGGTGAGGGCTTCAAACTGTGAATTTTAGGAGAATGAGAATTCAGTTCAGAACAGTCTCTACCAAAACTAAAAATTTTTGCTCTTTGAAAAACATCTTTAATAAATTAAAAGACAAGCCACAGGCTGGAAGAAAATATTCACTTGACATATCATCTATCTGACAAAGGACTTCTATCCTGAATATAGGAAGAACTGCCATAACCCAATAACAACAGAAAATCGACCTAAAAATGTTCAGTGGATTGGGAGAGACACTTTACAAAAGAAAATGTAAATGAGTGGCCAAAAAGCATGTGAAAAGATGCCTGCCTGACATCATTTGTCATCAGGGACAGGAAAATTAAAAACCACCGTGGGCTACAACTACACAGCCCCCAGAGTGGTTAGTACTAAAAACCTGACAATTTTAGGAATTGGAAAGATGTAGAGCTTGGGGAATAGTGGTGTTAGTGTAAAATGGTATAGCCTTGTTAGAAAATTTTGGCAGTTTTTATAAAGTTGAGCATGTATCTAGCACATGATCCAGCAATCCTACTTGTAGGCACTTCTTAAGAATCATGAAGACCCCAGTCCATGAAAGACTCACCCATAAATGTTTACTAGCAGCTTAATAAAAACCCCAAACTAAAAATAACCAAAATGTCCATAAAGTAGTGAGTGGATAAATAAATTGTGGTTCACGCATATGGACTATTAATCTGCAATAAAAAGGAATGACTATTGAAACATACAACCACATGGATGGATACCAAAATAATTATGCTGTGTGAAAGCAGCCAGTTATAAAAGAACACATACTAAGAATTCCATTCATTTGAAATGCTAGAAACTCCAGAAACAAATCTTTTGCTACAGTGACAAAAAGCTGTTCAGTGGTTGCCTAGGGCTGGTTGTCAATCACTCTGATGGACCAGGACAGGGCACAAGCACACTCTGGGGGAGGGGGTGAGGAAAATTCTTCATTTTGACTTTGATGGTGTTTACGTGAATGTATACATTTGTTAAAACTCTTTGTACTACGTAGTTTGAATAGGTTCCTTTTACTGTTTATATGCATATACACATGTGAGCATGAATGCACATATGTATAAATAGAGCCTCAATAAAGTTGATTAAAACAATTTTAAAAATCCAGCAAGCCAAGCTTGAGTCTGCCTGGCAGCCCATTTTCTAAACAATGTTGACAATTTTGACCTCCTTCATGGATTGCGGTTTTGTGCTCGGGACAGATGTGAATCAGGCTGAATTTGAGACAGGAGTTTAGAAATTTTCATTGAGTGAGCAAACAACAGAAATTGCATTTCTACTTTTTAACAAATGAAGAATATTTTCCCCAAACCCTGTCAAAGCCTCTGTCGAGAATTGTGTTTGTCTCAACTTGGTAACTCATCAAGCCTGCTTGAATTCCATGACCCAGACTGAGGGGACACAATATTTTTCCAAATTTTGACAAGCTAACCAGTAATCTGCTTCAACATTTCTGTAGTCTTTCCTGACTGGTTCGGGAAGGTTTCATAGACAGTTCTTCTTCCCTTTTCAAAATGCTTCAGAATCTATGTTGAAAATAAAGGTTGTATTCTCTCCACCCCTGGAATTCTGAATGACTTATTTCAGAAATGGCTTCAATTTATATGCCTGTCATTTTCAACCATAACAGGACCCATTTAATGGTTAAATGATGTCAGCTTGCTTTATTTGCAGGAGGGAGGGTGAGCTGTGTGTGGGGGGGGGATGGTTACTGGGGTTTTTTGCTGGGTTAAGCTGCCTGTCTGAGAAGGGGCAGATTTATCTGATTTAGTTATCACCAGATGTGCCTAAATATAAGACAGAGAAAACAAATACTGAGTAGGAATTTTAGTGAATTTGTTGTAGTTCTCATAAATTCCTGTGGGTTTCTTTTGGCACCAGAAATTAATTTATTATTCTCAGTTCCTTTTAAATAAAAATCTGATGCAATAGTTAGAGCCAGGGTCAGGATGGGAGCCTCCCTTCCTCATCAGCTGCTGCAACACAATATAAATCAATTCAGCAGCATCCATAGAGCATCTGTTGTGTACTCCAACCCCTGGTGAGCCTGATGGAACATACAGAAGAAGGTTCTGGCTTCAGGGAGCCCACAATTTAAAAAGGAGCATGAATGGTGGCTGGACTTGGATTGAAAATAACTAAATTTTTGCTAGAATTCCTCCACTTTATTAGTAGCATTCATCCAAGAATGCTCCTTAACTTCCCCACTAAATGAATTTTATGAGCTAAGGTGTCAGTCATGATTTTCAAAATGGGAAATTGTATCTCTGTGTACTCTACTGGATTAAGGTGAAGTTCAAAGATGATAATGCTTAAGATGTCAGTTTATAAACTACACATGCAATAAAGTTGTAAAGTTCATTTATTAGAATATGATTGGGGAGATCATCCTAAGGTGACTCAGTGAAAAGTGTATGAAAGTATATATGCTTTATTTGCATGTGACTTCACAAAATAACAAAAATGGATTGGGGGGGAAATAGTTTTGATCGACTCAAAAATCATTAAAGCAAGATTTTAAAGGATAACAAGATATCACTCCAGGCTATGATGCAGAAGCTTGTGTCAAATGGAGGTTTTCATTGAGACCGACTGAAAAAAGCTGGATAAAGTGTTTATTTAAATTTCTTGGTAGAGTTTTAAGACTCCCAAGGTAGCCACAATTCAAGGGGCCAAGATTTTGGAGGAAAAAAAAAAACTCTTTGAAATATAAGGACATCTGGTCCTGACTTTTCCCCTTGGGACATTTGGTGTAGGGTGAGAGGCTGAAGGCCTCTGGTCACCAAGGAGGAGGTATAGAAGCCTGCAGAGATTTTAGTTGTCTCACAGAGCAGGGAAATACAAAGCACAGTTCTGGGCTTCCAAGATCTCAAGGAGTCAAGATCCAAGAGACGGTAGAGACACAGAGGAGTGAACTTGGCAGTGATATCTTTCTCCTTGAGATATTTGCCAATTCTTAGCTATGCAGGGCAAGAAGTCAAGCAAAATTTAGGATTTGCCAAGGGTAAAGGACCCAAGAATGACCATAGGTTCTCAGCTGGGACCACTGGAGGGCTATAACTGGGAAGGAAAGACCATCTAGAGGAAGACCAAGTCTTAACAAAGCCTGAAACCAGGCCTCAGGTCCATTCAGTCCTTGACTTAATTGAGGCAGACAGGCAGCCCCTATCCTAGCTGCTGGAGGATAGGGTGAATCCCTTACAGAGGAAGATGACACCATCCAGAGCTCACACAGTTTCATATAAGCTCATTCAATCAGAAAGATTAAGTGTACCACTTTAGGACCAAGAGAAAAAAACAGACAAGAAAAACAGGGAAAACAAACCCACAAGCACCTAGATGTTAGGGTTGACAGACACTAACTTTAAAATAACTGATTAATATTTATAAAAATAAATATGAAGTAAAAATAAACAGGGCTAATGGGAAACAGGCACAATCACAAATATAAGGAGAGACTCTAATACATCTTTTTCAGTAATTGATGCAATAAGCAACAAAAATCTATAAGGATAGAAATCAGGATGATGCAGTTGACAAAATTCCCTAATTTGCATACACAAAACCTGCACTTAGCATCCGTGGAAAACAGATTCATTTCAAGCATGCACAAAACATTTATCAACGTTGGCCATGTGCTAACCCATAAAGCAAATCTCAACAAATTTCAAATGGTAGGAATGATTCAAAATATGTCCTTTGACCATAGTGTACTCAATCTAAAAATCAGGAAGACAAAGATAGCTTGAAAATTCCCAGATATTTGAAAATTAACCATGCTCATACAGATGGAAAACACACAGGAGAAATTAGAACTGAATGATATGGCGAATATGACATATCAAAATGTATGAAGCTAAAGCCATGCTCAGAGGAAAATTCATAGCCTTAAAATGCGTGTATCAGAAAAGAAGAATGGCTCCAATCAGTTTATCTAATATTCACCTAAAGATACAGCTGAAGCTACATCTGTAAACATGTGTGATTGGAGAGATTGTGATTAGAGAGAAATGCATAACCTTATGCACATATGAAAAGAAGTTGAAAATCCGTTATGTAAATATTCAACTCAAGAAGTTAGAAAAATTGCAAATTATACCTAAAGAAAATAGTAGGAAAAGAAAAAAGAAAATAGTCGGAAGGAAACAGTAGATATAAGAGCAGATGTTCATGAAATAGAACATAAATACTAAAAGAAAATCAACAAAGCCAAAAGTTAGTTGTTTGAAAGATTAATGAAATTGAGAAGCCTGTAGAAAGACAAATCAAGAACAAAAGGAGAGGGCACAAATTGTCAATATTGATGATGAAAAGATAAATATTCACACTGCATTTATATGGGCCATAAGCAGAGTAGTTAAGAACTTCTAAAACCAGAATGCTTAGGTCTTTCGGGTTTAAAATAGAATTAATATTATTCATATTAATGACAGCAAGATAAGGAAACTGTCCTTCAATGGATGATGGATAAAGATGTGATGTACACACACACACACACACACACACACACACACACACACACACAGGAATATTCTCCAGACATGAGAAAGGATATCCTGTTGTTTACAACAACATGGATGAAATTTGACAGCATTATGCTGAGTTCAAAGACAGAGAAAGACAAATACTGTAAGATATCACTTATTTGTGAAATGCAAAAAAGCTGAACTTTTTTTTATAAATTTATTTTTTATTGGTGTTCAATTTGCCAACATATAGAATAACACTCAGTGTTCATCCCGTCAAGTGCCCCCCTCAGTGCCCGTCACCCAGTCATCCCAAACCCCCGCCCACCTCCCCTTCCACCACCCCCTAGTTCGTTTCCCAGAGTTAGGAGTCTTTCATGTTCTGTCTCCCTTTCTGATACTTCCCATTCATTTTTTCTCCTCTCCCCTTTATTCCCTTTCACTATTTTTTATATTCCCCAAATGAATGAGACCATATAATGTTTGTCCTTCTCTGATTGACTTATTTCACTCAGCATCATACCCTCCAGTTCCATCCACGTTGAAGCAAATGGTGGGTATTTGTCGTTTCTAATGGCTGAGGAATATTCCATTGTATACATAGACCACATCTTCTTTATCCATTCATAAAAGCTGAACTTATAGAAACACACCCTAGAATCTAGAGTGGTAGTTACCAGGAGCTTGAGGATGAGGGCACAGGGAAGATGTTGGTCAAAGGGTACAAACTTCCAGTTATAAGATGGATAAGTTCTGGGGATGGAATGTACAGCCTGCCTGGTGATGAGAATCCTATATTATATACTTGAAAGTGGATCTTGAAGTTTCTCATCATAGAAAAGCAATGGTCATTATGTGACGTGACGCTGGTGTTAACTAACGCTGCAGTGTAACCATTTTGCAATATGTAAGTGTGTCAAACCGACACAGTGTACACCTTACACTTATACAGTGTTGTATGTCAATCCTATCTCAATAAATCTGGACAAAAGTGAAATAGAATAGAATTACCAAGAATTAACAATGTAGAATTAACCTACCTAAGAGTTTTGGAAAATTCTTGGCCATTGTCTTTTCTAATAAGGCGTTTGCCCCATTTCCTGATTTTTCTTCTTCTGAGACTCCAATCACACATGCTTATGGATGTCGCTTCTGTGTGTCTGCACACCTTTCTGAAGTCAGATCTCCTTGACACTTGTCTGTCCTGGTCACATTTTCTGCAGGCTACTGGGACTGGGTGTCTCCCAAGGAGTCCTCTGTAGGATATTTCTGTCCTGCGGGGTGGGGGGGTTGGGGGTGGCACGGGGCACCACCACACAGCACAGCCCCCATGCACACATGTATGTTGCCCAGCCATGTGCATCTATAAGTGTGAGGGTTTCCCCGGGTGTGAGAGGCTCCCCGAGACCCTACATGCTCTGCATCCCCAAGTGGGAGGGGCTACGTCCTCAAATGTGAGGAGGCTCTGCATTTCCAAGACCCTACATCCCCGAGCCCTGCATACTCTACCTTTGTTCCTGTCTATGCAGGTTTGGGCCTGGAGCTGGACAGCTGGGGCGTGCTGTCTGGAATAAGTGACCAGAGAACATAGGCCCAGCCCAAGCTCCTCATGCTAGACTGGAGGTCATTCCAGGGCACTGAACTAAGGGTCTGGAGACCCAGAGTCTGAGGGACCAAGCCCGTCTGGCTCACTCATGTCTTTGAGGGCCCCTTGACTTCTCAGTGTTTACAGCCATGAAGAGAAGACCTGTTTTTCCCTCTGGCCAGCCCCCAGCTCCTGCCTCCCCTGGCTCTGTCTGAAAGGAGAAGGAAAGGTCATCATGGGGTTACGAGGGAGCCCCTGGGAAGTCCTAGGGTGGAGACCATCCCGGAGTGTGTTTCTCCAGCTGCAGCTGAAGTGCATGCTCAGATGAGTCGGACTCTCACAGCAAGACTGCAGGGAGGATGGGGTCTAGAGGCTGCCTCCGGGGAGGAGGAGAGGAGAGCCCCTAGGCAGGAGAGAGGAGTCAAGGAAATTGGGAGGGAGCAGGAAAGGGGGTGTGGGGGACGAGACAGAGGGGAGGGAGTGGGGCCTGGAGAGAAGAGAGGCAGAGGGGGTGCAGAAGAGGACAGAGAATGGAGGGACAGGGGAGAAGAACCTGTCCCTAGGTCACGGTCACTTGCACTTTCCATAGGCCGACTCAAGAGGACTTGCACTTTGCCAGAGATGGTACCTAAGATCCCAGAGTGAGAAGCACTAAAGGTGAGATTTCATACCCAGAGTTCTCGAATACTTGAGATGCCTCTCTGTCTGCGAGGCCTGACTTCCCTGCCGAGATTGAGGATTCATCCCAAGAAGCTGGAACCCAACCCTGGCAACTGAGCGCTGGAAATGGGAGGTCTTTCTCATGTGTTTTCAAAAAGCCTCTGCTCTTTCAAAACAACTTTTCAGTGAGAAGCTTGAACACCAGAATCTCTCCCCAAGCATAAACCAGCCTCCCTCCAAGCCCATGTTCTAGATCCCAGAAGCTTCTCTGTCACCCTTGGGATCATGTGCTCAGACTCTCCATGGCCTTGTGAGCACATGGGCCAGCGTGAGGAGTGTCGTTTCAAAGCATGGGATGGCCAGATCGATAATAAATCACCATCCCACATGTATGGTTTGGCTCCTTGGCCCTTCTGGGAATGGGGATTCAGGGCAAAAGAATCTCCCTGATGGTTTTTCCAAAGGCCCAGTCCTGCGCTTCCATGATTCTGGCCCTCAGAGACCCCCCATCTACCTCTGCCCGGCCCTTAGCTAGGACCATCTCCTCCCTGGGCCCCCAGACTCTGGAACCGAAGGCGGCTTGTGGCCTGAAAGATGGATGGAGAAGGCGGTCTGTCCGCTCAGTGGGGAGGAGAAAGAGCACTACCAGCTGCGGAACAGAGCACGCACGCCAGGCCACCGCTGGCAAGGGAGGTTGCTTTCCAAGTGGAAAGTGGTGAGAAGTATGTTGGAATCTGCCTCCAGAGTCATGGAAATTTTTTTTAATGTCCTTTTTAAACACATACTTTGAAAAAATATTTAAAGGCAGGGGAAATTAATTAGGGCCCTTTGTGCTGGAATCGCCTTCCCAGAGCTCCTCTGGCTGGAGAAGTAAAAATAGAACCTGCGAGGGGTTGAAAATGCACTGCAAACAAAGATCGTATTTAAGAGCCCAACTAAGCATGACCATCCAAATAGGAAGAAAGGGGCTATTTCCAGCGCTGAAGAAGGAAATGGAGGCAGTCTTCTTGGGGGTCCCTGGGAACAGCCCTCAAACTGGAAAAACCCCAGGAGGCTGGGAGGAGAGGCATTTCCGAGGGACAGACCCTGATTATGCCCCTCAAATAATCATGACTTTTGTCCTAACTCTACTACTGAGGAGGAGTGAGGAAGTCAGGAAGGAAAAATGGAGTAAAGCAGAGTTTGTAGGGCATTAAAAAGCTCTTCCATTCATGCAACATTTTGACCTTTTTAATAGATTCTGCTACTGGTTTGCTCCTGGACTCCCCCCTGGGAAGCAGGCCTGGCAGGGTCTGCATATTCTCCAGATGGCAATGCTAGGCAAGTCTAAGGTGACACAAAGGTGTTGCCTGGCGGGTCACATAAGGCCTAGGGGTCAGATGTTCGATTCCCAGCCTGGCCGAGTTTCAGTATAACACAGATGATGGGAGCAGGCTTGGGAGTCAGAGAGGCCCCAGAGAAGTCTTGGCTCAGCCACTTACAAGCAAGTGGGAAACTAGGACCCCACTCTGAGCCTCAGTTTGTCTCCCGGGATCTTCAGCCTTAAATAGATCTCACTTTTAAAGGTCGTCATGGTGGGGCACCTGGGTGGCTCAGTCGGTTGAGCATCCAACTCTTGATTTTGGCTCAGGTCATGAGCTCAGCATCGTGAGATCGAGCCCCATGGGAGGATGTTGCTGGAGATGCAAGGACAAAGAAGCCATCGAGAACACTCCACACTGAGGCTGGCGACCTCATGGCACAAGTCCTAAAATAGGAGTCAGTGGTCCTTTGAGTCATGTGATTTTGGGAAATTCACGTGATCTTTAAGTCTCAGTATTCTTGTCTGTAAGATGGGGCTGATAATGCCTTGTGTGGCTGAGACAATGCTATGTGTTCACCCTACCATTTCTTCTTCCTAGCTTCACAGCTCCCTTGCAGTCAGATCCAGGGCCCTGTAATGGAGTTCTTCCCAATGGAAAGTAGGGACAAGGGATGTAAGTTATTCCAGTCCTGGCCTTACAGATATTCATGTGTTCCAGAAGGCCCATTTCCTTCTTCTGAGGACACAAAGAGGGTATAGCTATAGGATACAAGAGACCTGGTGGCTTTGAGGCCCGACACAAAACAGTCACCTGACCTGAGGTGAGAGGGAGGAAAGTGTTTGCTGTGAAGTCACAGAGGTTAGGGGATTATTCGTTACCTCAGCATGTCTAACTTGGCCTGACTAACATACCTTCCAACACAGAGGGGCCATGAGGATCAGATGAAATCTCGTGTGTGGCAGGGCTTTGTCATGGGTGGATGGCTGCCCTTCTAGTTTCAGGACAGAGGATTTGGGCATGAATTCAGTGCCACAGACACTTGGGTCCCACAGACACTTCTCCTGGGATCTTTAGGCTTAAATACTGACACTGAAGAAAACTGCCATTTTACTGAGCATGTACTACTCAAATAAATAAAATCTTTAAAAATATATTCTATACATTTATTTAAGAGACAGAGAGCACACACAAACAGGGGGAAGGGGTAGAGGGAGAGAGGGAGGCAGACTCCCCACTGAGCAAGGAGTCAGACATGGGGCTTGATCCCAGGACCCTGAGATCCTGACCGGAGCTGAAGGCAGATACCTGACCGACTGAGCCATCCAGGTGCCCCACACACTATAGTTTTAACTATAAATTTCTACATTCTGTCTCATTTCGTCAGATATTCTGATTCCCACTTTGCAAACAGAAAAACTGAAGTTTGGAGAAAGGGATGGCTTACCCAAGATTGCTCCCTTCATAGTGGGCGAGGCAGGGTTTGAACCCAGAACCCTTTCCTCCACACAGCAGTATAACTGGGTAGCCTGTCCCTGCAGCTTCGGGCTTGCCTGAGGCAGCCCCATTTTCCTCCACGGCCTGTTCCTCTCTTTCTAGGTTGGCCTCCAGCTTCTCTGTGGGCTCCGGGGGACCAGGACAGTGCCATCTCACAGGAGAGCCACCTGGCTGTGTTGGAAGCAGAGTGACAGCCATCCCCAGAGCTGAGGGGAGCCCCTGGGAGGGGGCGAGGCCAAGGTTTGCCATGGTCCAGGCTGCTAAGGAGGATCTGGCCAGAGCATATGCTGTACAGATGCCCAGAGCAGAGGCTGTTCGTTCAGCAGCAGCGATAAGACCAGGGGTTCCCTGCAGTGCAGAGGGGAGCAAGGGCTGCTCATGGAGCCCAGGCCAGCCTCAGGCCCATGGGAGCCACTCTCTGGCCCATGGCTCCAGCCATGCACTGACTCCTAACCCTCGCCAGGACTGATGTCAAGCCTGACCACACAAAGATACTTAAAACCAGGCACAAAATGGCTCCAAACTCATCACAGGCTGACCTCAAACCTAATCCCAGTTACCCTACCAGAAGACTAGCTGTGAGCATGAACCATCCTTGAACACTGACCCCAGCCCTCAAGGGCTGCCCCTAACTGCAGTGATCTAGTTACTTACTGCCCACAGACTGACCTTTAACCCCAGTGCCAGACTGACCTACTGCATCATGGCCAGTCTGACCCTGGCACAGCCTGATCTAGAGCAAGTGTCATTGGTCACACAAGTACAAAGGGCCGGTGGGTCTGCCCAGTACATCTTCACTGTGGAATCCTTAGACCCCCATAAGGTTGGGGAAGGGGGTGGTCACGGTCAGTCTCTATAGGCACATATGTCACCAGTATTCTCTGGGGAAAACCTTGATTTGAGCAAACACTCCCCAGGCCTCGGCAGCGTAAGAGCCCAGGCTCACAGAAATCCTAACAGAAAGAGAGAGGCCCCTATTGCATTGCTTGCAAAACTTGGTAAGGACAGGACAGGAAGAGAATTTCAGACAATTCCACTTATTGACATCATGGTAATTCTTCATGAAACAGCAAATGGGGCACCCGGATGGCTTAGTCAGTTGAGCGTCCAACTCTTGATTTGGCTCAGGTCATGATCTCGGGGTCGTGGGATTGAGCCCCACATTGGGCTCCACGCTCCGCACAGAGTCAGTTGGGGATTCTCTCTTTCTCCCCCTGCCCCTCTGCACACAGGCCCCACATGCATGCATAGTCTCTCTCTCTCTCAGATAAGTAAATAAATTTTTAAAAACCATTAGCAAATTATTTTAAAATAGCACATCATGACTAAATGTTTTATCTCAGGAATGTAAGGATGCTCCAGGATCAGGGAATCTATCCATATATTTTACTACATTAATAAACTAAGGGAGAAAAATCACAGGAGGTCTCAACAGATGCACACAGAGTATTTGAAAAGTTCATCATCTTTTTAAGATAAACATCCTTAGAGGCTAAAATAGAAGTGGACCTACTTAGAAAGTTTCTCTACTTACATGCTACAGCAAATATACTCGACAAAAAAAATTTTTTCTTTGAGTTCAGATATATTCCTCTTCTCTGAGGTTAGAAGGCAGGGATGCCCACCGTGACTAGTATTACTCAATATAACATTGGAGGGCCCAGCCAAGGCAATCAAATGAAGAAAAGAAATAAAAATTATAATATGAAAATTGTAATAGAAAGCATTAAACTCTAATTATCTTCAAATAAAAGGTAATATTCAGCAGGCAAACTAATAGAACTAAAATAAATAGTTCTTCAGGATGGCTGGATATAAGATCAGCCTACAAAATTCATTAGCATTCCCTTTAAGTATCAATAATCAATTAGAAACTAAGTAGAAAATAAACTCCTATTTACAATAGCGATGAATTTATGAATCATCTAGAGATGAACCGAGTAAAATATTAGTAAAACATTCATGGATCAGATTGTAAAACTTTATAGCAAAGGTAAACACCAACTGGATGCAAAAGGTCAATCTAAAAACTTCTAGGGGCACCCGCCTGTCACTGTTGGTCGATCAAACAACGGTTGATCTTGGGATGGTGAGTTCAAATCCCAAGCTGGGTGTATAGATTAAAAAAAATCCAAAAACAAAACAAAACAAAAAAAGCAAATTTAGAGAAGACACACTAGAAGCATATCTTTCATCTAGGGATGGCAAATTATTTCTTTTTTTTTTTTTTTTTTAATTTTTATTTATTTATGATAGTCACAGAGAGATAGAGAGAGGCAGAGACACAGGCAGAGGGAGAAGCAGGCTCCATGCACCGGGAGCCCGACGTGGGATTCGATCCCGGGTCTCCAGGATCGCGCCCTGGGCCAAAGGCAGGCGCCAAACCGCTGTGCCACCCAGGGATCCCCTGGCAAATTATTTCTTATGCAAGACACCAAACACAGAAACTTAAAAAGAAAAGAGATGATTTGTCTATGTCAAAATTGACAATATTTGTTCAATAAAGAACATAATAAAAAAAGAACATAATGTATAAGTTGAACAATGATAATCTGGGAGGTAATATTTTTCAATGGCTAAAATGGGCTATGGATATAGAATGACACAAAAGAAACTCTTGCAAATGTACAAATTAACACACAACCCAATGCCAGTTAATAAATTAGGAAAGGATATAAACAAGCTGTTCACGGAAGAATAATATCAATGGCTACAAAGTTTGTGAAGGGACATGCAAGCTCATGGCCCTCAAACAACTATGACACCCATAATCCTGGCAAAAAGTAGAAAGTCAGAGAATATCAAAAATGGTTCAGAAACAGAGGAGCAGGAGCCACTTACCTAGATGGGAGCATCTAATCTGAAGAGCAATCTGGCCACACTTAGTGAATAAATTTTGTGCCGTTCTCATGGGCCAGTGATCACACCACTGGGTATACAATCCAGAAACACTCTCACACATCCATAAGGAAGATACAGGAGGACATTCACTCCAGGAATGCTGGTGGCAACAGAACAACTGCAGAAATCTTGGTGTGCTAAGTTGATTGTTATTGATGTGTCCTCTGGAACCTGTATAATAGGCAAGTGTGACACCCTGCGTGTGCACAGGGCCATAGCGATAGGCTTGTAAAAATGCAGAATTGACAGAAAAAAATGTAAGGAAGCGTGAGAGCTAAAGCACAATAACATTTATGAAAATTTAAAACATATACACATGAAGGAGCGCTGTACGTTCCCCAAGACACACACATAAGGACACGTAGCACCCATGCTGGGGTGGAGGCTAATGTGGGGGCTGGGTTCATCTTGGTGGGTGGAAGCTAAAACTGAAACAAAACAAGGGTTGTATTCATTTCTTACTGCTGGTAACAAATTTCTACAAACCTAGTGGCTTAAAACAGTATACATTTATTATCAGAGGCCAAAATCAGCCTCATGGGGCTGAAATCATGGTGTCAGTAGCATTGGTTCCTTCTGGAAGCCCTAGGGAAAAACCTGTTTCTTTGCCTTTGCCTTTGCTTTTCCTTCTGGGGGCTGCTTGCGTTCCCTGGCTCACGGCTGCCTCCTCTTTGAGGCCAGCAGCATGGCATCTCTGGATCTCGCTCCCTCACTCTGCTTCCACTATCACATTGCTTTTTTGACTCTGGCCCTCCTGCCTCCTTCTAACATGGACTCTTGGTTTTTTTTTTTTTTTTTTTTAAGATTTTATTTATTTATTCATGAGAGATGGGGAGAGAGAGAGAGAGAGGCAGAGACACAGGCAGAGGGAGAAGCAGGCTCCATGCAGGGAGCCTGACGTGGGACTCGATCCTGGGTCTCTAGGATCACGCCCTGGGCTGAAGGCAGCGCTAAACAGCTGAGCCATCCGGGCTGCCCTAACATGGACCCTTGTGATTACATTGGCCCCCATCCAGATGATCCAGAATAATCTATCTCAAGATTCTCTTTTTTTAAAGATTTTATTTATTTATTCATGAAAGACATGGAGAGAGAGAGGCAGAGACACAGGCAGAGGGATAAGTAGACTCCCTGCAGGGAGCCCGATGCGGGACTCCTCCCAGTACCCTGGGACCATGCGCTGAGCCAAAGGCAGACAGATGCTCAACCACTGAGCCGCTCAGGCATCCCTTATCTCAAGATTATTACCTTAATCACATCTATAAACTCTGTCCCAACATTTTCAGGCGACATATTCACAGGATCATTACCCCGCCTGCCACAGGGACTTTGCATCGATAGATGATGTCAGAATCCCATGAGTCAGAGAGAGTAATTTCTCAACTCTCTGTAATTCACGGTTTCTAGAAAAGTGCTGGGAGGAAGTGTGGAGTGCGGGGAGGGTGTACATTGCCGGTGCTGTGTCCCTCTTGGAAGGCTTGGGTGGCTTTCCTGGAGATGTGATGCTTGAGCAGACCTTGGAGGGGCATGCAGACATTTAGCAGGCTAAGGCGGTGAGGAGGAGGAGGGTCTGGAGGATGCTGGCACCAGGCCTCTTCTGTTACAGTTGTGCTCCTGCACTCTGTCCCCGATGCTGGGCCATGGACACTTACTGCAGGAGCCACCTCCTCCATTTTCCCTCCTCTTCCTCCTCCTGGGGTGACCCTCTCCGTGGGCTCTGGGTCCCAGTCCCTCTTCCCTTCTCAAGGACTGGCACCTTTGTCATCCATCTTTCCTGTTCTCCGTCTCTGCTCCACATGCTGTTGGGGATGTAACACGGTCACATAATTCCCATCTCGAAGACAAGAAACCAACCAACCAACCAACCTTCCTCTATTCCTCCTTCCTCACTCTCATCTAGTGCACTCTCTCCTTTCCTCTGTAGCCCAATTTCTGGAAAGAGTTGTCCATGCACACAGCACTCACCCCCTCCCTGGCCATGGCTATCTGGGCTTGCCCCTACCTCTCGTAATGAAATGGCTTTTGCCAAGATAATCAATGACCTCCTTGTCAATAAATTGAGTGAATATATTTCTTTTCTCATCTTACTTGGCATTTGACACTGCTGCCGTGT
This sequence comes from Vulpes lagopus, assembly GCF_018345385.1. Taxonomy (NCBI): domain Eukaryota; kingdom Metazoa; phylum Chordata; class Mammalia; order Carnivora; family Canidae; genus Vulpes; species Vulpes lagopus. The sequence continues at coordinate 49,224,001 of NC_054825.1, forward strand.
CCACCTTGTCGTGTACTCTTCGTGTGACTTCCGTGCAACCTCTCCCGTGGTTTCCCTCCTCCCTCTCTGCTCACTGCCTCCCTTCTTCTCTACAGATTTCTTTCCTCCAATGGCTCCTTATAGTTGGATGCTTCTAGGGGCTCTGTCCATGGCCACTTTTTCCTTTCTCTCCACGCAAATGCTCTCTGGAAGCCACGTCCTCAGCTTCCATTATTCTTCCCAGGTGAAAGACTTCCAAATTGCTATCTCCAGACAGATGACCTGCCTGTATTCATTTCTTAGAGCCACTGTAACCAGGTACCATCAACCTAGTAGCTCTAAAGAACAGGAAAGTATTCTCTGTTTTGGAGACTTGGAGTCCAGCCTCGAGGTGTCAGCAGGGCCACTCTCTCTCCGAAGGCTCTGGAGAGAAATGTGTGCCGTGCCTTTCTCTTAGCTTCTGGTGTTGTCATCCCTTACCACATGGTATCCTCTCTGGGTGTCTCTGTGTCTGTCTCTTCTCTTCTTAGAAGGACACAGTCATGATGGATTAGGACCCATCCTAATGACCTCAACTTGATCACATCTGCAAAGACCCTATTCCCAAATAGAGGCACATTCACAGGTCCCAGGTGTTAGGGTTTCAACAGATCTTCTTTAGGGGGACATGATTCAACCCATAGCAGTGCCCCTGTCATGGGCTCCCATGGCGCATGTATGTAGTTCTGTATGGCAATTGCTGGTCCTCCCGTCTACTCCCCTACCAGGAAGGGGGAGTGGAACTAGCACAGTCAGGCTCCCCATTCCATCCCCAGGGCCTGGCACATGGTGCAGAGAATATTTTTTGGATGCATGAACGCTGATCCAGTGAGCAAACAGATTCCTTCACTTCCCATACCTGCCCACTCCTTCTTGCTCTAGTGGCCTGCCTGGACTTGACTGCATTTGCCAGACCCCCCCCCCCCACTCAGCACCACAGAGGAGTCTTAGTCTGAAGGAAGTGGACACTAGCAGTCACAGAGCACTCCTGCGACCTCAGTCCCCTGGCCACAACCCAGGGGCAGAGGCTGCAAAGGTGAGTGCTGCATGCTCATCCCCAAATCGGCCTGCCTGCATATCTACTTGGAGGCTGCAGCCAGTGCCACAGGTCAGCTCCAGTGCCCCCCACTGCACAGACTCACTGCTCAGGGCAGGAGGTGGGACCCCCTACAACCAGCACCCCAAAACAGGCCTCTTGATGCCTCATCTGAGAACTTCCTCACCAGTGTCGGAGGGGATGGGCAGGAGGATGCAGGAGGGGAAAATGTGCAAAAGCCAATCCCTTTGACCTGGTTCTCCTTGAGAAACGTGGGCTCTCCTGGTTGCTGTCACCCATGGGGCATGAAAGGGGCACTCGGGGCAAGGGCCTGCAGAGTAGGTAGGCCTGCCCCACGTGGGTTCACATGAGGGGACCTGGGGCTCTTCCATGGCATCACAAATGTCAGAACCATGATGATTCCTGCTGATCCTCCCTTTAAATTACGTGGTGGGAGGTGCTGAGGGGGTGGCCTGAATGGAATTCTGTACAAAGATAAAAGCCTCAGACCGAAGAAGCACAAACTCCCGCAAAGAACTGGGGAAGCAGCACCCAACACTTGACAGTTACATAATCTCATCAAGTCACCTGCTCAGCAGCCTTGTGAGGTGAGAGGGCAGGAACTGTACTCGGGGTGGGGGGAGCCACAAGGGCAGAAGGCAGAGGGAGATGCTGGCCATGCTGGAGACTCAGGCCTGAGGCTGGGCTGCATTTTCTGGGGCCTGCAGTCCCCCCTAGTCCCTCCTGGCTGGTTGTCTAATGTATAATAGTTGGCTAATATAAGATCCCAGGCTCTGGAGTTTTCTAGAAGGGTAGAAAGGGCTTCGGGGATTCTAGGACCCAAATTGATAGACTTTGGGAGGCAGAGAGCTTGCTGTTCCCAGGAGCTGGAAGTCAGGCCCTGGGGCCTGCAAATATCATTACCCCAAAGAGACGTGCTTGGCTGTCCAGAACTTTCAAGTCTTTAATGAAAACCAACCTGTTAACACTTCAGGAATTTGCTGGCTGGCTCTGGAGCAACCTAGTCCCCCTCGTTCCTTGGGGACAGAGTTTCCAGCAGAACCAGGCCAGATGTGGGCAGCTGGAGATGAGCCTGCGGGCGGTGAGAGGGTAGTACAAGGTGAGCAGGCCAGACAGGGCTGGAGCAAACCCTCTGAGCTGCGCGGACAGGCTCCAGGGGCTCAGAGCAGACACTGACATCTAGGGAAAAGATCAGTAAGAACCCTGGCTGGGGCAGCCCCGGTGGCTTAGCGGTTTAGCGCTGCCTTCAGCCTGGGGTGTGATCCTGGAGACCTGGGATCGAGTCCCGCGTCGGGCTCCCTGCATGGAGCCTGCTTCTCCCTCTGCCTGTGTCTCTGCCTCGCTCTCTCTCTCTCTGTCATGAATACATAAATAAAAATATTTAAAAAAAAAAAAAAAAAAAGAAGAACCCTGGCTGGCCAGCTGCAGAAACCTAAAATGTGGCCGGGCGAAAGGAGGGGGAGAGGTGACCGGGGCTGGTGAGCCGGGCCCAGGTGGACAGCAAGGATGACAGGCAGGTTCGGATCTTCCAACTAACTGCTGTTTCCCTCTCTCCAGCCTTTCCTTCTGCTCCCATGTCCTCGCTGCCTCTTCCTGATGACATCCTTCCTTTCCTTGAAGGCACTCCTCACAAGCTTCCCCTCCCGAAGGAGACCTGTCTCCTCCCGTCTCCTCCCCAGACTCTCCCCACAGGCCACCCAGCGAGAGTCCCCGAACGCACAAGCAGATGGATGGCCTGCAGCTCCGTGCATAGCCCAGGGGACACCTGCCCAGACCTGCCAGGAGCTTCAGGAGCAGCCCTACTGTCTTCTCAGATCCCCGGATACCCCCACCCTCCGCTGCTCAGAGTGGGATCTCACTCTCCATCCTGCTCCTGCCAGGATGTCAGCCCAGGCCACGGGCTCTGTGGTCCTCCCTGCAATTGAAGTCTCTTGGGTGAGAACTTAGTGCAATTGAAATACTACTGTCACCATTCACAGCTCTAACTTCCATTGAACCTGAATTGCACTCTTCCCCGACTCCTTTTTTCTGTGTCATGCTCTTGGTTTGGGCCCCACCAGGGATTTCCTTTTGTAGGCAGATGTCAGGTTTTTGCAAGTTCCAGAAGATCCAGCTGTTTGGAGCAAGCCTCATTTGCATGGACAGAATCCATTGCTGGGGATGAGGCTGCCACGGGCTGAGCGAGGCAGATGTTGGTTGTACAAGGTACTGCAGGGACAGCCAGGGCAGCGGGTCCGTGGCCTGTCTTCCAAGTGACAATGAGTCCGGGAAGAAAAGGGTATGGCCTGGTCAGTGGGCACACTAGGCTCACCCGGTCCCCGAATGCCCAGGGCAATTGGTTCCAGTCCTCGGGACACGCTGCCTGGTCAGAACTGGCTTACACTCTGGGTAAAGGGAACTGAGGGGCTGTGGTCGAGCAGAGAGGGGCCTGATACCCGTAGAATCCAGCCCAATGGGCATGTCTGCCATGGCAGGGCATTGACCAGCCTTCCTCCACGCCAGCTTCAGGAAAAGTCCCCATGGGGCACCTGGGTGGCTCAGTGGTTGAGCATCTGCCTTCGGCTCAGGTCGTGATCCTGGGGTCCGGGGATCAAGTCCCACATCGGGCTCCCCACACGAAGCCTGCTTCTCCCTCTGCCTGTGTCTCTGCCTCTCCCTCTCTGCCTCTCCCTCTGTTTCTCATGAATAAATAAATAAAATCTTAAAAAAAAAAAAAAAAGAAAAGGACACATTCCCACCCTGGCACCATGAGGCAGTGAGGGCTCTTTCAGAAACCAGCTCAATGCTGATGAACCAACATGTATTTATAGCTTGTGTTTGCTCTGCGCAGGACTCCCTGGTCCTCACCACAACCTCAAGCTACGTGTTCTTTTCCCCATTGACAGATGAGGAGTACGAGGCGGAGAGTAGACCAAGGTCCCTCTCCCGGCAGGTGGTAGAGCCAAGATTTGGCCCAGGCAGTCTCACTCCAGAGCCCATCCTGACCCCTGCTGAGTGGAAAATCTTCCTCGAAGTGGCCCTGCACCCAGAAGCTTGGTTTCACCAGGCCACACTCTCCTGTTTCTCAGCTGGCTGTCGGTGTTGCTTCCAGTCTCATGCCTTTTCATGAGGCCACCAGCAGCTGAGGCCTACTTGCCCCCAACTATTCTAATGAAAATCCCAGAAAGGAGTCTTATAGGTTCACTTGTAGCCTTGTGGCCCAAGGCATCTGATGCTCTAAAAAAGCCAGAGTTGGGTCACCAGACCCACCTGGGAGCTAGGCCTGGAATCAGAACATCATGACCCCAGGACTTGGGAGTGGGGAGAAAGGACATTTGCCCAGAAGACAAGGGAACAGGTGCTCCACAGGCAAGGACAACAATTGCATCTAAAATAGCATTATTTACCTCCAATGTGTTTTAATGGGGGCGAGGGGATATAACAGCATCCTTAAAGGATGTTCTGGAAACAACCCCCTCTCCCTGGCCAAGCCACACCGAACATTACAACCCTATTTGCTCTTGCTTATTACCTCCAGATATTGGTATTATTGTTCACACACATACATCTTTTGAAACAGTAGATCGTCCGTCTTCAAAGAAGACCTAGAGAAACGATGGCCTGGAGACAGTGTGGCTGGCTGCTTTCATAAAAGATACAAAGGAATCATATCACTCTGGGCCTCTAACCTCTATCCTATCATTCCCAGAGTGTTCTGGGTTTGCTGATTGGTTGGTCTGTTGGTTTTCTGATGTTTGGAATTTTGCCCTTATAGCTCTGTGGAAACGAAGGTGGCTTGTTTCTGGGGTGCTGGGTGGCAAGACTGGGAAATACCAGGTGGCAGTGCTGGCCCTGAGCAACGCCACCCCCTCCACCCCATGCCACACAGGCCGGCCTGGGCTGATCCTTATACTTGGGGTCATCCTGTGTGAGTCCTTCACCAAGGGCTTCTCTGGGCTGGTTCTCAATGCCTGGGAGGCCTATGAGCAGATGGCCAGGATCCTTCTTTAAGCTCCTGATGGCAGGGATAGTAATAAGCACAATGCACTTTGCCCAGCATGCTCCATATGACAAGTGCCACGCAAAGCCTTTGCCCATGTTCTTTTACTGAACTCTTGTAACAGCATTGCAATATAGGTACTGTCGTTGCCCTGTTTCCCACAGGAGTTTCCACCTCATCAAGGCCACCCAGATAGAGAATGTGCAGCCCTGATCCAAAGCCACCCGTCAGACCCTATGTCCTCAACCACATTGAGTGGGGAAGCATGAGGTGAAAGGGCACAGATCCTGGACCCAGACATCTTGGCTGTGTGGCTCTGAGCAGGTTACACAACGTCTCTGTGCCTTAGCATCCTCACCTGCACAATGGGATAATTTCATCACCTACTTCGTAGGGCTGTTATAAGGGTACATGAGCTAATGCTCATAAAATACTTCGACTTCAGCCAGGCACATAGTAAGTGCTCAGTAAACTCTAGCTATTAGTATCACACTGATGCAGTCTTGAAAAAGAGTCAATCTTCCATGAAGGGGCTGAGGACCCAGTTCAAATGGGACATTGTGCTTGGCCCTGGGTGGGGTACAGGAAGGAGGGAGAGACCCAGGGATATGTAGGTAGGACAACAGCCATGTACAGCGAACACTAAAATAAGGCAAACTAAGTTTCTTTCTAATATACTTGACAGACTTGTGTTCAGAGATGGAGGGGAAGTTGTTCGACTCTCAGTAGAAATCTGGGAGGGCTTCAAGGAAGGGGCAGCTTTTGACTTAGACCTTGATAGAAGCCCAGGACCAGGTAGGCAGATGAAGAGGAGGCATTGTGAACAGGGGCAAAGAGATAAGGAAGGTGTGGGGTCCTGGCATGAGGTTAGAGGGTCAGTACTGCAACAGAAGGTTCAGGAGGTATGGAGGGAGGGGTAGGAGTGAGGCAGGGCCCCAGGAATTTGGGCATGTTTGCTTCGAGAGGTGGTCGGCCCGGTAGCCCAAGAGGAGGGTTTATGAGAAAGCCCTGTAGCCGGGCCATGCTCCCCACCCCCTCGTCTCTGCACTCAGGGCCCAGGCAGGTCACAGCTCCATCCACCGCCACCTGGGTGGGCTGCGCAGCTCGGCACAGGGCACTGGCCCTCCCCACCCGCACAGACCCCAGGAGGGAAAGCAGTCACTGTGCTCAGACTTGCTACCTCTCCCAGGCCCCTTCCCTGAACAAAGCCAGCATTTAGGGCGCGGGCGCTCTGGGGTAGGGCTACCCAGGCTGTTTATAACTTGGGATGGAGGATTTTCCTGGAGAGCAGAAGCCCCTTTCTGTCCCATCTCAAAGCCATTTGGGCCTTTTGAAAGGATCTGGGTGATGGCATTTTGCCCTTAAAAATATGGCAAAGACCAGAAACTGGAAAGAATTCTGATGGAGTCATCCCTCCTTCCAGAGAGCTGCTTAGGCCTGAACAGGATTCCCAGGTTTTTAGAAACATGGGCAGCCCTCAGAGAGTAGCAGTCTCAGTCAGGAACAGCAGCCATTCAGGGCAAGGGGAGCCTGTGGTACCCCAGCACCAGGCCAGCCAGCTGGAAACAGGGTGGGTGTCTCCAGGTCCCGGCCCACATAGTCTGGCCTGGGTGTTCCAGCCACGGAAGGAGATAGACGATGGGCCCAATGGGCCAGCTGGGCTCTAAGGCCTTGTGCTCATGCTGTGTCGCATCTGCTGAAAGAGCTTCAGGGCACCAGGGGCAGGGGCCACAGAGGAGAGATTCAAGCTGCTTCCACCCTCCTTAGGAAGATGCATGGCTATCTTGACTCCCAGGCCCGGATTTAAGGCCCTACCTCATCCCCCACACCTCCATGTGCCGCCCAGAATCCCAGGCCATGCAGAAAGATGGGTGACCTCTAGCACCTGGATCCCTGCCCGAGCACACGTCAAGCTGTCCCCACTTCCTATTGCATTTTGTGATTTGAGGGGCTCCGGGAAGCCTCTTTTCTTTTCCAAGTTGCTCCTCCAACCCTGCCATGGTCCTGCTCTGAGGCCCAGGCATTGCCAAGGTCAGATTTATCACTTGGGGTCCAGGGACTGTGTCCCCAGGAGGCTCTGCTTGCAAGTGAGCATCACATGCTAGGAAAAGTATGGATGAATTAGGAATAGGGAGCCGGGCAGAGGAGATGGGGGGTGGGGCAGGCTTTGGCAAACCCAAGAAAGACAAGGGGCTTGGAGAAAGTGTTTGATGAATTTAATATCTGGTGGGATGGGGCAGCCCTGGTGGCTCAGCGGCCCAGAGTGGGATCCTGGAGACCAGGGATCGAGTCCCACATCGGGCTCCCTGCATGGAGCCCACTTCTCCCTCTGCCTGTGTCTCTGCCTCTCTCTCTCTCTCTCTGTTTCTCATGAATAATAAATAAAATCTTTAAAAAAAATAAATAAAATAAAATCTGGTGGGATGATGAGACACAAAGGAGAAAGAGTAAAGGTAAGAATGGGAGCAGGAAGTGAGGGGGAGGAAAGAAGAGGCAGAGAGGCCAGAAAGGAGGGGAGCAGGGGCAGGAGGGCAGGACCCGGGGTAGGAGTGGTGGAAGGGAGAACAGAGAGGGGGTGGAGAAAGAAGACAAGTGAGGAGGGCGGGTCTGGGGATCTCTTCTTGCCCTCTGTCCAGGGGGTTCTGGTGGCGGGCGGTCGGGGGGGACAGCCAGTTCTGCTCCGTGGGGGCTTCTCTTCCTAGATTCTGGGGTCCTCACTTACCATTGGACTGGGGGCTGCTGGGAGCTCCTCATCTTCCACCTTTACCCACCAGTTTATGACCTGCAATCAGCCTCTCTTTCTGTCTGGGGGGAAAGAGAATCTGAGTATTCCCAGGAAAGCTCATTAACTCTGCAGCAGACCCTTGGCTACCTAACGAACAGACAGACACATGCACGTGCCCACCCGCACACTCACGTACACCCTCTAGACCTGCCAAGCCCCAAATGGCAGGCATCCATTCCGTGTTGTACGGCGCGGACACAGAGTGTTTCCACCATCACAGAAAGTTCTACCTCCCAGCGCAGCTCTAGGTTCTCCCCAGAACCCTGCTCTTGCTTAGGCACCCACCTTCCCGCATGTTTTGGAAGGTGACAGCCAAGGGTGGGTGTTGATTAGCCTGAGCCAATCTCTGCAATCCCCTATTCTTGTCAGTGGTAGGCTCAGTCCTGGCCTGTGATGCAGCTTTGGCCAATGAGACACAAGGGGAATTCTGCTTGGGGAGGAGGGGTAGCTTCTGGAACATCTTCCACACTAATAAGGTTCTTCCATGAGCTCCATCTTGCCTATGTGAATCCCCTGGAAATGCCGCATCTGTCCTGCCATGTGCTGGCTGTGTCACGAAGCCTGAACTCACCCGCTCTTGGGGGTGCTGGACTGCTGGTTGTATGATGTCAGATATTTTCCTCATGTTTTAGTTATGAATTGTTACTTGCAGCCAAATGCATCCTAACACACACGACAGTTCTGTGTGTGTGTGTTTTTAAGATTTATTTATTTATTTGAGAGAGAGAGAGAGAGAGAGAGAGTGCACAAGTGGGTGGGACAGGGAGAAGGAGAGAGAATCTCAAACAGACTCCCTGCTGAGTGTGGAGACCTACCCGGGGCTCAATCTTATGACCCTGAGATCAGGACCTGAGCTGAAACCAGGATTTGGATGCTTAAGCAACTTTGCCACCCAGGTACAACTTCATATGTTGGTTTTAAATGAAAGAATTTATGAGCCAGCTACTCTCTGCAAACGGAGCCATGTGAACTGATGCAGGTACAAGACGGGTATTTATGTGGGGAGGCAGATATTTGGCTTCTGGCAGGTAGAAGAATATTGAACTTAGAGTCAGCAGAGCTAAGGTCAGACCTAAAACTCCTACTAACTCACTGTGTGACCTTGGGCAACTCATAGACCAGCTGAGTGTTAGTATTCCCATCTGTGAAACGGGGAGAATGACAGAGCCCTCATAGAAAAGGCATGGGATCTATAGCAGTTATAATAGTTACACCTGATACTAATAATCCTTTTCCTTTGTACAGTTGATAAGTGATTCTGGTTGTCTGATCTATAAAACCCTATTTTTAAAGACAGTTTTATTTATTTATTCATGAGAGGCACAGAGAGAGAGAGAGGCAGAGACACAGGCAGAGGGAGAAGCAGGATCCATGCAGGGAGCCCGATGCGGGACTCGATCCCGGGTCTCCAGGATCATGCCCTGGGCTGAAGGTAGGCGCTAAACTGCTGAGCCACCCGGGCTGCCCTATACAACCCTACTGAGATAGAAGTTACTGCCTCCACTTTAGAGAAGAGGATCCTGAGTCCAGCATGTCTTAAGCTTTGCCGAAGGCCACAGCCGTCCAGGGACAGAGCTGGGATTTCCACCTGCCATCCAGCCCCCGCGCGGTCTTCTCTGTCCTGGGAGGGGCTGATGGCATCCACTCACCCTTTTGTGTGATTTAGCTTCACACTGTCCAAGTGGTGGCCACAGTTGAAATGCAGGCCTGTGGTTGGGGAAGGGACAGGAACTTGAGCGGCCTGGAGAGCTGGCAGGCAGGTGGGCAGCCCACGGGCTATGCCGTAGTGAGGGTGCACCCGCTACCGCTTTAGAGCCCTTCACACTGGGCAGTGTTCTGGCGGAGGCCTCAGGCAACCCAGGTTCAATTCCCAACTCCGCCCTTTCTAGCTGTGTGATCGGGCAAGTCCCTTAACCAACGTGAGCCTCAGTTTCCCCACCTGTAAAATGGAAACAATAATCCTCACCCTTATCATGTTGAACCGTAAAGCATTAGAAGTCTAAGGGATTGCTTTAAGGGCAAAAAGAACATAAGGAAGGAAAACCCAGATATGTTGTCAGACAAAGCACAAGACCCCTCGTATGGTGGGGTCTGGGTCCTGCTTTGGGGTCACTGGGGACTTGTCCCAGCACCAGGAGAAACAGCAGTTTGCCTGGAAAATGCTGACAAAAAGCCAAAGCACGCAGGAGGGCAGCTTGTTAAAAAACCAACCTGGTGAGGCCGGGGGGCCATTAATGAGGTGTGATCCCCAAAGTGCAAGACCTGAGTGGGTTCTGCAGAAAGCTTGCTGGCTTTGATCCCCCTTCTCTCATAAAATGTTATTTCTGCTCTTGGCTCCTCAAATTCCTAGACGGACGAATCAGTCTGGGCTGCCCGTGGAATTTGAAAAGAATAAGTTTTCAAAAAACCACACTTGGGAACAATGGTTACCAGAAGTGTCTGGGTCTCAGAGGGAAAACAAACACCCCGTCCCAGGCTTCCAAGTGTTTCCCAAAACACCCTTGTACCTAATGCCTTCTGCTGTCGCCTCCACCTACCAGGAGGCATGCCGGTTAATGAGCAGTAGCTTACCCCATGCTTCTGAGGCATGACAATAAAATGCAACCAGACACAGCAGCTGGGGCCCAGCAGATTGCCCCACACCCCTCCCCTAGGGAGCCAGCTTCCCCCGGGGGGGGGGGGCTCACTTTCTGCACCAGTATTTCCCCAGGGGCAGGGGCAGAGAGGGCAGGGCCCGCTATGGGGCAGGAAGTGTAGCAGTCATCTTGTCATCTTGTCTTTTACCTGCATTTAAATTGCCTAATTGAAATTTGAATTCCAACAGAAGCAATACATACATGTGCTTAGTTTCACGACGTCACATAGTCCCATCAAATTTATAACAAACAGCAGTTATCCTGATTTTGGAAATGAGGCAACAACCATTTGCAATACTTTCTGGAGCTCATTTGCCTTCCTATTTCTTTTTTTTTTTAAATTTTTATTTATTTATGATAGTCACACACACAGAGAGAGAGAGAGAGGCAGAGACACAGGCAGAGGGAGAAGCAGGCTCCATGCACCGGGAGCCCGACGTGGGATTCGATCCCGGGTCTCCAGGATCGCGCCCTGGGCCAAAGGCAGGCGCCAAACCGCTGCGCCACCCAGGGATCCCTGCCTTCCTATTTCTATATAACAAACTTGTAATTCCAATTCTTGATTTTTTTTTTTTTTAATGTTGGCCATTAACTGTCAAAGAGGACAGCTCGGTTCTCTTAGTCCTGCCTCTCAGCGCTAACCTACGCGCACACGTGTGTGCACACACCTACAGACACACACGGACACATATGCACATGCACCAGGCACACAAGCACACACATGTACCAGGCATGCACACAGAGGCACACACATTTCCTAAACACACATTTCCCGACATAATTGTATCACAATTTTTACCTAAGTCACCTAAGTCTCTGTTCAGTACTGATAGGATTATGACTGTATAAATAACATGCGCAGTGGACCACAATTACGTTTCTTTGGAACAGCTTTTGTCTTTTTCAGAAGTCAATAATTGCTTTTCCCCTTTCATTTGTTTGCTTCCCATGAACCTATGAGTGATTCAGGCCCTAACCTTCTAAACTGGGAACATTCCTGCTGCACGCTCAACGGACCTCCTAAGCGGAGCCTTGTCCTGGGCCATCCCCTTCGGGCCCGTGTGCCTCTGCTCCCATCTGAACTCTGGGCTTGCTGAGCCTGTGTACATCTGTCACCCGGCCTATAACAAGGACAGGGTGGGTACACAGGTTTGAGGACAATTGCCATGGTCTGTGGACTCTACCCTGGTGGGAGCAGAGCGTGTGGGCCAACCAGAGAGTGGCCGACAGCAGTGTGCTGTGCAGAAGAAACACAGGTGTCGGCTGGAGAGTGAGGAGGGCATAATGAGCATTGTGTCAGGCTGGCTGGGGGAATGTCCCCAGGGCTGGGGACGGGGAGTAGCAGGCACGTCTCCTGACCAGGGAAATCAGAGAGGGCTTCCCAGTGGAGGTGACATGGGAGCTGGGCCTCGGGCGATTAATAAGATTTCAATATGATAGGGAGTGGGAAATCCAAACATCATTTGGGGCAAAGGAAATAGTATAAGAATGGGAGCAGAGACCTGCAAGTGAATTGTAAGGAGTGGCTGGCTGCATGTTGCCAGAGCTTGTGACATGTGGAAAGGGTGTGCTGGGGATGGGCTCGCCTGGATATGGAGGGTGGGGGGAGTGCATATGTGGGGGCCAAGGAGTGTGCACAAGCGGTGGTCACATGCAGGTCTAGTTTATTCCATTCTAACGGCTTTGTGTGCTCTGGCAAGGAATGCGCACTTTATATCCTTTGCTGAAACAGAGCCACGGAGTATCAGAGTTTCGAGCAAGAGTGTCCTGCTGTGAGGACAGGGTGAGCAATCAGAACCTGGAGGGATGATCATAGCCAGGGGCCGGAGAAGAGACTCCTACTCTATTAAACAAGTGTATCGTTATTTTCCTAAAGTCTGTCTTATTTGCCGGAGAACCTAGACGGACCTGTGCCCTAAACCTAGACAGGTGTATGCACTAGTGGGTTTTTGGTGAATATTTGACAAATGAATGAATCTCTAGGCCCACAGCTCAGCTGTTGCCCCAGGAAGTGGACCTCAGCTCAAACCTCCAGCTTCCAGCCCTTCCCCGGAGAACTTGGGATCTCCCCACTGTCTGTTGCCACCACCCCCATCCCCAGGCCCTGTCTATCCCCTTTGCTGGCATCATCCCCTTGTGAGCATAGGCTTTCCCAGAAACCTGGAAAGGAGACTGTTCCAAATCCATTCTCTATTGTGTCTGCAAAGATTCCTGAGGAGAGGGAGCCCGAAAGCCCAGCCTTGGTCTCAGAGTGGGAAAGAACTTGATGCAGAAAAGAAAAAAAAAAAAAAACTAAAGATCTCATCTTTTCGATCCTTCCACAAAGCAAAAGTAAACACAAATAAACGTCTCCACACATTGCCCTATGCCTGACAGGTACCCCAATGTTCTGTTGTTGCTAATAGCAACTGTGAAATGCCCCTTGGGGTCATGAAGGGGACCGTCCTTGCCTCCAGCTGCTCAGGCCGCCAGGGGACCCTTCCTCCTTCTCTTCCCAGCCCCGGGTTGGCAGCAGAGCCCTAGGAATGATGCCTGGGTCAGGATCGGTGCTCCTGGCCACTTTGGGAAGGTCCCCACTGGCTCTGAGCTCTTTGCATACTCCAGCCGCTGCCCTGGGGACACGGGCTGTGAGGTCACCTCTGGCAAAGGCTCTCCCTCTGCATCCTTCTTGTCTTGAGTCAAAGCAACACATGATTCGGCCTCCAGGGAAAAGGAGTGAAGAGCAGTGAAAACAACCTGAAGGACTTGAGGGGAAGAGGTCAAGCCACAGGGCTGCCTGATGGGGTTGCATGACCCATGTGGGGACAGACGACATCTCTGCTCACTGCGATTTACTGGTTCTGCGTGACCTCGGAGAGGTTATAAATCTCTAGGAGTCTGTTTTCTCATCTGTACAATGAGAATCATAGATCCTAACTCTTGGGTGGTCATGAGGGTTAAAGTGGACAGTACGGTCCACAAACTGTGTTTTTACTGGGGAGGTGAAAATAGAGGGGAAGCGTTCAGAAATGTGTATAAGGCTTTGAAACTGCCTGACATCCACGCATGTGATCAGTGGACTGGCCTCCCTGCATAGCGTGTAGACCAAAATATTGATCTTCACTGGACTGGACATATATTTTTAAAACCAAAACCAAAAACCTGGTCCTTTGCTACCAGTAGCTTGCAAAGCACCGCTGTACAGGATCTGGCTCCCCAGGACACGCCGTCACGATCCGAGTGGGGTGGTACTCAGAGTGGACTGGTGTTCGGGGGCTTCCCTTGCTCTCAACTGCCCGAGGTTGGTGGATGCAACCCACCCTCCTTTCTCGTGGCCTTTCCTTCAGGCCTGGCACTGGGCCTCGGGCTGGATCATCACCTCTGACTCATGCCTCCAGCTCAGCTCTCATATCCAGCCAGTTGTCAAGCCACCAGCAAAGCTCAGGTCTTTATGACGCTAAGCTACTGTGGCCTTCCCCATTCAACTCTATCCTCCACAGTGCTTGCAGAGGGAGTTGTTTTTTATTTATTTATTAATTTTTTAAGACTTCATTTATTTATTCATGAAAGACACAGAGAGAGACACACACACACACAGGCAGAAGGAGAGGCAGTCTCCCCATGGGGAACCTGATGCGGGACTTGATCCCAGGACCCTGGGATCATGCCCTGAGCCAAAGGCAGATAGATGCTCAACCACTGAGCCACCCAGGTGCCCTTCAATTTATTTAAATAAGCTTTTTATCTGGGAATAGTTTCAGACTTGCAGAAAGGTTGCAAAGGTTGTATACAGAATTTTCTTATGCTCTCACCCAGCTCCCTCTATTGCTAACATCCTAGGAGATATTCATCACAACCAATGTTTGCGATGGTACATTACTATTACTTACTATTATTGGCACATTACTTACTAGTCACTAAAGTCCACACCTGTCTGGATGTCATTGGTTGTTCATTGATGTCCTTTTTCTGTTCCAGGAGCCTCTCTATGCTATGCCGCCTCATTACATTTAGGAATGGGATACTCTTAGCCTCCTCTGGTCTGCATCAGTTTCTCAGCAAATAGAGTATTTGAAAATGAACTTCATGGGATCTGGCTGTGCAATAACCTCGCCATTGCCAGATTCCATGACCTTCCATGGCTTGGCCCACTCTAGTCACCCTCTTCTTCCACTGTTGTATTCTCCAACCATCCTAACACCAACCATCAGACAGCTCTGGGTGTGGCGAGGCAGTCAGAATCCGAGGGCCTGAGGTCCAGAAGAGCCCATGGTGGAATTCGCAGCCCCAAGGGCAGGAGAAGACCACATCCTAGCACAATCGTCAGGCAGAGTGGCCTGGCAATTCTCCAGGGCTTTATTGCTCTCTTTCCTTCTTAATCTATGAAAATCCTTCTTATCCTTCAAGAAAGAGCTGGAATAAAATCTCAACCTTTCTGATCACCCGCGCATGGCTCCTCCCATGGCTCACTGTTGATGCGTCTGTTTAGCACTGATTCTGTTTAATTTCTGTATCTTTCTCCCATCACACATAAGTCCCAACAACCAGGGGGTTTGTAGTGTAGGTTAAACAGGAAGAGCCGACCCAGCTATGTTACATTAGACTAATGTCTTAGTTTCTCTGTGACTCAATCCCCTTATTTTTAAAATGAGGCCCCAAATTTATGTTCACAGAATTGTGGTAAGTGCTTAAGTAAGCAATATACGCAGAGCAGGTCACGTAGTAAATGCTCAATAAATTATATTAATGTCTTTATTATTACCTTTGTACTGCCCCCCCCCCCAGTCCCCTTCCCCCTAGAGACTGGCACATAAAGGCATTCAAGAACCGAATTTTATGTAAAAACCCTATCACTCTGCCAAAGTTTTTAGCATTTACAAAGAGGACTCACCAAAAGCAAAGCAAAACAAAACAAAACAAAACACAATGCTGAACCCAGTGGAATAAATCACAAACGTGGAATTCCAGGCACTAGCAGAAGAGGTATTTGGGGAAAGACATTTCCTGTCTGTGCTTCTGGAGTCACACCCGTCTGACTGTGAACCCTGGCCATGGAGCCCTGGAGTCCGGCTCCCCTAGCTTTCCTCACCAACCCCACAAGGACGCTACAAGGGCTCATTCCCATGCTAGTCATGTGGGCCTTGTCTCCGAGGCAAGATCACCCATAAGTCAGCTCCAGGGACTGAAACACAGGCCTCGATTGGGCAAGCAGAGCTTCCAACCACGTAGACATTTATCATCAGATGCCAACCGTCATGGGGCCCTTAGACAACATCTCAGAGGACAGATGAGGAGCCCGAGACCTAAGGATGGAAAGCACTTGCCCACTGTGGGTCATCAGTCATTCATTCATTTGATCATTCATTCATTCAATAACCATTTGGGGAACATTTTCTCTAAAGCAGATCCCATGCTGTTGGAGACAAAATGATGAATGTGTTTCCACAGTTGAGAGAAAAAAAGCAATTAGCTGAGGCTCAGTGGCATGGAAGCAATCCCTAGAATGCCTTCTGGGCAGCTGTATCCCCCACTCTGGAGACACGGTGGCTTGGTTTGCCATGGAAAGCTCGTGAATAGCTCCGGCTAATCTATATGGAGCCTCAATCCCCCATGGGGTGCCCGTTCCTTCCGGTTCAGGATTTGTCTTCAAATCAGCCTCTGATCCTGCTGTTTTCTCCTTATCATTCCCAATCCATTCCTTCCCCCTTGCCTGTGCCCTGTGCCAGTTTTATTCACCACTTGAACCCTAGCACCTAGAACAGTCCCCAGCACATGGGAGGTGCTGATAAATAGTTGCCAAATGAATGAAGATGCTATGTAAACTTGAAGGTCCAATACAGACCCCAGGACTAGTAGCGTTGTGGTTGGGAAGGTTGTATGTGGTTGGCTTCAGTTACTGTAGCTACTGGGGTCTTCTTGGGTTTAAGCCCCAACCCAGTTTCTGGCTATACAACCACCTGGTTGGCTTTGGACAAGTCAGTTCCCCTCTGTGGGCCTGTTTCCTCCTTCACTTCATAAGATCAAATGAGACAGCCTCTCATAAGACACCAGTTCTCTGTGTGCCCACCACACGAAGGATAATCTATTAAAACTGCGTGGTTATGTTTGTCTTTCATTGTTCAGTTTGTCCTCACATAGCGGGCAGCTGGGTGTTAGGGAAGGAGAATAGAGACAGGAAATAGACACTAACAAGGGTCTCTGAAAATTCACTATTGCCATCAGCCACTGAGATCTTGGGACTGTTTGTTACTAAAGCATTACCCAGTCTCTCCTGACTAACACAGGGCCCCTGTGGGAACCTGTTGAAAACTGGGACCGCAGGAAAATTGCACATTCACGTTAAATTAAGAACCTTTCAACTTTAATGTTGTAAAATTTCACCTGTGTCTCTAAGATCCTCAATGTCCCACAGCCTCCTCTTCTCAGCCTTGGAAGTGGGGCCATGTGGGTGTGATCGTGATGCTGGTTGGGAGCTGTAATGTGGCAGATGAGGAGGGATGCCGTCACCAAGGAGCAAGGCCTAGGACTGTGCATGTGAGTCAGGAGCTGGGGAGAGGACTTGAACCCAAGTGTGGTGCTGTTGGGATGCTTTCTCGAGTCTGAGCTTGTTTTCCAGAGCTTTCATGAGCTTGTTGTTTGGATGCTTTCTGCTGCCAGCTACTTTATAGCCCCTCCTAGTGTGACGGCATTTTATGTTCAAAGGGCTGCAGAAGGAAGGGGCTTGTTGCTATTGTGAGCAAACACTGCATAAACAATCAACTCAGGCTGTCCCAGAGCATGTGACCAATGGCCGGGAGGGTGGGGAGGGGGTGCTCTGAGGTCCACAGAAGTCTCACTTAAGGGGCATCTCTATAGGTGGGAGCAGGGAGCCAATGCCAAGGCCACATGCCCAGGACAGAGGGTCCCAATTACTGATGGCACTGAAAACAGGAGAAGCTTCAGCACCCGCAAGGAGTCCACACTCTCAGCCTGAGTCACACTTGGAGCCTCTCCTGGGTCACACATACCCCTCTGGCTGAAAAGGCCAAGCTCCGGGGCCAATTGATGAGTTCAGAAGGCTGCCCGGGGATGTCTCTGGCCACTCAAGGGCGTGCACTTGAGAGTGGCTGGTGTGGGCTGAAAGAAGGACCTTAGCCTGGGGATCAGGAGTCTTGGTTCAAATCCTGGCCTCGCCATCAGCCTCCTAAGGGTGACAAGGCTAGGTCACCGCTCTCTGGGTGCCTTGCTGTCTGGGTGCCACGAGTGTTCTCTCCAGCTTTGAAGGCAGGGGCCTCATTCACCGGGCTTTCTGCTAGCTCAGGGTCAAGGCTGGCTTCCCAGGAGCTGGCAAGTGCCCAACTGGTGGAGCTCGACCACTTCTTCCTGTCGGATGCTCATAGCTCAGTCACTGGGCAGGGGCCACAGGAAGCTGGCGTTCACCCCAATATCTCCCTGCTGGTTGTTACTATTCAGTGTAGGAAGAGGAGGCCATTCTCTTGCCTTTGCTTCAGTTACCAAAGACCTGGGGTCTGGAGTTAGAGCCTTAAGCTCCGGAGGATGCAGAGCCTCCTATAACATGCGAATGCCCCCGGGCAGAGAGAACTCCTGAAGCCTATCAGTTGTGTACACCTTAGTGTGAGCCGACCAATAGCCCCTTTCCAAGAGCCAGGTGGCAGGAGCCGGATTTAGATAAAAGAGAAGGAAACTCGGGGGCCTAGAAGACGGGAACCCATGTGTGTGGGAGCATGGTACCAACACAGCTAACAGCGAACACAGTGCCAGGCACTGCTCTGAACAATCAGTACAGATCCAGACACTGATTGATCCGTTTAATTCTGACAATAGCTCTATAGCGCAGGTGTTATCACCACCATCTTACAAATGGGGAAACTGAGGCACAGAAAGGTCCCATGAACTAGCCTTTGCCCTCCAGATCCACCCTCCACCTTTCTCTCTGCTGCTCTGCACCCCGCGAAGTTCATCTACTGTGCGACAAGCCCTCTGCAAGAGCCCCTGGGCACACCGTCACCCCTGCGCACACCTCCGGGAGTCGCCCCTTCTGCAAGCTCTGCTCAGTTGGATCCTGTGAGGGGCCATCTGTTCCCGCTGGCTCAAGATCACCCTTCTAGTAGAGAGGCACAGGCTGCAGGCTATAGGCTCCTCTCAGCAACAAAGGCCGCAGCACGTAAGGGTCTGCAGAATGGAACCCTGCAGGCCCAGGGGTCCTTGTGCGGGTAAATCAGGCCTGCCGGGGGCGCTGGGCTCCGCGCGATGCTCTCCCCAAGTGCGATTCGTGGAGACTGCGGATCCAGGACGTGGCTGCCACTCCTCTGTTGCTCGGCCCTGACAGGCCGAAATGCCAGCCACCACCTCCCCGCGAACTGAACTTCTCTCTCCGGGCCAGCCACCCGAGGCTGCATGCATCAATCCTTGGAAGTGATAAAACACCTGCTTCGTCGAGAAGGTGGTACAGACCCGGGGGGAGGAAGCTTGGCTGGGAGTCGGGGACAGGGTTCTGTAGAAGTCATCTGGCCCACTGGGTGCATCCGGCACCCTTCCCCGAGCCAGCCCGAGACTGTGGTCACCCATTTGACGCTCCAAGCCAGAGACCACCTCCAGAAGCCTCCGGGGCCAGCCCAGGTGAGCCCATACACAGCACTCCTTTCCTCCTCCAGCCTCCCAGGGTGGATGGGTTTTCCCTGCAAGTTCGACCCCATCTTCCGAATGGGAGCCCTGGGGTTCCGGGCTGTCTCTATAGTGTGTGGACAAGACGCTACGCCCCTGAAACATAGGGAAGTGGTCTAAGCACCAAGGGGACAGCCACAGCGACCTCGCAGCGCCTGCCACACGGCAGCACCACGGGCCACATGGAGGCCAAACAGGCCTTCGTACCATGCAGCCCAGCCTCTCTCTTGGCAGAGGGGAAACTGAGGCACACGACTTGTACCAGCTCTCCTGGCTCCCAGCCCACCGGTCTTTCTCCGGCACCCGGCTGCCAGAGGAGGCATTCGGCTCTAGGCTTCCACTGCAAAGAGCCAAACGTGAGGTTGGCAGGACGGGTCAGAGCTCCGCGTCCTCACCACCACCCACATTCCAAGGCTCCTCTGTCGGAAGCTTTCTTTGGAACCTAAAAGCTGGTAATTGGGAGAAGTTGAAGTGACTCATGTACCAAATGCTGTTTTTGTTTTTCCATTTTCTTAAAAATCTCAGCTATTGGCTATTTTTATTTCAGGGCCAGATTCGATTTCATCGTTTTCCTTCTCCTTTCCTAGGATTCTTTGCCCCCTGCTCATAGGAACGTCGAGGGGGCCCCCTCCCAAGCTGTCATGAAGATGCCTGCTGGACGGCCAGGGGGGTGATAGAGAGGCTCGCGGGCCACCGCAGCGGCCACAGCCAGAGCTCTGAACTTCCACACCCCACGCCTCACTCTCTGGCCAGCCCAGGACGCCTGCCTCATCTGCCCCTGCCTTTCCTGTCCTCAACTGACCCCTCAGTCCCCAACACTGGGTCTTCTGGGGACCCAGACCTGCAGCTCCCCACTCAGGCCCTGTCCTACTGCCCCTCTGGCCCAGTCTCCCCTAACCTCACTGCCTCAGTCTCATCATAGACCCCGGGGAGGGGGTCAAACCTCCCCAGGGCTACCAAAGCCCTCTTTTAATTTTTTAGTTCTTATTTAATAAAGGTACCACACACAAATTATTTTAGAAGGTAGCACTAAACCTCAAAAGGCTGTCACCCTCTGCCTCTACCCTTGGTTGCTCTCCCTAGGGCATCAGCTTTGCGTTCTCTTAGCTCTTTCTTCTGGTTTTGACTTTCTGTTTTTTAAAAAGAAATAGATGTGCATTTATCCTGCAATTTCTTGAGCTGTTTGTTTTCAGCAGAATCTGTTGGCCTCCTGCCGCAGTAGTTGGGGATTTAATACTTTCACCTGCAACTCTTCCACCTTCGTGTTCCCATATTTCCTTCTTTAAAAATTATTTATTTATTTATTTATTTATTTATTTATTTATTTATTTATTCATGAGAGACACAGAGAGATAAAGAAGCAGAGACACAGGCAGAGGGAGAAGCAGGCTCCATGCAGGGAGCCCGACGCGGGACTGGATCCAAGGACCCCGGGATCACGACCTGAGCTGAAGGCAGATGCTCAACCACTGAGCCACCCAGCTGTCCCTATTCAACAGCACAGTTTTTTGTTAAACCAGTAGGCAGTGTTCACATTATGACACCTCTGTAGAAACTGCTCCTGACGGGTCAGGTAGTGACTGTGTTTACTTCCTTTGGCATACTGGCATATTGCTATTTTGCTAGAGTTTGTCCCTTAGACCCAGGCCTCAGGGTGCCTGCCCTGGGCTCCACTCTGGCTTTCTTCTGACTACCTCTCTCTGGAAGGACCCCTCCCCTCTAGACCATGCTTTGGGTTCCCGGGAGTGCAGAATTTTCTGGTTAAATGCCCCCACACCCACTTCCAGGGAGTCTTCTCCAGAACTCTCTCTCCAAGGAGGACCCTGGCCCCTGGGGATGGCCAATGGTGGATGCTTTCTGGAGGGCTGCAGATGGAACACAGACATGAAGGTTGCATGTCCACCCAGCCATGCACTCATGTGGCAGGATGTAGAGGCAGGGCTCAGCCAGGGGCAGGATTAGATTAATAATGGCTTCCTTCCTGTCCCCCAGTTTTTCTATATTCTATATTCTATATTCTATATTCCATATAGAATTATATATTCTATATGCTATATAAATGGCCCATAGCCATTTCTCTGTAGTGTTCCAAAATTACCTGTCAATTATTCATTGATAGTTTTACCAAGTGCTCCAATACCTCCAATCATTTAATCCATCTGTTCTTTTTCCCTCACTTGGTGAAGAATCTAGAGAAGAAACACTTACCATCTTCTGAGCGCAGGGCACCTGCCAGGTGCTGGGTGAACACTCAATAAGCAAGCCACAGTGCCTGTCCTCCAGGAGCTTGTGATCTGGAAACATGGGCTTTGAGGCAGATAACTGAATGCTATGCAGGTCCAGGCACCCATAGTGACTGGCAGGGACCCAGAGAGCCAGAGAAAGACAGACAGGTGGGACCCAGGGTGTGATGTTTCTGTCTTTTAGGTCCATAAACTTCTTAATGTGAGATTTGTTTTTAAAAAAATGAGTGACAGAAACATAAAACCAATGAGAGATAGAAATAAGTTGTTAATGGAACCCTGGGGGTGACTCAGAGCATAGTTTGAAAACCACCTCTCTAGGCTATTATACCAAAGCTCTAGCTTTGGTATAATTTGGTATAATAATAATTTGGTATAATAATAAATATAAAGGTCTATATTTAGAGCCATATGCCTTTTTGCAACTCTAAGTGCCAAAGAGGGACCTCACTTGCTACTACTTGTTCCATCAGGAGTTGAAATTAAGCCAAGGGTTTCACTTAGCTGGGGGGGACAGAGGTCTCCTACCTCCACCTTAATTCAAAGCCTTTAAAAAACAAGATTATTGGGGATCCCTGGGTGGCTTGGTGGTTTGGCGCCTGCCTTTGGCTGGAGTCCCGGGATCAAGTCCCATGTTGGGCTCCCGTCATGGAGCCTGCTTCTCCCTCTTCCTGTGTCTCTGCCTCTCTCTCTCTCTCTCTCTCTCTCTCTCTCTCATAAATAAACAAATAAATAAATCTTTAAAAAAAACAAGATTATTTATTTATTTGAGAGAGAGAAAGCACGCATGAGAGCAGGGAAAGGGCAGTGGGAGAGGGAGAGAATCTCAAGCAGACTCCACGCTGAGCATGGAACCTGACATGCAGCTCGATCTTAGAACCCCAAGATCATGACCTGATTTGAAAGCAAGGGTCAGACGCTTAATGGACTGAGCCACCCAGGCGCCCCTCTGCCTTAATCCAAAGCAGTGTCTGTTTCCCAGTTAATGCGAGAGGCGGCGCCACGCTGAGGAGTGTCAGGATCACATCAGAGACACAACCGCCTACTCCAGAACCCCCAGGCTCCCCTGTCTGTCTGGATCTATCTCCCCATCCATTCCTCCATTTGATACTTGTCACACACTTAGGGAGCACCAGGGCGTGCAGTGTCTTTGTCAGGTGTTTGGACCTACAGTGGTGACCCTGATGCCTGCCTCGGGGGTCAGTAGGGGAGAGAAGTCGTGTGCCGTAAGAGAGGGCCGGGGAAGTGTTACAGGAACTCAGGGCCGGAGAGAAATCCCCTCCAGCTGAAGGGATCAGAAAAGGTGTCCCGTAGGAGATGGCGTAACTCAAGCTGATCCGTGAAAACTGGTGGGACCTGGGGAATCTGAAGGAGCTTATTTCAGACCAAGGCTCCGGCTGTGAAAGCATGAGGACTAGCTCTTCCTGGCCAGAGAGCATAGGTGGGGTGGAGGTAGAGCGGCCGTGAAATACACACCCCCCCAAAGCTGCCCTGAACCCAGATTCACCTGCACAACACGAGCTCACATGTGGCCGGGTCACATAAGTCTATTTTCCAGCATTTTCCATGTGTATGTCCCATCCTATCAACTCTAGCATGAGCACCCCAAGGGACGGTGCTATTTCCTTTCAGAAAACAGGTAGCTAAAAAAAAGAAAGAAAACAGGTAGCTGCGTGAAGAGGGGGTGCAGTAAATGCTTACTCGCTTCAACTCATTCATCCTGTGGATGTTTATTGAGCACCTACGGGCTCTGTTCCAGGCAGTGGGATATAAGAGTGAACAGAAGAGACAGTACCCTGCCCTGTGGCACTGCCAGTGAGGTGCTGCAGGCACAGGCTCTTTCGTGGCAGGCTAGAAAATCATCCTACCCCCCCCACAAAAAAAAAGAAAAAGAAAATCATTCCCCGACTGACCCTGAAGATTAAGAAAAACAAACAAGAGCTCTGGGTGGACACCAAGCAGGCGTGGGTTTGAATCTCAGCTCCCTCCTTTGCTGTGAGATTTGGAGAAAGCCATGTTGCCTCTCTGAGGTTGTGTCCTTGTTTATAAAAATGGTGTTCATAATCCCACCCCACTGTGGGGTTAAAATGGAACAATCCTTTTTTTTTTTTTTTAAGATTTTATTTATTTATTCATGAGAGACACACAGAGAGAGGCAGGGACACAGGCAGAGGGAGAAGCAGGTTCCCTGCAGGGAGCCCGACTTGGGACTAGATCCCACGATCCTGGGATCACGGCCCAAGCCAAAGGCAGATGCTCAACCACCGAGCCACCCAGGTGCCCCTAAAATGGAACAATCTGTAAAGTGTCCACCACGGCCCCTGGGCCAAGTAGTGGCTCTGTTTTACAGGGATAAGTCCCTTTCTCATAAGTCAGCTTTCTCATGTTTAGAATGATCCATTCAGGCCAGATGATCCACTTGCAAAGGCTCCAGTTGTAGCATTTTCTGATTCCAGAAATCTGAAAAGGCAGGGGTGGTGGGAGGGCTCGGGTATTATTCTTTGCAGTAAATCAGCATCCGTATGAAGTCACCCGCCCTCCCCGGCGTTGGTCAGGTTTCCCTTTATGTGCCGAGAGGCTTGGGACCTGCCAACCCCCCAAGCCACACTGGCTGCTTCTCCACGTGTAAATGGCTTTACCATCCGTGTGCTACTTAACCATCCCCCTGCAGTCCCGCGGGTAGGAAAACAGCCCCTTCTTATGCAATCCTGTCTGGAGAGACAGACAGCAAATGAGCACAGCTAAAAATATTTCATTTTAAAGTGTGTGGTGGGGGGCTGAGAAGGAGGGGCCGGGGGAAGGTGGGTCACATTCCCAAATGCTCTGGATTCTTCTTATCTGCGCTTGCTGGGAATACAAGAAATAAGAAGGGCCTCACTGAATCCATCCTGCGGGGCTTTCATTCCAGGATTCTGCGGGGTCCTCCTTCTCCTCCTGCGAGGCCACGCATCCAGCCTCAAGGGGCTGTCCCAGACCCGAGAGGGGGCCCCTGCCCACGCCCTGCCCAGATGCTCCCCCTCCCATTCCCCAGCCTCTCCCCACTACCGGCCGGCACCTGTGGCCTTGGACACTGGAACAGCCTCCGCACAGGGGGAGCTGGATGGGTGGAGGGGGTCTCCACCTTCCTGCCCCATAGGCCAGGGCCGGTTGTGCAGCAGGATGGACGTGGAATTATCGCTTCGAGCCCCCGCCCCTGGCGACCAGGCTTCCACCTGCAGGTGCACCCAGCTTGGCTTCTTCCACTGGCGCGTCCTGCTTCACCCACTCCCTTACCACTTTCCCATGGGAGCACACCCTTGACCAGTCCATGGCATCTGGCTCCTTGGTTCCGAGTCCACTGCTGGGAGAAGCCCACCTAGGAAGCCCTTCTTCCAGGAGTCCATCCTGACTCCAGACGAGCTGTCTTTTCTGCACTTTCCTACAGACTCCTTCTCTGGTTGTCAGCAGCAAGCATTTAATGTTCCCGTTCCTCGTGCTCTCGTCCTTTTCTCTAGTCACTAGGGCAATGATCCTCAGACCC
The DNA here is from genome assembly GCF_018345385.1 of Vulpes lagopus. Classification (NCBI taxonomy): domain Eukaryota; kingdom Metazoa; phylum Chordata; class Mammalia; order Carnivora; family Canidae; genus Vulpes; species Vulpes lagopus. The sequence goes on from NC_054825.1 coordinate 49,248,882, forward strand.
TGGCACCAGAAGGATCCAAGGGTTGTCAGAAGGAAGAGGCCAGTGTTCTGATCAGCCCGCCTTACTCCTCAGGTTTTCTTGTACACACTGTATTTTCAGAACCTCTGCCTAGAAGACTCTTGGAACATTCCTTATCTCTTGCCAAACTACAAGCTCCTTGTTAGATAGTAACTAGTTTCTTCCATTTTGTGCAACATGCTTTGATGTGCATCAAGCCATTTTATCCTCCCAACCACACCATGTGCCAAAAAAAAAAAGTAGTTATGTCATCCTTATTAAAAAAAAACAAAACCCCAAAAACAAAAAACCCAAGCAAACAAGATTCAGGAAATTAAATGGGAGGGCTAGAAAAGATTCAAGGACAAATGGGTGCTCAGGATGACCTTTAAGGCCTCTCTAACCTTTTAGTGTATTCTGTTTTAAATCCTTCCCTATGGGGCTCCTGGGTAGCTCAGGGGTTTGAGTGTCTGCCTTTGCCTCTGATCATGATCCTGGGGTCCTGAGGTCCCCGGATAGAGTCCCGCATCAGGCTCCCTGCAGGGAGCCTGCTTCTCCCTCTGCCTGTGTCTCAGCCTTTTTCTGTGTGTCTCTCATGAATAAATAAGTAAAATGTTTAAAAAAAAAACCTCTCCCTGACTCTACCCAATTTAATCAACTGATTAAGGATGGAGGAGAGGGACAAAGATTTATGTATATGATCTCTTTAAGTACGTTGATGAGATTTTTTTTATTATTATTATATCTACTTTTACAATAGAATATACTTTTACAAATTGAATATATTTATCTATAAATAGATAATATAACAGGCTCAAAGTAGTAAAATGAAATGATAACCATGGTGTTCTTTTAAGTGCCAGTGATAGAAACCTCCCTCAAATTAGCATAAATAAAAAAGGATACTTATTGAGGTAGCTAGCTTCAGGTCTGGCTGGATCTAGGAACTCTAACAGTATCCGGTTATTGCTTCTTTCATGTGGTAAGGGAAGAAGATCCTAAGCAGTTCCCATGTCATTCTTAGAATTATGGTCCCAGAGGAGAAGAAAGTACCCTTTATAAAAACTCTTGGGGGAAAAAGAGAAGAAGAAGAAGAAGAAGAAGAAGAAGAAGAAGAAGAAGAAGAAGAAGAAGAAGAAAGAAAGAAAGAAAGAAAGAAAGAAAGAAAGAAAGAAAGAAAGAAGAAAGAAAGAAAAGAGAGAAAGAAAGAAAGAAAGAAAGAAAGAAAGAAAGAAAGAAAGAAAGAAGAAAGAAAGAAAGAAAGGCTTAAGGAAGATCTAATTGGTCCTGTCTTGGTCACAGCCTGACACCACAAGCAACCATTTGGGTTCGGTTGATGAGACCTTGAATGGCCAGACCTCATCTCTATGCCCACCCCTCGCCGGTAAAGACAGGTTAGTCCTATCCGATCCACAGGGAGTGAGAGAAGGATCAGGGTAGAGCAAAGTACTGAGCCACAAATGACCTGCCAAAGGTCAAGGGCTTAGTAAGTGGTTAAGCTGAGATTTGACCCAGGTCTTCCGTCTTGATGACAAGGGTTGGTTCTTTTATACCACTGTGTTTAGGATCCAACATACATAGCCAGGGCCAGAAGCCTTGTCATGGTCAACATCAGCTGTTCAATCCAAAGGGCACCTTTAACTTTTCAAATTACCTTGACCAATACTTCTTTTTCCCCCATCCCCAGGAAACTGCAAGACAGGTAGACTAATTGTAGATTTATATACTGTCGTGAGAACCAATACACCTAGAGTTCCCCATGTAACACCTTGTAAAATCATAGTACAGTATCACAACCAGGATGCTGACATTGATACAATCTGAAAGATCATTTCCACAAGGATTTCCCATGGTGCCCTTTTACAACAACACTTATCTCTTCCTGTTCCCATCTCCTCCTTAACCCTGGCAACCACTGCAGACCTGTACGTCCTCTCTTTCCATAATTTTGTCCTTTAAAGAATGTCATACAGATGCCTGGGTGGCTCAGTGGTTGAGTGTGTCTGCCTTTGGTTCAGGGCGTGATCCCGGAGTCCCAGGATCGAGTCCCACATCAGGCTCCCTGCATGGGGCCCGCTTCTCCCTCTGCCTGTGTCTCTGCCTCTCTCTCTCTGTGTCTCTCATGGATAAATAAATAAAATCTTAAAAAAAAATAATGTCGTATAAGTGCAATCATACAGGCTGTAACCTTTTGGGGTTGGCTTTTCTCCCTGGGCATGATTTCTGGAGATGCGGCATGATTGCTCCAAGCTCATTTCCTTTTATTGCTAAGTAGCATGCCATGGTGTGGACGTACCACGGTTCGCTGAACCATTCACCTGTCAAAGGATGTCTTGGTTCCAGGTTTTGGTTATTACAAATAAAACTCTTCTTAACGTTCATGTGCGGGTTTCTATGGGAACATAAAAGTCTTCATTTCTCTGGAGTAAAATGCCCAAGAGCACAATTGATGAGTCATACGGTAGTTGCACGGTTAGTTTTTAAAGAAACTGCCAAAACCGTTTTCCTGAGCAGCGGCACCTTTCTACATTCCTACCAGCAATGAGAGTGATCCAGTCTGCGCACTGACACTATTTTATTTTGTTTTGTTTTGTCTTGTTTTGTTTTCTGACACTATTTTTTAATTCGACTACCCTGAGCCTAGTGACATCTCGGTGTAGAATTTCAGTTTGCGTTACCTTAGTGGCTAATGATGATGAACATCTCTTTCTGTGATTATTTGTCATCTGCACATCCTCCCCAGTGAACTGTCTGGGCACGTCTTTTGTCCTTTTCCTAATTGGATTGTTTGGATTTTTTACTGTTGAGTTTGGGGAACTCTTCAGATACTCTAAATACTAGCCCTTTGTCAGTTATGTGGTTTGAAAATATTTTCCCTCTGTCTGTAGCTCGTTTTCTATTCACAGGGTGTAACAAAGTATTTTTCAGAATAAAAATTTTTAATTTTGATGAGGTCCAACTTATAAATTCTCCCTTTTATGGCTCGTTCTCTTGGTGTCGAGTCTAATAATTTTGTCTAGTCCTCCATCACAAAGATTTTCTTGTTTTTTTTTTCTGGAAGTTTTATAGTTTTATGCTTTATATTAAAGTCTGTCATTCAGTTTGGATTAATTTTTGTACAAGGTGTGAGGTTTGGATCAGGTTCATTTTTCTGTCTATGGTTGTGCAATTATACCAGCACCGTTTGTTGAAAAGGCTACCTTTTTTTCTGTTGAATTGCTTTTGCACCTTTGTTAAAAATAAGTTAGATATATTTGTGTGGGTCTGTTTCTGAGTTTTCCAACTGTTCTATCTATCTGCATGTCCATGTCTGTCCCTTCACCAATACTACACAATCTTGATTGCTGTAGCTACTTAGTAAGTCTTGACATTGTGTAGACTGATTTCTCCCAATTCATTTTTCTTTCTTTCCTTTTTTTTTTTTTTCTAAGTAGGCTCCATGCCCAGAGCAGAGTCCAACTCGGGACTTGAACTCATGACCCTGAGATCAAGACCTGAGCTGAGATCAAGAGTTGGAGGCTTAACTGGGCCACCTAGATGTCCCTTATTTTTCTTTTTAAAAATTATGGAAGCTTTTCTAGTTATTTTGTCTTTCTATATGAATTTTAGAACAATCTTGTCTATATCTACAAAGTATCTTCCGAGATTTTGGTAGCGCATTACATTTGGGGAGAACTGACATCTTTATCGAGTCATCAATCCACAAACACAAACAGCATTTTTATAAAGCTTAAAAACAAAACCACACTAAAGCTAAACACATATATTTGGTAAATACCTTTTTAAAGTAAGAGAACCATGAATACAAGTTTCAGGACAGTGGTTATCTCAGCAGGAGGAGGCAGGAAAATGGGATGGAACAAAATAATTTACCAGTCCTCTATTTCTTGGTATTGGGTGGTAGGTTCAAGGGTGTTTATTAAACATTTAAAAAACAGACAAAGTGCAGGAGCATATGTCATGAACCATACAGACATTTCCACATTGTGTTGATCCAGAATCTTACACAATTTGGGTGAAGGGAGACCCTCCAAGAAAAAAACACACAAAATACAAGCATAAAATCAGGTATAAAAGTGAATTTTTTTCAGAATTAGAAATCACAAATGAAACATTTTTAAATAAGGCAAATAACATGAACAGCACAAACTGCAGAAGAATACCATAATGCTTTTATTATTGGTAATAATGGACAACCTACCACACCTCAAGGATGGTGATACTTTCCTACCTCTATTTTAGCATTTCTGACTACATACACTTTGATTACCTTCTTACACAATAAGAATTTTATAAAATCTTTTTTTCTAAAGAGAGGAAAGAAAGATAATTCGGCCCTCCCTCTGGCATGGCTTATCAAAATGCGTTTTGTGCCATTGATGGTTTGGAAAAGTTGGCTTCATGGCTTGTTACTGGTAATACCACACATAAAGCTTACCCTGAAGTTTCTTGCTTCTCTTCCCCTGAAGTTTCTTGCTTACCTGGTGCTTTATGCCTAAGGGTTGTGCCTGGGCACCTGGCCCAGCCCTGCCCACTCATCACAGTCACCCCCACCTGCTGGACAGGTACCCACAGAGCAGGGTAAGGGTAAAGTGAGCATCTTAGTGCTATCTCCTTCAGATTTTTCTCCATGGACTTTCAAAGCAGGGCCTGCACTCTCAATGACATCCCCAGGAGAGCCCTAAGCCTGGGGGATGGAGCTCACACCACCAGGGCACAGGTTCACAGACATCCATCCAAAGAACACCTTGCCTTGGAAGGGCCCATGTCAGAGGGAGCCCTGGAGCTTCACCTGCATCAGCTCCACTGTCCATGCCCCTGAGGCCAAGGCTTGAGTAAGTAATCCACTTACTTACTCCAGAGTAAGTAATCCACTTACTTACTCCAGAGTAAGTAATCCACTCTGCCCCTCAGGGGTCACTAATAAGGTGATCCTCCAGGCCCGAAGCAGTGTTGATTGCCCCACCTCTCCAGAGCTCTTCTGGAGAGGAAACAGCTTGGCCACAACAGCTAGGGCACAAGAGAGGCAACATTCATGGCCTCACCCATGTTTACTGCTTGGCTGTGGTTAGTCATTTACTCAACAAAAATTTAGCGAGCATTTACTATGTGCCAGGCTCTGTGCTAGGCTCTGGGGTACCGTGGTGGACCTGCGCTGGGGAGCTCCTCTACAGAGAAGATGGAATCAGTTTAAGTCTGGGCACACCTCCTTCAGGGTTAACTGTCCCCAACTCTGGCCTTCTTGGGCCACTGCTCCTCCTCCGTCAAGCTACCCTACATCTGTTCCATGCACACTGGGTATGTTGGTTCATCCATTTCTAGGTCCCCAGCACCCAACACGCCGCTCAGCACACAACTGGAGTCAGCGTTGAATGGAGCTGGGTAAACACGGTTCCCAGGAAGGGTCGACTGGAAGGCATGTTCCAAAGGAGCCTGGTGGAAGGAAATTGGACTTGAACTTGAGCGCTGCCTTAGACCGAGACCTGCGGGATTTTGTTGATGTCTCCCCAGGATATTGGCCACATCCAAAGTGGATCTCCCTCCCGTCCACCCCCTGGACTATGAGGAATCCTGGTGCAGAAAGCAGGGAGAAGTCTCCAGAGGAGAGAGGGAGGGGGTGAAGGACGCAGTGTCCTCTGGTCTTTGGGAGCAGACTGTGCTGGACTCAGAGCTTTGCTTTGCACCTCACCTCTCAGCAGCCTCTGCACACTCATGACTTCATTCTCTGTGAGTGATGGTGGTGCCAGCCCAGGAGCATCTTCTGGGTGAGTGGAGGAGACTGCACATCTAGAAAGTCCACAGTGGGCTCAGTACGGACACCCAGGCCTTTTGGTCACTGCAAAACCTCTTTGCTCCCTGGGCCAGATCCTACGTGAGTGTGTAAGCTCCACGAGGGCCAGGGCCGGTCCTTATTGCCACTGAGCATCGAGGCCAGTTCCCTGGGACGTAGTGGTACAAGACAAGTATTTATCAAAGGATAGAGGGAAAGATTACCCTCAGAAAATATAATGAACATGAGATCGTACTGTCGAAATGACACAGCACTAGGCTAGTTGCTTTGGTTAAACTGACTTCCCGACTATAAAAAAATTTGACCTCAAAAATGTGTTTTCCATTCTTCAGGAGGATCAATGCCAACTGGGTGCTATTTGAAGAGCTCTCTCCTTCGTTGATACTATTATTACTAACTCACTGTGAAAAGTTCAATTGCGGACGGGGAGAAGCCGAGAGCTGAACTGGCGGCACTAGATGGTCGCAGATTTTCTGCTCAGAGTTAGAATGCAGCATGTACTCCCCCCTTTTTGACCCCAATACTTCGGATGTTCCCCCAACGACCCCAGCAGCCTTTGTAGCACCGACCTCATCCCCAACCCACACTGATCAATCTTGTTGTAATAAAAGAAGGAGGGTGACTGTGTGTACATGTGTGTGTGAATATGTGTGTGTATGTGTTTATACGTGAGTCTGTACCTGACATCTCTTGCTCCTGTCAGGTGCTCGGCATGCGTGCTTCGCTTGTATCTCTGGGGAGCCCTGGAGCCAGGCCCTCCCCTCTGTCATGTCCTACTTGTCAGGAAAGGCGTTAGTACCCCACTTTCAGTGGGCATGGAATCACCTAGGGATGAGCCCAACCTATAAATTTTCCGCTTGGAGGCTTTCCAGCCCTGTCTAGTTTGCCCGGACCCACACTGAAACTTCATCTTTCTGTATACCCAGCTTTATAGCATGCTTTCCACCTTATCAGGCTCATACTTTTCTCACTTTGACATTCACTTTCTCTCTTTCTTCCCACATACCCTATCTATAGCAACTATTGGTCTATAGGTTGTTAGTCTACTGCATTGGTCCTGGCCCCCTCCTAGTCCAACATAAGATTCAATCTCATCTTTTTTTTTAAAGAGATTTTATTTATTTATTCATGAGAAACACAGAGAGGAGAGAGAGAGAGAGAGTCAGAGACACAGGCAGAGGGAGAAGCAGGCTCCATGCAGGGATTTGATCCCAGGTCTCCAGGATCATGCTCTGGGCTGAAGGTGGCGCTAAACCGCTGAGCCCCCCGGGCTGCCCAAGATTCAGTCTCATCTTGACACAGTCCCTAATCATCTTCTCCCCCATATCCTTTGTCTCTCTTCCACCCTTGGACATCACCTTTAAGACCTCCTCCTGGGTCACCTTTAACTATTATGTCTCAACCCCACATCTCACTGCATGCTCTCCCTCCAAAGGAGAGCTAACATCACTCCCTGGCTGCTGTTGTCTCCTTTCTTCTTCTGTGTTCCTGTGAGCTTATTCTTTTCCACTAGAAAGCAAGCTCTATGAGGACAGAGTGTTTGTCTGTTTTCTTCATAAAATTATCCCGTGTCAGGCACAAGGTAGGCACTCAACAAATACTACTGAACACAAATACGTGCATAGTATGTTTGAGCAACTGGACAATGAATTTGGAACTAGCTCAGTTCAGCAGCTTCTGAGGCATTTTTGGAAACCCGAATAGCTCCAGAAATGGTATTACTAAGGTCCCAGGAAAAGAACATTCTATTACATGGTAAACAGCCTTCTCTCGTCAAAGAAAAAAGAAAAAAGAAAAAGAAGACCACCACTTCTGTCCTCCCTGCCACCAACCCTGTTGAGAATTCCACCCTTTTTTAGACAAATCCACTTGGGGAGTAAGAGCAATAGAGTGTGCAAGGGGTCCCACTTCTACTAGGTACATCTCCAGTTTCCTTAGAGCTGCAGTTTGCAATTTTAATCATGCATCATAATTCCTGAGAAGTTTGCTTACAACATTATTCCTGGATCCTTTTCTCAGGGGCTTGGTTTTAGTAGGCCTGCGATGAAGCCCGGAAACTGCATTTTAGCAATCTCCTGGAACAACTTAGAGGCAAGTGGCTCTTAAATCTCATTTTGAGAGACTCTGTCATAGAGTTTATTATAGCAAATTAAAATTCAGCTGACTATAGTCCAATAAGATCTGACACAAAGGAGGTTAAGAGGGTGTTGGTTGATTAACCCAATATGGCGGCCTCAGACCCTCTATGAGCCACAACTGGGAAAGGGCATGCCTGAACTCTGAAAGGGCAGACAGACACACAGCCAGGAAGAAATGCAAAAGCAGGATGGGGGATTCTTGACAAAGCTGAAGACCAGGATAAGTGGAGGGATAATTCCTAAGGGGAATTAATGTCAGTATTTGAGGACTTGTCCTATGAGCTTCAGAGGTAGAGGGACCACTACACTGACAATAATTTGGGCCATGAAATTATACTTGACCATGACTACATTGGATTTGAACACACACACACACACACACACACACACACACACACACACTTTCTGAGGATGCACATGTGTGTCTTTCCCATGTTTACAAATGGACTGAACCATCCACAGCCCTCATACCCCATCCTATCTTTTTCTCCAAACCCTGTGGGACCTCCACCCAGTGCTCCTGGGCCACAGGACTTTGGCACCAGGAAGATTCAGTATTTGCTTCCTCCACTCTACAAATAATGATTGGGCACTTGCCCTGTGCCGGGCAGGGTACTAGGCCCTGAGGATACAGTGGTGAGTGAAACCAGACAAGCTCCTGGTTCTCAGGGGAGACAGACATTATTAACCAAATGGCCGCAAAGGCAAACGTACAACGTACCGTGACTCTGCTGTGGTGGGGAGGTCTGTAGGGCTACAAGGGGGTACCCTGAGTGACGAGGATTGAGCTGGGTTTGGGGACACAAGGACTGAGGTGTGAGGATAAGCAGGTGTTGTCAGGTAACAGACAAAGAAGAACACTCCAAGCAGAAGGAACAGCACGTACAAAGGTGCTGTGGTGGGAGAGTGTGTGGCCATGGGGACCTGAAGGCAGGCTGGTGTGGCCTGGGTAGTGAAGAGGGTGGAAACGGGAGGGTAAGTGGGAAGACCAGGCAGGGCTTTGGAGTGATGGGCTTTGCCATTGATTGGTTTTAAAGGGGGGACACGAAGAAGTTGGACAGAGGACACATTTACATTTCAGAAAGGGGACCCCGGTGTCCTGTGGAAAAGAGACAGGACTAGCAGGGATGCAGATAGTCCCACCAGGAGCGGACTGCATGGTCCAGAGCCATCACCAGCAGAGATTGTGGGGACAAATCCTAAAATCCTTTAGGAATGAACAGGCCTTCCCCAGCCCCAGAGTCCTCAGCCTCTGCTGCACAGCACTGGGGTTCAGGAGAGGATGCTCAGCTCATTGGCCCAGCTAAGAACAACACCGGCCTCGGAAGTGGCAAGAAGTCCCTGTTTTCTCCCTCTAAGAACCATCTCCTTTTTGGCTTAGCTCAGGCATTTTGCAAAATGACGGGGGAGTGGAGGAGGGCAAGGAAGGGAAGCAAGTTCTTTAATTTCTGGGCCATTTTCCCATTTTTTGTGGGAAAGTCCCCTGCACTTATCTGCACAGATTGTCAGCTCATCTGGCAGAAACCCCAGCTGGGGCCCTTTGGGGAGAAGAAATGCATGATTCAGCCAGTGGGGTGGAGCCAGGAAGGTCTGCAATCGATGAGGGAGGCTGGGGGCAAGGGGTGAGGAATGAGGGGCATGGGCTCCTCCGGGGAAGAGAGCGGGGGGACCTGGACAGAGACAGTGAGGAGGCCAGAGGGAAGCCAGCCGGCGCCCCAGGTGTGCCACGCAGGAGGGGGGCTCCCAGGCACCCCTTCCTGGAGGCGAAGCCACTCCTCCAGAAAGCCAAGAAATAAGATAGGACTGATTGGGTGACTGATTCAGCAGTGGGGTTGCTCTTGGTCTGGGCCCAACCTGGAAATTACAGCCCTGGCTTGTAGCTTCCGGGACGGCTACTGGAATCGGGGGCCTGCTGGTGATTGTGGTTGCAGCCACAGGGCCATGCTTTGCCTTCCTGGGCCATGGTCATCGACTGGGGCCAGGAGGGGGGGGTCTCTCTCCTGGCCCCCCGCTAGAGAGCTGCAACCAGGAGGGCCCTGGCCAGGGTCACCCGGCAGCACAGAGGTCGAAGAGAGGCCCACTGCGAAGATTGGCCTGGCCTCGTCCAGGGCCGACGAGACGAGGATGGTGGCTTCTGTCCCCGTTCACGGTGCTCGTGGGGATGCAGGTTCGCGCGGACGCCGACACAGTGTGAAGGAGATGGGCAGGGGCTTCCTCATCCCAGCTTTGCTTGTGCTGTGCGGCTTTGGGCAACCCAGTTCCCCCTTCTGAGCCTCAGTTTCCAACCTGGAAATGGAGGCAGAAGTATCTGTGTTGGCTGACAGGACTGTTGTGATGGCCAAAGTTCAACACTTGGAAGAAAAGGGAGATAAAGGGGTGCCTGGGTGGCTTGAGTATCTGCCTTGGGCTCGGGGCATGATCCTGGGGTCCTGGGATCGAGTCCCGCAGGGGGATCCCTGCAGGGAGCCTGCTTGTCCCTCGGCCTGTGTCTCTGCCTCTCTCTGTGTGTCTGTCATGAATAAATAAATAAAATCTTAAAAAAAAAAACAGAAAGAAAAGCAAGATAAGAATGAATGTCAACACGATGATGGCATCCCATCTGCCCTTCACCTTGTGAGTAAAGGAACCTTCACCTTATCTCAGAGACAAGGAAGCGGAGGCTCGGAGGCTCGGGGAGCTGAAGTGTCCCCCTGAGACCAGGTTGGATGTTGAGGGGCTGAGCCAGCATTCCAGCCACAGTCACCTACCAGAAGACCAAGGCTTCCTTCCCAGCCTCACAGCTGCCTGTGGGTTCCTCAGGAGCCTTTTGCATTTAAAGAGGTTTTTTTTTTTTTTTTTTTAATATGAGTCCTGGAATTCAGAACCAAAGACAACAGTTGCCTTGTTAATTTTCAGATTTAAAAAAGTGAGCAAGATGGTAAGGATCAGCACAGAGCAACCTCTTTGTGAACTCCAACCAAATGAAATATCTGGAGATTTGTCCCCACAAATCCTCGAAATAGGAGCAGCAAGGTTAGAGCAGGGTGGGTTTGTTGTTGTTGTTGTTGTTGTTGTTTTTTGCAGAGCTCACCAAGTGGCAGGAACTTGAGAGATGAGGTATTTTCCCCACTCTCATCTTGCAGATGAGGTCAGTGGGTGCCAGGGAGGGAGGGACCAGCACAGTATCATCACTAGTCTGATTAGAGGCAGAGCTAGGGTATACCTGGGTGGCTCAGTCGGTTAAGCGTCTGCCTGTGGCTCAGGTCAGGATTCCAGGGTCCTGGGATCGAGCCCCACATCGGGCTCTCACTGCTCAGCAGGGAGCCTGCTTCTCCCTCTGCCTCTCTCCCTCACTGGTGGTCTCTTGCTCTCTCTGGCTCTCCCCCCTCTCTGTCTGTCAAATAAATGAAATTAAAAAAAAAAAAAAAAGGAAGAAGATGCAGAGGTAGGAGACCTTGAGTCTCCCCTTGACTCCACACGATGATCTTTCCAAAATATCAGCTGCCTGTGAATTCATCAGAAGTGACCAGCTGATCTCAGGAAGTGAGAGGTGACACTTTGAAGGAGCCCTTCAGCAAGTTATAAGGGACTTGTCCCTGTGGAGGCTTTTAGAGCTGCGTGGACAGAGATTCAAGGCCCACATTCACCCCGGGGGTTCCATCAACTATCCATCCTCATCCTTCAAGCTCCTCGTCAATGATCCTTCATCTCCCCAGCTCCATCTTTGCGCTCTGGCCAAGTGGGCTCCTCATCGCCAGCCAGCACATCCTCTCAACTCTCCTGATCTCCTGCCTCAGTCCCCCCCACTGCTGCCATCCTTCCACGTAACAAATTTCTCTTCTTCTCTTAAGGGCCTCATTCTTCTTATTCCATGAAGCTAATCCCGAGCTCTCTCGCCCTCTCTTTCCCTTCTCTGAACCAGGATAATAATCATTCCTATGGTACCCCAAGGTTCCCTGAAGTTCAGTACCTACTGAGTGCTATGCTAAGAGATCACCTCAGGTAAATCCTCATACATTATTGCTCATTTTCATCCCCATCTTGAAGGGAACGAGGATACAGGCATCTGGAGAGTTGAGGCAACCTGTACGAGGCTATAGGACTTGTCTGTGAGAGGGGGGCCGCTGGCCCCAGGACCTCGCTCTCACCATCTGGCTACACTGCATCAGAGGATGGGGCTCCAGGCAGCTTCCGGCAGCCCGTCTGGGTGCTATCCGTTTATGGTGGGCAGTCTGTTCTGACCAGCTTGATGGGGACCCCTCGAGGCAAGAACCCGTAAACACCTGCTCATTTCACTCCCTGGCTCTGGGAGCCATAGGCAGAGTTAGGTCTCAGAGGAGACCATCCTTACTTGCCTCATCTTCCTGCCTCTGTGCTGAGACGGGCCCACAGGTCAGCCAGGCCCCTCCACTAGACGGCTCCGTGTTGCTGGAAGAGACAGTCATTTTGTCAGTAGCAGAGTAAGCGCACTCCCTCCTTCCAGCGCAGTGAAAGTGCACGTGGTCAGCTGTCTGTGGAACCCCCTCCTTTTCTTTCCTCCTCCATTGCATTCCCACTCCCTCATCCCCTCCGACATTCCCAGGGACCCCACTCTGCTGTCTTCTCCGAAATCACCAACTCCTCACTGCCTGGGGCCCAGAACCCCCACTCCTGTCTGTGAGTCTGGCTGGCACTGGGAACAGGCTCGTGCCTGCTATGGAGAAGAAGTGGCCTATCCCAGCATCCTGAGTATTTCCCCAGATGGGATGTGATCAGCATCTCACCATCACACCACGACGTGACCACCCCGGGCTGCTCCGTGATAGCCCTGGAGGCATGGAGGGTGCTGGCGGCCTCCAGGACATGCTCCCCGAGAACTGAGAGCAGGGTAGGAATAAGCAAGGTTACCCTCAGAGACAGAATGGCTCCTCTGTCAGCAAGACTGAGCCACACCTAGTGGCAAGGTCTAAACAAAGACTGTGGAGGTCAGATGGGGAAGGGCCTGGCCAAAGACAGGGGAGTGGTGGAAGGTGACGTGCCCAGATGGATCCTGGCGGTGCCAGGGAATACAGGGAGAGGCAGGCCTGGCCTTTGAGAACTGGAAGGACCTTCATGCACAGGACAAATTCATTTCATTCAATCTCTAGTCACTCATTTATGCATCAAACACACTTGTGCCAGACACTCCTCTAGGCTCTGGGATTCACTGGTGAAAAGAACGTGAGGTTCAGTGGCATTTATCACAATTTATAACTTGAATTCTAGCTGCGTGCTTAGCTGTTTATGTCCTGCTTCCGCAATGAGACCGTCAACTCTGTTGTGTTCAATGCTGCATCCCTGGCGCTCGCCATGGCACTTGATAAATGTGTATCGGCTGAATGCAGGCATGTCATCCCTGTTGAGACAAGGGATGCAGGAAATTGTATCAATATGCGGTGAGGATTCCAGTGTCACTGGCAAGGCCATCCAGGTGTGAGAGGGATGGTCCCTCTGTCTTCACCAGTGAGCACCTGAGCCACTTCCTGAGGGAGAGGAGAATGTGGACACATTGATGTGAGTACTTAGATACACTCGCAGATTAACAATGTAGGATTCGAGTGTATCCATGAAATTGGTATGTTTTATCCATGAGAACCTGCCCCTCCTCCACTAAGATCAGATGGGTAGTAGCCCAAATGAAGCCGAAAGTTGCAAGTGTCTGGTGTATCTGGCCTAGAGTCAATGCGATGAGCACCACCTTGAGGCCTTGAGGAGATGGCCAACCTGGGCTCCCCAAAGGCCTCCTTCAGAGTTAGCCTGGGAGACCTCCTTTCCACATGAGAGTCCACACCAGGTGTCCCAGTTTGTGAGCATCATTGATTCTGTGCCTAAGACCTGCTTCTACTCCTCTGTCATTTCCATAGAGCTGGAGACCCCCTGGGCAAAGAGGTCTCTGGGAGATCACCTCATCCAACTCCCTCAATTTATTTCTTTTTATGATGGCATAGATCATTTAGCCAGGAGTGCACAGGGATATGTGCATTTAGTTTATAGAATCATAAAAGTGAACACCGTGTCCACACCATCCAAATTAAGAGATAAGACATTACCAACGCTGTAGAACTGCCCACCCCCATTTCCTATAGTAATGCCCCCATGTAACACACACACTAGAGATGAGCGTGTCTTGATTTGGGGTTAACCAATCTTTACTTTTGAAGATAGTTTTACAATGGCACCTGGGTAGCTCAGTCGGTTAAGCATCTGCCTTTGGCTCGGGTCATGATCCCATGGCCTGGGATAGAGCTCCACATGGGGCTTCCTACTCAGCGGGGAGCCTCCTTCTTCCTCTCCCTCTGCCCCTCCCCCACTCATGCATATGTGTGTTTGTGTGTGTGTGCGCGCGTGCACACACGCTCTCTCTCAAATAAATAAATAAAATCTCAAAAAAGATAAATGATTTTACCACATAATATGTATTTTTATTATTGAGTTGTAATTCACATAGCATACGGTTTGCCCTTTAACATTAATGATACAGTTTAGTATATTTACATGGTTGTGCAGCTGTCACCACTATCTGACTGCAGAACATTTTTACTAGTCCCCAAAGAAACCCCCTACCAAGTTAGCAGTCACTCCCCATTCCAGCCTCTCATCACCCCGTAGAAACCATTAACCTGCTTTCCATCTCTATAGATTTTTCTATTCTGGATATTTTGTCTAAATGGAATCTTACAATAAGTGTCATTTTATGCCTGGCTTTTTCCACTCAGCATAAGGTTCTCAAGGCTTATCCATGTTGTAGCATGTGTCAGTAATTCACTTCTTTTTATGGGTGAACAATATCCCATTGTATGGATATATCACTTTCTGTTTATCTGTCCATCAGGTGGTCGTGGATATTTGCGTTGTTTGCTCTTTATGGCTATTGCGAGTGATGCGGTTATGAACATGTGTGTACAAGTTTTTGTGCGAACATCTGTTTTCAATTCTTTTTGATACACACCTAGAAGTGGGATTTCTGGGTCACATGGTAATCCTGTGTTTAATCATTTGAGGATCTGCCAAACTGGCTTACAAAGTGTCTGCAGCATTATACCACCAACGTGTGTGTATTTCAATTTCTCTCCATCTCTTCTAACACGTGCTATTGTCTGTCTTCTCATTACAGCCATCCTAGTACATGTGAAGCAGTATTTCATGACTTTTTGTTTTGTTTTGTTTTTTAGTATTTCATGACTTTGATCTATATTCTCTTAATAACTATTGACGTTGAGCATCTTTTCATGTACTTATTGGTCATGTGTATATCTTCTTTGGAGAGATATCTACTCCAATCCTGTGCTCCTTTTTTAATTGGGCAATATGTATTTTTCTTTTTCTTTTCCTATTTTTTTTTCTTTTTTAGAAAATGAGCAGAGGGAAAGGGCAGCATGGAGCAGGGCTCGATCTCATGACGCGAGATCATGACCTGAGCTGAAATTGAGAGTCAGACATCTAACCGACTGAGCCACCCAGGCATCCTGGATGATATGTCTTTTTAAAGAATGAATTTCCACATGCAAAAGAATGAAGTTGCGCTCCTGTCTCACACCGCATGCAGAAATTAACTCAAAATGGATCAATGATCTAAAATAAGAGCTCGAACTATAAAACTCTTAGAAGAAAACTCTTAGAAGAAAACAAAAGTGTAGATCTTCATGACCTTGGAATGGCCTTAGAAAATGATTTCTTAGACATGACACCAAAAGTACAGGCAACAAAGGAAGGAATAGAGACACTGAGCATAACCAAGATTAAAAATTTTTGTGCTTCCCAGGACACCGTCAAGAAAGTGAAAAGGCCACCTACATATGAGAGAAAACTTTTACAAATTCTGTTTTTGACAAAAAACTTGCCTCTGGAAGATGTAAAGACCTATTGCAATTCAATAACAAAAAGATAATGATTAAAACAGGCAAAGTTGGAGCATCTGGGTGGCTCAGTCCATTGAGCATCTGACTTGGTTTTGGCTAGGTTCATGTTCTCAGGGTGGTGAGATCAATCCCAGAGTCTGGCTCCATGCTCAGTGTGGAGTCAGCTTGGGTTTCTCTGTCCCTCTCCCTCGGCCCCTCTCCTCAACCCCGCACTCTCTCTTGTCTCTCAAATAAATAAATAAATCTTTAAAAAATAAAACTCAAAACAGGCAAAGGACCTGAATCTTCTATCAACAAACATTTGAGTTGTTTCCAATTTGGGGCCATTAGAAAGAGTTCTGCTATGAACGTTCTTTAAAACGTTCCCTGGTGCACAATACAAAAAATGTCTTTATCTAACAATGGAATTCCAGTTATAGGGTTTCCACATGTTCAACCCTACTAGGTAATGGTGAACTGTTTCCAAATAGTTTCATCAACTTATATGCCCACCCGCAGTGGCAGAGGGCTTCATGGCTCTCTATCCTTACCAATACTTGGTACCATCAGACTTTTTACCTTTTGCCTGTTTTATGAATGTATAATTGTATCTTGCTTTAGCTTGCAAGAGGCTGAGCCTCTTTTCCTACACTTATACACCATTTATATTTCTCTGTGTATGACATCCCAGTTCATATTTTTTTGCCCCGTTTTCAATCGTTTGTCATGTGTTTCTTGATTTATAATTATGTATTCTGGATGCTATTCAATACCTTGTTAGTTTTACTTGTTGCAATTACCTTCTGCTGGTTTGTAGTTTGTCTTTTAACACTCTTTATAGTGTCTTTCAATGAACAAAAATTCTTAATTTTAATGTAGTTAAATTTATCAATCTTTGTCTTTATGGTTTGTACTTACTGTGTTTTGATGGAGAAATCTTGCCCTACTCTGAGGTCATGAAGATATTCTCTTACATTATCTTCCAATAGTTTTATAGTTTTTCATTTTATGTTTAAGCCTTTATTCCATCTGGAGTTGATTTTTGTGTATTGTGTAAGTTGGGGGATCTAATTTCATTTTTTTCCATATGGATAACCAATTGTCCTAAAACCACAGATCTGCAATGTCTGGTCTATTGTAAATCAAGTTTCTGCATATGTGAGGGCTTATTTCTGGGCCCTCTATTCTGTTTCGTCTCTATGCTAATTTCACATTGTCTTAGTTACCATATCATTATGATAAATCCTGATATCTGGCATAATAAGTCCACCATCAGGTTTGTTGGGGATTTTAAAATCAGAGTGTCTTGGCTAGTCTTGCCTTATTTTACTCTATCTATAAATTTGAGAATCAGATTGTTAAATTCTAAAAAAAATACTTTTGAGATTTGAATTTGAATTATATTGAATTTATGTACCAATTTAAAAGAACTAACATCATGAAATTGTGATTATTATTGTTTCTTTTATAGCTAATGCTGTTTGTATCCTGTTTAAGAAACTGTTGCCTATTTCAAGGTCATGAAAATGTTCTCTAGTGTTTTCTTCTATTAGTTTGTCATTTTTAAACTTTTGCTTTTCACATTTAGATCCGTAATCCCTCTGGATTTGGTTTTTGCATTTCAGCTAGCGGACCAAATATATTTTTCTACATGTGAATAGCCACATGTAGGGCAAGATTTCTCCATCAAACTCCCACCATTTGTGAAAAAACAATCCATTCTTTTTTAAAAAAAAAAAGATTTTATTTATTCATGGGAGACACACAGGGAGAGGACAATCCATTCTTATACCACATTAGAGAGTTACCTTTATCAAATCAGGTGACACAATATGGGTGGATCGGTTAACAGATTCATTATTCTGTTTGTATGTGAACCATGTTGTTTTAACCACCATTGCTTTATGACAGGTCTTGTTAGCTAGTAATGAAAGTACTCCAGTTTTTCGTGTTTAAATATTTTAGATTTTTTACATATTTTTTAAAGATTTTATTTATTTATTCATGAGAGATACAGCGAGAGGCACAGACACAGGCAGAAGAAGCAGGCTCCCTGCAGGGGAACCTGATGTGGGACTTGATCCAAGGATCCCGGGATTATGACCTGAGCCAAAGGCAAAGGCGCTCAACCACGGAGTCAGCCAGGTGCCTAATCTTTTACATTTTCATATAAATTTTAGAATTAATTTGCCTATGCTCACCAAATACGCATACATAGACACAAAGATTTTGACTGGAATTACATTGACTTTATAGGCTACTTTGAGAAAATTGACATTTTTACAATATTAAATATTTCAATCCATAAACGTAGTTTATTCCTCTTCCCTTTTTAGGAGTATATCCCCTTTTAAACATTTTTCCTCAGTAATAATCTGTAACTTCCCCCATGGGAAATTCATATGTATGTTGTGAGGTTTATTCCTAGATACTAATATTTCTTGGGATTATTATAAATTGTCTTTTAATTCTTTATTTCCTACTTATTTTTGGTACAGAAAAATAACAATTTTTAGTACTAACTTTGTGTACAATGACCTAGTGAAAGTCATTTATTAATTCCAGCAGTATGTATATTATTCTTGGATTTTCTAGACACAAATTAATGTTGTTTGTGAATAAGAAATGTTTTATTTCTTCCTTTCTGATCTGTGTCTTTTATTTCTTTTTCTTGCCTCATTGCACTTAGTAGAATTTTCAGTACAATGTTGAAGATGTGTAATAGCAGGCATCCTTGTCTTCTTCCTAATTTCAGATGGAAAGTTGTCATTATTTTATATTAGTATTATCATATCAATATTAGAAATATATTAAGCAATTGTGTAATAGCAAGATAGTAAGCATGATGTTTCCTAAAGATTTTTTTGTAGATACTCCTTAATGGTTTAATGACGTTCTCTTCTATTTATAGTTTGATATGAGATTTTATGATTAATGGATGTTAACTTTTATCAAATGCATTTTCTGAATCTATCAAGATGATCGTATTTTTCCTTTCTTTTGTTAATATTGTGAATTATATTAATTGATTTTCTAATGTTAACCCAAACTTGCATTCCCAGAGTAAATCCCAAATATAATGTGCTAGCTTCTTAAATATGTTGCCAGATTTTATTGACTAGAATTTTGATAAGGATTTTTGCAACTGTATTTATAAGAGATGCTGATTTTTGCTTTTCTTTTTTTGTTATCTCCGCCCGGTTGCAATATGAAAGTGATGCTGGCCTTACAAAAAGTGTTAGGAAGTGTTCCTTATCTTGATATTTTCTGGCAGATTTGTGAAATTGGTGTTCTTTCTTCCTTAAGTGTTTGGAAGAATTCACTTGTAAATCCATTTATTTCTAGAGTTTTCTTTCTAGGGAAGTTTTTGATCATCAATTAAATGTCTTTAATGGAGGGGTGCTTGGGTGGCTCAGTCAGTTAAGTGTCTGGTTAAGCATCCGGCTAAGCATTTGTTTGCCTTCAGCTCAGGTCATGATGGGGGGTCCTGGGATTGAGATCTTGAGCCCTGAGGTGGGCTCCCTGCTCAGTTGGGAGCCCTCTTCCTCTCCCTCCACCCCACCCCTGTCTCATGCGTGCACTTGTGCTCTCTATTTCAAATAAATAAATAAAATCTTTTTTTATAAAAAGTCTTTACTAGATATTAGGCTATTCCAACTTTACATTTTTCACCAGTGTTGATAAACTGTATTTTTCAAAATCATTGTCCTCTACATTTTCTAATTTGTCCAAATAAAATTGTTCATAATATATTATTTTTTGGCATCTATAAGATCCTTGAGAGTGTCTATATTTTCATTTCTGATATTGGCAATTGTGTCTTCTCCTTTTTTTTTTCTTGATCAGACTTGCTAAGGGGTTATCAATGTATTAATCTTTTCAAAAAACAAAGTAGGGTTTGTTGTTTTTTTCTATTGTCAGTTAACTTTCTATTTTATTGACCTCTGCCTTTACCTTTAGTTTTTCCATCTGCTCTATTTAAGATAATCCTGCTGAACTTCTTAGTATCTATGTTAGACACAGCATATTAAATTTGAGCCTTTTTTGTTTTTTTTCTAAGGAAATAGTTTAAAGCTAGAAATTAAAAATTTTGTACATAATAGTCTCATTATTGTTCAGTTATACATATTTTCATTTCTGTTGTGATTGTGTCATTGAACCATGAATTATTTAGTAGAGTGGCATATTGAGGTTTAAATTCAATGTGTGGGTTTTTTTCTAATAAACTTTTGGTTATATATTTCTAACTCCATTGCATTGTATTTAGAAAATATGAGCCGTATGGTACCAATTTTTTGAAACTTTTTGGGATGAGTTTTGCAACCTCCTATAAACTTATCATAAATGTTTCTCCTATGTGTGCTTAACAATTCTTGTCTTCTTTGATTGGTGGGTATAATGATCTATATATACCCATTAGACCAAAATTTGCATATTGTGCTTCTACTGATTTTTAACATTTTATTAATCTATAGGTAGTAGAAAATGTGTGTTAAAAATCTTTGACTATAAGGTCTATTTGTCTATTTTTCACAAATAGACAAATAGATATAGATGTAGATATGTAGATATATTAGATATAGATAGATATAATAGATATAGATATGTAGATATATTAATTTTAGCCTTTATCTTTTGAGGATGTTATATGCATACAAAATTAGAATTTCATATTTTGTTGATAAATTTGTCTACTTATTATATACTTTCCCTCTTTAATTGTAAAATACTTTTGATCTTGAAGTTCATTTTTTTGTTACTATAAACATTCCAGATTTAGTTTGTTTAGTATTTATTTGCCTAGTACACATTTTTTTCCATGCTGGAGACTTTCAATCTTCCATTATTCTTTGTTTCTTTGTTTTAAATATGACTGTAATAAACACCTTATGACTGACATTTTCCTTTTAACCAGGTCTGACAACTTTTCTCTTTTACCTTGGGCTTTGTCGTTTTCTGTTAACAGAACCCTTATTCTGTTTACTGATATATTTGAATTTATTTCTAATATTTCATTATGTACTATTTCTTTTCCCTGCTTTTTAAATCTTTTTCCACTGCCTTTTTTGGCCTTCCTTCCCATTTATTGGTTTTTTCCTCTTCTGTTTACTTTATTAGAAGTTGTATATTGTTTGTCTGTTTGTTTAGTGACTGTCCTAGTTATTGTGAAATGCAGATTGAGCTTAACATGTGCCGAAGATATTATCAGCCTTCCTACCAATATAAAGATCTTAGAATGCTTTAATTCCAATGATCTCCTCCCAATTAATTTGCTCTTATTGTTCAGTATTCTAGTTTTACCTTGTTTCTTCCTCTACATAAATTAGTCAATATTATTGATATTTTATGCAGAGAGTTATTTTCTATTTGTCTGCATCTTTCAGGTATCTTTGTCCATCATTACCTCTTGCACCTTCAATCTTCCTTCTGGGACTATTTTCCTTCCTGCCTGAAGCACACACTTTATCATTGCCCTTAGGGAAGTTTTTTTGGGGATAAACACAGTATTTGTCAGAAAATGTCTTATTTTATTCTAATTCTTTGAGGATAGTTTTGCTAGATATAGAATTCCATATTGTTGGTTATTTTCTCCCAACTCATTGCTTTTCTGTTAAAACGTCAGTAATCCATCTAATTGTATTTTGTCTCTGACTGCTTTGACTGTATTTGCTGTATGTCTAGGTGTGTGCATGTGTCTGTGTATGTGTTTACTCTTGAAATTTTCTAGGTTTTCTGGATATATGGTTCAGAAGCTTTCAACAACTCTGGGAGATTATTAGTATTTATTTCTTAAAACATCTCCTCTGCATTTTCTCTTTACTTCTTCCTGGAAATCAATTTAAAATATATTAAAACATTTCACTCTTTCATGTCTCTTAACACTTCCTTCTCTCTCATGTTTTCTAGCTCTTTGTGCCCACATTTGCCTAGTTCTTTGAAACCATTTTCCAATTTACAAATTTTCTGCTCAGTGTCCAATCTACTCATTAACCAATTCATTTGGGTTTTTAGTTTTAGTTCTTATATTTTTCAATCTTCAATCTACTTGACTCTATTTCAAACCTGCTTATTTCTTGCTCATATTCATAAGATATTTTTTATTTCTTTCAATATGCAAAACCTAGTTTTTCCATCTGCTAATTCCAGAATATGAAGTCTTTGCAGATGTGATTTTTGTTGTTTCCATTGACCCTTCCTTTTGGTATCTTATTTCCTTGTGTACTTTGCTTCATTTTGTTTTTACTGTGAGATGCTCCATTTCCTTGGAAGTTTATTTGTAGAATTCTTTGAGGGTTGGATTTAAATTTGTTCCTCCAGAAATTATTTATATTTGTTTCTTCCAATGTAGGATCACTTAAAGTTAAATTCTCCACTTGAGGTTTTTGGACCACACTGAGTATGAACTTGGACTGGAAACTCACATGAAGGTCAGCTTATAGTTTTGAATTTTTAGAGTCTTCCCCCCACCCCTCCATCCATAGTTAAGATTTTTTAAAGACTGGTGTCCACACTTTGCCCTCTTCACAGAGTTCATTTCTGACTCAGTTCCACTGAAGATAAAGCTTTTTAGGGGTGTCTTAGCTTTATGCAAAGAGATTTCCTATTAGATATTCTACCTTGGGTGGCCCCTAGGCCTCCTGTTCTGTTCCCTGCTTCTGTAAAACCATAAAACAGAAGCTCAAGATCCCCAAATTTTGACAGAAACCCACAATTCAAAGGAGAGCATTGGCACCAATTTATATTCAAGGATTTAGGGCTTCACCTCATTCATGATTCTTTATCTTTACACCAGCTTGGTGATGAAGTTGAAAATATTTTTTTCTTCTTTACATAGCATTGTGCACTCTTTCATTTGGTGGAGTGGATCATGGTCTGCCATCATACAGGTAAAAGAAGTTTCCATCACCTCACAAAAGAGGAGCTAAGGTCTAGAGAAAAGAAGCCAGTTCACAGCCATACAGAAGCTGGCATTGTCAGAGGAGCTAAATGAATCCACTGAGAGTACTACTCGGAAGGATCACTGGGGCCAGGGCTAACCTGGCAAATTACTCACCATGGCCACTGTGGGCAGTGTGGTCACTAGAAGCCTCTGATTTATGGGCAAGGGGGGCAAGGGTCCTTGGCACCCTTCTATCCTCTTCCCTTATCATACTTGGGTCCCACTGTACACACCATCATCTTCCACTTCATAAGAGGATGGCATAGAACACAACAGAAAGCTAAGACCAGTCTAGCTGGAGATGGAATCAATAGCTTCTTTCCAATTAGGGTCCACCCCAGAAAATTCTCTCTGCCCCCTTCTAATATCATCCATTGGGACTTGCTGGGTTTTGGCTGGCCTCCCTTGATTCCCTACCTCACACTGAGCAGCTGCTACCTAATGTCTAGCTTTGGTCCTCTAATAGCCAGCAAGACACTGGCCTGGGTGCCTGAGGAGGAAATACCAGCCTTGGGGAGTGAAGTGCCAGCTTTGGCTCCTGAACGTTCCACTACATTGCTTTCCAGTCTCTGCCCCAGAAAGAGCAAGTAGAGGAAAGAAAGTTGAGCAGAGTTGAGTACACAGGCCCATTACCTTCATCTTCTTGAGAGCTCATAACTTATTTACTGGATGCTTCCTTTACATTAGGCCCTGTGCTACACTCTGGCATGCACTAATTCATCTAATTCTCAAGCAACCCTGGAGTTAAGAGAGCAATGCCCTTACCCAAGGTCTGCTCTTGGAAAATGGTGCTGGGATTCAAACTGGGTCAAACTGTCTGATTCCTGACCTGAAGTGATCTTTTGGATAATTGGATACAACCCTTTTATATTGCAGAAGAGGAAACTGAGACTCAGGGAAGAAAGCAGTTGGCCCAAGGTCACACAGCTTGCCAGTGGCAGTGCCAGGCTTACATGGTTTTCCTCTTGATGAAATATTCCTCAAATAAGTGAAGCAGAACTTGGATGCTTTTACTGATGAAAAGAACCTAGTTTTCCTCCAGAGAGAAGGGAGAGCACAGCTTAGGAGAGAATCTCACAACATTGCCCCTTGTGAAACCTTGGCCCCAGACAAACTCTAGACACAGTATCAAGAGAGCCCAGCACCAGGAGCTCCTTCACATCTCCTAAACACCAAGCTGGAGGAGGAGGCAAATTCTCTGACTAGTTCTTTCAGTACTCCCCCCACTGAGAGCCCAGCTGCCTGTCTGCCACCTACCCACAGCGCTGTGGTCAGGCCAGCCTGGGAAGTA
Organism: Vulpes lagopus; assembly: GCF_018345385.1. NCBI lineage: Eukaryota > Metazoa > Chordata > Mammalia > Carnivora > Canidae > Vulpes > Vulpes lagopus. The sequence continues at coordinate 49,272,874 of NC_054825.1, forward strand.
TTGCATGTTGCTAGGTATCCATCTTCCTGACCAGCCTTGGAAAGCCCCCTCCCAGATCTTTGGGCAGCAAGCAGATTTGGAGAAAACTGCAAAGTTGGCTCTCCTTTCTGACATCCTGTGGAGCACGAGGCATGAAATAAAAAACAGAACTGCCAAGCTATGGCACAATCTAATTTAAAATGAGAGCCTCATTTGAGGACAAGTGAATGAGGTATGTCAACAACAGACAATGGGGCAAGTTACAACCTTTTCCAAAGACAAAGAGGCAAACTACAACTTTTCTTTTCTCCTGGGTTTTGTTATTTGTATTGCTATTGTTTCACATTATTTTCTTCCTGGAGGAAAATATCTGAGGAAGCCATTCCCCGCCTAGAGGAGCGTGTGTAGTGTAGACCAGAATGATGGGTGTAGTGTGTATACGGGGTGAGAGAGGGCAAGTAGGGGTCTGTTAGGGAACAATGGTAGTCCCATGGAGTAGGGGTCTCATGAGACACAGTGTTTACAAACAATATTTTTGCGTAGAGCTGGAAGGAACCTCCCCAGGCCAGCTAGCCCAATACTCTTGTTCTACAAATAAAGAAACTGAGACCTGGTATGGGGAAGCCTGGGATCCCACCACCAGAGAGTGGCAGCTATAGTTTAGGAGCCAGAAATGGAAAGTCTTGGGGTTTTTTTTGAAGTCTGTCAATTGTCAGCCAGGAACCCCAATGAGAAACTCCTCTCCAATGTGGATCACAGGGGTCATCAGCCCCTACCATCACGGGGGAGGGAACAGAAGATATTTCAAAGGGCTGCTTTGGGGCATATTCCCAAGGTCTCTATAACCCACATCCCAATTCCAGTGGTTCTTCCTTGGCATTGACCACTTGTGGCATAGCATCCATCACATTGTAAAGCACCCATCCCATGTTTGTCTCCTCCATCAGACTGTGAGCTTCTAAAAGCCATCGTCATAGTGCCAGGACCACACACATATTAGGTGCTCAACAAATGTTTGTTGCCTGAATGAGCAGATAAGTGGATGGGTACATGTGTATTTAGATGGATGGGTGGATGGATGGATAAACCAACTGGTATTTTCCCAGTGAACAAGATTTCAATTAAGTGTTATAGAAAGTTTCCAGCATCTAGAAACAAAAGGTGGATGGTTAAACCTGAGTTCACTGCTTATCAGCCATATGACTTTCTGCAGGTCTATTCAACCCATGCCTAGCACTTGGAAACAGCTGGACTCACCAAGTGCCAATCCCTGTATTAAATGCTCATCTCACATTGCCTCACTCAAAACTCATAAATAACTGATGTTAATTCATCACTGTTATTCCTATTTTAAGATGAAGAAACAAAGGTGCAACCAGATTAAGAAACAGTGACATAAAGCTTGAAATTAAGGTTCAGCATCATGTGCTGCTTGATATCTGGTGAAATTAAGGGGGCCTCAAACAGCCTACTAGGCTACTCTTTTTATCAGACAGGCCAGGTGCAATTCTTACTTGTCTCTGAATAGCATGATTCAGTTCCTTGCTGGACCACAGAATTATACAAACAAGCCAATCATTGTGAACAAGGAGGCACCATACCCTCTTGATGCTACAAAGCCTGCCTCCCTCAGCCCCCAGCTGTTTACACTGCTCCCGGGTGAGACCCCCCTGTGGTCCTGCATGATGGTGGTGTCCTCCTCCCTGGGCTGTGAGAATAGATAACTAATAAACTACTATTGGTCTCATCTGTCTAGTGTGTGTTCAGCCATCCCCCTACCCTTGAGTGATAATCTCTCCCTCACCAATGGGGTGAAGAGGTCATCAAAACAGATACTTGCCCAAGGTCACACAGCTAATGTGCCATGAAGCTGGGACTTGAACTGTAGCATCGGATGCTAGAGCCTACAGCCTCTATTTGTGCCAATTTTTTCACAGTTAGCATTCAATAATAATTATGTTCCTAGTCTGTAAGTAACATAAGGTCAAGGGCCATGTCTTTTTCAGAACTGCATCCCCAGAGTCTAGCATAGCACCTATAGTATTAAAGGATAATTCAGTAAAGTTTTATAAGTGAATAAGCAGATGGACAAACCTCATATTTCTGAACTTCAGTTTCTTCATTTAAAATATTAGAATAATAATTTCCCTTTACTTCACTACAGATAGTTTTTCAAAGGTGGTAAAGTCTGTAGCTTTGGAACCAGATGACTTAGATTTAAATCCAGGTTTCACCAATCATGTAACCTTGCACAAGCTCCTGAACACTCTGTGATTCAGTTTTGCCATTATAAAATGAAAATAATAATAGGACCTACCTCACTGACATTTAGACCTTGCCATAAGGTCTAAATGGGTTCACATATACGAGCACTCAATAATGTTAGCTTAATTACTACTGATTTATGTGCTTATTGTGAAGAACATGTTAGAATGTATATGTACAGACTCAAGGAGAGTTGTTGAATGGGTGGTTTGTCTTTGGTGATGTCCCAACCCTTACTACCAATCCCCTGTGGTGAATACTACCCAGAAACCATTCTATTCCTTCCTTTTTCCTTCCTAATAGAACCCAAATTTTGTTGAAGAATTGGCCTTTCCCACACATGACTCAAGGGAAGATGGTCCCTTTCCCAGCTAAAAGCAGATCATGGCTAGTCTACTTCTTTGAGATAATTTTATTTCCTTTGCCAGTGATTGGTATAGGAGAGGGCATGTGACCCAATCTTGCCTGATGAAAAACAAGGAGAGATGAAGGGAGGTGTATTAGGGTCTTCCTATTTTTCCTCTGGATGTTTCAGTGGCTGGAATAGACCAATGAAACTTCAGCTTCCGTCTTTTGCCAGCTTGAGGACAATGAGAGGGAAGAAGCAGAGAAGCAGTTAAAGTTCTGATGACCTCTGTCTGAGTTTCCTCCACATCTAGGCTTATTATTTTGTGAATGACAATACACTCAGTCCTTATTCAAGACCATTTGGGTCCAATGTTCTGATGCTGGCAGACAGAGTATCACAATTAATGTAATGCTTCTTGTACTTGGCATCCTCATACTCTTTCTATCGCAATCGATTGTTTTCAATCGATTTTTCTCTCAATCTCTCATCACATCTGAGTGTAGCTGATTTTTTTATGTGTCGCTTCACTCTTTCTCTCTCTCTAGACTATAAACTTAGGGACAGGAGAGAAAGTGTCTGCTCTGCTTACCATTGTATCTCTAGGGTCTAGGTCAGTGCCTGGAACAGAGCAGACACTTAATATTTGTTGAATGAATAAATAAATGAATTCCCTAGTCCTTGAATTGTTATTAGATAAGACTAGATAAAATCACTATCCCAGATGTACTTGGTTTTGAACAGAAAATTCTAGAAGGGGGGCAGCCCCAGTGGCGCAGCAGTTTAGCACCGCCTGCAGCCAGGGGTGTGATCCTGGAGACCCGGGATCGAGTCCCATGTCCGGCTCCCTGCATGGAGCCTGCTTCTCCCTCTGCCTGTGTGTCTCTGCCTCTCTGCCTGCCTCTCTCTCTCTCTCTCTCTCTGCCTCTGAATAAATAAAAAATTAAAAAAAATTTTTAAAAAAAATTCTAGAAGGTTTACTAGAAAATTCTTGCTGAGTTTTATGAGATATTAAAGGTCATCTTGAGGAAATGATATTGTCATATTTTGGATTACACCTCCAATGTTGGCAGATTGAGTAATGTAGACAAGTTTCCCTCTGAGGAAAACTAAAAAAACTGGACAAAATATTTTCCAATAATCAGCTTGAAAGGGTGGGAAAGCTATCAAGGTAGTAAAAAATTACTAAACTGAAGTCTGAAAGAGGAAGGAAGCCCAGAGGGGAGAGCTCGGCATTTGGGCTGCCATTGCCCTGGGAGCATTTGCAAATTCAAAGGATGCAGCTGAGAAACTGGGAAACGTTTTTGACAATATTTGCGGGTAAGAAAAAAATTGTACTTCTGTGATCTGTGAATGTAGAGATCAAATCTCTAACATTTTTAAGCCCTGAAGGGCTATACCTTAAAAGTAAAGGTGAATGGTCAGTAAAACAGCCCTTATATAGACTGAAATTCAGCTCTTAGACATTTGCATACCCAAGAAAGTCTCAATCTCACTATTAACAGTATCCAAGTGCTCTGAATGACATTGGGAGCCTAGCAGAAGCAAATAGTCCTTTTTAGAAGGTAAAATTCAAGCTCTCAATTTATTTTTATGATTTATGTACAATCAAAGACAGCCAGACCCATAAGGAGATAAGGCATCATATATGAAGATCAGGAGAAATAACATCCAATAGAAGCAGATCATAATGACTCCAATCGATTAGACCCAGAGTTTAAAATAATGATGTTTCCTGTGTTTGGGGAGATAAAAGACAAGATTTAAAATTTTAAAAGAAGATTGTAAAGAACCAAATATTATTTTATTCTCAAAATAAAAAATTAAATAACCAAAATTAAGAACTTAAAGAAGAGGGACACTTGGGTGGTTCAGTGGTTAAGCATCTCCCTTTGGCCCAGGGTGTGATCCTGGAGTCCCGGGATCAAGTCCAGGGAGCCTGCTTCTCCCTCTACCTATGTCTCTGCTTCTCTCTGTGTGCCTCTCATGAATAAATAAGTAAAATCTTAAAAAAAAAAAAAAAAGAACTTAAAGAAGAAGTTTGAGTCAGCTGGGGAAAGACCTAATAAATTGGAAGATAAGGCAGGAAAAAAATATCTAGAATGAAATTTAGGAAGAAAAAAAATTGAAAAATGCAAAGATGAGAGGCAGGAAGGATACTGTCTTAGTCCATTCAGGCTGCTATAACAAAAATATCATAGACTAGGTGGCTTAAATAGAAAACATTTATTTCTCACAGCTGGGAAGTCCAAGATCAAAAGGCCAGAGATTGGCTTCTGGTGAAGGTCTGCTTCCTGGCCATTTCTCACCATGTCCTCATGTGGCAGAAGCAGGGATAGAGGTCTCTGAAGTGTCTTTTGTAAGGACATAAATCCTATTGATGAGGCCACCGTTGTCATGACATACTCACCTCCCAAAGGCCCCACCTCCTAATACTGACATATTGGGGGTTAGGCTCTCAGCATATGAATGTTGAGGCAATACAAACATTTGGTCCATGACAGATACAGTGATAAATCCTAATAAACGTTTAGTGGAGTCCCAGTGGTAGAGGAGAGATAAAATGGGACACATACAAAATTTGAAGAGGTAAGGGCTAAAAAACTTGAATTCACAGGTAAAAAAAACCAAAGTGATCTCAGTAGGATAAACAAAAAGAAATCTACGTCATAGCAAAATTTCTTGAAACCAAAAGAAAAAAAATGCTTAAAGGCAGCTATAGGAAAATTAGACATTTTACCTTCAAAGGAATAATAATTAAACTGACAATTGACTTCTCATCAGAAATAACAAGAATCAGAAGACAATAGAATGATCATTTCAATGTGATGAAAGAAAAACTATAATGCTCAGAGAAAACATCCTTCAGGAATAAAAATGAAATAATACCATTTTCATATGAACAAGAATTGAGAGAATTTGTCACCAGAAAATCCAATCCTGAAGGAAATGTTAAATGGTATTCTTCTGGCAGAAGGAAAATGATCCTATGTGGAAAGTCAAAGATGCAGGAAAATCAACAAAAATGCTAAATATGTGGAGAAATCCAAATATTGACTGGCTATAAGAAAATAATAAAGTATCATGATTTTTTAAATATGGAGAGAATTAAAATAAACACAAACAATTATATATAAATCATGAGGGTAGAAACTGCAGTGCAAATGCTCTTTGCATTGTCTGGGAGAAGATAAAAGCACTTTTTCATATTTGGTTTTCATAAATTAAAGATGCATGCTGGAATCTCTAGGGAATCATTAACGCATAGCAAGTTCTTTTATTACTTCCCACCCAACAGAGTGGGGAAAAGAATAATTACAAATGATCTATCCAAAAGAAAGCAAGAAAAGAGGAGAAAGGGAGCACACGCATCAGGCAGGACAAATAGAAAATACTGAGATGGTAGATCTAAACCCAAATACAGTGACAAATTAAATGTAAATGGACTGTGTGCCTCAATTACAGTTCAGGAGGTTAAATTTTAAAACAATTAAATGCTGTTTATGTGAGATAGGTCTAAAATACAAAGATAGAGAAAGCTGAAAGCAAATAAAATGGAAAATTAAACTGCATGCAAACACCAACCAAAACACCACCATAGTTACCATAAGCCAGTGTAACTATGTTAGTATCAAAAAGTAGATGTCACTAAAAGGCCTCTAAAGATAGACCTTTTGTAGCACTGAAAGGTTCAAGTCACTAAGAAGATGTGACAATTCTACACTTACATGCACCTGGTGACTTAGCTTCAAAGCCTATGATGCCAAAATTGACAGAACTATAAAGGAGAGACGTGATTCTACAATCTTCGTTGGAGATTATTTTGAGTTTTACTTTTGTGGAAGCAAATAGCACTTACTCTGTGCCGGGCACCTTTCCAAACACTTGGCATGTGTTAACTCATTCAATCCTAACAATCATCACGTAAGACAGGTATGCTTAATAGGTTAGATTCTGAAAAACCAAGAGCTTAAAGCACTTGCTCAAAGTCACAGAATTAAGTGTCAGGGCTGAGATTTAAAACCAGGCGTTCTAGCTCCAGAGTCTTGATGAAACATAGGGGGGAGACACTAATACTACTCTCTCCATAACTGAAAAAACACGCAGCCAAAATCTACGAGATTTGGAGATCTGAACATGGCTGTGAGGCTCTCTGTTACAGGAGCTCTGCTCGGCCCAAGTTTTATGGCACAGTGATGTCCACCAGTGGGCTGTCGGGAGGTTGATATGAGATCACATATGTTTATAAATGGAAAACAGGGCAGCCCGGGTGGCTCAGCAGTTTAGAGCTGCCTTCGGCCCAGGACGTGATCCTGGAGATCCGGGATCAAGTCCCACATCAGGCTCCCTGCATGGGGCCTGCTTCTCCGTCTGCCTGTGTCTCTGCCTCTGTGTGTGTGTGTGTGTGTGTGTGTGTGTGTGTGTGTGATGAGTAAATAAATAAAAATCTTTTTTTAAAAAAAAAGGAAAACACTGTACAAATATTAGTTCCATTGTCTATTGTTGCAGGTTTTTAAATTATAATCTCTTCAGATCCTAATTATAAAGTTAGAGTATAAACAACCAATAAGTTGTTATTGCTGAATCACAGCTTATACAGTTGGGTATGAAAATGTTTGTGTAAATAGAATCTGAGTGAAACATACTAACAAACTACATGCCAGTTCTTTGGTATTTTTTGCAGTCCACTGGTGTGAGTCAGTCTCTGAGATACCAGCATGGGCTCACTGGAGGATGGTATGACCAGAGGGCCAGCGTGGGACCTTATGCACGTCGCTGACCTTGGGCCTCCCATGTCCTTGTTCATCCAGTGATCATGCCCACTCAAAACTGCCTCACCGCCCTCGCAGGACTTCAGGGAGGGTTCTCAGAGACCAAATCGGAGAAGCCTTTTCAATTATATATGAGGCTAAACAAATGTCAGGCATTGTTAAGAACCTCAAATGGTGCGGATAGCTTGACTAGTCTGTTTTACGCTGTTTCATATGTTGTTAATAATAAAAACTAACATTTATTGAGAGCTTGCCATGTGGCAGGCACTGTGCCAAACCCTTTATAGGCTGCGTTTCATCCATGCCTCACGGCAACCCAAGAGGCAGAGTGGTCCAGCCAGATAGCCTACGGCCATCTCCAGCCTCCACCACTCACCAGCTGAGTGTCCTTGAGCAGGTGATGGCTCCCCTTTGTGTCTCAGTTTTCTCATCTGTAAGTGCTGAGAACTGTGTCTGGCACTTGTTAAGTGGTTTATTGGAGTTTGTTTTATCATCTCCACTTTATAGACAGTGAAATGGTTGTAAGTGGCAGGTCACCCAGCTGATGCAGGGCCAGGCTGGGATTCTAACCCGGGTCTCTCTGGGCCCAGAGCACACACGTGTAACCACTATGCTCCCTATCCCCTACAGCCTCATCAGCAATGTCAGGGTCCCCAGCCATTCACAGAACCTGTCTGAAGCTCTGCAAACACGAAGGAAGCTTACAGTCCCTTTCCTTGCAATAATCCTCCACAAGATGCTTAACTTTTGGCTTACACGGAGGGAGGTGGAGTTAAGAGGTCTTACACCCCGCTTTTTCTCCCACATTTCTCTCATTAATGCTCAGCAGAGGATAAAAAAAGGGGTGGGGGCTCACAGAGGCATTTGCTACCCAAATGTCAACTAAAACATCTACACTCCTTGTACTTCTCCCCAATTCCGCAACCACCACCACTTGGCCTCTGCCCCCAGCTGCAAATTGCCTGGGAGATGTTTATTTCTGGTACATGCTTTAGGATGAGCAGCAGCAGCTGGGAAAGTCTGGGGACAACCTCCCTTGGCAGTACAGGAGGTGGATCCTCTTTCCAGAACTATGCGAACACAAGCAGTCTCCAAGCAAGCACCCTCTGGTGGCTGCCCGGCCTGGCAGGTGTGAGATCACAGGGAAGAGGCCAGCCCCTCAAGCCTGGAGCAGAATGGGAGGTTGAGGGAGGTAGCATCCTTTTAAAATTCTGATCACTGGGTTTAGTGAGGCTGGCTGGAAGCAGAGATCAGAGGGTTTCGTCATTGGTCACATTTTATGAACATTTTTTTGTTTTGTTTTGTCTTGGGCTGTGCTCCCCTATCTCTTCTCTTGGACTTCCAAGAGTATATACCTGTATATAACTTGTGAGGTTCAGAAATCTCTGCATGCCCCTCCAGGCTGAGGACATCAGCCAAGGGCTAGGACCACCTCTCTGCTAAATTGGGAAACAGGACAGGCTACTTCTCCCCACACTCTCACCCACCTTCCTGAGGGTCTGCTTTCTCCACCCAGGGCCTCCAGCTGCCTGACGGCTGATGCTCCTAACCCACAGTTGTTGCAACATTATATCCCTATCCTCTCCCTCTTAAAGCTCCTACTGTGTTCAGGACCTTGGAGAAGAAAATGATGTAGTCAGTTAAGTTCAGACTCTGAGTGAATGGCTGACATTCGCTGAATAGGTTCACCTACCTTCCCAAGTGGAATTTGCTCTTTCAAAGAGTGTACCTACAGCCAGAAACTTAAACAGCAGGATATCCGGCATTCCCAGACATCCCAGGTGCTTGGACAAGTGTGAGAAAGACCGGAGGCAGGATCATTAGAGTGGTTTGGAGCCTCTCTCAGTGTCCCACTCAGATCCCCTGGGTTCAAGTGCTTACTCTTCCACTTTCTGGCTACAGAAACTTGGGTCCAGTTGCTTTACTCCTCTAAACCTGGAAGTAGACCCTGATACAAGAATTTAAGTACAAGTGTTCTGGAGTGGAGGGGGGTAGAGGAGAGGTGATCCCAGGAAGCATGGTCAAGGGAATGACAACACAGAGAAGGGAAGGAAGCCAGTACTGGGTGCAGTAGTGAGCTGGTGGCCATTGTGGGCAAATAGGGCTCAATTCCACCAGGCTCCCCAGGGCACTGCAGAACATACCTCAAAGTGGTCCCTCGGGAGGGATGTCTTAGTCTGTCTGGTCTGCTGTAACAAAAATACCCTAGACTGGGTGGCTTATGAATAATAGGGATGTATTTCTCAGAGTTCTGGAGGCCGAGAAGTCCAAGATGAAGGTGCTAACAGATTGAGTAGCTCATGAATCCTGCTTTCTGGTCCATAGACAGCATCTCCTGACTGTAACCTCTAATGGCAGGAGAGGCTAGGGGACGTCTTTTATTGTAAGCACACTAATCCCATTCTTGAGGGGTCCACCCTTGTGACCTAATCATCTTCCAAAGGTCCCACATCCCAATACTATCACCTTAGGGATTAGGATTCAACCTATGAATCTGGGGATGGGGAGACAAACATTCAGCTCACAGTGAGGACTATGGGAGCTGGGGTAGTCATCCACCGGCTCCCATCAGTCATTGGTTGGGGACTGCTCCCACCAATTCCCCAGCACTCCCAGCCTGCTGACTGAGCTCCAGGGGCCAGAGAAAACAGAGATGTAGGAATACCTCAAGATACGGCATTTCACGGGAATGGCGAGGGCCAAGGGACTACGTTGGAATATTGATAGTGACGGCTATGCTACCCATTCTGTGGGAACAGAAGACCCACTGCAGGCCAAGGGATGGGATGAGACGGTGTAGGTTGCTTGGCACAGTATCTGGTCCATGGTCAGGGATGCTCAGTGATTATTGTTGGTCCTATTATTCATGTTCTGGGCATGCTAAGTAGTAGCCACCAGGAAGAGCACATGGTGTGTTTTGGAGAGAGGTAGGAAACACAATAAGGAAGGCAGGAAAAAGTCCCATTACTCAGGCTTTGAAGGGCACTCAGGGCACAGGTTTGACCCAGTAGGAAGGGCTGGGAGGAGTGCAAGGTTCCATGGTGAGCACAGAGAACAGTACCTACCAAGGCCAACGTCAGAAAAGAGTCTTTGTGGGAGCTCAAGCAATGCTCATGAAAGCCCACAATGTCTTGGGGAAGCATGAGGGGATATCTGAAAGATGATCTGGAAAGTGTTGGTCCCTTCCTTTCTTCATAGAACCTTCCTGAGTTGGCCAAAGGCTACAAGCTTCTGTCCCCCTGACTTGTTTGAATACAGACCTCCCTGTCCTTCCCCAATCTCACTCAAAAACCTCTGAAGCCTTCTCATTATCTATCAAATGAAGGCTGATTAAAAATATCCCACAAAAGGACCAAAATTATTTCCACCCTTATATTCTAACCACTCCCCCCAAGAATTCCTAGGATTTATCCCCTGTCCCCCGAGTTTGATCTGCCTCCAAAATAAAGGCTAAACTGTAAACGCTTTATCTGGGCCTTTTTAGAGCCAAAGGATGTCCTCCGGGAGCTCTGTCCCTGGCATTTGAGCCACAGATGCAGTGACTCATAACTCTTAGATTTCATCCCAAAGTGGAAGAAGAACGATGAGGAACCAACACTGATCTAAAAAATCATGGAAAATGCTCACTCCAAAATGCACAGGGTAACCTGTACATTTGAGGTTTACTTGGAGAAATGTTTCTCTTCCTTAACATGGATCTGGATGGTACTAGATGGAAAAGTATGTTTATTGTCGGTATGGATGCGCATGCGTGCATGCGACCATGTGTATGCGCATAAACCTGCATGTTTGGCCCAATCATACCCACTAGAATGTGCTTATAGAATGGCCCAGTTCCTGGTCCCTGGGTCATGTGCACAATTGAGAATCCCTTTCTCTGCTCCACTTCTTTGTTTGAGACTCTCCTGGAAGCCCTCCATAGGCCCATCTTGATTCTGGTGCATTCCCCCCAGACTCTTAACTTTCATGCCTTCTGCCTGATATTTCAGCTGGGTCGGGGCCGGGATGAAGGTCTGGACAACCACCTGGGTGGTGCAGAGGAAGGAACTACAGGAACAGAGGCAGGAGTTCCAGTTCGTCCATACTGGGTGCTCCACCTAAGGCAGGTGTTCTTCCTACTGTTGTCGCTGTAATGTTTGCTCCTGACATCACTTCTCCTGCCTGGTCCATGGCCAGGGCCTTCACTCCTCTAAGCTGCATCAGGAATCGGCTTTCAATTAGCATGCTGACTGCTACCTCGAGGCTTTTAAGGCAGTTTGTATTATCTCGCACCCTCTGACATGTTTTTCTTCAAAAGGATGTTTCTTCATCCATCCTGCGTGTCTGTTTGTGTTGTGACCATACGCCTTCCCTTTGATATCTTTACTGCAAAATACTGTACATACTTGTGGCTTGAGAAATGGAAATCAGAAAATAACTTCCTGGATTCGGCATAGGTTGTACACAGGGCTTGATCCCAGGAGGAACCCCGGTCCCTGACCTTCAGCGATAGGACCAAGATCAAGGCTCAGCTGAGCATTTGGAAGATGGGAGCATCCACCCCGCTCTGGCATTTTGGATCGGACTTTCTATTTCAAGTGGAAAGTGGCATGAGGACAGGGGGTGCTGGGGAGCAAACATAAGCTATTGGGATAAATGCATTTATTCAAAGCTAACCTCCTTCACGCTTTTGGCCAGGATGAGACCTGACATGACAAACTGAAACCTAAGGCCATTTATGTGTGACCCAATCACCTTTTCATCATCCCCATTATTGGCCTAGGACACTGACACATGCCATTCAAGCAGCAGATAACAAACACAGCCCTGTAGCTTGCTTCTACTTTGTTGTATTCCTTGGAATTTATTATATCATGTTTTTGGCAGATGATGTGCCTTCCCAGTGACTAAGTTAGCTGAAGTTTATCTTCATTTTAAAAAGAGAGCCTGCATATCCTAAGCACAGACCAACAGACAAAGCCCGGGCCTGAGGGGGCAGAGAAGGATCCAGGAGTCAGGGTGCCTCCCAAGGCGGACCCCTCCACACCCCCACCCCACACTGGCATGGTGAGTGGATGCACTGTAGGTACCTGGGAGCAGAGAACGGAAGAGAGTAGGGGATGACACCTGGTGAGGGGAGCTGGAGGAGAAGAATATTGGAAAGGAAAGTTAGAGAAAGGGAGGCAAAAGGTCCAAGAGATGAAGACAGGGGACCCATCTGTCCCACTTGGCCAGGGATGGCTCCAATTTTGATACTGAAAGTCCAACATCCCAGGAAACCTCTCAGTCCCAGGCAAACTAGTTGATCACACTAGATCACAGAGGTGAAAATGTAAAGAAAAGAAAAAGAGAGAGGTGTCCTTCAAAATGAAAGCAGACCGGGTTGCCTCAAGTACTTCTCTGGAAGAAGAGTGTGGAAGGATTAAATAATAATAATTCCTTCAATAAACACGAGGTTATGTCTTGTCTTCTCAGCCTCATCCCTAGCTCCTCCAGCATGGGCTCCTCTAGTGTGTCTGCAGGTTGAAAGAGGGAGGGCATACCTCTTCCCTCCCCACCAGGTGTGATTAGACAAAGGCACACCTGTTGTCTTCGGGAGCCCCAAGCCCCTGATGAGGACAAAGGGAGCTAATGAAGGGGAGAATCACTGCTGCTCTCCGGAAACCCTCAACAGCACACCCACTGCTAGAGCCCCTTTGGCAAGTAGTGTTTGGCCTTGACAGGTGCTCCAGGGAATCCCCATATACCTGGAATTTGAGAACTCCCAGAGAAAGCCCGAATTTTTGTGAGGTGAGGAAGTAGTTTGTGGCTGTGGGGGGAAGCTGTTACCTGTTAGGATGCTCTAAGTTCAAGGCATCCTGACTCAGGCCCGCTTCCACAATAAAGGTCATAGGACTAGAAAATCCTCCAGGGAACAGGCTGATGGGGTGGCGTGATTCAGGGGCTCAACAAGACCTTCCTGGACTTGGGTGCTTTGTTCTGCCATCCAGCATCTGTCAGCCTCATCATCCCAAGGCCAGCTCTCACTTCCCCACCCTAACCCCTTATCAACTTGTGGGCTTTCAATGATCCTTTGTCTCAGCCTGGGAGGGGATGTGGGAGTAGGAGAAGGGAGGATGAATTAGTGAATTCATATTCCTCCCTTCATTCACTCTTGGGGTCCTTTTAGAAAAGCCAAGGGGCACCTGGGTGGCTCAGAAGTTGAGAGTCTGTCTCTGGCTCAGGGCGTGATCCTGGGGTTCTGGGATCAAGTCCCGCTTCGGGCTCCTTGAAGGGAGCCTGCTTCTCCCTCTGCCTATGTCTCTCCCTCTCTGTGTGTCTCTCATGAATAAATAAATAAAATCTTAAAAAAAAAAAAAAAAAAAAAGAAGATCCAAAAAGCTTGTTTCCTAGAAAACCATTTTCTTTTGTCACGTTTCCTTTTCTTAAACTATGGCCAGGGGATGACAATACACTGATTCACTTCAGCCTAAACCACATGCCTCCCCCAAAACACACACACACACACACACACACACACACACACACCTCCCAGAGATGGAATCAGCTTTCCCCAAAGTCTGTGGCTAAGTGGGAGAGGTGAGGTTACCAAAATGAAAACCAGGGTAGCTAGCAAGAAGAGAGCAATGTTGAGGAGGCAGGTGCAACACCCATTACTATACATGCACGAACCTGGGCCTTCTCAAAGCCCACCTCATCCTCCAGGACCCAGCCTGAATGTCAACCCCTCTAGGAAATCCTTCCAGTCCCTCTCAGACAGGAGATTCTTGGTTCTGTGCACCTCACGTCTCCTGTGCTCACCTGCCTGGTCATCGATCCACTTACTATGTCCCTGGGTGCTGAGCGCTGAGTGCTCTGTTGTGAACCTAACAGGAATTTCGACCTTAATGGGGTTTTGGGTCTGGACAAGGAAAGAAAAGTTTATCAAATGATTATACTAGCGGATGTTTAGTTTCTCTACTAAGCACAATGAAGGAGAGAGAGAGATGGAAAGAGAGTGAGCAAGCACGCTCCCTGGTACGGATCCCGATTTGGGAAAGTGGTGAAGGAAGGCCTTCCTGACATAGTGATGTGGGGCCTGCGCTCTAGCTTTCCTCACCTGAGCCACCCCACCCTCTACCTCAGCTCTCTCCCTTGCCGGACAAGGCGAGCCTCCACGTTCACCCATTGGGGTCCAAGACCTGATTTAAAGTCTGTGCAACAAATGTGCATCGGATTTCCTTGTCAGGGGTTAGAGCTACTGGGAAGGAAGGTGGCTGCGTTCCAAAGAAGAGCTTTGCCGTTGTAGAAGCCGGCACCCCATCCTCCTGGTTGTGTTGGGGCGCCTCGGGTAGGAAGGGCAGACAGGGTGGCGTTGGGGGGACGCTCTGCATGTATTCTAGGGTCGGAAGAAGCCCTGGGGCCTTTCCATTCCAAGCCCCCTGGGTGCGGCCAGGCAGGGGGACGTCTCAGAATTGACATTGGAGGGACATCCGCTCCCCTGGGCCAAGTGAGACCTGAGTCGTGGCCGGGGTCCCCCGGGTCCCCTGAGATACCCCTCCGAGCTCCGTGAAGCTCTTCCCTCCAGGGCATGGGAGCAGAAACCACTTTTTCTGCAGAGGCTTGGGGTTTGGCGGCGCAGCATGGAGGGGGCGCCGCGGTGGCTCTGGGGGGGGGGGTCTCCGGGGCGGCGGGGGCGCGGTGGGGCGCGGTGGGGCGCGGGGTGCGGGCGCCGGCCCAGGTGGCGGAGGGGCCGGGACTGGCCGGGAGCCCGCGAGCGAGCGTGTCCGCGCCCCTCCCCGCGCGCGAGCCCTCCCACTTCCTCCGCGGGAGCCGGGCTGTCAGGGAGCCGGGCGCAGCGCAGTGCAGGCTCGGGGCGCCGCGAGGAGCCGCCGCCCGCCCCCCGCCCGCGCCCCGCGCCCCGCGCCCCGCGCCATGGACCTGCCCAGGGCCCTGCTGGTGGCCTGGGCGCTCAGCCTGGGGCCAGGTACGTGCCCCTTTGCCTCCGCGTGCCGGTGGGCGCCCCTGGCCGCGTCGGAGCCCGGCCGCGGGGCGCACGGGGGTCCCCCGGGACGTGGCTCCGCGGAGAGGGAGGCGCGCCCGGGGACGGGGAGCCGGGAGTTGGGCGCGGGGGGAAGAGCTGGGAAGAGCCGCGCGCGGGGCTGGCCACCCCCCGGGGCCCCGCCGGGGACACTCGGGCGTCCCGGGGGCGCGGAGGGCGCTTGGCCCGGGCTGGGGGGGGGGCCGGACGCGCGGAGGGCGCCGCCTGAAGTGTGGGGGGCCTGACACTGCGGCCCCGGGGCGCCGGGCGGGGGGGGGGCGGACCTGGGCCCCGGGAGCTGAGCTGAGTCCCTTGGGCCGGGGACGCACGAAGCCCCAGGGCGGCGGCCCCCAGACGGTGGCGAGCGGTCGCCCGACGGCTCCCCCCAACCCCGGTACCTGACCCTTGGGGTAGGGACGGGGCAACCCGCGCTCGGATGTATGCAATTATTCAATAAACCTGGGGAAGCCGCCGTGGCCGAGACGCGCGCCGCCCGCCTAATGCAATCCAGGTGTCGGGGCGCGGCGGGGACCCGGGTCCCGCGGGGCGCACGACGGGCAGCCGGAGGCCAGCCCTGCGCTCTGCGCCCCGGGGCGCCCAGCCTGGGCTTCTCCGCTCCCCGCCCGCCGGCCCGGCCCGCACCCGCAGCTCCGGGCGGCTCGGTTCTCCCCGCGGCGACAGCTTTGGGGCCTCCCCTTTGCGCAGCCGAGGGCCCGGGGGCAGGCGGGGGGTGACCAGCGCCCGCCGCGGGGACCGGCAGCCCGGCCTGGCCTCCCCTTCCGCCTGAGTTCCAGGCTGGGGCTGCGGCCAGTACCGAGGGGCAGATGTGGAGGCAGCTGGAGAGGAGCTGTCGGGGAGCACAGGTGGCGACCCCCCAGCCCGAGCTGACTCCCTCCTGGTCCCAGGTACCCCGGAAACAAGTGCACCCCCCACCCCCGCTCCCACGGTCTACAGCTGAGCTTCTGGGAGGGCCTGTAGTTGAAAGAGTCTCTGGCTGCTGGAGTTCAGTCCGGATCCTAGAGCCACAAAATAAACATTAACGCTTTAAATTGTTGGGGGAAGGGGGCTTTGGGGAGGGCAAGGGGAGGGCTGCCACCAGGCCAGTAGACATCTAGAAACCAGCTGCAGGAGGGCGTGAAGCCCACTCCAGAACACTTGGGAGGGAAGCTCCAGGAGCTGTCTTCAGATCAGGAGATCCAACCCTAGGAAAGGGAAATGCGCTCCCGTGTGACTCCAACAGAGGAACCACCCCACCAGAGCCTGAGCTGGAGTGGCTGCCTTAGGGGCTGGAGTCAGTGGGACCTCAGGAAGCTCAGAGTGAAGTCTTTGAAATCAGAGCGTAGCTCCCCTGCTGGCTCTGCTGCACACTAGCTGTACAACCTTGGGTGCATTATGCAACCGTTCCAACAGGTTTCCTTCTCTGCGGAAGGGAGATAGAAATTCAGACGGAGTTCATAAAGTTCTCCAGATAATAAAGCGAGGCCCTGTCGGAACAGTTCTTAACGCAGGGCTTGGTGCACAGCAGGACAGAAGCAATGGTTGCTAATGTTGTTACTCAAGCAGGAATGGGGGTGGGGGTGTGTGTGCTAGGGGAGTGGGGGTGAGGGACAGGGACAGGATCTGTGACTCAGAATTCCCTTTATATGGAGAAAACCACCCTTGAGTTATGTCTGGTCAGTTTGGGTTCTTAAAGTATGGGATTCATTAAACATATCAATCAATGTTGGAACGACATCTGCTTGCAAGGAACTGGGGGTGGGGACCAAGTATGTGTGCAATCTGGGCCCTGCCTGGAGCCGGGAATAAGGCAAGGCCAGGGCAAGCAAAATAGAAGGAGCAGAGAGTGGAAGACGCAGAGAAGTCTAAGGGCTGTGGTTCAAACAAGAGACGTTCAGTTTCACTTGGATTAGCAAGGGAGGCTTCCTGAAGGAGGAGGTATCCTTTCAACAGGGTCTTGTAGGAGTGTGGAAAGGCTCTACAAGTAGGATGGTTTGTAAGTTAGAGTGTTATTTCCTGGGACAAATTAAAGAACAAAGAGGTGGATATTTCAAAACCACAAGGGTGACCTAGTTTGGACTCTGAAAATTGGAAAGGTCTCGATGTGGATGGGCCCATTCCCCTGGCTTCAGAGCAAGACTTATGTCAGTCTCCCAACTGTATCACATGGATTCAATGTGAGGATTACCAGGAAGCTTGCCTGCCGGTGACGGTGCGGTTTGGCTGAGCAGGGGAACAGGGGACCTGTCACAGGCCAACTTGGGAATGAGTCTGCATTGAAGCCATTATGAGTTCAGAGCCCCTGTCTTGCCAGAGCTTCTGCTACAGGCTGGGCAGGGTGGTGGGTGAGCAAAACTATCAAGAAAGCAAGAAAAAAAGAAAAAGAAATAGACAAATCCAAAGACTTTTGTAGCTGACATCCAGAGAAAGCAGATCCATTGATAGGAAGTTTCTATCATAACACAACTGTAGTTAGGGTTGATGAATGATTATTCTTTTTTTTTAAGGTTTTATTTATTTTAGAGAAAGAGAGTAAGTGAGTGGGGGGGGCAGAAGGAGAGGAGAAGGGAAAGCAGATTCCCTACTGAGCACAGGGCCCCACACGAGGCTCAGTCTCAGGACCCTGAGCTGAAACCAAGAGTGGGACATTTAAGTGACTGAACCACCCAGGTGTCCAGGTGAGTGATGATTCTTTAAAAACTAAGTCTTTACTGAGCACCTGTAAGCTGCCAGCCTCCATAAAGGCACAGGGTGAGATCATGCACAGGGTAGGGGTGAAGGCCCTGGGGGGGTCTCACTGCCTGGAGTCTGTGCTCTTGGCAAATTACTAAATAGACCTGCAAAATGGGGATGAAAATAATGGAACTTACAGACTTTGGATAACTTACAGTTATCCAAAGACTAAATGAATCAGTGCAAATAAAGTGCTTGGAAAGCTCCAGCGCATATTAAGCATTCAAGGAGGTTGTCTCTCTTCTCCATCATCATCAGCAACAGCAGTACTCAACTAAGGGATGTAAGGATGCACGAAGATGTAACTGTCAAACCCAAGTCCCTAAGAGAAGCATAAAGGAAGTGCTGGGGTATGGGAGGCCCAGGAGAGGCATACATGCCTAGGCCCCAATAAACCCAAACTTTTCCAGCTCCTCTCCCAAAGACCTGGCCCCAAGACTTGATCATAATGGAACTCAGAGATGTTTTCTGCCACTGAGGCTGTCATGAAACCAATGGGATCTCAGAGTGAGTGTCTTATGGCATCTTGTGGAGCACATAAGAACCATACCGCGCAGCATGGCCCTCATGTGTCCCTGTGAGTAGGAGTCTTATTCAGCAGGAAAACCTTGTCTGGAGAAAGTACCGTATTAGGGCACCATGAGTGTGCAAAGCCCAAAAAGGTCCAAGCCCTGCTCTTCGGCTGTGGAAGAGCAGAGAAAGAGATGAAGCTTGTCACTCTGCCTCCCCCCACTGCCCACCCTGCTGGGAGTTTGTCAACCAAACCTCTCAACTACCTTTAGCTGAGGAGCTTCTGGATCCTTCCATGTAGAAGCCCTGGGGGCGCTGGTGGGACAAGAGTGGAGTCTCACCTTCTTTCTCTTTATACATCAGAGCCCATCTCTACCCCACCATGGAACCACAGACATTGGCTGTCTCCTTGCTGTTGTCCTTGTCCCAGCCTACACACACAGCGGGCGGGCACCGTGGGCCTTAAGGCACTCAGACGGTGACTCACCTTCATTTTGACCTCTCTGAAGTTCTTTCTGTAATGGAAGCTCCTTCCAACAGCAGGGAACTTCCTTTCCATTCTCTCCCCTCATTGCTTAGGACAAAACTTTCTTCTGAGCTGGCTTGGCTCCTTTTTTTTTTTTTTTTTTTTTTAAATGGTAGGGATTGTTTTCTAACTAGAAGTAGAATTGATATACAATATTAGCTCCAGGTTGGGACATAGTGATTCAATATATATACAGTAGGAAATGCCCACGGAGGTAAGTAGATGCCACCTGTCACCACTCAAAGTTGCTACAATACTATTGATGAGATTCCCTGTGCTGTACTTTCCATCTCCATGACTTACTTATTTTATAACTGGAAGCTTGTACCTCTTAATACCATTTACCTCTTTCATCCACCCCTCCTGCCCCTTCCCCTCAGGCAAACCAGCTTATTCTCTGTTATTATTTATAAGTCTGTTTCCATTTTATGTTGTTTGTTCGTTGCTTTTTCTAGACTCCACCTGCAGATGAAATAATAAGGTGTTGGTGTCTGCCTGACTTATTTCCCTTTAGTGCAACACCCCCTAGGTATCATCCATGTTGTTGTGAATGGCAGGGTTTCATTATTTTCTATGGTTGAGAAATACTCCAGCGTGTGCATCTGCTACCTTTTCCTTATCCATTCATCCATCAATGGACCTTAGGGTACTTCCATGTCTTGCTTATTGTAAATAATGCTGCAATGAACATGGGAGGGCATTTATCTTTTTGAATTAATGTTTTCATTTTCAGGGAGTAAATACCCAATAGTCGAATTACTGAGTCATAGGGTAGCTCTATTTTTAAGTTTTTGAGGAACTTCTGTACTGTCTTCCACAGTGGCTGCACCAGTTGGCATTCCCATCAACAGGGCACGAGGGTTCCTTTTTCTTCTTCACATCCTCACCAACATTTGTTATTTCATGTCTTTTTAATGCTGGCCATTCTGACAGGTATGAGGTGATAGCTCAGTGTGGTTTTGATTTGCGTTTCCCTGACAATGAGTGATGCTGAGCATTTTTTCACGTGCCCATTGGCCATCTGGATGCCTTTTTTGGAAAAGTGTCTATTCCGTTTCTCTGCCCATTTTAAAATCAGACTGTTTGGTTTTTCTGATATTGAGTTGTATGACTTCATATATATTTTGAGTATTAATCCCTTGTCAGATATATCATTTGCAAACATTTTCTCCCAGTTGGTAGATGTTGATAGTTTTCATCATTTCATTGATGGTTTCCTTCACTGTGCAAAAGTTTCTAGTTTGATGTAGTCCCAATTATTTATTTTTGCTTTTGTTGTCCTTGCCTTGGGAGACAGATCCCCCAAAATATTGCTAAGACTGATGTCGGGAGTTTACTGCCTATGTTTTTCTTTAGGAGTTTTATGGTTTCAGGTCTTACATTTAATCCATTGTAAGTTTGTTTTGTATATGGTGTAAGAAAGTGGTATAGTTCCTCTCTACCTCCCTCCCTCCCTCTTTCTCTCTCTCTTTCTTCTTTCATTCTTTTTCTTTCATTCTTCCTTTCTTCTTTCTTTCTTTCTTTCTTTCTTTCTTTCTTTCTTTCTTTCTTTCCTTCCTTCCTTCCTTCCTTCCTTCCTTCCTTCCTTCTTTCATATAGCTCTCCAGTTTTCCCAACACCGTTTATTAAAGAAACTATCTTTTCCCTCATTGTATATTCTTGCCTCCTTTGTCATAGATTAATTGAGCATATAAGTATGGGTTTATTTCTGGGCTCCCTGTTCTGTCCCATTGATCTATGTGTCTATCTTTGTGCCAGTACTATACGGTTTTTATCATTACAGCTTTGTAGTCTAGTTTGAAATCGGGATTGTGATGCCTCAATCTTTGCTCTTCTCTCTCAAGATTGCTTTGTTTTTTGTGTCTTTTGTGGCTCCATACAGATTTTAGGATTATTCTAGTTCTGTGAAAAATGCTAGTGGTATTTTGATAGGGATTACACTGAAACTATAGATCGCTTTGGGTAATATGGGCATTTTAACAATATTAATTCTTCCAATTCATGAATATGCTATATCTTTCCACTTACTTGTGTCATCCTCAATCTCTCTCTCTCTCTCTCTTTTATTTTGAGAGAGGGAGAGAAAAAGAGGGGAAGGGCAGAGAAAGAGAAGGAGAATTTTTTAAAGTTTATTATTATAATTTTTTATTTAAATTCAATTTAGTTAACACACAGTGTACTACTAGTTTTATTAGTATTATTAGTATTTATTATTGGTATTGTTAGTTCAGGGTAGAACTTAGTGATTCATCAGTTGCACATAACACCCAGTGCTCATTCCATCAAGTGCCCTCCTTAATGACCATCACCCAGTTACCCTGTCCCCCTACCCACCTCCCCTCCAGCAACCCTGAGTTTGCTTCCTATAGTTAAGAGTCTCTTGGTTTGCCTCTGTCTCCGTTTTTATCTTATTTTATTTTTCCTTCCCTTCCCCTATGTTCATCTGTTTTGTTTCTTAAATTCCACATGTGAGTGAAATCATGATATTTGTCTTTTTCTGACTGATTTATTTCACTTAGCATAATAACCTGTAGTTCTATCCATGTCGTTGAAAATGGTGAGATTTCATTCTTTTTGATGACTGAGTAATATCTATATCTATATCTATATCTATATCTATATCTATATCTATAGATATATATACCACATCTTCTTTATCCATTCATCTGTCAAAGGACACCTGGACTCTTTCCATAGTCTGGCTCTGGCTGTTGTGGTCATTGGTGCCATAAACATTGGTGTGAATGTGCCCCTTTGAATCACTTTTTGATTCAAATCATTTTTGTATCCCCTTTGAATCACTTTTTGATACAATCATTTTTGTATCCTTTGGATAAAAACCGAGTAGTGCAATGGCCAGATTGCAGGGTGGTTCTATTTTTAACTCTTTGAGGAACCTCCATACTGTTTTCCAGGGTGGCTACACCAATTCTCATTCCCACTAACAGTGTGAGAAGAGTGAATCTTAAGCAAGCTTCATGCCCAGCATGGAGCCCAACACAGGGCTCAATCTCTGGACCCTGAGGTCATGACCTGAGCCAAAATCAAGCGTAGGATGCTTAATCGACTGAGCCACTCAGGTGCCCCAATCCTCAATCTCTATCATTCATGTTATAGCTGTCAGAGTACAGTTCTGTCAGCTCCTTGGTTAAATTTATTCCTAGGTATTTTATTCTATATGATACAATTACAAATGGGATAATTTTCTTAATTTCTCTTTCGGCTAGTTCATTATGAGGTTTACAGAAATGCAACAGATTTCTGATTGTTAATTTTATATCCTGCAACTTTGTTAAATTCATTTATTAGCTCTACTAGATTTTTTTGGTGGACTCTTTATGGTTTTCTATATGTATCATGTCATTTGCAAATAGTGACAGCTTTACTTCTTTATCAACTGGGATGCCTTTTATTTCTTTTTCTTGTCTGATTACCATAGCTAGGATTGTGGGTGCTATGTTGGATAAGGGTGGCAAAGTTGGGCACCCTTGTCTTGTTTCTAATCTTAGAGGGAAAGCTTTCCACTGTTGGGTAAGAGGTTGGCTCTGGGTTTGTTATATGTGACCTTTATCATGTTGTGGTATGTGATGGCATCTAGCAGACTCAGAGAAAGTCAGCTACAAAACAAGCTTTAAACATGCGCTAACACATTTCAAAATGGTACTTCTGCTGATCCTCATCACTAATGCCCCTACCCCCCGCCACTACCACCAAACTGCGGGCTATCATCAAGAATTGAAAACCATTTGGAACTATCTTCCCCCAAACAATTGAGAGCTCCAAAGACACCCACATGCTTTCAGTATGGAGTGCTTGCTGTAGGGAACTGTGATCCAGGTGGGGACCATACCCAACCCCCATCATGTAAATCCTAACTGTACAAGTTCTTAGTGGAAGCAGCTGAAAGCCCAGACATTTGTTACCAGTGAGGAGAGAAGGACAGGAAAGAGACTGAAGTTGGTTATCTTATAACCCCCAAACGAATAAGCTCCCAAAACATTCCACGTAGGACTTTTGTACTGTGTTCTTATGACCTGAGTCACAACATGAATAAAGTCCGACCTGGAGGAAAAAGTCAGGGTGGTCACACTGCCTCCCTGTCTCTGTCCCTCATTTCTTTCTTCACCTGCATGCTTCCTGAGCAGCAGTAATAATCACCATGTGCAGCCCACTGGATCCAAATCCTTTCTCCGTGAGTGATCTCTTCTTCTCCTGGAGAAGCCCCTCTGGGCCTCATTTCCCTTCATCTGTAAAATGGGGAGAACAATGACTTCACACACTGACATGAGCTAGATGTTAGATGATCTGTACATGATTCATTCCTATCAAGTGCTTAGAACAGCATCTGGAGGCACTGGGTCAGCCCTCAGCTAACAGTCCCAGTTATTACCCTTCCCATCACTTATTATTATCTGATTGATACCAGCCGCTGTGTGAGCCACCCTCTCCCATCTCAGGCCTGGCTACTGCTGCATGAGGTCACTACTGCGATCACCAGGTTACACATCAGAAGTTAACGGCTCATCCAAGGTCATGCCAATAGAGTAAGAGGTAGCGTCAGGATCGTCTGACATCAAAGCCGCAGCTCTTACTTAATCCATTCATGATATTTCTTTGGGAAATGGGCCTAGAAAGCATAGAAAGATGAGTAAGATACTCTTGCTGAAAGAGCGATCTTCGGGGAAAATGAGACCAGCACTCGGTTGGCCACCCGCACAGGGACACCAGCTTGGGAGTGGCAACTCCCTTCTTCAAACTTGCTAGCCACTGACTTGTCAATCAAGATGCTGGCTTGGTGAGAAGCGATGCTCACATGGTGCCTCGGAAGATGGGAGCTGCTCTCCCTCCCTTACCTCCCAGCTTGGGGCCAAAAGAGGCTCTACTACCTGTTCCCAGGTGCCCACTACTCTGGACCACACTCCATCGGCCCCTGGGCTCCCTCTCTAGTCCAGCCTGAGGATCCAGGCTGAGCAAATCTCTGCTCCTATTCCCCAATCAAACCCTCTGAACCCCAGACCTAATGAGGTAATTCATGCTAAAGAGCACTGGTGAGTGATGACAACTTCATGTGTCCTACCAGAAGGCATCTACATTTTTTTTAAGATTTTATTTATTTATTCATGAGAGACAGAGAGAAAGAAAGAGAGGCAGAGACACAGGCAGAGGGAGAAGTAGGCTCCATGCAGGGAGCCTGATGCGGGACTCGAGCCCGGGACCCCAGGATCACCCCGGGCTGAAGGCAGGTGCTAAACCGCTGAGCCACCCAGGGATCCTGGGATCTACATTTTAACCGGGCTGCACCTTCTTTAGAAGCCAAGGGCTCTTGGTGGAATGTCAGGCACAGAGACCAACCAAGCAGACCATTTATATGAGCCAGGGGACCTGCCTTTCGCATGATCTAGCCACTCAGCCCGCTAGTCCATTGCCCCTCAGAGGCATCCTACTCCAGCCTTTGTGGATGATGGCGGCCTCATCCTATAACTTGGAAGAAGCCAGTCTGTGGCTTGGGTGATGTGCTAAAGTAGACAGAGGTTTTTCCACGTGGCATGTGGGGTGAGTTAGGCAAGTTGCTATAGCAACGTACTCCAGGATGCCAAACAGGATGACACAGAGAAGGGGCTCCTGCCTCTGCAGCTGGGGCTGACAGCTTTCTTCCTCCAGCAGCATCACCAGGCTATCAGAAATCCTGACCCTGCAGATTTCCTGGGTCTACTTCTTTGCAGATTGGGAGAATTGTGCCTCAGGAAGGTCTTGGAAAAAAAAACATAAAATGAGCTAGTGGGTGCAGATCCTGATGAGCATTCCCATATGTTCATTCTATCAAGAGGGGGGCCAGATGAGGCTTAGCAGCCCTGCCAAGGGGGTTATGTCCATTAGATAGATGGAGAAATTGAGGCTTTTCAAGGTTTTCCCAAGGTCACATGGGAACTCAGGGGCAGGTCTTCTGGCCAAAGAGGAGGTTAAGAATCTAATCTGCTACACCTAATTTAAGGAGCAACCAATGCTTCAGCCAAAGGAATGAAGTTCTAATGGTAGAATTTCTATATCTCTGGTAGGCAAGTGAGGTAAGATCATTGAAGTCATTCCCTATAGACATCTGGGTGTGTCCCCAGTCTCCACAGTTCTCCCTCTCAGCCTGGCCACCCCCAGAACCTCAGACCACTGCCTCCTCCTCCTGCCAGAAAGGTCACAAAGCAATGCCCATCTTCCCTTCCTTTACCAGAATTTGTCCTTCCCTGGAGGTGATAGCCCCTCAGATCCAGTAATTGGTGGCAATCATAAAGTCCCATAAATAATCTGTAGATAGGGCTCTTCTCTGAGTTTATTTATACCATTTTCCACACCTACAGGACCAGCTACATAATCTATGGAGCCCAGTACAAAATGAAAACATAGGGCTCCTTGTTTAAAAAGATGAAGAATTCCAGGATGGCCACAGCAGAGCATTAGACCAAGCGAAACCCCTTCTGAGTGTCAGGCCCTGAGCAATTGCACAGGTTGCACACCCAAGAAGCCAGCATTTCCAGATGGGGCCCAGGTAAAGCCCAAGTGAAGCCCAGGTGGGATGGGAAAGGATGCTCCATCAGGAAGAGGGACCTGTAGGCAAAGCAGGAGGGCCCTGGGAGCTCCCTGAGGCTCCAGCCCAGCTCAGGTGTATTGTCTCTCTTGTTTACATCCATCAGATTTTTCTCAGCAGCAGCCAGAGTAAAGCTAAAACACAAAGTAGTGTGACTCTCCTGCTAAGAACCTTCAGTGGCTCCCTATTGCCATTAGGTCGAGTCCAGACTGTAATAGAGCTAACCAGATCCTGAGGAGCCAGCCCTGGTCTGTGCTCAGGACTCACCTCGAGCATCACATGCACCCATACCTGCACACTCCTATAGCACCCCCACCAGACTGAGCTTCTTAGATTTTCTGACACACCAGCTCTCTCTGGCCTCACTCATGTGGTTCCTTAGTTCCCATCCCCCTCCTCCTTTCTCCTGGCTGCCTGTTACTCATTCTTTGGGTCTCTACTGGGGCACCAATTCCTCCTGCAGCCTCACCTTACCCCCGCAATCTGACCTCGGAGACCCATACGATCTCAAGACACCCTGCACTTCATGCACCACACAGTATTGCCATTGCTTGAACACCTTCCCCCACTGGACTGAGGGCCCCTGTGTCCCCTGCCCTCACACAGTGTCATAGCAGGTGCTTGGTTCATATGTATCAAATATGGAAGCACCGCCTCTCCAAGGAAACAGATATGTAAGGGCAAGATAGATGTCTTCCGTTTCTCTGCACATGATTCCCCCACACACAACCCCCCGCCCCAGGAGGTCCTAACACAGTAGCCTGTATGAGCCAGACCCCGTGCTAGGCTCTAGTGAGTAAAAGACAGGAGATGCATCCTGTCCTTCAATGGGTTTATGTGCAGTGAGATGGAGGAAGAGGAGTGATGTCACTGGCCTGAGCAGAAGAGGTTGGAGGAGGGGAAGTCAAGTCTGATCTAGACAGGTCGACCTCATGGGGCTCTTGGGGCAGGTGGAGAGGGCCCCCAGGCAGCTGGAAAGGTTGGCTGGGAGCTTGGAAGGGTGTCCATATCCCGAGAGCTTTGACTGGGAGCCGCTCACATAATCGTGCTTAGTGACACACAGGCCCCAAGTGAGACGGAGCACCCGCAGATGGGGCCTCCCACCTTCCATCCCCTTCCCGGGCCCAGAAGCAGTGATTCATGCCCCAAACTTAAAGAGAACCCAGATTTTTATTTTAAAAGCCTTTCAGAGCAGAAGAAACCAAGGAGAGGGCCAGGCCAGACCACAAGCCAAGCATCAGCTGTGGAATGTGCTTGCTGCTGACGGTGAGGCCAGCCAGGGGCAGAGACGCTGGCAGGCTGGGGAAGAGGCCTCACCGATGGTCCCGAATGTAGCCACATTGTCACCAAGATCATCCCGGCTCTTTTCTCTTTTCAGCTGCCTTCTAGCTCATCCTAAGACTCGCTCTCCCCCGCCACACCCCAGCCTAGAGAGTTCCACTGGTCCCACATCACCCGCGCTCTGAAAGCTCCGGGCTGCCCTCCGCCTACCCATCTCCACTCATTCAGCCTGGAGGACTGAGCCCAGGAGAAGGGCAGGGGCCCGGGGGGGCCACTGGGGGGCACCCAGAAAGGCTCCCATGGCTTGTGGCAACAGCCACCTGACTGGTCTCCTGGCATCCGCCTTGTCCCTCGAGGGGACAGTTGGCCAAGGGATGCGGCTAGAATGTAGGTCAGATCATGTCACGTCCCTG
This sequence comes from Vulpes lagopus, assembly GCF_018345385.1. Classification (NCBI taxonomy): domain Eukaryota; kingdom Metazoa; phylum Chordata; class Mammalia; order Carnivora; family Canidae; genus Vulpes; species Vulpes lagopus. The sequence goes on from NC_054825.1 coordinate 49,300,272, forward strand.
CTCTGCCCCAGGCCCTCCAGGGCTCGCTTCTTCCTCTGAGTAAGAGGCCCCTTGTGATCTGGCTTCCCCTGCCTTCCTGACCTCATCCTCGACTCCTCCCCCACTTGCTCCTTCTGCTCCACCTCCACAGTCTCTGGAAGGTTCTTGCACGCACCGAGCATCTTAGGCTTTGCACTTGCCCTTCCTTCTGCCCGGAATGCTCCTCACCAAAGGGCTTCTGTCTCTTCCTTCAGGCTTTCACCCCAACACCACCCTCCCATGGAGGCCTTTGGTGGCACCCCCAGTGAAACGTTCAACCTCCCCCTGTGTGCTCCTGCCGACAAGAACACCCTTCCCTGCCTCAACCTCTCCGAGGCTATTTCTCATCCGTTAATTGTTACCTACATAACAGTTTCTCCACCTTGTCTATGGTCTGTCTCCTCCAACAGGATGTAATCATGAGAGCAAGGATTCTCCTATGCTGTGTTTTGCTGTAGCCTGAGCTCCAGAGCAGTGTCTGGTGGAGGAGGCAAGCCACAAATAATTGGAATTATGAATGGAATGAATGAACTAATCAATGAAGACTCGCCCAGCGCCCCTCCCCCGCCCCCATCACCTGAAATCCCCTCAATGAGTCCCTTCCGAGGTTACAATCACTCTCTTTCCAATCACCTGCCTTAGAAGGCCAGGCCCCTGGGTAGGGCGCTCCACCTGACCCTCCCAAGGCCATTTGTTATCCTGTTAAAAGCTTTCCTTCCAGGGGCACCCGAGTGGCTCAGCAGTTGAGCAGCTGCCTTCAGGTCCGGTGGTGATCCCGGGGTCCTGGGGTCCTGGGGTCCTGGGAGCTCCCAGCAGGGAGCCTGCTTTTCCTTCTGCCTATGTCTCTGCCTCTCTGTGTGTGTCTGGTGAATAAATAAAATCCTTAAAAATAAATAAAAGCTTTCTTTCCAGACAAGAACAGGCCAGTGGCATTCGTAGGAGGGCTGGCCAAGGAGGTTGAAGAGGGCCTGTTCAAGGGAGGAGGGCCTTGAAAGGGGCCCAGCAGTTCACAGTAGGCAGCCCAGGTCGGCCCAGCTGGCCCCGTGCTGTTCAGCATTATTACTGTGACTCCAGCAGGACACGAGGAGACCTGGGAAAGGCCTTGTTTCTACACAGTACAAACCCACGTATATGATGGGACTTCCCAGGAAACAAGGCGGGTGGAGGACAAGTTCAAAATGCTTCATTTCCCACAAAAGGGTGGTGATTCAGACATCATCCATGTACCGCAGGATGCGACCATGTCATTTAGTCCCCGAGGAGGAGCTGGAAGTGCTCAGAGAAGATGGCAGGGACTTAACAGTAGACCCCAGGTTACGGTTCAATCCCTGGGCACCACTAGACCAGAATGCCCCCCGGGGGGCTTGGGAGGTGCCACGGAACCCATTGTACAAGTGGAGACACTGAGTCTGAGCCCAATGAGGTTCATATAAGGGGCACGTTGCAGTGACTTGGGGTGTGAGTTCTGGCCCTGACACTTAGGAAGCATGTGACCTTGAGCAAGTCCCTTCTTCTCTTTAGAATGTGTGATGGAAATTGTAATGCCTCCCAGGTAGGGTTAGTATGAAAAGTTAGAAGTGATACCGACTATCCCAAAATGTCTGGCCTGGATGAGTTGCTGAGTAAAGGTTCCTGTATTATATTTAACAATATCGATACATTCATCAAGGGCTTCTGTGAATCAGGCTTTGTTCCAAGCACTCATCTTCTCAATAATCCTGTTAAAGGAGTGCTGTTTAAGTAGCTTGTCCAAGATCACCCAGGATATAAAGTCACAGCCTGGGATTTGAACCCAAGGCAGCCTGACTCCAGTGACTGCAATCCCGAGAGGTTTATGTGACTTGCCCAAGGTCACACAACCACCACCAAACAAGAGAACCAGGATCCAAACCCAGGTTGGATCATTTCAGAGCCCACCTCTTTCCTTCTTTCCGTGTACCGCCCACATGACTTTGGCCGTGTCTGTGCAACACGCCGACTGTTTTCACTTAATAATGTTCTCTAAATTGACTTTAAATCAGTTTAATTTTGTATTTACCCCAATCCTGAGCAATAATTGCTATGAAACCTAAGCTTTCATTGGCTCATAACTTTTTAATACCCATTAAATAAAAGCATGAGTAGTCAAGCTGTAAAGTTCACTCTTGTCCCAAGTAAACGTTTCTCACCCACGACGCCATGGGGGCCACTGGGTTATACTGTGCAGTGCTCAGGAAGGACAGATGCCCCTGTCCCTACTCATGCAGAGCTGAAGTGGGACCAGGTTAGGTTTGACTGGGGATTTTTATGAAACAGATCTGGACTCTGTTCATCTGTGGCATGATTTGCCCTGGCTCTCTCACCTTGGAGGTTTGATCAAGGCTTTGTCAAGGGCCAGGACCCCATGGTGTTCTCTGGGAGGAGTCTAGAGGAGCTGGCAGGTGTGTCCAGGCACAGGAGTGGCTGTTTGCCCTTATGCTCAGCCCACCCCAGGGCTTCTGCAGGGCTGCTTGACTTGGGCTGCTTGACTTGGCAGAGCCCCCCCTGGGCTGGTCCCCACTGCTGATGGGGATGGGCCAGGGAAGAGGGGTCTACCCAGGGGGCCCTACTCATGAAGGAGAAGGGAGCTTTATGTGGAACCAGAGCCCAGGTCAAAGCTTTGCTGAGCATGGGGCTAGTCTGGAATTGGTGCAGGGATGGGTGAGGGGGGGCGGGGAGGTGGGATGTGGCAGGGGAGCAAGAAACCACAGAGGGGACAGTCCAAATAAATCTTTGGCCCCCGTGAAAGAAGAGGAAACCCCCAGTCCTTTCCAAACCAAGTGTCCTTAGTAGATGTAGATTAATATACAGAAGAACTTGATGCTTCTGCTTCTCTGGGCTCTAGGAGCTCCAGAGTGACCTCCTCTTCCAGTACCCTCCTGGGCCACGGCCAAAGTGGCATCTCGGTGGGCTTCTCTATTTAGCAGCAGTACCTCCACTCTCTACAAGGTTGCCTGGCCCCTGGGGCAGCAGGCACTGTTCACCGGCTTCTCTCTTACTCCGTCCTCCTTTACATAGCATCACACCATCCTCCCAGTGCCAACACACACCCTGCTCAGGGGGGTGACATTACCTCAGGCAGGTCACACCAGCCAGCACCCCCTTTTCTCCCAACTGTGGCTCTGCTCAGCCCGCTGGACAGTAGAACAAGCGTGAACTAATTCACACAGAGGGGTTCATGGCTGATAGAGCATTAGGCTTACCCCACTCCTTACTGATTATTTAGGAGAGGCTGCTGGAAACCAGCTGTGACTTGGCCCAAATGGACCAGTCTGAACCAACCCTGAGTGTTACAGATGTGGAAACCAACCCCTAGGGCTGGATTACAACTCTCACTCCCCCTCTGAGTCAGAGGTAATGAAGAAGCCTTGGCCCGCAGGTGATGACCTCTGAGCAAGTTCAGGCTCTAGTATTAAACTTGAATGAGCATATATCCTCTTGAGCCTTCCATTCAGTCACTTCTAAAGTAAGTGTTTGGTCTCCATGATGCTAACAGCTCCTAGAGGGCTCTTCTTTCATGCTCCTGTGACCAGTTCTGAGCCGGAAGGTCACCTTTGACTATAAAGGCCACATGTAACATGGGAAAGTTGACAACAGGGACTCTATTTTTAAAGAACTGGGTCGAGAGCGTGGGTAGCCCTTCCTTATCCACAGGTCCCTGAGCAGTCCTGGGCCTCAGGGGTCTCTTACAAGGCCTCATTACCAAGTATCTGCCTGAGAAGAAACTTGGAGCCTGAATATCCCAGACAAGTGGCCATCCTTGGCTTGCATCCCTCCAGTGACAGAGAGTTCACCACCTCATAAAGCAGGCCTTTGTTTTCCCGCAAAGACAGATAGAATCATGAACCCTTGACTCTACTGAAGACCTAAAAGTGACAATAGACATTTGAGATCATTTTGAAACCATAAGGAACTGACATATGCCAAAACCCAAAGGGCTTCTGGGAACTGAAACTCTTCCACTCCCTGGTATCCTCCATCTCCGTCAAGCCTAGCCAAGAGCATCCAGCTTAACTTGGGTTCTGCTGGGTCTGTGTTGAGCTTGTGCAGCCAGAGAACTTTTCAGATGGGTGTGGGTGCGTCCACTATAGGGCGGGCCCTGCAGGCTTGGGAGGGAAGGCCCCCACAATTCCTTTTTTTAGTTTGTATTCAAAGACCAGGGCAGACAGGCACAGCAGTTCTCTGGGTCCCGCTGCTCTGCTTCCTCTCCTCCGAGGGAAAGCCCTGCCACAAATTGCATATCCTAAGCCTTGTCTTGCTCTTACTTTGCCCAAACACTCCCTGGGCTGGGGCTAACTCTGGATGCACAGGGCTCTTGATCCCCACACCCATGACAAGCAGGAAATAATCTTAGGAACTGGAAAACCAAAACCAAACTGTCTGAGCTCTTTGAGCTGGTTAGTATGTCAGGAAAGGGAGGAACTCACTGTCCAATTCAGCTCCCTTTGAAATGGCCAGTGGCCAGGATCAGAGTGGGCAGGGCCGCCACGTACAGCTGTGCAGACTGTACACTGCATAACCCAATCGACTGTAGTGTAAACAGCTCCCTCTGCAGTAGTGGGCGCAGTGCAGTGACTGGGGGACTGGAGGGGGCAAAGTGGCAACAGGGTACACCGTCAGGCTTCGTTAAATCCTACACAGGGACTTTGAGATAGAGCATCCAGTCCCGTGTGTGCCTTTCACAGACAAGAGAGCAGGTTCAGGAAGGAGGAGAAACTTGTCCAAGTTGTGAAACAAGTTAAAAGCTGTGCCGGGATTAGAACCAGAGCTTCTGGAGCCAAATTCAGTACTCTGAAGTTTTCTCCCTCTCTGCAGCTCCAAGTCTCACATTTCCCTCCTACTCCTTGTTGGCAGGTTAGAGTATGAGACTCTTGGAGGCCTGAATGCTTTTATTCCTTTTTCTCCGCCCCCCCCCCCCCATCTCTTTTAACAAATGCATAGTGAGTACTTGCTGCATCCTAGGCATTGCTCCAGATGCTGTGGATAAGGTAGGGAGACAGACTGACACGGTCCCTTCCAGGAGAGTGCTGATAAATGTTTAACAACTAGTTCTGGCTCCTGGGATGAGATGGGAAGAGTCCCTATTTGTAGCATTTGCCCAACGCCGTGGTGTAAATCCTCCCACTGTGGTCAGTTAAAAGCCACCACCATGACATCACCAAAAGGGAAGATCGTACACATTCAGCTCTCTGTGTGCCTCACCAGCACACCACTGGTCCCTTTCCTTGTGGAACTGAAACCCCAGGGGGAGAGGAGACCGTGTCCAAGGGAGCAAATAGCTCTTATAACCGACTATAATTATCTTTATTCATAACAGACATAAGGAAGATGCTTTGAGGGAGAAAAATGGTTCTCTATAGCATGAAGCTCGAGGAGCAGGAAGGAGGAAGCGATGAGGATGGTGATACAAGGACACACAGAGCCTGTGGGGCCCGGGGGAGCCCTGGAGTAAGGCCTGGAATCTACCCTACAGGCAATGGGAGGACCTGGGAAGGTTTTCAGCAGGAGAGTGCCAGGATCACTCTAACTGCCAGGGAAGAGTGTAGCTGGGAGCAAAAGTAGAAGTGAGGGACCTATCAGAAGGCTGTCACAAAGGTCCAGGCACCATGCGAATGACTTGGTGTGGGTGGCATCAGAGGAAATGGGGAAGAGGGGACACATTCCAGAAGCACCAAGGGGGTGGAGCCTGCAGGATTTGCTCACAGGAGGTGAAGAAAAATCCTGAGGACCAACCTCCAAGCCTCTGACTCTGAGCAGTCAGGTGGCTGGTAACTCTAGGCCCTGAAATGGGGAGCCTTGGGGAAAGCCTGTCGGGGAGGAAAAACCGAAGGCAACTTTTTGATTGTGTGAAGCACGATGCCAGGAGACATCCGAATAAAAATGTCTGCGGGGAGCTGGGCATTGACTGTGGGGGGTCACAGGGCAGGTCTGGGCTGGACTGGTGTGATCTAGCGGGTGGGGGGGGGAGTGGAGTGGGGGTGGGATCCCAGGACCCTGGGCCACTTTGGGATGAGTAGAGAAAGGTGAGAGCCCAAGGCCCACATTCTTGGGGGTCGTACAGGCGTATTTTGGGGTCACATCTCTTGACTCTGGTCTTCCAGGCAGCTTGAGGTGTGTGCACTGGGGGGAAAGGGTTAGTGGACCGAGGCTCTATTGTACTTAAATGAACTTGCAATGCAGTAATTTGTAATACCGACACTGGTGTGTTTTTATATCTCTGTCACAGCAGTTTTTGAAAACCTAAGGAAAGAAGTTCATTTTGATCACTTTCTCTGGCCAGAAAAGGGAGTAAGTGATGTAAGGCAGGAAAATGCATTGGCTTTCATGAAATTGTGACTCTTACTCCCGAAGGAGGCGATCCACGTGTTGCCTGAAGGCCCGAGCTGGGTGTCCAAGGCTGGGAGCGAAAACAATGTTAATTACAGCAAATTTCAGTTCGGTGTTTGCTGTTTTCAATTTTTAGGCCTGTTTTTCATGAGCTTGACATCTGCTTAACCAGCACATTGGCAAACTCCAGATTTCTCAAAAAAAAAATAAAAAATAAAAAGGAGAGCCCTGGCGCTCGCCAGCACTGGCTCCTTCTCTCCATCTCCCCTTTCTGGATGCTTATGCAACAGTCTCGGTGTCAGCCCCAGCAAGCTGTTTGGTCTCCTCCAGAACCCCCAGTGGCGAGGCCTCACCACTCCATACAGGCACCTAACCCGTGTCTGGTGGCTTCTGATTTAGGGGATTGATTTGTGACAAGTCACATGGCAGCAAGCACCAACCAGCACACTGTGGGAGTAGGAGAGAGAACAGCTGAGCTTTTGGATGAGACCAGCAGGCTGGAATAGGGGAGAGAGGTAGACCGGCCGGGGCAGAGAGGCTCGGAGGCTGTGGGCACCCGGCGTGTAGCATGACGGCAGAGCAGAGTCTGGGTGGCGAGAGCTGAGGGTGCATTGAGAAGGGGGTGGGCACAGCCAAGGCTGCCCAGGGTCCCATCAAGCGTAGGTCCTTCTTAGATGACTATCAAGATAATTCAATAAGCTCCGTGCTCATAATTCAATAAGCTCCGTGCTCATCCATTCATGAGTTCATTCATGACTTTGTTCAGTCAACTTTATTGAGATCCTGTTGTGTTCCAGACACTGTGCAGGGCACAAGGCTGAAGAGGGACAGAAGCCCCCCTCGACTTGGTGATAGTGGCCTCCCTTTTGGCACCAAAGGTTGGGTTAGCACAGGGGTTCTGCAGTGTCTCAACCCAAGTGAAAACTTCAAAAACAGAGCTATCTCTGGTCCAGGAATGTGGGGGCGGGGGGTGGCATCCCCTTTGGGCATGAGTAGAGGGTCTCACCCAACCCCACCCTGCCTGTTCTCCGAGCACGGACACAGCTGACCTGGAAGGGACACTCGACAGGGGTCAAGGATGTGTCACCTGGGAAGCAGGCAGGCAAGGCACTCGGAGCCTTCACTTCCCCGCCTGTCCAGTGGGGATCAAATCCCTAATCACGTGTTAGGGTTCAATGAAATACTGTCTTGAGACACCTGGCCCGTCCCTGGCATTTGGTATGGGTGCTCCGAGAGTGGCAGCCGAATCCCACTAGGAGATGTCAGAGAAGGAGTGGAACGAGAGCGCTGCCTTGGGATCTCTGCTCTAAACATGTGCCACCAGCTAGATGACCTTGGTCACAGCGGGCAACCTCCTGAGTCTCCAATTCCCCTTGGTGGGAGAGGCCCAAGCCCACCCTTGGCGTGTGTGCTCACTTCGTGTTTGTTGAGTGACTGCTGCTTGAAACACTAGGCACCAAGGGCTTGCTTCCTGCCCCTGGACTCTCCACCACAGGGAGGCAACGGGGAGCAAAGCGGGGGGAGGCGAGAGCGGCCGGATTCCTTCACTGTACCTGCGGGGAAGCTGTCTGATTCTCGGGTGCCCTTTTTCATACATGCAACATCCACGAGGACGTGCAAGTACATATTGACCTGGGGCTCCTCCCTCTGCCAGATGAAGCAGGGGATGCAGGCTGTGGGCACGTGGTTCCCGGATGAGATCACTTCCCTGCGAGATTCCCCCCAAAAATGAGTGGTGTGCTCATTCCGTGGGGAGGGATGATGCACTTCCATGGAGCCTCCGCACGAAAGGCTCTCCCATCCCTTCTCTACTGGTCAGCAGGGAGGGATGACACTTCAGAGAGATGGCACCCATGTCCTCTGAGTGCTCTCCTTCCTCTGCACTCGGTCAGGTAAAATCACCCCTGCCTGTCATTACCACTCCGCAGCTTCTCCTCTCTGGCTAATGCCTTGGCTACGCATGCACGAGCATACGCTGGGCTCCCTCAGTGGGCCTGTTCTGACCTGCACCAGGGGATGGAGGGAGCCCAGGATTTGAGATTCTGTGCAGAAATAAGGTTCCCTCCTGCTGCTTCAGTGGAGGGAAGGAAAAGGAAGGTAGGGGGTTGGCTGGCTATACTAGTGGTCGGAGGAATATGAAGTAGGGTGGACTCCATAGTGCTTCTTTCCAAGCAAAAGGCAGTGGGATAATGACTGGTTAGCGGACCGCCATGAAGTCCATCCAGAAGGGCGGTCATTTGTAAAGGAGTAAGATGTGAGGAGTTGATCAGAGAAGATGGAGAACAGGTGGTCTTTTGTAAGAGTAAAGATCCAAGTTTGGGACATCTGAGTGGCTCAGTGGTTGAGTGTCTACCTTCGGCTCAGGTCATGATCCCGGGGTCCTGGGATCGAGTCCCGCATCAGCTCCCCACACAGAGCCTGCTTCTCCCTCTGCCTGTGTCTCTGCCCCTCTCTGTGTCTCTCATGAATAAATAAATGCATTTTTTAAAAAAATCAGCCAATCAGTGACAGAAGCCAGGGGAGAACTCAGGTCTCCTGACGCCCGGCGTCATTCTACTTACCGCAGCAGTCCTAGCTCTCAGGAGGTGGGCATTATGATCTGTTGGCCTTGGCGGTGGTCCTCCAGCCACTTCTCCCCAGTGAAGGGGTCATTGCTCCCACCCCTGGAGGAACCAGGGAAAGAGAAGCTTCAGCGCTTCCAAGGCCACTTAGCCATGTACTCAGGGAGTTACTGCACGAAGCATGGCATCCACAAGTTTGAAGTAAGACAAGTCCTAAGGGAGCCACGGTGCCCCTGCCACTTGCCCCAGATCTCCTCACTGGGGTTTTAGCAGCACTGTCCAGCGACGGGACCGGGCTGGGCTTTCCTGGAAAGGCGACCACATTGCCTGGACCCCCACCAACGCCACCCCTCTGACAGCTGGGCGGGTCCAGCAGCCGTAGCCAGGGAAGAGAGGTCCCAGGGCCTGATCTCCAGGGTTCAGGCAGGGCGAGGGAGTGGGGCCTGCAAACTCTAGAGCCCTATGTGACAGTTTTCTTCAGTCCTTCCCTTTGGCTCGGAAATGCAAAATATGATCACTTTTGCCTGGAGAGTTCCCCTTCCTAAATGTGTTTGGCTCCGGCCAACGTTAAGATGAGTTTGCATTCCTCCACACGGCTGGGCCTCCAACTCTAAATTGTTTGCAAAGACTCAATACAGATGCTCGCGTGCCGACAGCTGGAAGCAGGCTGTGTGTTTGCCCAAGAGAACCCTACTGACGTGTGCGGGGATGGGGCCTTACATGGCAGAGAGCAGAACTGGCTCGTTTTACAGGTGGGGAAACTGAGGCAGTGGTGACTCTCCGCAGATGCACAGCCAAGTTAGCGACAATTGTGAAATTAGAAGCCAGAGAGCACTGGCCTGGCCCAAAATTCTCTTGGCCTCACTTTGGGCTCTGCTGACCAGCTTACATGTCCAGTGGCCCACCCACATGACTGTTGACTCTGAAGACCGCACATCTTGTCTAACGACTTGTGTCCTCACTGCCCAGCATGGAACCTGAAGCATCGCAGACCCAAACAGACTTTTATTGAATTCAAGGACCAAAGAGGAAGGTCATGCAGAAGGGCAGGTGGTGAATAAAGATGAGCATGAGGAAGAGTTGGTGACCTTGCACCAATCCCCACCCCTCTCCTAGCCTTAGCTCTCTCACTTACGACAGTAAGGGGCTTAAGCCTGATCAGGTGGTTCTCAAACTATGTTCCAGGGCATGCTAGGATTCCCAGGGATTGTCTTAGGATTCTCCCTGGGGGATAAAGAGGTACTCCCTGGCTCCCCGCCCCTAACCCCACCTCAACCTCTCGTGTCTGCATTTCATGTGTAGGCTGGCTTCAAAAAAGTTGCACTTCACTGCAGGAAAATGATGCTAGGCAAGAAAAAAATTACTGGCAAGATCCCTCCTTGCTCAGAAAAAAAAATCTGAAGAAGTTACCCTTCCCTGATAACAGATTTACTACTCCTTTGGCCCAGTGTTCGAGTGTCTGGGGAGGCGGGTAGGGTTGGGGGACACGGTAATTGTTCATGAGCCCTGGCAACTGGGAGGAAAGGGAATGGGGTACAGGAGGGCCTTGGTGCTGTGGAGGGTCTGTGGCTGCTCAGATACTATATGGATCCCAGAATCGATGCTCAGGGTCTGTCTGCCTGTCCATCTGCTGTTCCTGTGTCTGCCATCCTGTGTCCTGATGAGGCACCATAGCACAGCTCTAAGGCTGAGTGCACGGCTCAGGTCATGATCTGCTGGCTGGGCCACACTGCTCCCTGACAGGCTAGGACCGGGTCTAGCCCTTCCTCACTCTGGCCTTCCCTGTGAGCCCTTGAGAAGGGAACGATCGGATTGCTACCCCAGAAACTGAATCCCCACAGATCCCCAGCCTCCCTCTCCTTATGTCTTTGTCAGTCACCCTGGAAAACCTTCCCTTCTCCTCCCTGACTGCCCATCCTTTAAGAGCCAGACCAGGGGCACCTGGATGGCTCAGTCAGTTGAGCATCTGCCTTGGTCTCAGGGCATGATCCCAGGGTCTGGGTTCGAGCTGTACGTTGGGCTCCCTGCTCAGTGGGGGTCTGCTTCTCCCTCTGCCTGCTGCTCCCTCTGCTTGTGTTCTCTCTATCAAATAAATAAATGAAGTCTTTAAAAAGAAAAGAGAGAGAGCTAGACCAAATCAGTTACCAATGGCTACAATAATGCCGCATGGCAAATAACCCCCAAAATCTGAGTGGCAGCCAATAATTAAGTAGTTCATGTGTCTGGTACCAACTTACCTAAACTAAGCTCACCTGAGTGGCTCTGCTGGTCTCCCTGGCCTTGCTCCTACATGCTGAGGACGGCTAATCTCAGCTGGGTTTGTCTAGGGCTGCTCAGCTCCAAATATCCTTCATCCTTTTCCTGGCATCAGTGGGCTAGCCTGAGTGAAATACTTCTCACATTGATGGCAAAAGTGCAAGTGAACAAATAGAAACAGAGCATCGTTAAGACCTCCGCTCCACTGGGAACTGGCTCACTTTAATTTCTGCCTCCTATGGCCCAGCCCAAAGTCAAGTGGGAATGCTTAGCAGTGTTTGTTATGTATTGTTGTTAGGCAGAGCTAAATGTTCGACTTCAGTTCAACACATTTTGCTGAGTACCTACTGTGTCCCAAACCCTGTGTTAGGCGAAGAAATAAATGGAACCCAGCCAGTCCTTGTCCTCTTATTGCTCAGACTCTCAGCCCTGGGAGAAGATGTAGGAAATTCACTCCACTCAGTGTATATAGGTTGAACCCCACACTTAACAAGTCTTCATGTGACACCTCCAGAAGTGGATGCACGGCCGACGGAGCTGCTGCCCGAGAGAAGCTTGGAGGCCAGTGTGATTTCCCTGTTGTTCGAGCAGTTACCCATGGGGGAAGGACTGCATACTTTCCCCACATGCCAGGGGCTCCCAAGAGCAGAGCCCAGATCCCCACCCTCCTGAGGGCTTCCTGAGGGAGTGTGTAGTTACTAGGTTTCCTATAAGGGCAGCGGGACCCCTTGGGGCTGGGTCCTCACTTCTCCCCAGAGCCAGAGGGCACCCCAAGCTGGGACCATCTTCTCTCTAGTATAGGCCTTCCCCCCTCACTAGTGCCTGTGACAGGGGCCAAGACTAGAGAGAGCCCTGGGGCCTTGCCAGCCATGCCCCCAAAGCTGGCATCGCCTTCTTAGATGCCTGATTTGAGACAACAGCCTCCAGGCAGAAGGGAAAGGTGGCTGGTGGCAGAACAAGAATCACTGTGCTTTTGTGCTCTGCCCAGGCAGAAGGGACAGCAGTGCAGACGGTGCAAAACAGCCAGGCATTGAATTCTCATTTCTGCCTCACTTTGAAAATGTGTTATTTTGTCTTCCCCGGAGGCAAGAGATCCACTTTACCGTTTCCTTTTGCTTTGAGTTAGTTTCTGGGTCTTTCCCTGCCCTCCTTCTCCATCTGTGTGGTTGGCTTTTAGACGTGAAGATTCTTGGGGCCCCAGTAAAACTGAAAAGAGGGAGACAGTCCGAGAGGGTTTGGGTTACATTTCCGCCTCCCTCGCCCCCCTCCCAGCTCATATCACCTAAGGAAAACAAAAGCGTTTGCTTACACAGTTGCATCTGCAGCCCAGAACAGGGCCCAGGGAGTGAGCCGAGGCTGGGGTCCAGGCACACGGAGGGAGGGCCGCTGAGAGGTGTTCACTCTCAGGCTCCCCTCTTGCTGTCACCACCAGTCTGGTGCTTTCAAGGTCCCTGGGACTCTGGCTGCACCCTTCTGGCATAGCTAGTCCCTCGTATTATACCTATTACGGTCAGGAATTCACCAATCAGCTCTCTAGTGAGCAGGATTTAGGGTGAGGGACCCAGGACTGGGGAGTTTTTAAGAAGCAAGGGGTGGGAGGAGGTCAGGTCGGGGTGAGAGCTCTAAGGTAAGGAATTCGAGAGCTGGGAGGCGGTGGGGCTGATGGGGGAGAGGAGGCTGGATGGAGGCTGGATGGAGGCAGGGGGCCCGGGCTGGACTGCTGAGGCCTCAGAGCACCTCCCTGCCATTCCTAGCTGTGTGACCCCAGCCTTTTCTCAGACAGAGCCTCCGTTTCTTTGCCTGTAAAAGGAGAAGAATATCATGTACTTACTTCAAAAGGGTATTGTGAGGATGAAATAGATTTAGAACAGTGTTTGGTACCTGGTGAATGCTATACATGGTGTTACCCTAATCTAAGTGGCAGGGGACTGTTAGTACCTAGATCTGAGAGCTAGGAGGTAAACTAAGGCAGGAAGAAGCCATCAGGTACTGGTTCTGCGAACAGATTCTCAGAAGGTGAGAACCCCAGCAGGCAAGTCTCCCTGCATCCTTCAGGCACAGGGTAGAGATAAAAAGCCACTCCTGGATGTGGCCCTGAATAGTGTGGACATGGGTAAGAGAGCAAGGCAGAGGTAGAAACTGCTCTGATCCAAGGAAGAGTGTGAAAGTCGCTATGAGCAACCAGAGGAAGGACCATGATGTAGCAAGGTGTCCTCAGACCTGGGCCTTGATATTCGAGAGGGAAAGGAAGGCCTTCTAGGGTGGATGAACAAGCATGGGCAAAGGCACTCTGGCAGCCTAGGGAATGGGGAATCTTGAGTCAATTCACTTCAACTAAGATGTATTGAGTGCTTCCCACGTGCCAGGCACTGCTGAGGGTTCGTTACTGCGTTCGGACTGGTAACCACCCTTCCAGGTGGGGGTTATTATTTCCATTTTATAGATGAGTAAACTGAGAACCAGAAAGAAGAAGTAAGTTACCCTGGGTCACCCATTAGTGAATAAATGCTGGAGCTGGGCTTCTAACAAGCTTTCCCTGAACTCAGAGGTCGTGCCCCCCTCTCCTTGCCTGGCCTCGCCTTTTCTCCTTCCATCCGCTCTAGGGACTCCTGCCCACCACCTTTGGATCGCCTTACCAATGTTTATGCATCACCTTTCCAAGCTGAGATCTCAGCTCCAGAAGCTTCCTGACGGCCACAGCCCACAACAATGGCCCTGTGGTCACTGCCTTGCACATACTCTCCACATGCCTCTCCCCAGCTGCTGGGCTCCCTACTCTCTTGTCATCTGGCTCACCCCTCAGCAGTGTTCGGGGCTAGCCCCTGGGCTGGGTGTTGGCTCCAGCAGTGAGTGAACAGACCCTGTCTAACCTTCACGGGGCTGCCATCCCCATGGGAAGAAGGGAGCGATCCAATGATGGAAATGACTGTGTCTAATTACTGTGATAAGTCACCAGTCACCTATTAGGGAGTACAAGAGGTGATGAGATCCTCAGGCCAGGCCTGGGGTAATCGGGGGTCAGGGAGGCTTTTGGGGGTGCAAGGGAGGTGTGGCATTTGTGCTGAGATTTGCTGGAGATATGAAGGTCATCTGAGAGGCTCATGTAGGGGAAGCGGCATGTGTAAAGGCCCCAGGGCAGGAGGAAGCAAGGGGATCTGGGGAGCAGAAAGGGGCCCCCGGTGACTGCCCTGCAGGAAGCCAGAGGAAAACTCACACAAGATGAGTCTGCAGAGGCTCCCAGGGCCTTGGGACTGCGTGAGGATTTGGGACAGGGCTGGGTGGGGGTGGGTGGGGGGAGCAGTGAAAAAGGATTGACACAGTGTAGACTCTTGGCAGCGACACTTAGGCTCCAGTGAGTGCTCCTCGTGGAGCTGTTGGTTGACCGCGTCCTGGCCAGCGTACCCCGGTGTTTGGGACTGGGACCGCCCCGCCTGGTAGCAAGGCAGTGGCCTTACCCTAGCCTGGAGGGGTGCTCAAGCTCAGTGCTGTGGCTTCCATCCCTTCTTGGGATTGACTGGCTGGTGCTTTTTCAAAAGACAGATAGGCTTCTGAAAAAGGGAGCAAGAGCTGATGTAGCTTTGGCCACAGGCCACAGGAGAGCAGCCCAAGTGTTGTGGATTCCCTGCTCCGTCCTCAATATCCAGGGCGGAGAAGCGGTGAGCTGCCCAGCCGGGCTCCGGGTGTCTCTGCAATCGGCCTGCTGATTCCCAACAAAAACAACTTTGTTTTGTTTTATTGGTACTTGGGGTTCATAAATCTCTGAGAATAGTGTGAAAGCCATCTCCCATCTGAGGAACAGGCCAGAGATCTTGTTGGGAGCTGAGGTCAGAGCATCGGGCTGGACATGACTTTTAGGAAATCCGTTCTCGGACTCCGTTTGGTCAGAAGCAAATGCCAGAGCCAGGGAAGAAACCAGCACTTTGTAACTGGTTGTTACTGTTTGTAAGCTGGCATTGATGCCCCAGTGCTGAGGGCTTTTGTCCTCTAACCTGCGACCAGTTTCACTCATCCTGTCCCCAGGAGTTTGAGGGTAGGGGTGTGGGGGAGACTGGACTGCTCCTAGACAGACCCTTAGGTGACGCCCGCCTTCTCTCCATGTGCTTCTCCCGGTAGACCCCAAAAGCAGAGGACGTGGCACCTGAGGGCAGAGGTCAGAGAAGACACTGCCTTCTCTGAAAAGAATAGTCCCTCCTCCATAGTGGGTCCTTCTTATGGTCCCCCAGGAGTAACACATCACCCCAGTGCCCTGAGCTATTTGATCTTGAACTTGCTCTCATCTCTCCCAGCTGAGTGATTTAGGGCAAATTATTTAACCTCCCAGAGGTACAGTACCCGTCTCACAGGGTTGGTGTGAGATTTAACTAATTAATGTGAAATTGATGGTTAGACACCCAGAATGTGCCTGGAACATCTCAGCACTCCGTAAATAGCCTTTTTTCCCCTCCTTTTCCTCATAGAGGAAAGAAGACATGTGACCCCCGGGTGGCTCCTGGTCCCCAACCACCCAATCAGCTGATCCCTACAACCATGCACCAAGGGCTAGATCTCTAACCAGGCTCGAAGGATGAGTGGTGAGGGTACAGCAGTGTCTCGTGCCACTTAGAGAACATGAGAATATTATCAGGGCACCTAGGTGGCTCAGTTGAACGTTTGCCATCAGCTCAGGTCATGGTCTCAGGGCCCCGGGATTAAGCCTGCATGTTTTGCCCCCCCCCCCAAGTAGGGAGTCTGCTTTTCCCTCTCTCTCTGCCCTTCATGCTTGCTTGCTCTCTATCTCTCAAATCAATGAATAAAATCTTTATTTTTTAAAAAAAGAATAATTTCGACTATCAGCCACATAACAAGAAACAGAAAAGTATCTAATATGTTTGTGATAAGTACCATCAGGAAAAATGAAGAAGGGGGATAGCGAGTGATGAGGTGGCCTAGTGGTGGACAAGATGACACTGGAACAGTGAGGCCAGGGACTTCAGGGGTGAGCCATGCGGACAACCAGGAGAAGAGCCTTCCAGGCAGAGGGAGGAACCGGGGCAAAGACGCTGAGCAGAAGGTGATCTGACGTGTTACAGGAGGGACAAGGCAAAGCATGGCTGAAGCAGAAGGATGGAGGGGGCGGACAGGAGATTAGGGGCAGAGGGAAGAGCATTGGGAAGGCGTTGGGGGTAGTCACGCAGGGCCTGCTGGGAAGGAGTCTGGCCCTGATTGAGTGGAGTGGAGACCTGGTGGAGGGCACGGGGCTGAGGGGTAACAGGATCTCACAGGTCTTGGAAGGACCTCTCTGGCCGTGTTCACACAAGACACACTGGTAGTGGGAAAGCCCCAAAGACACCATTGATGGCCTTCTTTTCCCCCTGTCCTCACCCTTCTGCAGGCCTGGAAGTGGTGGGTGGGTCCCAACAGCCCCAAGGTGCTTTCCTGTTATTCAGGGCCACCCCACCCACCCCCGCTGAGGTCAGATACAGAAAGAGGAGGACACGGGACCACCATAGGGTGTCTCCAGGGGTGCCAGGGAGCCAGATAAGGTGTTGCACACCATCAGGGAATGTGTGTGGCCTGTGCATGTAAATGTGTGTGTGTGTGCACCCGTGTGTGCAAGCATGTCTGTGTGTGCACACATGCACATGTGCGTGCGTGGGTGTGAGCATGTATGCGAGCATGTGTGTTCATTCCTGGCATGGGTTTGGAGTTCCTCATGTGCAACTCCACTTTTTCTACTTCTCTCTACCCCCCCCCGCCAACCGGCTCTGCACAGGGGACACTAGCATCCCTCCCTCCTCCATGGCATGCCCTTACTGGCAGAGAACCGGTGCTCCTTCATCCCCTGATGCTCACAGACTGGGGTCCTCCTCCCCAAGCCTGCCTGCTGCCAGCCAGGCCAATAAGTCTGTTCATGGGCCTTGTAACAAGCACTAAAGAATTAGGTACTCCTTTTCCCCCACCCCCACTCTGGGCCATGACACCAAATTCATGTGGCAGATTAGGAATCGTGAAGACAGGATTGGCGGCTACAAAGCAACTTGCCACTGTCCTCATCCACAGCAGGCACTGCGCATTGATCACAGTAGTCTTGCCCCCTGAGCACACACTTGACCTCAGAATTTTTCTTAACTCAGAGCTCCAGGCAGCATGAATAATCAATTGACATGGATAAGTGTGATAACATGCATCCCATATCCCTACTCTAAGGGGTTCCACTGTTCTCTCTGGAACTCTGATTCAATGACTCTAATGATGAAACAGTATCCATTTGCAGAGAAAATAAGAAAGTATGGAAGAAGCCACTTGGTTCCATACAGCCCAGAGTTCAGTGTCCATGGGAAGGAGAGTGGGGCGCTCAAGAGTACGAGCATCACGAAGTTGCCATGGAGGTCATATGGTGACATGTATATAGATGTTCTTTGAAATGTATAAAGTGCCCTACACAGGAGAGGGGTATTAATGACATTGTCTATCCTGTTCTATTCTATTCTACTGATTTTATTTCACTAATCTGAAAGTTTGGTCTGATGGTAGGATCCCGCCCCTGAAATCCCAGGCGTCTCAGGTTTGGTGTTCCTGTTAGTGATGACGTGTAAGGAGGCCAGATATGCCCTGAAACTTCCTCATGGAGGGAAGGAGTCAAAGAGCAGGCATCTGAGATCCTAGGTCTTGATGCTACCACTGATCTGCTGTGCATCCTTGGATAAGCCTCTTAATCTCTCTGGGGCTGAAACCCCCTCTGCCAAATGTGGATGACGCTTACTCATTCTCCCAAGGTCCTGTGAAGGAAAAGGATGGCAGATGTGAGGAGATCCAGAAACCCAGGCTGCCACACAGATATGAGTGGTTGTTTCTTGTGATTTGGCACAAGAATGCCAAAGGTTCAACACCAAGGCTCTCCAGCAGGTGGAATCGGCTAATTAACACATGACCTTACCAAACAGGGAAGACCTTAGAGGCCAGGGTGAAAGAGTTATGGGACTGTTTCTCTGCTTTGCATCAGCTGCCCCAGCCAAGCAGTGAACCCCACTGAAAGTGGGCAGAGGTTCACAAATTGGTTCAGAAGGTGGTAGTGAACCTGCAGAATTGGAGCTGTGGCCACTAGGACTCCAGGCTTGGGGGCAGGTGGGAAGTCATTTCCTCGACTCTTTAACAAGCAGAGATGAGACGAAAGAGGAGAGGGAGGGGCAGGAGGGAGAGGAGGAGGAGAAAGGAGGGAAAAGAGAGAACAAAATGGAAGAGGACAGAGGAACTAGAAGAAGCAAGATTAGAGGTAGGAGTGGTGGAGGAGGAAAGAAGTCTCCACCTCTACCATGAGATGGAGAGTTCTCGGAGGGAGGGACCTGGTCCTCCCAGTCAGACCTGGTCTGTCTAAGAGCAGGTTTTATGCCTCCCCTGTCAGATTGTGGCTCTCACAGGGCAGGAGCGTGGCCTTCTCCCAACAGATGATGGGCTCCATTTCTATGGGGGCTCCCCAAGGACAGGAAACATACTCTTCCCACAGCCAAGACCTGCCAGTGGGGCCCACGAAGCCACTGGGGCCCAAACCTCCACCTGCCTCACTATCCTCTTCTCCCCACCCCAGGGTTCACGGATACCTTCAACATGGACACCAGGAAGCCTCAAATCATCTCTGGCTCTAGAGCTGCCTTCTTTGGCTACACGGTACAGCAGCATGACATCGGCGGCAAGAAGTGGTGAGTGAGAGCTGCCCCCCCACCAAGCCCTGGGCCTCCCCATGCCTGGCCCCTCCACCAGCTGCCCAGAGTGGCCCTCCCACATAGACACCCCAACATCCAGGGACTTGAGTCCCTGTCCCAGCTGTATAGGGTCTGCCCCGGACTATGAAACCTCAAGCATTCCATATCAGGCCCTCAATCTTCTCATCTGAAAAATGGAAAAAAAACAGCCAAGTAGCAGGCTATGTGACAGCATAGGGAGCAGGCACCCTAGAACCAGTAGTTAGAACCATCTTTCTCTCATTTGCTTATTTTTTACTCTATTTTATTTTATATATTAATCATAGTTATTTTGAAGTCCTTGGCTAACTCCAATATCTGGATCATTTCTGGGTCTGCTTCTAGTGACTATTTCATCTTATGATTATGAGTTACTGTTTCCTGATTCTTTACCTGTTCAGTGATTTTTTTTGTTATACCCTATGTTGAACATTGTGAATGGTACACATTAGAGGCTATAGTTATGTTACCTTCCTTTAAAGAACAGCCAGGGCAGCCAGGGTAGCTCAGTGGTTTAGCACCGCCTTCAGCCCAGGGTGTGATCCTGGAGGCCTGGGATCAAGTCCCACATCGGGCTCCCTGCATGGAGCCTGCCTCTCCCTCTGCCTGTGTCTCTGCCTCTCTCTCTCTCTCTCTCAAGAATAAATAAATAAAATCTAATCTAAAAAAATTTTAAAAAATAACTATACATTTTGTTCTGATAGACAGTTAAAATACTGACAAAATCACCTAGATCTTACCATGGCTTGGCTTGGGCCTTGGTTACAGCAGATATCATCTTGTTTTGTTTTTACTCCTAGGCTGTGGTCTTTATTCCTGGGTATGGATTTTCTGAGATCTCAGCTGAAAGCCCACAGTATTCATTAAAGTCTCTCTGTTCAGACTGAGCATGTACTCCAGTATCTCCCAAGCACGGGATAGCCTCTAAAATCTCTTCCCCCCAGTGGCTCTCCTCTAGTAGATTTTCTAGAATCTCCCATTATGCATACACAGATTAGGATAGGAGTCAGCCAAGGATCCTCAGGAAAAATTTTAGCAGAGTTTTGGGGGCTCTTTCCCTGTGACTTTCTCCTTTCTACCTGCCCCCACCAGATCCTAGTTTCAGCCCCAATTCCAATAATTGTTTCCTCCACCCAGCAAGACTGCTGCTCTCTGGATTCTATTCCCCTGTGCCAAAATAAGGAAAATGCCTTCATGCAGAGAGCTAGGCTGAATGTGGGTTTAGCCGCTGTGCTTTCCTTTTCTCAAGTACCAAGCCCTTTGTTGATTGCCGTCCAGTGTCTGAAAATAGTTGTTCCAAGTGTTTTATGCAGCTTTTGTAGTTGGTTTATGGCTAGAATTGAAAGTCCTCTTTTATCTCTTTTGCCAACTGAGATTTTACTTCACATCCCTTCCCATGACTACATGAGTTGCCCCATAGAATTCCGTATTTTGTTTTTCTTTTTTTAAATTTTTTTATTTATTTATGATAGTCAGAGAGAGAGAGAGAGAGAGAGAGAGAGAGGCAGAGACACAGGCAGAGGGAGAAGCAAGCTCCATGCACCGGGAGCCCGACGTGGGATTTGATCCCGGGTCTCCAGGATTGTGCCCTGGGCCAAAGGGAGGCGCTAAACCACTGCGCCACCCAGGGATCCCCCGTATTTTGTTTTTCATACTGTTTATCAAACTGGATAGCCATTGCCTGTTTCATTGTCTTTTTTCTTAAAATAAGGGATACATTCCCTGGTAATTAGTAGATGGTTGAAAGAACATGCATGGAAAGGCTAAATGAAGGATTTAAACCTCTCTCAATCAGCCCAAATGTAAGATGCACAATATCCATATTTTGTACATGGTACGAAGGGTTAAGGATGAAATAGAACTGGCTTTGACAACATTGCATTTGTTTTAACTAATATTTGTTTATTAAGCTTCTGTTTATTACTAGACTCTGCAAAATATTAGTATGAGTAAAATATGGTTTCACTCTCAAATAACTCACAAACCATTTGAGGAGGCCACACTAACATCCTTGAACTAATTGAAAAATAATACAAGACAAAATACAAGCTGGTGTTAATTATGTTCGTCTCTGTGAGGCCACTTTCTCCATGAAGGTTTCCAGATCTTTCTCCTTGCCTAAAATGGCCTGAACCTTCCCAAGCCCTCTCTCTCGGGTGACAATCATTTCCTACCTTGTGTTGGGGTCACTTGGGCCTGTGGCGTACCTCCCCTACTGGACACCATCTGTATCTCCCTATGTCTGAGAGCCGCCAACATAGTGTCTTGCTCATAGAAGGAACTCAGCCAGAATTTGAAAGGAGAAATCCCTGTGCTTGGGGTCTCTGGGAAGGCTTCATAGAAGAGGGGCATTTGAGTGGGGTCTTAAAGGATGAGCCTACATGAGCAGAAAGGGAGGAGAGAATCTCATGGTTGCTAATCTCACGGGAGGGGAATGGTACTGCACTGCAGCCACTTGGCCTTGGCTTGTTTTCTGCCACAGTCAGGCTGGGAAAAACAGAGAGGCCTTGGAGTCCGAGGGAGCTGAACCTCATGCAGAAGGAGCAAGGGCACACGGGACCTTTCAGGAACCTGTCCTCATTGCAGGGACACCCTTGCTCATCCTACTTGCTTGCTTCCCTCTCTGCTTCTCCCCAAGTCCCCATTTTTCCTGTCCTGTAGGCAGCATCCCAAGAGTAGTATTCAGACATAAGTCCCTGTGGATGTTGATCATAGGAAAAGTGGTTGATGCCAGTGTCATTTGAGGGACGCTGGCTGGAAATTATGCAGGGGACGGCTCCAATGGTGCATGTTGATTCAACTCCATGCCAGGAGGCACCTCAAAGGGAAGACAAGTGCAAGTGGGGGTTTGCAGTCCAAAGACTGCCCCTTGGAGGGAGACCTTGGGAAAAGCTCTCTCTCTCCCTCCTTGCACCTCTATTTGCTCACGTATAAAATGGGTATGAACTTACCTATTTCGGGGTGCTAGGCAAGATCAAAGGATACCCCAAATGCAAATGTGTAAAGCAGGAAATGAGAGATTGAGGTGCTTGCAGCCAGCAAGCAGCTGGTTGCAACTTGGTTGAGAGTCTCCCTCTGACCCAGGCTCTTCCTGCCTTTCCAGCATGGACCCCGTCTCAGCCCTTTTGGCAGAACTGGCACACCTAGGTCTGTATCTCCTGGACCTGCAGTGAGGCCAGGGAGTCTGTTCCAAGGAGCTCCCCAGGAGATTCAAGCAGGGGGTGGGGTGCTCCTGAGGATCACAGGCTCTGCTGACAGCAGGGACATGCCAGTGGGGAGCAACGTCACTCCCCAACCCCCGCCCAAAGACCCCAGGCCCCAGCCCTGCCACAGAGAAGGACCCACACCTGTCTTCCACCACAGGCACTGATGAGGTCTGGCCCCCACTGACCAGGCCAGGGGGCCTCCTTGACCATCAAGGCCACCAGAGCTTGGTGTAAACAGCAGGAAGAGGAGGGGAAGGACCTGGTGGAGATGCCACTTTATTTTGTTAACCCTACACCTCTGGCCCATTTCGCCCCCAGCTCCAAACTCAAACTGGGCAACCAAAGCACCAGTGGACACCAGTGCTTCAGACATTCCGAACAGTTTTCCACATGCCTCGGTTTTAGTGACAACACCACTACTCACAGACACACAAAAAGAAGAGAAAACAAACTCCTCTGGTTCTGTGCATCCTCGGCCCCTGCTTTGAAAGCCCTTGTGTGTTTGCAGAGAAATTTAATCCATATGACTCTAATGCATGTACATTGAAATCATTAAATCAGTCGGTTTTTAAGGCCATTTGATGTCCAGAAGCTCCAGTGTAGGGTTTGTGGAGGGCCTCGCCAAGCCTTTGGTCCTCTGGAGCAGGAAGCTTCCTGGTGCTGAGAAAAAACAGAGCTGGGCCCCGCAAGTTTCCAGTTTGTCATTGAAGTTCTCACCCCTGGAGAGAGAAGCCTCAGCTCTCAGCAAGGCAGAGCATCTGGCTCTCTCCCCTCCGGGGCATTGGGAAGCCGGAGCTGGACAGCCCCAGTGGGCCCCACGAAGGGACTGCTTTGGAACTCACTTGGCTTTAAGAACAAGAGGGCAGGGTGAGTTCCCTGGGGTGCAGCTTCAAGGACATGAGCATCTTGTAATAGAAGGAGGCTTGTCCCCATTTTACAGGTGGGACAACTGAGAAAGGGCATAATTAGTAAGAGTCCAGGCTAGCTCTGGAGCCCGGATCTCATTAGGTCCAGAGGGGCCCAGAGCAGAAGCAGCCCCAGCCCAGAGGCCAGCTAGAGATGTGGGCTTCCTTGGGGGTGCCCCTCCCCACCAGCCACACTGCTGGCCCCATGAGAACCGAGGCAATGGTGTCCCCAGGACCCAACACCAGCAGATTCACATAAACATGCTGAGCCCAGCCAGGAAGGGAGGGCGGATGCTTACCAGGCTCCAGTCCCATGATAAATAGCAAGAGAGGGGCACACAGAAAGGATCACAAGGATTCACGTGAGGGAGAAAGTTCTAATTTAAGAGGCAGAGGGGCTTGGAAGAGGCTGTGGAGGAAGGCGCTTCCGGATGGGTAGGATTGCCACAGACAGAATGGACTTGGGTGAGAAGCATGTAACAGATGGAGGGAACAGCATGGGTTCAGAGGTGGAAAAGAAGAGGGAATATTTAGGGAAAGGATCCCATCCCACGTGGCTAGAGGAGAAGGTGCAGAAAGCAGAGCAGGGAGGCCAAAGGCTGGGAGGGCGAGGAGTACCCCGGAGCAAGGGGACTGTGTCTGAAGGCAATGGGGAGCCAATGGAGGTTTTAGGGCCGGAGAGTGGTTCATCAGAGATGCAACTTTTAGGGTGCTCAATCTGGCTACTATGTGGAGGAGGAAACTGAAGGAGGAGAGCCTGGAGGTGAGGAGGCTGGTGGGAAGGCTGTGGAAGTCTAGATAAGTGGAGGTCTTGAGGAAGGGACCTCCTTCGTGAGTGTCAGTAGTTCATTCATTCGTCGTTGAGAACCTGCTGTTAGGTGTTGAGAATTCAGTGGTGAACAAACTTGCAAAATCCCAACCCCAACGGAGCGCTTCTCCTAGTGGGATAAGAGGCGTGGCTAGTTTGCCCATCATCTGTGAGATGGTGATCCGGGCAATGGAGAAGCATTGGGCAGGCTAAGGGGGCTTACAGGTGGGGTTGGGGGGACGTGGGTGCTGTCACCTTCTGCAGGCCGCCAAGAAGGGCCTCAGTGTTACGGTGGCAGCAATCGGAGACTGGAAGGAAAGAGAATCTGAGATAATGATGGATACCTGAGAAAAGAGTATTCCAGGTGGAGGGAATGGCAAGTGCAAAGGCCCTGAGGTAGGAAGGGGCTTGGAATGTTCAAGGAACAATGCATGTGGCTGGAGTTGAGTGAGCTAGAGCAAGAACGGAAGGAGGCAGTTGAAACATGAGGACAAGTGAGGGTAGATCTTGCTGACTGGGAGGACAACGGAAAGGCAGGAAAGCAAAATCCAGCAACAGGAGACTGACTTCGGGGGAATAGGAACTAAGCTTTGGTCCCATTGGTTTGAAGTGTCCAAGGGTCATCAGGTGCAGGTGGCCAGCCGGCAGCAGGGGCCAGAGACCTTCAGCTTGGTGGGGAGATGAGGCCAAGACACAGATGTGCCCTGGGAGAACTACATTCACAGAGGAGCATTTAGAGAGAAGGAGGGGGCTGGGAAAGGACCCAAGGATGCCTGTGGGTGTGAGTGGGGAGGAAGGAGAGAGAACCACCAGAGGTGGGGGGCAGGAGGGGGTGCGCAGTGTCCCAGAGGGCAGAGGAGAGGAGGATTGGGAGACAGAGGGGGGTGGGGGGCAGCACCCTGAAGGCTTATCCCTGAGTGCCCCCAACCCTGAGAAGCAGCTGGGGGGGACCAGCTGGAGGCCCAGCTGGGGAGCTTGCAGCGCTGGGCAAACCCCACAGGACTGGAGCCCTTGTGACCGAGAGAAACACTCATGACGTGCCCTTATGCACACAAAGTGAGTCCCGAGCTCTCACGGGCACTCACCGTAACTTCTGCATTTGCTGCTCCAGAGCAAGCGGCTCTCAAACCTCAGCGGGCACCAGAGTCCCCTGGAAGGCTTGATCAATGGGGTTGCGGGGCCCCGCGTCCAGAGCTTCAGAGTCAGTAGGCCTGGGGTGGGATCTGAGAATTCACTTATCCAGCAGGTTCTCAGGTGCAGCTGTGTTGTTGGTCGGGGGGCCAGACTCTGAGAACCACAAACCCAGAGATTCCTATTCCCGGTATCTGAGGCTGATGACAACAGGCAGACATAAAATCACCTGAACACACCCGTGTTGGGGGTGCTGCTGGGGACTTTGGGAGCCCAAAGCCAGCTGGGGATGGGGCTGCAGGTGGGCTCGAGAAGCCCTGCTCACACCTCACTGTCATCCCCCATCATCCTCTTCTTTCTCTCAGCCCACCCTCTGCTGCCTTTTTTTTTTTTTAAGATTTTATTTATTTATTCATGAGAGACCCAGAGAGAGAGAGAGCCAGAGCCAGAGGCAGAGGGAAAAGCAGGCTCCCTCCAGGGAGCCCGATGTGGGATTCGATCCCAGGACCCCGGGAACCACGCCCTGAGCCAAAGGCAGACGCTCAACCACTGAGCCACCCAGACACCCCCTCTTCCTTCTCTTACCTTTCAATTTTCTTTTTTTCTTCTCTTTGCCCCATTTCCTCTTCCTAGTTTCTAGACTTCCCACTCTGTTCCTTACTAGGTGATATCTATTTCAACTAAATTCTAATTTAGGTGGGGGGTGCTGATTGGTTTACAGCACCTTTCTGCATGGACCTTCTCAGATAATAAGAGGCCCACTCATGACAGCATTTGGGGTTGACTGGAATAAATCCACAAAAGTTGAGTGTCAAGCCTAAGCCCCCCCCCGGGGGGGGGGGGCCTCTGTTCCTGCCATCTGTCTTCTTCCAGCCCCTGCATTTCTAGCCTCTCCCTTGTAGCCCCTGCCCTCCGGGTCACTGCAGGTCCCACAGCTGGCCCAGGTGTCCTGCCAGGGCACATGAATGAAGGCACACCGAGGTGGCTTTTCACCCAGGAGATGTCTGAGCTTCAGAGCCACACAGACCTTCGCTCCCTTCCCTGCTTAGTCACTTCCCAAGCTGTGGGAACGCAAGCACCTGCCAGCCACTTCCTGGACCTCAGTTCCTTCATCTGTGAGAGGAGCACCACGATGTGAGCCCAAAAGGGTTTTCATGAGGAAGAAATAGGGGACGGTGTGCGAGGTATTTATTGTGGGCAGATTTTGCTGGCCTTGGTTCCCTGCACTGGCCTCTCCTCCACAAAAGATACAGTGTCCAGGGAGAGGTTTCGAAGTAAAAGACTGTTGTTTGGGCCAAACATCAGGTTTACTCCAAATCCATCCCTCCTCCTTCGTGTGGGGTGCAGGCCGTCAGGCGTGGGGCAGCTTCAGCCTTCACTGCGTAGAAATCACATTGAGGAGGGCACCTGGGTGGTTCAGTGGCTGAGCACCTGCCTTCAGCTCAGGGCGTGATCCCAGGGTCCTGGGATCAAGTCCCTCATGGAGCTCCTTGCAGGGAGCCTGCTTCTCCCTCTGCCTGTGTCTCTGCCTCTCTCTGTGTGCCTCTCATGAATAAATAAATAAAATCTTAAAAAAATAATAAAATAAATTGCACCGAGGAGCGGCCTATAAGCTCTTCTCCTGGCTCGGGCTTCCAAGACCACAGTGCCCCCTGCTATTTTCTCCTGGAACAAATAAAATCTGGTACCATGACTCATTCTGGTTAAAGGATAAATCACTATAGAAGCAAAGCCCAGGGTAGAATGAAACCACCCAACGCACCAGAGAGAGGAAGAAAGAGAAAGAGAAAAACTGTGCTGGCGGGGAGATGTTGGCTCAGGGCCCCCCGGGGCTCAGCCACCCAGCAGACCCGGGCAGGCAGGCAGTGCCTGCACAAGCCGAGCATGAGCACAGGGGCTGGAGGAGTGGAAACCCAGGCCAATGTCCCCCCAGACAGGAGCAAGGGCCAACCTGGTCAACCTGAGAGGCATTAAGGCCGGTCCTCTAGGTCCCAGAACAACCTTAGTGCTGAGCTCAGAGAGGCAGGGAGCCAACTATTGCATGCTTTGAGGGTAAGTGGAAACATTGAAAGCAAAGTCTCCTGGTTACTAACCTCCATGAAAGAAAATAAATTTAATTCAGGCAGTTCAGGGAAGGCAGAGGGATTTGCCAACTCAGCATCTCCTCCACCCACCAACCGCCTTGCCCCAGGGGCCTAGGGACTCTCCCACCTGGCTCCTCCGCCTGCAGCCCTCCTTCTGGGGACCCCCAACGGCCTTCCTGGGTCCAGTGCAGGACAAGGAAGGAGGGCTCTTCATGTGAAGCGGAGAACAAAGCAATGCTGAAATTCACTCCATCTTGAGAATGGCTTTCTAGAATTTCAGAGGTTTGGATTTTTAAGACTGGTTCTTCGTGGCACCTTAGCACTTTACCTGCAATTCTCATACCTAACACCAGGAGGAGCCAGACAGCCCAGTCAGGGCTCCTCAGGCCCATCATCTAGGCTTCCCTTAGATGTTACCCCTGGGGCTAGACTATAAAATAAAATATGAAAGAACTCCTTATTGCAAACCACAATTGAAATAAACATGTTTTAAGGTTGTATTCAATTATAAAAGCAAGTCAGTGTGCTATACATGCTTTTTCTCACTAACCTCAGCTATGCTGGACCACTGCTTAACCTAAACTTTGCTTTCCCCAGGCTTGGATATGATACCTTCTTCTAGCTTTTCCTGACTATTTCGTGAAGAATCAAGGGCTCTTTGGGATTTCAAACTCTTTCAAATGGCTCGTCTTCTCTTCCACACACCTGCTTCCCTCAGACACACGGGCCAATGGCAATGCTTGTTCGTTGACTGGAGACCATCTCAACAAGGCTGCTGTTGCTTTCCGTGGAATCTCTAAATCCTTTCCACTTTCCCCCTTGAATCACTTATCCCTGGTTTAGCTGTGATGAGTCACCCTGAGCCAATAATGCAGATAGACATGGAGAGTTGTAAAAAAAAAAAAAAAAAAAAAAAAAAAAAGCCAATTAAGAGAAGTAGCAAAGGGCCACCAAAGGTAGGGCTCACCTTTGATTCGTCTTTGCTTGGCACATACCCACAGAAGGAGAAGGGGAGAATGGTTCTAGAAGTCAGGCTGTGACCTATCTAAGTCTCAGGGTAGTCCTAAGCTGGATGTTCTGGTGGTAAAGGACCTGGGGATGGTGGCCCCATATGACAAGAGGCTGAGGTATGAGGGCAGAGCCAGCTGCAGGGGAGTCAAGCCGGCAGCAGGTGGGTGGTGGAGAGGGGTCTGGGCCAATGCTGGGCACCTCACTTTGTAGCAGCACCTCGTCTCTGTACTGTCCCCTCTGCTTCTTTCTGACCACTGAGCCAGGGATTTTGTAGCCCAAGGGGGAGGATGGTTGCAACGATGTAATGACAGACTCTACTCGCCAGTGGTTCAAGTGAGTCTACAGGCTCCTTGCTTCTTCATGGCTTCTCCAATAATAATGCTGTAAGAAGAGCCATTACTCACAATCCAGAAGGGAGGGGGGGAAATGAATCTGAGCTTGAATCACACAGAAAGTACTTTGAAGGATTTTGCATAGCCAATAATTCCCTGTTGCAGTTCAGGGCTCCTTGGTGGGACATAGCATTGGCCTCTGTGTGCCCCACTCTCCTGTGCCCAGAGACAGGGAGAATGAGGCCAAGGAGCTGCTGTTTAGCCAGCTGGGTGACTTGGGTTAATGTCCGAGAAGCACCTAGCACAACCCCAGACACAAAATAAACTGTCCCAAACATTTATTTATGCATATGTTAGCTTATTTGCTTGTTCATACAAAATGCTTTGAAAGTTGATGTTTGTTAAGTAGTGTTTGTTAAGTTCTTGATTGGGCCTCTCGCCCAGAATTCCTATGTGTCCTGTTTCCCATGATCTCAAAGCCTGGTGATCACCTGATGATATAATCCAGGGGTTCCTCAAGTGGCAGAACAGAATTACCTGCAGAAAGTTTAAAAAGAATACCTATTCCTTAGCCCAGTCCAAGAGTGACAAAATCAGAACCTCTGGGGTAGGAATCCATGCTTCTAAACATCCCTACACAAGTCGGATGCCCAGCCGAGGTCCTGGAACCACTGATTTAAGGGGGCTGTGAGTTCTCGTGGATTTGTGTGTTAGCTCCTTTCCAGGCTTGCTTTGAGAGTGACCTTCAATGCCTGAACCCAAAGGGGTGGCCTATTGCAGGAATTTAGAGACACTGGAAAGTGGGGAGCAGAGAGGTTAATCTGATCAGGGTGGGGGGAATGCAATGATCCCCAAGGATGTAGGCATCTAACCATCTGTCTACACTGTGGGCCACTTTAAGTAGAGTTCTCTGCACAAGTGAGGGGAGAGGGATGGGAATTTGGTGTGTCGAGGAGTTGTGGGTGGGGAGGAAGAAGGAGGATGAATGGGGTGAGCCCACCAGAAGATGACCCCCTCTAAGCTCTGTGAAGGCAGGGACTTGTTTATCTCTCTGGGTCCATGGAAGCCTTTGCCACAGCAGGTGTATTAGAATCACACACATAAGCCTGGCACCATCAGGACTCAGCTGCCTTTCCGCCCAGTGGGCCCTGTCCCTCTTCCCTTGGGTGACACCTATCCACCTTGCAAGGCTCCATCTTGCAGTTGCCTGCTCCAGGAAGGCTTCCCAGATGGCTGAGCAAGTGCCCTTCCTCTGTGGCTCCGCTGCACCTGGGGTGCCTCTCCTAGCATTGCCCTCTACGCCAAAATCATCAGGTGCAGGCCTCTTGGCTCCCTCCAGATTAAGGGTGTGGACTGTGCTCCATTCAGCCTTCCATCCTCAGCACCCAGCTCATAGTAGGTGTTCAGAGACTCTTTCTTTAAACCGAATCTGCCTAAGCTCTCATTTGACAGGTGAGGACACAGGCCCAGAGAGGGCAGGCGGCTCACCCCAGGTCACTAGCCCTCCTGGGAGTAGAAAGGAATTAACTGTAAACGTGTCAACAGGCCCCAAACTAAAAGACAGCATCTGTTGTTTAGGCTCTTCTCCCTTAATGTCCATTACCCAAGTCCCGCTGCTGGAATGAGCAGCAGACACGGTGGGAACGAGTACCCCAGCTGTGCCTCGGCCTCCACCTGGAGGGTCTCACATTCTCTGCGCCTCGCTTTCTTCCTCACCTAGATGGGGATAAGTTCTTGTCCACTTGCCTCCCCTGGCCCTGGTGCAAAGCCATGAGCCGTTGGGTGCGGATGCTGCTCGCATTTTGAATATCACCATGCTGATGGTGAACCCCAGGAAGCAGGCTGGCCCAGGAGACAGAACAGGAGTTTCCACGACCACTGGCCCCGCCAGCAAGTAATCACTGAGGAGCTGTCAGACGGGCACATGCCACGACATTGGAACCATACATTCCACCGTGCAACATCTGCCCGACCTATGGGTGTGTTTAGGTTGCATTTTCAGAGGAGAGTTATTATAAAGCTAGGGGTTGAGAGAAACTCTGGGCATGACTTGGAAAAACAAGCAAGTTCATCGAACATTTTGAAAAGAGAAGGGGGATCCTCATGCTGCGCACTCAGGCTCTTGGAAGAGAAAGCAGACGGCAGCCACCTTCCCGGGAAGCACCAGCCCCGGGGAGGGGGGGTTCCAAAGTTGGTGGCCCACCCAGCTGTAGAGGGGGCCCAGAAGAGCTCAGCTCTGCTCCTAGCTACGCCCCAAGAAGCAGAGTGAAGACTTCAGCTTGTCTTCACAGAATGAGCAGCAGCCTCCAGCTGCCCATCTGCATATTCACTCAACAATTATTAAGCCTAGACGGTGTTCATGGTACTTTGACCAGTGCCAAAGGGGGAAATTAAAGGTGGATTTGGGTCTCCTCTCTCTCTCTGCTCTCTAGAAACAAATTATCTAAAGGGGGGGGGGGAGACAGGAGGATTAGAAACAAAGCTTCATGGGAAGTGAGAGAGAGCTTTCAGCTGAGAGATCACAGAAGAGGAGGCACTGAAGAGTGGATGAAAGGGGGGCAGGCTCAAGAGTTTGGAATCAGGGAACTGCCCTCGCAGAGGCGGGAAGGAGAATCCCAGGTCTGGTGAAAAATAGGACAAGTGGCCCTGTGAAACCGGCATCTGGGGGTGTGAAGGGGGGGTGGCGCTGAGCTCGACGGCACAGGCTAGCCACTCTGTTCTTTCCGGTCAGTGGGTCAGGTTCTCATTTTCCCTTCCAGCGGGCTGAGATTGTCCTCTGTGGTCACCTTCCCTCACTCTTCCCTCTTCTGCAACTTAGGAAAAAATGCTGTTTGGATGTCAGCTGAGGTGGACACAGAAGTTTCCAGGAACAAAGCGGAAAGCCAAGCTTGTGAAGTCAACAGCTGTGATGATGCTAGGCAAGCAGTCTCTGTGCCCAAGGCGACAGGGGCCGGCTCCAGGGCTCGCCTACACAGGAACAGACGCGGGCTCTGGACCCACCGCTTGCACTGCCCCATGTGGCTACTTGTGCTTGGAGCCTTGCTTATTCATTAGTAGTGATGAAGGGCTGCACGTCCAAGCTCTGGCCATACCCCCAGCAAGCAGCCGCTCCTTGGCTAGCCCTGTTGGAAGTAGGGTCCACCGTCCGAAAGATCCAGGGAAGAGGGCCTGTCCTGAGCTCTTTGGGCAAGAGATTTCAGCAGCCTGGTACCCAGGCTGGGGGGACGTGGGCTCTAGGGATCCTTTCCCTTTGACCCTTAGGGCTCCCTACCCCGTGGGAGGGAGCACAGGTCAGAGGGGGTCAGAGTGGGACCCAGGACAGGGGCCCAGGGACCAGGTCTGACTGCAGCGTTGATATACACTGACATGGAAAATTGTTCGAATATAAAATAATTAATTGGAAAGAGTGCACTACAGAACCATGTATGTAGAATATTCCATTTTTCAAGTTCGCTCCGTAAATGCCTGGAAGGCTTTCTGCACCCCTGTTGCTGGCGGTAGTTATCTCCTTTGCACGGTTCTGCGCTATGAACATTAGGCAGCAAGCATGCTTCACTTAAGTGTTAAAGCAGGTATTTCTTGTGTGTTTTCTTGTGACCAAAAGAAACAAAGCAAATTTTTTAAAGAAACCATTTCCTGGACCGTTGCTGGACTCCTGAGAAAGGTTGCCGTGGTCATGATCCCCAGATGTAGTAAAAATTCCTGGGACACACGTGCTTTTTCACATGTCCAAAGGGCCTCATTTCTGCTTCCTGCCTGAACATCTGGGAGCTTCTAAGAATAGATTCCTAGGCCCTGTCCCCAGCTGGCTGAATTAGAACCTTCTGGAGGTGAGGCCCAGGAACTTGTACTGGTAACTATCCAGGTGATTCTGATGACCAGCAAGGTCTGGGACCCACCACCCTGGAAACCCTAGTAGGCCAGGTGTGTTCAGTCCCATTTGGTAGATGAGAACACTGAGGCCCAGGGCAGTTAACAGCCTCGTCTGGGGTGTTTGGTCCTCCGAGGGAGCTTCTTCCACTCTCCCAGCTGGATTGACAGGTACTGGGAGGGCAGAGAGGGCCTATTAGTCAGTGGTCCCGAATTTGCAGGCTAAGGGATTGTAGCCATCCCACTGAACAAGGTGATTGGCTAATTTATCCCACAATTCTATTTTGGGGAGCTACTTGGTGCCAGGCACTCTTGTGGGCACTGGGGTGTCTAGAGATGCAAACATGGCCAACAAGGTCCTCAGCCACTTGCAGCTCACATTCTACTGGGAGATAAGGATGATGAGTGGGGGGAAAGAAGGCAGCTTTAAGGGGCACCTGGGTGGTGCAGTTGGTTAGGTGTCTGATTCTTGGTTTTGGCTCAGGTCCTGTCTCATTGTCATAAGACCGAGCCCCAAGTGGCAGGTGGTCAGGAAAGGCCCCTTGGGAGAGGTGACATTGGATGTGAGCCCTAAGTGACAGACGCAGCCATGCCACATTCAGAGCCACCCTGATAAAAGTGGGGACAGGCAGGTGAGCAACAGTGAGCAAATACAGAGCATTCACAGGCACAGTGAAGAGGGTAGATTGTAGTTGAATGGATTTGGGGTTTTGAGCCTAGCTAGGGTTGTAGGTCACCTTATGTATTATGATGTTTCTCAAACTTAAGCATGCATCGACATCCCCTAGAGGGCTTGTTAATGCACAGATGCTGGGGCCCCCTTTTAGTTTCTGATTCCATCAGTCTGGGGGGCAATGGGGCAAGATGTTGCATTTCCACTGATTGCTGTTGGTCTGGGAACCACTTTGAGAACCACTGCTGTAATGGCCTGTTAATCTGCCTGTCTCACCTGGTAGGCTCTCTGGAGACCTCCTGAAGGCAGGATGACATCGTATACATCGTCATACCCCTAGTGCTTGACGCATTAGCAGGAGCTCAATAAATGCTTTTGATTGAATGAATGAATGAGTGAATGAATGAATGAATGAATGAGGGAACAGCATCAAATACATATAAAACCCTTGGAATATAGCAAGCACCATGTGAATGTATTAGGGTTCTCCAGAGAAACAGAACCAGTAGGATGTGTGTGTATATGTGTGTCTATACATGAATATGTACAGATATACATACATATAAAGGGATTTATTATAGGGAGTTGATTCACATGATTATGGAGACTGGCAAGTCCCAAGCTGGAGACCCAGAATTGCCGATCAGGTAGTTCCAATGTGAAGTACAGCTGGCTGGAGATGTAGGAGAGCTGATGCTTCAATTTGAGACCAAAAATAAGAAAAAGTCAATGTCCCAGTTCAAAGGCAGCCAATGAGGAAGGATTCTCTGTTACTGGGGCTAGGGCCAGCCCTTTTGTTGTCTTCAGGCCTTCCACTGTTTAAATGCGGCCCACCCCCATTAGGGAGGACAATCTGCTTTACTCAGGCTTTAGATGTAAATGTTCACCCCAAACACCCTATAGGTACACCCAGAATACTGTTTGACCAAATATCTGGACACCCCATGGCCCAGCCTGAATTGGCACAGGAAATTAATCATCAGCACGGCATATGCGTTTGTTCCAAATGCACACAAAGGATTCCCATGTCTGATGAGGGTGGTACAGAGGCAGGGAGAGTTAGGGATGTACTGGCAAATGGAGGAGTCCTCATTTTCCTGGCCCCCAGGAGTCCAGGCCTTGCCAGGGGTCTGAGCCACAGTGAGCCAAAGCCCCTCCAGCCAGACCAGGAAGACCGGCAGGTGCTGACACCTCACCTCCAGCAGGTCCCAGGTGGGTTCTCCCTCCAGACCCTGCCCCCAGCCAGTGCAGCCCCAGGGCCCCAACCCTCCCACCCCCTGCATGGGGTTTGCTGCCCTCAGCACTTCCCCAGCCCCATCTTGAACACATTAGCTACCATATTCATGCTGGCTGGAGGAGATTACATTTTCCATGGAGAGAGGGAGAGGAAAAACCTCACTAAAGGAATAGTCTCTCCTTTGTTCCCCTGAGCAGTCTGCTCCTCCAGTGGACCCCCCTCCTTGATGCCCCTATCTGATTTCAGGGAAGGAAAACGAAGCCAGGAAAGAAATGGAGCAAAGGGCCTGGGTGGCTTTGAGTGGAGGAGGGGTGCTGGGAGAGAGGAGCAGGTGAGGGAGGGATGGGATAGGTGGGAGAGGAGGGGGCTCCTGGGGGACAGGCCCAGCTGGCTCCAGGGGGAAGCCCCTCTCCATGCTGGGCCTTCTGAAGTGGCCCACTTTTTCACAATGGCAGAAAGAGCACTGGACTTGGAGTCCCAGTGTCTCTCCAAGGGCTTGTCAAATCACCTTCTGAGCTTCAGATATAACTGCCCTTCCAGCCTCAAAGCTGTTCTGGTGATTAAAATCAAGTGCAACTCAATGACACCAAAAGGGATTCATGAAAATGAAAAAAATAATAATAATCAATGATTGTTGGATTTCCTAGGATGTGAGGGCCAGGTCTTGCAGAGAGGGGCAAAGAGGCTTCCCCCCGGGGAGCAGATGAAACCCCACATCCTGCCTTTCCTCAGCAGTCTGCACTGATCTCTGGGCTCAGAACCCCTTCCACCGACAGGTGCATCAGCTGGAAGTGTCCTCTTTCCTTCCCCTGGCCTCGATGGCTTTATGTGCCCATGGCTTCCGCTGACCTCATCTGCTGGGGAGCTAAGCTGTTCACACCTGCCTCCCCAGACCCAGCCAGTAAAAGGCTGAGCCGCGCCTAGAGCCCCAGCCCCTGCCCCCATGCTCTCCACCCTCCATGCTTTAGGGGACCATTGCCCTGGGAATCAGGCTGCCATGCATCAGTCCAGCTCTGCCACTGTCCGCTCTGAGACCTCGGACAGAGCGCTTCCCTGCTCTGGCTTCACCGTTATGTCATGAGGCTGACCCAGGGAGCCTCCCGGTTTCCTCTCAGCCCTGATGGCCTGCGAGGCCAGTTACCAGGTAACCAGAAACACCTGGAGAGCGGGGCTCCCTGTCCAAGTAGCTGCTGTAAGTGCGATACACCTAGAACAAAAGAATTTCTGTTCCTACAAGGCTGGGCCAGGACATGGTTTTATGCATTCTGCTAAACAACCAGAGAAATAATATACACGGTTTCTGTGAGTCCGCCCACCACTCACGACAAAGTAAGTATATGCCCCAGATGGAGCATGAGCTGAGGGATATGAGTCTGCTCCTCTCTCATTGGCCTTGGATGTCAGGCTCCTCTTATAGCATGCTAATATATGGAATTTCTTTCCTTTTTTTTTTTTTTTAATATATGGAATTTCTAACGGCAATTTTAACTATGTGGGTTTTTTGGCCTTACACACTCTAGTTAGATGTCTGTGGTTATAAATACCTGAAAACTCAACCCAAATAGACCTATATGGTTTAAAAAAAAAAAAAAGGAGTTATTGCTTGTATATCTGAAAAGTCCAGCAGCAAATCTAGTAGCCTCAGGTATAGTTTGATCACAGTATCATCAGGACTTCAGCTCCTTCTCCTAATGCTTCTCTCTCAGCCCTCTTCCTCTCCATGCCGCAGCTCACAACTCCCATTGCCACAAGGTGGCTGCCAGCAACCCAGGGCCTGCATCTATATATGGCATCCAGAGAAAAGGAACTACTCTGGTCCCCAGGTCCCAAGCAGAAATCTTGAGATTCACTCTGACTGGGGTGAGCCAGCCTTAGTCACTGAAGCTGGGGGAATAAAATTGGCCTGGCCTGAGATGTGTGCTCAGTCCCTAGAACTGAGAATGGAGCCAGGTTCCCTGGACCCCCAAACAAAAATGGGGACTGTGGGAAGAGAGACATGGGTACCAGGGAAGCCAGCAACACTGACTCTCAATGGAAGCTGGGTCACTCCTTTAAACTTCAGTAACCCCTTTTCCGGGCACTGAACTTGGGGCTCCTCTTAGGTCTGAGACAAAGCTGAAAGCTCCTGAAGCTTCTAATGCTGCTGCTAGGGACTGTCAGCCCGAGGTCAGGCCAGCTGATAGGTGCCTCTCTCCTGAGTGCTCCCAGACCTCCCAGTGCTCGTGCAGCAAGGCAGATGAGGACATCACAGCCCTCAAGGAATTTTGACACTAAAACACCGACCACAGCAGGTGGCAGGGGAATGCACACTAGTTCATTTGGGAAAGCCTGGGGGTTATCAGGGAGGGCTTCCTGAAGTAGGTCGGCATTTTCCCAGATATTAAAGGGCTGGTGGCCAGGTGGGATGTGCACACCACTGGGCATGTGCGGACCAGTATACTGGAGCACGGAAATAAGACGGTTCAAGTTCTATTTAAGTTTATATTTTATCTGAAAAAAAAAAACCCAAGAGTACTGATATTTAATGTACAGACTGACAATTTCCCGCTGGTGTAATTGACATATAAATTTACACCCACTGGGGGTACATGCTACCTTTTTCTCTGATAGGAAGGTGCATTTGAAAAGGTTCAGAGACTGCAGTTGCCTCAAAAGATGGAGCCAAGGATAAGCGGAGGTCAGGATGAGTTCGCACCAGGCCCCGTCGGACAGGGTGTGAGGTCCAGAGCCAGGGCCCCTTGTCTTAGCCCGTGACCTGCTGGGAGCCAAGGTGCCCCACACCCAGTGGGGTCACACCTGCCCTCCTCGGGGGGGCCCTCCCTCCGGTGAGCCTCCTCCCTTGGCAAGGCCTGCTGCTATCCAGGGCGGCCACCAGGCAGGGGTCCCCCAGGGCTGTGGCTGAAGCCATCCGTGCAGCCCTGCTCCCGGAGGAATGCCGGCAGCCCACAGCCAGTGAGTCACAGCACACGGCCCACGGAAAGGGCCCGATGCTCGCCATGACCTTTGGGGTTTGTCTTGTCATCTGCTGTCCACACCCCAGGGATCGGTGTCCTGCCCCCAGAGGCACGGCAGGCCCTCAGGCCGCAGATGGCTCATAAGGCTGAGGCCCAGGGGATGGCCAAGGCTGCCAGGCCCCAGGAGCAATTTGGCTGGTCCTGGTGGTGACGCAAACATTTTCCCTGGGCTTGGGCAGTCACCCCCTCACAGTGAGATTGAATCATATCCTCAAAACCTCAAGCCTGACGGGCGCACGTAATGCCAAGACTCGAGAGTGGCAAAGAGGGCTGACCCAGGCCCTCGGTTCACGGCAAAGAAATACTGGAGGCAACACAGACAAAGCTGTTCCCGGGAGAACTAGCACAGAACAACTGTGGGGCCTGGGTCAGCTCCCCTCCTGAGGCCTCAGCTTCTATATCCGTACTACAGGGACAGGACGCCCCGTCCCACCACCTCATGAGATGCCAAAGTCCCCCAGGGAAATCAGGTCTGGAGAACGGAGATGGGCTGGAGGGTCCGGCCCTTGTTCTTTGAAAAGGACAATGCCTGGTCTTGAGATGAGTTGGAAGTCATAGTGACCTGGTGGATTTAACTGCCGGATTGCTACATGCCAGACATTACCAGGACACATGACCGTGGTCCTTCTGCATAGCTTACCTAGACACAGCCCCTCTGTTTCTTTCTTTTTTCCTTTTTTAAAGATTTTATTTATTTATTTATGAGAGACACAGAGAGAGAGGCAGAGACACGGGCAGAGGGAGAAGCAGTCTCCACGTGGGGAGCCCGATGTGGGACTCGATCCCAGGACCCCGGGATCACGCCCTAAGCCGAAGGTAGATGCTCAACCGCTGAGTCACCCAGGTGTCCAGTCCCTCTGTTTCTTTTGACATCTGTGACTTCCCACAGAGATAGTACAGGGCTGGCTAACCCTATTTCACAGCCAAGAAAACCAAGGTCTGGAAAGTTCAGTGACTTGTCAAGGCTACACACCAAATCAGGATGAAGACCAGGCCCCTACAATCTCAGCCAGAAGTCCTCTCCCTGTGTTGGGGGCCCCACCAAGTCGGCCACTTGAGGCCTCAAAGTTCCACTCCATAAAATGGATAGAGTTGTAAGGAGTCCACCTGGTCAGGCTGCCGGGGTGTTTTCTAGAAGACACATGGGGTTAGCTTTTTTTTAACAAATGGCCATGGTTTTTGTGATCTGGAACCTGCTGTGTGCCGCGTTCT
Source organism: Vulpes lagopus (assembly GCF_018345385.1). Taxonomy (NCBI): domain Eukaryota; kingdom Metazoa; phylum Chordata; class Mammalia; order Carnivora; family Canidae; genus Vulpes; species Vulpes lagopus. The sequence goes on from NC_054825.1 coordinate 49,338,653, forward strand.
CCCAGAGGCAGCCTGTGAGGTGTTCCTCAAAGGCGCTCCTCCCAGCAAGCGCTCCCCATTAGGCAGCGGTGACCTGCTGGGAACATCCCTTTGGAAGACTTGGTCACATATCAGGTTGACCTTGAAAACTAGAGCAGCCAAAAAAGCAAGCCTGGAGCCCAAGCCTCACTGACTGGTAGCTCCCTCTCCTTCCCTCCCTCCCTCTCTCCTGTCTCTCTCCATGTCTCTGTCTCCCCCTCTCTCCCCCTCACTGCAAAGAATGGAGCAGCCTTGACCGCACCATTGCTCATGGAATTAAGTAGCCAAAAATCATGTCGTCTAGACAAACAGATTTTATGGGTCCAATTAATTCCTGCTGGTCAAAAATAGGCATGCTTAATAAGTGGATATATTTAGAATCTATCATTATCTGGTTCCCAGGGGAGAAAGCTCAGCTCTTATTTCATAAACTCTAATTTCAAACAGAGCCCTGTTAACCCCCGCTTAAGACCTCGCACTCTGCCCTGATAGCAGCAAGAGGTGGGCAGGAGCTGGGGGGCCGGGTGGGTAATTTGACCACAGGAAGCCTCTGGAGTCCTGGGTGTCCCCTCTCAACCATCGGAAGTCAGAAGACACGGCCGCTTCTTTGGGCAGCGTTGCCAGGGTGGGGAGCTGCTGGGAGAACAGGGATCCAGAACAATCTTTTTGTCCCAGTGTCTCTCCTGCCTCTATGTCCCAGGATCCACCGCCATCTGTGACCTGGGCCTCAGAGTCTGGGAGGCCTCTAGGGCTGTGTGAGCTCTGGCACCTTCTGTCCCTGTGAGTCACTCTCAGCACTCAGGCCTGAGTGGAGGAGGTGGCCACTGGCCGAGAGCAGGACTAGAGACCTAAAAGGACCCAGCTGCGCCAGAGGTGGGCAGGCGGTGCTGACAGGGTGAGCTGGTGGCACGGAAGGGAGCCCAGCCTGCTTTCAGGGCTGCACCTCACATCAGCACTGGGCTTCCCGCTGCCTTCCCGGGCCACTCTGGGCCACCTCCAATGTTGCTGCTCTCTGGTGAGCTGGAGATGAGGCATGGAGGATGTCTGGGGGATCCCTAATGGGCCATCCAGTCCCCTCTCTGGACTCAGGGGAGGTGGCCCTGCCAGGCCTTGCCCAGGTCAGGAAGGAATGGTCACTTGTCATTCTCTGGATATATGTGTGCGTGTAAGCAAGGTGTATTAATCTCCAGCGGGTACATAACACATCAGCACAAAGTAGAAAGCTTACACGGGCAGAAACTCGGCTCTCACAGTTCTGGAGGCCAGGCATCAAAAATCAAGGTGTGGGCAGGGCCGTGCTCCTCTGCACGATCTAGGAGAGACCCTTTCCCTGCCTCTCCTAACTTCCAGTTGCCCCAGCATTCCTGGGCTTGTGGCTGCATCCCTCCCAGCCCTGCCTCCGTCTGCACACGGCTTTCTCTTCTCTCTGCGTCTCTCCGTTGTGTTTCTCCTACTTAGGGCCACCTGGCTAATCCCCAATGACCTCATTTTGAGATCCCTTATCTAAGACCCTCTTTCCAAATAAGGTCACAAAGGCATAGGCAGGCTCGAGGTGGAGGCCCCAGCTGGGTGCCTGCCCCTGGCCATACTTTTAGCCCCGCTGGCTGCCTCGCCCACCTTGAGCAAAGATACGGGGAGCAGCAGTGAATGACCACTCTGCACCATGCCCCAGCTCCTGGTTCCCCAGCTGAAAGACTGTCATATATGGTGAGGCATGAGGCCGTCCACAGGTCGTGACACATGGCCAAGACTCCACAGCTCCAAAATCATCACTCCTCTGCCTGAATGACCTCGATGACCACCCTCCCACTATTTGACAAACTTGTAATCATCCATTAAGCCCCAGCCAAGCACACTTCCTCCATGACGTCTGCCCTGCCCTCTTTTCCCAGGGACCAACCTCCATCTCATTTGTAGCAGGGCCATGTGGTCTTCATCTCTGTAGCTCTAGATCCTGGCAAGGGCCCGGAGCCGGTCACAGGCCCCATGGCGTCATGCCGAATGCCCAGAGTCCCTCTCCCTGGGAGACAAAGGTCTGAGTTGGAGGGTCTGCCCACGGCTGCTCCTCCAGGATTTTCTCCCGCCTTCCTCACCCAATTCCATCCTTTGCCAGGAAGGAGCATCTTTACTTGTCTTCTTTTCTGTCCCAGGCTGGTCGTGGGCGCTCCATTGGAAACCAACGGCCACCAGAAGACGGGAGATGTGTACAAGTGTCCAGTGACCCACGGGAACTGTACCAAGCTCAACCTGGGTAACGTGAGCCACTGGCCTCTCCACCGTGAGGCCAACCACCATCTGGGGCGGGACAGGTTTCAGAGAGCATATCCATGCCCGCATTCACACTGCCTTCTCCCAGCCGCCCTGATTTCACTGCCCCCATTTTACAGAAGGGAAACCTGAGGCCAGAGAGAGGAAGCACCTCTCCCAGAGTCACACTAGCTTGTCAGGGGCCTGCCAGGACGCAAACCTAGGCCTCCAGGGTTCCAGGCCGTTGCTCGTTCTGACTCCCCCCACTGGCCCTCAACGCAAGACTCTCCCAGCAGGAGAAAAACATCTCCTGTCTTCTTTCCAGTTTGGGAATAATAACAATAGCCAGTGTTCATATATCTTATATAATGGTCACCATGTGCCAGGCACTGGTTTAAGCACTTTCAGGGATTTTGACTCATTCAATCCCTTCAATGACTATTCAAGATTTAATGTAACAAAGGAGGGAATGGCAACATGTGGAAGCGAGGGGACCTGCCTAGAGTCCCCAAGGTTCCAATCCGGGCGGTCCAAAGTCAGGAAGCAGCCCTGCCTTTCTGAAATGAAGGGCTTGTCCTCACCCCCATAGGATCAGTGTGTGCCTGTGCATGTGCACATACACGTGCATCTGTTAAAACACACACACGCTAATCTGCTGAAGCACTTCCACTCTGTCCTAAACATCAGTCGCTTTGCTTGCAGAAGGGAGCAAAATTCCATTTGGGCTGAGACACTGCAACCTCGGCCCTGCTGTAAGGGACTGCCTTCCCCAGAGCCCAGAGGCCTCTCAGCCTTCTAGGAAGGCAGCCTCTGCCCTCCAGCAGCAGGGTGGGGCTCCCTGGGGAGGTGAAGTGGGGGTGCAGGCCTGGTGGGGGAGGTGTCAGAGCTTCAAGAGATAAGCAGATGGACGAAAAGGTCCACATCAAAGAGAAAGCCAAGCACCCGCATCCCCAGAGCGGCCAGCTGTCCCATCATCACATGGTGCGGGACGCTCCCGCTGTCCACATCTGCGTCAGCACTGTGGGTGGGAAGTTCAAACCCCGGCACAGCCGGGGCCCAGACTTCAGTAAGGAAACACTGAGGGAGGCAGGAGCCTGGCTGGTGGCTCACGGAACCCAGTCATCAACCACCCTGAAGGCACAGGCTTCTGGAGCCAGCCAAGCTCGGTTTCTCCTTCCAGCTGGACAGTTTCCTTGCTGCGTGTCCATAGGGAGCTCACATCCCCTCTCTGAACCTCTGTTCACTCATGTGTAAAGTGAGGAGGGTGGACTCGAGGACTCTAGGATCCATTCCATGTCTAATATGCCCCCAGCCTTTACTGAGCACCTAGCATGTGCCAAGCACTGAGCCAGTCTCTGGGGATCCAGCAGGGAATAAGAAGCCAGGGGCTCAAAAAAAATAAAAAATTAAAAAAATTAAAAAATTAAAAAATAAAAGAAGCCAGGGGCTCTGCTGGGAGAGGACAGTAAGCAAGCAGACAAACTAGGAAGCAGGTAGAGATAGAAAAGGATCCTGATATAGGTAAGGTTAAACACTGTGTGATAAACCACAGAGCTGTGAGAAGAGAGGCTGGGTGGGGAGGAGGTGGAGACAGGATTGTACCTTAGCAAGGTGGTCAGGGGAGGCCTCTTTAAACAGGTAACATTTAAGCAAAGGTCTGATGGCAGAGTCAGGTGGGACCAGAGCATGCCAGGCAGTGGGAGAGCATGTGCAAAGGCCCTGCGGTAGGAATGAGCTTACTCTGTTGGAGGACAGAAAGAAAGGCCATGCAGCTGGGGCAGAGGGCACGAGGAGGGGGTGGGAGGGGTGAGCCCTGAGGGGCTCAAGGCTGAGGCCACCAAGAGAAGCTGCTGGTCCAGGTGGGGACGCAGACACATGACCCATCATTTAATTTCCTCTACTGCAGAAAGTTTCCCCTGCTGGCAGTGAGAGCCATGGAGCCATCAGGCCCTGGAAAACATTCCTGAGCTGGGGCATAAGCTGGGAGGTGGTGGGCAGCCCAGTGAGTCAGGGAAGAGGAATTGAACCAATCAGGAAGCCCTTCATTTGAAGAGGGTTTCTTTCCCACCGAGAGAAAGTGCACGGCAGGAAGACCATCTGTCGGCTTATCCCCACAGTGGAAAACGCAAGGCTGGGAAACCTGACTCCTGGGTTTTCCTATGGCCTTTCCAGCCTGTGAGCCTCACCGAGCCAGGAATGTTCTTTCTTCTCTCTCCAGGGAAGGCTAGATGGGTGGCAGCCATTCACAACTCAGTGTGAAAAAGCCGATGCCTTCCTTCCTGACACCAGGATGAAGTCGGGGCTTTAGGGAAGGGCTGAGGCTCAAGCAGAGGATGCGACTCAGGAGGGCGGACTCTGCGTGAGCCGGGGCTCGTGCCCATGGTCCTCACACAGACCCACTGAGAAAGATGCCAGTGTCTCCTGGTCGCAGACCGGCAGACCGAGGCCCAGAGAGGGTGGTGACTGCCCCAAGTCCACGAGGCAGGACGCGAGCCCGAGTCTCCCTGCCATGCTCAGCTGCTTCCAGGCCAGCAGTCCGACTAAGGACTCCGGGCTCTGAGACCAGGGGGAAGGAGGTGGTGCACGGTGGGGTGAGGTGAGGCGGCCGGAGTGCCCGACACAAACAGGGCAGAAATCCCCACACGCTCAGGGGTGGAGGTTGTCCAGTCGGGGCTCGGAGCTTCCTCTCTGGATTTGTCACCACCACCCCACTGCCACCACCGCCCTGCCACCAGATGGGACAGCTCAGGAGGCGCAGCCTGGCCTCAATCCCCACTCTCTCATTTATCAGCAACTGACCTTCTAGAAGTCACTAAGCCCCTCCCTGCATCTCAATTTTCTCATCTGTGAAACGGAAATGCTGACCCCTGGACCCCCCAGGACCAACAGAGGGTCCTGGGGGGTGCATGTAAGTGATAGGCATTGTAAAAACACAGGGTTATTACCAGTCTTTTCTCTCTCTGGCTTCTTTGGACAGACAAAACCAAACAATCCCGGTCCCTCACAACCTCCAGCCAAGAGGGGCTGGATTTCCAGAGAAGCCCTACTACCAACCGAGGGAACTCAGAGAGGAAAAAAAAAACAACCAACCCAGCTGCCCCCTGCCCTGCAGCCCACAGCACAGTTAGGCGTCGAAGCTCGGGCCTCTGCTATTGCTTGGCCTGCGCCCCTCTTCACCCTGCCAGCCGCCCACGAAGCTAAATGCAAACCATTCTCGGGGGCCACCCGGGTCCTCGGAAGGTGCTGAGGATGCCATTTACTTGCCCCCCACAGTACGTGAGGGTGGGCCTGCAATGGAAGGCCTGGCTCACCTCCTCCTAAACTCTGCCCCCTGCCACAGGCCCCCCTACACGTGGGTTCACCCTGACACGCAGCCACGTACACCCCGGTGCACGGATGGGGAAGTCGAGCTTGCTTCCTCCCCTTCCGTGGCCGGTGGGATGCTCTAGTAAGACCTTCACAGAACTCCTTTGAGCAATTCTAATTGGCCACAGGCCTCTCCCGACACTCGGGTTGGCTGATGACCCTGCTGCTAACTGGCCCTCCTGGCAGCCGAGCGCAGAGCAACGTTCTCGCCAGACTCACACACCTGCAGAGGGCTCTGGCCACCCGTGGGAGAATCAGCTAGCGTCCGTCGGTTTACCAGATGACCAGAAACCTGGGCTCTGAGTAGAACACGGACTGCTGAGTTCTGATAGCAGAGTGGCTTGAAGGGAAATGCGGAGGGGACGCAGCCCAGGGGAAGCCAGCCTAGGGCCTGTGCTCTGGCGTGTGCAGGACGGGACACATGAGGAGTGCCAGGGACTGGTCAGACGTCTGGAGGAGGAAAAAAACGCCAGACTAGGCGATGCAGGGCTCTGCTGTGTGCTTACAGGGTGACCTTGAGCAGGTCACTCGGCCTCTCTGAGACTCAGTTTCCTCATCTCACAGGGAACTGTGGGGAAGGAATAAGACGTGTCTGGGCAAGCCCTTGGTACACCATGAAGGGCTGCACGATGGGCAGGGGAATCAGGGAGGACTCTGCAAGGCCCCGACCCTGCCACAGGCACCTCTGGTGGCCAAGGGGTGTGGGGTGGGCGGGAGAGGGCTGTGGGTTAAGTTTCTCCCTCCCACCCCAGGAAGGGTCACTCTGTCTAACGTGTCAGAGCGGAAGGACAACATGCGCCTCGGCCTGAGCCTGGCCACCAACCCCAAGGACAACAGCTTCTTGGTAAGAGCCGCCCACCCCACTGCCTTTCTAAGTCCCAGGCCCTCCTGCCCCACAGACCCTCTGCTCAGGGCCAGGAGAGGCAGGGGGTGAGTTAACATGTCCTTACACGACACTCGCACTCTGTCCACCAGGCTGCCTGTCCACACGCTCACGCAGTAGCTCCTCCACTGGCTTCCTTTCTGTGCCATTCTGTCTGCCAGGTGCCCTCAACTTTTGAGGGCATATTGAGCTCTTTTGTGTGCCTACCCTGGGGATGAGGGATGGACAGCCTGAAAGGAACAGAAATAAAGAACGCCAACGGGGCGGAGGAGGCCTATCCCTCCTTCTGGAGAGCCACATTTCTGAGGCAGAGGCCGAATCTCTGCTCCAGGTTTGATCAAAGAAACAGGACACACCACACACCCTAAGAAGTGTCTGAAGGGAAGCCATAAATGAGAGAACATGGATTTGCTACGACCGAGGAAAGAGATACACAGTGACAGGCCACCCAGGCTGCACAGGGTTGCATGGGAAGGCTTTCTGGAGGAGGCTTTTGATTTGCTTTTAAAGAAGAGACAACGGGTCTCAGCAAGGAAGGAAGAGGAGGGGTACTTGTGCTGAAGTGGTAGGGACATTTATTCATTTAAACAACGTTTTGAGCACTTACCATGTGCCGAGCCCAATGCCAGACACTGGGGAATCAGCAATCAACAGAGCTCCTGGCCTGCTGTGGCTTAAATTCTGGTGGAGGGAGAGCTGATAAGCCAATGAGTAGCGTAAACGTGATGTTGAGGCAAAAAAGGCCTGCTCGCAGAGGTCTCTGCACCCTGCCCAGGCGAGCACATGCAAACTCTGCACAAGTCAGCAAGCGCGGGTGGCCTCGTGGCAGGCACGGCCTGCTCCTTGCCACCATGAGTTGGGCAATGCTAGAGATTCAAAACAGTATCCTGCTGGGACTTCTAGTTCTAGAAACAGCTGCAGGAGATGATTTCAGAGAAAAATTACCCCAGAAAGCCCAATAAAATGAGCTACTCATTTTAAGATGGGAGGGACGGCTTGTATCACTCTTTGTTCTTATCCAAGAGTACGTTTCTGTGGACAGATGGGACATTCAGGGTGTGGAGCACCAGACACCAGGACAACAAGATGAGTGGGATGCTCAGGGGCTGAAGAGAGTAGAGTGGCCTTCCAGGGAAAGTCCATAGGTGCCTCCATCTATGGCCAGCCCACAGCCCTTCATCATCCCAACCAAGACAAACAGGATGCTGGGTACTGTCCATACACAGACCTGTCAGGGGCCCTTGTTGCTACTCCCTTTTCCCCCTAAGGCTCCTTATTATGTTCCTACCAAGTTGATTCCACCTACTTCACAAGGATGAAGGCCCAAGAAGTTTGGTATGATACACCGTCTGGGGTTTCCAAGTGTTAATTAAGTCCCTGGTTTATAAATGGCAACTTTTGTTCATCTATTCACTTATTGTCCATTCCCCAACCAATTGTTTATCTCTCCATTCATCTATTCACCCACTCATTCATTTATCCTTCCGTCCATCCATTCCTACAACCATCCATCATCTATTATCCATCATCCATGTATTCATCCATCTATCCCATTATCCATCATCCATCCACCCAGTCATCCGTCCATCATCTATCCATCTATCCACCCATCCATCTGCCCACCCATCCATCCATCCATCATATATCCATCCATCCATCCATTCATCCGTTATCCATCATCCAGCCACCCACCCATCCATCATCTATCCACCTATCCCCCATCCATCCATCATCCATTCATCCATTCATCCATCCATCCACCCATCCATCCATCCATCCATAATCTATCCACCTATCCATACATCCATCTACCCACCCATCCATCTATCCATCTATCCATCTATCCATCCATCCATTATCCATCATCCAGCCACCTATCCATCTGTCATCTATCCACTCATCCATCCATCTATCATCTATCCATCTATCTATCCATCCATCATCTGTCCATCTATCCACCCATCCATCCATCATCTGTCCACCCATCCATCATCCATCATCCATCATCCATGATCCATCATCATGATCCACCCTCCTATTCTTCATTCTCCCCACTTCTTCCAGAAATAATTTACTGCAGCTTCAACAAAGGATGCAGATAAAACAAAACCTTTAAAATCTGACTAAAAAAAGAAAGCTAATTAAAGAAAAGAATTAGAAATGGAATAATTATTTTTCCAAACCAAAGGAAATTGCAGCACAAAATTTAGTCCTGGGCTTCCTGGCAGCCAGACAAAAATGGAGACATGGGTCAAGGTTTTCATTTTTAACGACCCTGACTCTGAGAGGGACTCATCACTCAGTCTTTAAATGAGGAGCTGACATCAATGTGTTTGGTAGCAAGTTTCAGAGAAAGAGCAGAAACATTATTTTTTTTCTTTCCCCAGTAAGAGGCATGGGCATGTTGCTGGGGCCCAGTCCTGGAAATTTTCCCAGTAAGAACCTTCAGGGGACCTCTTCAGACAGAGAGGCTCCTCTAGTGACCTTGAAGGGTCCACTCCCATGGATGATGCTGTGTGGTGGGTGGTATGGGCAGGTAGGGTAAAGGAGCGTCACAACTCTAGATGATGGGACAGAGAATGGGACCCTTGAAAATATAACAAGGACTCTAAGATTAGTTTTTCTCCATTCCATCTGAAACCAAGGGAACTAGATAGAACACAGCAGAGCAAGAAAGAATTCAGTTAGACCCCAGGAAGACTCTCTAAATCCTTGGAGTACCAATACTCAGATAGAGAATGTCTGTCTTGGGTCATGGAGGTTGGGCTGGGCCAAAGGCTGTTGGGCCTGGACCCTCCCAGAGATCCCCCCCAGCTGACTGGGGGGTCTGCACTGTGTTTCACAGGCCTGCAGCCCACTCTGGTCTCACGAGTGTGGGAGTTCCTACTACACCACAGGGATGTGTTCGAGAGTCAACTCCAACTTCAGGTTCTCCAAGACGGTAGCCCCAGCTCTCCAAAGTAAGTAGCTTCAAATCTGCAGACCCATGCTAACAGTCATGGGAGGCTCCCAGCTCTGATCACTGCCACCCTGCAGCTACAAAGCAGCACCTGTACTCCAGTGCCACCCTCCTCCAGAACCTCTGGGGCAGAGCAATGGTGGGAGGCAAATGAACTGAGGTTATGAAGACAATCCTGGCAGTCAGAGAGGCTCGCTGCAAACCCACTGTGAGTGAGGAAGAGGTTGCTGGGCCACGGAGTACAGCAAGCAAGCTATGCAAAGTACAACTCTGGGGACATTGTTCACTTAGACTACAATGTGAATGGTGCCCTCTGATGTTATGCAATGCAGCTGCCTTGTAGATGGAAGACCAAGGAAAACAGAAATATCCCCAGGAACAATCCCCTCTAACTGGTGTTCCTGAATATCAGGAAGCTCTGCCCAGCTTGCACAGACCCTCATGGAACACAAAACCTCCCATCCACTCCCCACCCACCAAGTGAATCTGGGGAATAATGTTCAGACCTTGTCTCCTGAAAGCCCAGACTACTTGGCTCCGAGCTTATTTCCTCTGGGCTGAATACCATCACCCAAGCAGCTGCTAACCCTTTCATTGAGGGTGAGAGGATTCACACCTCTAGCTAGCAGCAGCTTCCCCCAAACAACAGGCCCAATCAGAGGTTGAAGGACAGGACAGTGCTTGGGGCAGAGGAAGAGGGAAGCATCAGCGCAGCAGGGATGGAAAAGTCATCCTTGTAAGGGTGAGGAGGAAGTGTTGATTCCATGCTCACCAAGTGGCCAAGGGAAAGGCGGTGCTGTGGCTGGGGAGGAGGCCCAATCTCAGTTACATGAGGTGTGAATAGGGAATCTCACCTCAGGCCAACAAATGACCATCCAAGCTTCCAGGAACTCCTCTGGGGGAGACCTGCCATCTGGCTCACCAGCAGCTGTGTGCTGGGGGCTTATCAGACACAGATCCCAGGGCCACTCCCTTTGGTGTCTCTAACTCAGTAGATCTGGGACAAGCCCCAGCTAGGGTGTGTGTGTGTGTGTGTGTGTGTGTGTGTGTGTGTGTGTATGTGTGTGTGTGTGTTCACTGGAGTGTGCAGCCCTGTTTAGGAACCACAGATCTAAAGCAAAGCTCTTTCCAGGATGCTTCAAAAGAAAAATGTGAAGTTGCAAGAAAGAAGTTAGCAATAGTGAATGCACTCTAATAATAAGCATGGCTTAAAAGTAAAAGAAACCTGGTCCCCCACCATTAGGTTAGGAACCCCCACCCCTAACTAAGGAGTTTCTGTCTCAGTTACCTCTGTGACCACCTGCGCCACTCAGCTGCCCGGTCCACAGGCATTAAGCTAGACCAGCCTGGGAAAGGACAAAGCTCTCTGGTGCTGTCAGCCCAGAAGGATTGGGCCGTCACCTGCCATACACGGCATGCAGGTGGTGCAAGAACCACTACACGACTCCAGAAGCAGAGGTGATTCTGAGCTGCCAAGTCACCTAAATGCTTCTAAAATGCTCTCCCAAACATAAAGCCTGCGATGGGCCCCCAGGCCCAAAGCTGCCACTTTCTTATCTCTGATCACCACTGACCTCAACCAATGGCACCTTCATGATAAAGGAGTTACTGGAATGGTTAACACAAAAAAGGCTTCTGCTATAAAGTAGATTTTACAACAAGTGTGAAAATTCTCCAGTAAAAGTCAGCAGATAACCAATATTTCAATAAGGTATGCTATAATACAGTATGTGTGTATCATACCACGCTGGGACATCTAATTTCAAAGTAACCACAACTGTTCACCAATAGAAACAAGTTACTTCGATTTTAAAAGAAGTTTTTTTGCATTTGTTACAGTACCAACGTTTCTTTGTTGTTTTTTTGTCATTTATTTTAACTTGATACTAGTATAATTGGGAAATAGAGAAACGTTTATGTTCAGAACACAGGTAAATGCATAAATGCTTGACCTTATGATGTCATTGTCACATTAACAAAGTAATTTGCCTTAAAAAAGAAAAAAAACTTTTAAGAGGATCCACTAAGATTTCTTGAGAGTTGACTTTGTGTTCAGCCCTTTAGAAGCCTCGTCTCCTTGATTCCCCCTGGCAGTCCTCTCCTGTCACCAGGCCTGTTTTTACAGCAGAGGGAACAGGTGTAAGGTCACACAGCTAGTGCTCGGCAAAGCCAGGAATCAAACAGTCTGATACCAGATTCCTCATCCTAAGCCATCACCCTTTACCGCTCTCCTAAAAAATGAAACTCACTCATTTGGGCTGAAGGTGGTCAGTGCATCCTGCCCACGACAGTAAAACAAATGACTGTGAGCTGCTGATCTGGGCAGGATGGCTGCCGCAGAACATTAGCCAGCTGGTGGTAGGTTGGTCCCTGATGAAGAGCAGAGGCAGTCAGGCTGAATTTAAGCTTGGTTCAAACAGCCAGCTCAGAGTGGTTGAGCAGAGCCCAGAATTCCTGGGCAAATCATTCATGCTGTCCAAATAAATGACTAGCCCAAGGACAACTGCCCTGCCCAGGGAATGACAGGGTCCTTCCTCTGTTGTCCTATGGACACCCATCTGGACACCCATCCAGTAGACTCATCTGGACACTCATCTGTAGAATCAGAGACTCATTGCAGACACTGAGTCACTGGGCAGCCATGACCGCATGTCCCCACTTCCCAGGATGCCAGACCTACATGGACATCGTCATTGTCCTGGATGGCTCCAACAGCATCTACCCCTGGGTGGAGGTTCAACACTTCCTCATCAACATCCTGAAGAAATTTTACATTGGCCCTGGGCAGATCCAGGTAAGTGTCTCTGGGACTCTCTTCCCCTCTGACCAGGGCTTCCCAGACCTATGGAAGACGCTGCCCCAAGGGCATGGAGGAGCCTCCTTGCACATGCTAATAAGGTATAGGTGCAGGGGCCAGGCGGATGCCCTGCAGCCCAGGACACCCATCTCTGCTGGGTGCATCTGGGGACAGTCTGGGGGAGGCCCTACTTCATCGGTAAAACCTGTCAATGCTACCTATGAAGAATGACTTTGAGTAGGAAGAGTAGGAAGGAAGGAAGGCAGGAAAGGTTGAGTGGATCCCTGCTGAGTGAGGCACGGGGGATAATTAGATCTTGAGAGAAGACTGAGTGGGGAGCTCATAGCTGCCAGCACATGTCCAAACTACCGCTTGGCTAAAGAGGGGTAGATTTATACTGTATTGTTTTGGCCGACCAAGTGAGGACCGACATATAGGAAGTACAAGGTGGCAGATTTCAAGTCAATCTAGGAAATTATTTTTCTTAAAGATTTTATTTATTTATTCATGAGAGACACAGAGAGAGGCAGAGACATAGGCAGAAGGAGAAGCAGGCTCCCTGCGAGGAGCCCGATGCGAGACCCCATCCCAGGACCCTGGGATCATGCCATGAGCCAAAGGCAGACACTCAAACACTGAGCTACCAGGCATCCCTAGGAAATTATTTTGGAACAATTAGAGCAGTTAATAAGGGAGTGGGCTTTCTCAAGAAGTAATGACTTCCCCACGACAGGAAGATTATCCTTAGGGTATCACGGGCCAAAAGTCAGGCATTAAAAAGGCACCAAATAACTTGAGGCCTGTCCAACAGGAAGGTTTTATTGTTCTAGTCCGACTGTAGGCCTTTAAGGATTTTTGTTTGTTTTGAGGCTATTAATATTGTCTATATATTATTGACCTTGGGAATAAAAGGTTCTCTTCCAATTTTTCAGGAACCTTGGTTCCAACATTTGATGAAAAATGCCCTGACTTTCCAGGCATGCTGCTCCTAATATTTTAGGCTTCAATCCTGCGCCCAAGCAAGAAACATAATCTGTTGGGCCTTTCTTTATTTTTATTTTATTTTATTTTATTTTATTTTATTTATTTTATTTTATTTTATTTTTGAGAGAGAGAGAGCATTAGCGCAAGCTGGGAGGGTCAGAGGGAGAGGGAGGAAGAGAATCCTAAGTAGGCTCCAGGCTCAGAGTAGAGCGTAACCTGGAACTCGATCCCACGACCCCCAGATCATGACCCGAGCCAAAATCAAAAGTCAGATGCTCAACTGAGTGAGCCACCCAGGCACCCGTTGTGGGGTCTTTCTTTAACTCACACTTTCCTCTCTGGAGATGAACCTTCCACGGGCCTCACCAAGCCACCCATTCATTTCTGGAGCCCTGTTGAACTGTTTTCCTTCCCAGTGACTCACCATCGGGATGGTCCCCCATCCTCTGCACTCCCCAACAGCCACAGACAGAGATGACTCCAGGGAACCTCAACGCCGAGGGTCCAATTTTCAGGGGTCGGCATGTTCTGTTGTCCTCTCTCCTCTCCCGCAGGTTGGAGTTGTCCAGTACGGAGAAGACGTGGTGCATGAATTTCACCTCAATGACTACAGGTCTGTAAAAGATGTAGTGGAAGCTGCCAGCCACATTGAGCAGAGAGGAGGGACAGAGACCCGGACGGCATTTGGCATCGAATTTGCTCGGTAAAAAATGAAAAAAAAAAAAACAACCCTAATAAAATAGAAATAATAATAATGACTTACTTAAATCTCAGATAACTGTTCTAGTTCTACGTTGCTGTGTAACAAATCTCCACAAAATTCTGTGCCTCAAGATAATCATTTATTAATCCCTCCAAGTTACGGGGTAGGCTGGGCCCAGCTGGTCCATTCTCTCTGGGGTTCTCTCCTATGGTTGTAGTTTGGTGTGCCTACTGGGGCTGTTGTCATGGGAGGGGTTGACTGGAATGGACATCCAAAATGGCAGACTCATGTGACTGGCAGTTGTTGCTTGTTGTTGGTTGGGAGCTCAGTGTGGGCTGGTGACCTGAGCACCCCCACATGTGGCCATATGAGTCGGTTTTCTCATGGTGTAGCAGCCAGGCTCTGAGAAGGAGTGTCCCAAGAGAGCTTTCCAGGAGGCCCACACAAGAACTCTGAGAGTACCCGAGACCTACCCCACAAACTCTTGCATATGATTTTTGCCATATTCTGTTGATCAAGCAAGTCATTAGGGCCAGTCTAGACTCAAGGAGAAGAGAATTTGATTCTGCCTCTTGAGGGAGGAATGGCAAGGCCACGTCACAGAAGAGCATTTGGAATGGGAAGGTGTTGTTGCAACCAGCTGTGGAAAATGCGCTGTGCCACAGAGACCCTAATAAAAAGTACGTGGGTTCCGTGAGGGCAGGATCTTCCTGTGGAGTGTGTGTTATCAGTGGAGTGGGAGGAAGATCCTTAAATCCTTAAATCTGACTCCTAAAGTCCTTAAAAATCACACCGGAACTCACCCACAATGATAATGAATGTTACCTCCGGACCATGCCCTCGCAGCTGGCTCCATGCGTGCTCCGGAGACACCACCATTGCTCAGAACATTGTGCTCACCCCCCACTGAAATCGAGGAGTGATTTTGAGCAATTCCCCAAGATCTTTCAAGCTGCGGCCTAAACCCCTAAGGTGACTACATAGTCTGAGGCATATAGATTTTAAATATAAATTCTACATCTACAAATACAAGTTCTGCTCTGCCCATTGAGACCACAGGCCCCTTCTCGCATAATCCCACCTCACATAGGATTAGCTCATGCATTTAACAGAATTTAGTAATAACGTGATTTCATATGATGAGGTTTTTTTTCCCAACTTTACAACTTTTTATAATTAAGCAATGACTCCACCAAGATGCTTCTGTTTGCTGATAAAACTCACTGAAACTTTTATCCTAAATGAACCTCCCTCCATGTGAAGATGGCTCTTACTCATCCTCACAAGGAACGGGCCATTTTGCTGCTTTGCCGTCACTGGGATGAGCCCCTGGGACCCCAACACGCCCTCATAAAATTGCCACAGCAACAGAGAAAGCCCAAGCCCACTGAGCTATCACTTCCTCGGTGTGAACTAACAGACTCATTCAGAGATGCAGCCCACCAACCCCAGGCCAATTACGAGTGTGGAACCCACCAAGTGGTTTGAACCAAACTACAGGGAGGTGCATTTTAAAGTGAAAAGTTGGCTCTCTTCATTCAGTTATTCACAATGCATTTTTGTGTGTGTGCACCTGCAAAAGCATAAAGATCCAGACCGTGGACTTGAGGGGTTACAAAGATGATTACCTGTGGCCCCTGACCCAATAGGGAACTCTGATGAGCATCAGCCTAACTCAGTGAGGATGAAAGGGTAAGATCTAAGGAAGGATTGCTAAGAGGGGCTGGCATTTGGCTTGTCCTAGGAAGACCCCAGGATTCAATCAGGGAGAGGTGGAAAGAAGACCATCACCTGGCCAAGAACAGAAGAGAGGGAAAGTTAAGGAATGATTATGTTTGGAGGCTTTGACAATGGAATGAGGGTTGTGTTTGGGGATATTGCAGCCAGATTGTGGGGATGATAATGTCATAGCTAAAACAACCATGAGTGGCCACTGAGGGCTCTTGGGCTCGGGAGTGTTTTCATCAGATATGCACATAAAGGTGATTCTGGTAGTCGTGTATGGCTTGGAGGCTGTGGGTACAGTGATGGTGATCCCACCTTAGTTGACTTAACCCTTCTTATTAAGGCGAGCAAACAGGAGGAAGGGCTCAGAGGGATGACTGGGCCAGATTATGATGGGTTGGTGGGCTACTGTCAGGACCTGAAAGAAGTGGCAGCCAGTACAGATTTTGAGCAGAAAGAACACGTGATATGACCTCCTTTTCCATAGATCATTCTGGTTTCCAGAATGTGAGTTGTGAGTATAAAGCTCTCACTGCTCTCAAGGGACTTATACTCTGATTTACGAAGGAACAAATCCAAGCCTTTTGACACAATACAAGATCACAGTTTTAAATCTGATGATTCATGTCGATATTCACACCATTACAGATTCATACAGAAATTCACACGATTCCACTATATGAAAATATGAACCCCAAAATTTTCTTGGCTCCATATACAATGAAACCTGATTTCTCCCCTGCCATATTTTTTTTGCGGAATTTTGTGCCTGGGCCTGACCCTTCGATGAGGTTATAGAAATATCTAGAATCTCCTTTGAGGGACTAGAAGAGTTCTCCCTCCACGAGGTCAGGCTTAAGCTCAAAATTTGCTGTAGTCACATCAAGTAAGTGTACCTCTGGCCTCCTTCAGTTCACAGCTCATATTAAAATTAGAGGGTTTTTTTTTTAAGTCAGTATATCCACAATATCATAGAGCTAGAGAATGGCAGATGGTCTGTTTCTCTTAACTGGGAGCTTGAAGATGCTCTGAACTGGCTTTGTGAATTCCTCAACGTCTACATCGTGCACATCAGTTCATCAGCACGCCATGTAACAAGAGATACCGCGGGTGACGAGCTTTAATCTCACATTAGGGAGCTTAAATCCATGGGTGAGACCCAAGAAGAGTCACCACGGAGTCTAAGGGAAACATTTATTTTCAGATCCTTACTGGAAAATTCTACCTGCTGGGCCAGATATCTGGTCCAGACCGTGTCATTCCTACTCAGAACCTCACAGTCTAAAGGAGAGCTGACCACAGAAGCACCAAGAGCTAGTGATGTTTCCAGAGCCAGTTTGTGTGCTTCTGAGATGGGTTGCCAGCAGGGCATCATACCAGACCCCCCTGCCCCTGGCTGGGTGGCCCAACAAGCAGGCCAAGCACCTGCTCCAGGCACTGAAAACAAAATAAAAAGCAAGAAAGAGGAATATTTGTCATGGAATTAGATACTTTAATAGTTCCCAAAACAGAACCAAAATAGTCCTTGTGGGAAAAATCAGAACTTCGTGCAGGCTTCATTCCATGTATTTTATGATGAGTGTCATTTGGGTGTTGAGTTACTCTGGCCCGTCACCTTTTCAGTATGTAGAGAAGTGGGTCTAAACATCAGTATTCATCAGATCTTTTGAAAAATACTGATGCCCAGGCCATGCCCCCAGAGCTCCTGATTACATGCCCAGGTGGGGCCTGGGCATCATTTTTTAAATTCCCCAGGTGATTCTAATGTACAGCTGGGTTTTTGAACCACTAACTTAGCGCATATAAAGGTCTCCGTCGGGCCTTGAACTTTCTTCCCAAACCCATCTTGCCCCCTTTGCTTACCCCAAATAGCATGATCAAGACTATAAAGGGACTTTTTAAAGTCATTTTAAAAATATAAGCAGGGGCGCCTGAGTGGCACAGTCAATTCAGCGTCTGACCCTTGTTTTGGCTCAGGTTGTGATCTCAGGGTCATCAGATCAAGCCCTGCGTCAGGCTCTGCGCACAGCACAGAGTCTGCTTGAGTTTCTCCCTCTCCCTCTGCCCCTCCCGCTTGTACTCATTTTCTCTCCCTCTAAAATAAATAAATCCTTAAAAAAAAAAAAAAGACAAGCAGATACATGACCCTTCTGAGCAGCTGGTGAACAAGTAATGTGAGCATCTCAACCCAGTGCTTATTCACTGGTTCGAGATCCCAACCCTGTTGGGTTGCTCCCACCACCACCCCCCTGCCGCAGGAGTTGAGTGGGCTTGGCCTTGCTTCTGTGGCTGCCCCTCTGGAGGAGTGCTGGGGGCTGTTCCATCCCTACATCGCTCTTGTGACTCTCTCCCTATACTCTGGTTTCAGTTCCGAGGCTTTCCAGAAAGGCGGAAGGAAGGGAGCCAAGAAGGTGATGATCGTCATAACAGACGGGGAGTCCCATGACAGCCCAGACCTGGAGAAGGTGATCCAGCAAAGCGAGAGAGACAACGTGACCAGATATGCTGTGGCCGTGAGTCCTGCCCCGTGTGTTCCACCCTGTGCCCCTAGAGGCTTTGCCATCAAACCCCTGGGGACTCCCTGGGTCATTTTCTGGGTAGTGGACAAGCTGTCCAGGCCCTCCAATAGGCCTCTCCTTGTTTCATCCTCTCCTAAAGAGTAACTTGAGAATTTTCCTTCAGCACTGTCTGGGGCTGACCACAACAGTTGTAGGGGTTGGGGGAGGAGTAGTTCTCCATCACCAGGAAGGTTCTGAAACCTCAAAACTCTGGGAAACACCCCAAGCCACCCAGCGCCCAGAACTTTATCTTAGAACAGGGGCCTTATCTGGCCTCTACGAGACAACCTGTTTCAAACTACAAGTGGGACCTCAAGTTCTCTCTGTGATTGTAATGGTGGCCCCCACCACTCGGGGCCAGTGGCCTCGGGCATGTGGAGAGGTCTGTGCTATGTCCTGGTTTGTTGCCCTGCCCCTGTTACCTGGCAGGTTCTGGGCTACTACAACCGCAGGGGGATCAATCCAGAAGCTTTTCTAAATGAGATCAAATACATCGCCAGTGACCCCGATGACAAGCATTTCTTCAACGTGACCGATGAGGCGGCCCTGAAGGACATCGTTGATGCCCTGGGGGACAGGATCTTCAGCTTGGAAGGTGAGCAATACCTACCAAGAGGGGTCTGTGCTCCTGGGCTCGCACCAAGTGAACCCCCAAAATCCAGCCCCACCACATGGAATGCTCTAGCAGGAGCCATCCCTTCATGATAATTCCATGGTATTCTGTGCCGGACCTGAGGCTGTGCACCTCACAGACAGCCCCAGACAGTGGCTTTGCTCAAATTCTCCCCCTTTTACCTCTGAGGATCCATAAGCCTATGGGAGCCAAGTGACTTGCCAAAGCTTCCACGGCCTGGGAAGGAGACGGGGCCTGAACCAGTGTCTCCAGATTTGGCAAATATAAAATACGGTGCTTGTGGCAAACTGACCTATACTAAGAAATTATCCACTGGTGTCTGAAATTCAGATTGAACTGGGTGTCCTTTGTGTATCTGGCCTAGTCTGAACGGAGCTGGACCTGCCTCCATAGCCTGAAGTGCTTCATCCCTGAGTCTTGCTTCCTCCCGCTCCCCCGAAAACACTTTGAGTAGGGTTCGTTCCTTTAAAAAAAAAAAAAAAAGATTAAAAAAAAAAGATTTTATTTATTCTTGGGAGATACAAAGAGAGAGGCAGAGACACAGGCAGAGGGAGAAGCAGGCTCCCTGTGGGGATTCCGATGTGAGACTGGATCCTCAAGCCAAAGGCAGATCCTCAACCATGAGCCACCCAGGTGCCCTGCGTACGGTTCCTTCCAATCACCTCCCTCCTTACTGTTAAACTCCAGTTTTGTGTGCACAGATCTCCTTTGCACCATGTATTGCTGCAGCCGGCCCTCGCAACACTGGGCTGGGCCATATGGGAGGGTTGCAAACAGAGACAGAAAACAGAGTCCTTGAGCCTGAGCGCATTGGAAAAGATGAGCTCCAGACGCATGAAGAGGTGGAGATGAAAGCAGGCCTGATCCACAAGGATAAAGGAATAGAAAGTGTAGCCTGAGTGCTGACACTCACACTAGGGCTTAAATACCCAGAGGAGCATCCTTCTAGAAATGGTCACTTTGGGTGTCGAGAACATAGGCTCCAGGGCCCTGTACAGGGTCGGGGGGCTTTGTGGGGAAGGGCTTTCAGCACACATGGGTTTCTTGTGCAAAGCTGTGGTGGTGACAGGTCTCCCTCCCAAGGGTCGATCCAATCTTTGGGAGTCATCCAGAGGCATCTGGAACCAAACTGGTGAATAATAGGAATGAGAGAAGTGGGGAAAGAGATGGAATTCCCATTTCTGGCCAAAAATGTTGACTATTTCTTTCCATGCACTTTTCTTGCTCTTTCCCCTATTTGACAGCCATATAGCATACATGCTGTCTCGTATAACCCGTCCCAGCACGTCCTCGACAGTGAGCAGGCTACTAGTCGTAAAGCCAGTGCCTCGGGAAGGTGCCTGGTGCCCTCCCTGGGCAGGCCGCCTGCCTCTGGGCCACCCAGGGGTGTAGTTCCGCTGGACTCAGCCTTAGGGACCCCGTCTTCCCTCCCTGAAGGCGCCCCCAGGACACGGGGGCTGTGGGTGGAGCTGCAGGTGTGTGTGTGGCACCAAGTAGGCGGTCAGGCATGGAGCCCAGATCTTTCTGTCCCTCCATTTCAGGCACCAACAAAAATGAGACCTCCTTCGGGCTGGAGATGTCGCAGACCGGCTTTTCGTCTCACGTGGTGGAGGTGGGTCCGGGGTGGAATCACCCTCCTGCACACTCCCCGGCTCTCTAGGTGGTCACCCCGCCTGTCCTGGGCTGCCTCTCTGCCTCCATCCGCTGCGGCTGCAAGACGGAAGCCAAGGTCTCCACCTTGCAGTAGGTTGTCCCAAGCCCTTCCCAGCAGGGAGTGGGCTGCAAGTAATGAGCACCGCCACCCCTTGCCTCTGCTCCCTGCACAGGGTGGCCGATGGGGACATTTCCGCCAGGGCCAAAGGTCCCGTTCAGTCCACAGAGCCTTGTGCAAAAATGCGGTCAACATGGGAGAAACCAATCAATTGCACTGTCCTGATGGCACCCTTGCCCCAGGCAGCCTGTGCGTGCGGGGCCATGGCCCAGCGCCCATGCGGGGAGGGGGGCCAGATGTGCCAGATGTGCCAGATGTGGTCCCGGTGCAGACTCAGCCGTGGATGGCAGAGGTCCCAGGTGGGCCCACGATGTCAGAGGCAGGCTCAGAGGTTCGGTCCGGGTGTCCCTCGCCCTCGACACACCTCACCTGGTTCTGATTGGCAAGACGGGGCTGACGCCTCACGGGATTGCCAGGGGGGCAGAGAGTCAGTATCTGGGAGAGTGTTTCAGAAATCACTGGAGCCCCGCCTGGGAGCCCTGGTGGCAGGAAGACCATATGGCCGGAGTCTGCGTCAGTGGGCATGCTTTGGGCAGACAGGTGTCCTAAGTGTTCTCAGGCGGGCACTGTGGGAGTGTGCTTGTGCCTCCTCATTTGCCAGAAAGGACCTATTGATCCTGCCTACTTATACTTCACCTTCAATATCTCACCAATTCCCACCACCACCACCACCACCAACTCCTCTGTGAGGTAAATAGGGCAGGATTCCTTGTTCCCAGTCTCCAGATGAATAAACTGAGTCACACAAAGTCTGAGTGACCTGCTGAAGGGACATAGAGAAAAACACCAGGCTTACACTTGTCCCCTCTCACACACACCAAGCAGCTGCTCCCTGTAAGCTTATGGACTCTAAGGGGGTCTGAGTCAGAAATCCCAAATCGGAGATGGGTGGGGGGAAGTTGGGGGCGGGTACATGTGTGCAGTGGGCAGCAGCAGGCAGAAGGGTGGAAACCTGACTCACACTCCGCTGTTTCTGAGCTGCATCTGGACAGGCTCATGCCCACCCCAATCCAGCAAGGTATAAATGGAACTGCCTATAATAACAAGTCAGTCATGTTATAGGCACACAGCACTTGAAACTCTTCCAGGAAATTCCTGTGCCCCATTTCATGCTCAGCACAGCCCTGCCGGGTTGGCAGGTGGGAATAGTCCCTATTAGGCAGTCATAGGGGCACATTTCTTCCATGCCTTCTCTGTGCTGGGCCCTGCGCTGGGTCCTGGAAGGTGCCGTCTCCCACTTCAAATACTGTGGCCTGTGTATGCTCAGGAATCAGGGATCCTGAAGAGAAGGGGAAGTTATGATGAGGTTCAGGTATTCAAGAACACTGGAATGAGCCCTGAAAATGACCCATGCAGCTCAAGCGGGACGAGTCCTGGCAGGATCCACTGCTCCCCAACTACACAGGGGAGACCAGGAGCTCAGAGCCCTGGCCTGCTATTCAGGTCAAGGTCATGCACTGCCCTCTGCAGATCCTTCCACGTATACAATTCATACAACTCGTTTTCATTCCCCTGCTTGGAGAGACCAAGGTGCCTCTCCCCATCCTCATCCCCACCCCCAGCTCTTCTCATCCCCTGACTCTTGTTTTTCAAGTGACAGGCATCCAGTGGTTTTTATCTGGTAGGACTCTTAAAGAGATGATGATTAAATTTGAATCTGAGACTCTTTAATTCTTAAAAAGAAAAAAAAAATCCTTCCAAATCGAAAGGAATGGAGCAAGGATGGTGGTCTGTCTGGCACTGTGACTGGCCATTGGGTTGCTATTTTAGGGCACAGAGGTTTCTCAGCACCAACCACTGATGCCATCATAATTGGCCACAGCCGTTCTGTCCCTGGGAGTCCAGTTCCACAGCTCTCAGGGTCGGTCAGACCTCTGTGGGGATGGGGAGCAGGTGGTCCAGCCTTTCAGCCTTGTCGAGAGCAAGTGCTGAGCCTGAGTGAGTCCATGGCCTCAGCCCGAGTGCGTCCATGTCCTGGGTGAGCTATCAGGCTCCATACCCCCCACAAGTGTTCCACAAACAGCTGCTTCTTGTCAATGTGCAAAGATCCTTCAGTTACCCTGGGCCTGTTTAGCTATGCCAGAAAGAATGATCTCTAGCACTGGAAGAAGGACCCCATAGCATATTCTCAAATATGAGAATATCTCAAATATGAGCCCAGAAGCTCATCACTTGGGCTGCTCCTGCCTTTCCAGCAAGGAAACCAGCCTTCGAGTGAAAAAAGATAAAAGCAACGAGAGGAAGGAGAGACCAGTTTCCAGGGTAAGAGAGAAGACCCCAAAATGCCACCTGGTCACCCAAAGAGCCCAAGGCCCCAGGCCACAGGCATTGCATCCCAGGTGGAGCCACTGGGAAAACCCAGAGAGCTAGAGTCAACCCACAGAACTCTAGTCTCAATTTGCAAAAAGGAAAAAGAGGATATTCTGAAAATTACCATCAGGAAGGCCAGCTACGGATCTCCGGATCTCCGGTCCAATTCTAAACAGCTTTTTAAGCCAATGGCCCCATTAGCCTTTGGAAATGAATGCAAAGGTCACTAATAGCTGGAGTGGCTTCCATTAGTCCTGGCTGCCCGCTGAGGTGGTGGACTCCCTGTTGAGCTGGGTAATCAAGAAGGAGCTGCAGGAGTCTGCCAGGAAGTTTACCAAAGGGATCCACACCTCCCAAGGGGGCATAGACTCTAAGAGTCTGCAATGCCCACAGGCCAGGAGGGGAAGGTATGGAGGAAGCAAGGGAACTATATATAAATAATCCATGCCCACTGGCGGTGGATGGAGCCAATAATCCATGCCCACTCCTCCTACCCTGCGGTCCCTATGTCTCCCCAACCCCGGAGGTTTCCAGAAGGAAGCAGTTTCATTAGCGTGGATCCTGTCTACACAGATACTTGACTCACCTGAGATGGGAAGAGACTATTTTCCTTTAACCTACACGTGGTTAGGTCCAGCAGGACCAGCCCTTGGTTATGTCTGGAACAGGCCAAGGGTGGTCAGCCTCCCACCTCCCCGACCAGCTGCCTCTTCAGCCTGTGCCCTTCCCGCAGCACCCCTCCCCGCCACGGTTGTAGGCTGAAGAGCTAAGGCCTTGGGCCATTATCGGAGGCTCTGAGCAGAGACAACCAACCTCCCGATCGGGGCTGAGTAGTCAGGTACTGTGTACCCCCTGCCCCCCACAGCCCCTCCTTGCCACCCTGGCTATGGATTTCCAGCACGGTGACGGGAGGGCTTCCCTCTACGTAAAGACTGGAGGCCTATTTCTGAGGGGGGTCACCTGCCCAACCCTGCCTAAGCCTCCTGGCACTCATCCCTCCCTCGGGCTCCACTTTGGGCTTGTTAAAAATACATCATTTTCTGACAGGATCCAAGCAATTAATGGCAGTATAATCCATCCTCTTAATGATGTATCTGCCTGAGAAGGGGCTCTTAGCCCGTCTCGTCACTCTGATGATGGGCATGCAGGCACCAGGGAGCCATTGGAAGAGCCTGGGGAGGAGGACAGTACTCAGTGTCCTCGAGGTGATCTGTGCGCCAATGCACAGGACCACCAGCGGCCACCTCCACCTGCCTGCACCATCCCACCTAACCAAAGCCAAGAAGAATTGCCGGCGTCTGCTATTCTCATTCCATTACTGCTGGGCAAGGAGAAAGCATCGCCTGACTGTGCGGCCTCAGACAAATCATTTAACCTCTCTGAACCTCCATCTTTGAGCAGATGTCTGAAAAATATTTGCTGAAATTGAATCTTGAGGCTTGGAGCTGGAAGTGAACCTTTTGAGACTTACTAATAAATCAAGTAAGGGTTTCTTAAAAATCCTGTCCTAATTCCACCCACCTCCTCAGTTGGCCCCCCCTCCTGTGGAGCCCCCAGTTAGGCTGCCCTTGCCCCCAACAGGGCACTCCCCTTGGGCAGCTGTAATGAGTCATCTGCAGCACCAACCTGACTGTGAGATCTGCTTCTTTGACTCCTGCCTCCCCGGGGTTTTATGGATGAATAAAAGGATGAGAAGAGCTACTATATACTGAGGCCTTATTGGCTGCCAAGCACCATGCTAAGAATTAAAAATGTTAATTCTCACCACAAAACGATTTACAGCTGAGGCTGAGACAGAGCACCAGAAAGAGAGAGAAAGAGACAGAGAGGGAGGGAGGGAGAGAGGGAGAAGCTTGCCCAAGGTCACACAGCTAGAAGACCTGAAGCTGAAACAGCAACCCAGGAATGTCTGACTCAAGTCTTCATGCTCTAAGCTCCAGACCAGGGATTCTCAGCCTCAGCCCAACTGACAGTTTAGGCAGGGCAATTCTTTGGGACTGTCCTGTGTCTTGTAGGCAGCAGCACTGGCCACTACCCACGAGATGCCATACCAACCCCAACATCACCCCCAGCTCTGACGACCAAAACTGTTTCCAGACATTGCCAAATATGGCCTGGGGGCTGAACTGCCCCCATTTGGGAACCACTGCCCTAGACTATGCTGTTTCCAGTGCTAGGGATATGCCTGCCCCTCCCTCACCCCCAGCTGGGGACACAGACTGGCTGGGACACAGTTTGAGAAGATATGGTCACATGCCCAGGGAGCATTTGGCTCAGCTAGGAAGGCAAGACTGCCACAGAGGCCAGGGCAGAAGGCAGCTAAGAGCTGAGCTAGCAGAGTCTCATGGCAGGTGCTTCGCTCAAGTGAATACAGGTAAGGGTTGTCTGTAGGGAGGGCACGGACTTGGCCTTGGACCTGCTAAGGGCCACCATGCCTGCATCCTCATTTCTACGCAGGGTACCAGAAAAGGCAGCTTATGCCAAGGATCCGTGTGCGAGGCCACCCAGGCACACCCGGGCAATACCTGCTGGGAGCTCAGCTGGCCCCACGGGAAAGGAGGCCATAAATCAGGAAGCCGGTGCCAGGCCTGGAGCGTGGGATGACGAGCCTCTGCCCTGCAACGCCCTGCCATTTGCTTTCCAGCTGGGCCTGCATGCCTGGCTTCCTCTGTCAAGGCTTCAACCCTCTTTGTGGGCCCTGCCCATCCAGATTTTTTCCAACTTCAAAATGTCTAGGCTCCCTGAGCTGGGGAAAGATAGTGCCATACTGAGGTGTGCTCCGGTGGCCTCTGCTTGCCCTCCCAGCCGGCCCTCGGCCACAGTCCTGGGCGAGGCCTTCCCTGGCAACAGACGCCTGTCGGAAAAGGGCCACCGCCTGGAAGCACCAGCATGCAGCCCCTGCCAGGGTCAAAGAGCGTAAGGCAAGAACCCGCAAAAGCCATCAGCCGGACCAGTGCTGCCAAATGCAGAAGTCCCTGTGGAATCCCCAAACCCCAACAGTCGGCCTCAGGTGCCTCCCCAGTGGAATCCCAGGCACGTCGGCTGAGCCAGTCCTCCTCAGTGCATCCTAGAGGCTTCCAGTCATCTGCAAGGCCAAGACCTCATCTTCCAAGTCCTCTCCATGAAGGAAGGAGCCTGGTCCTGCAAACTTGGACTCAACTGAAAGAGATGGGGGGACAGTGAGGGGCGAGGCCTGCGCATCATGCTCCTCCTAGAAGGTGCTCCAATGGGAAGGCAGAGAAGCAGGGTCCAAGGGCTGCCTGTGGGTGTTTTCCCCCTTGCCCAAACCATCCCCCTGCTCGAAATCCGAGCCCTGCCCCAACTTGCTGTGCAGCATCCGGCAAGTCCCTTTCCCTCTCTGAAGCTTGAATGCCATCTGTCAAGTGCCATTAATGAACATCCGTCCTGCTGGCCTCTCACAAACGGGTAGCTGATGAGAAAGTACTCTTCGAGGAGGGAGCATGCCCACGAGTGCCAGGAGCACCGGCGGTGGCCATGGGCAGCGAGCCTGAGGCCCTGGCCCTGATCCCCCAGGCTGGCAGATGTCAGGAGCTCCCAGACTGCAGCCCACACAGAGTAGGAGGAGGAAGCTAATTAGAAAGTGTGACATTAAATACAACCAAGCATATTAGACCCTCCTGAGACCGGCTTACTTACAGCCGGAAAAACATTCGGTCTGAATGGTGGGTTCCACTTCCAGGGTATTCAGACTTTTTAAGTCTTATCTATGATCAACTTCCGTCTTTAATGTGACCCCTGGGAAATGACAAATGGAAAGTCAGCTCAAGGCTCAGAGTCCTGCCCCCTCCACTGAGACTGGCACCTGGTGACCCTGCCTGCACAGTCACTCACGGCCCTGACTATCCCAAGGCCAGAATCACATTTTCCTATTGGCACCATCGCTTTGGAGGGAAGGGGAGACGGAGTGCCTTGGGCCCCGAGTGGTGGGAGGACACCCAGCCAGAATCAGGGAGGCTCGGTGGAGGAAAGAGGTGACTTCGCCTGCTAGCACTCCCACGGCCCAAAGCTGGGGTACCATCTGCCCGGCCCGGAATCATCAAGGTCACCCGGGAAGGTGGCCCTGCTTGCTCCCACCACCTCCTCAGGCGTTTGTTGTCCCTAGTCACTCCTCCTCTTCTAAGGGCTGGCTATTTGCTTTCCTGTACTTGCTAGCTTTGTGGATGGTTTAAGGAGGTGGGGTGGTGATGGCACCCAAGAGAGTGAGGGGACCCTAGAGTCAGTAACAGGGAGCCTGGCCCTCAGGGAGCCAGAACGCCCACCTTCCTGTCCAAGCACTGCAGCACCGACTTCCCCTGCAGCTAAAGACAAGCGCCCTTCCTTGGAGCACAGGCCATCACGGATGTGGCCCTGGCTTCTCCGTCCAGCCTCATCAGTGTTGTGCTGGCCCCCCTCGCTCCATGCTGCAGCCCATCCAACAGCTTTCAGCCCCTTAAAACCAAAGCCTCAAAACTCCCTCCCAGCCTCAGGGCCTTGGCACACCTGTCCCCTCCCCCACCAGGTGTCCAGGTGAGCATCACTTATTCAAAAACGCTTCCCCCGACCCCCATTTCAGCCTAGCCTCCACCTCCCTGTGGTATTTACACGTCTCCTGTAGCATCCAGCATGCTTTGCAACTAGTATGTTGGTCTGCACGTTTGTTTATACTTGGAGCTCTGCGAGGGCAGAGGTAGCATCCCAGCACCAAGCAAGTGCCTGGTACACAGTAGACCCACGATGAATTCTTACTGAAGAAATGAAGAAGTAAGATTCACACACGGGGAAGAAACTCAGACACCATGAGGAAACAGGGAAGGAGGCCAAAGCCAAGGGCACGGCTTCAAGGAGGGCCAGGAGGAGAAGAGAGCCACGGGAGATTGACGATTGACTATAGGGATTTGGAAGCCCAACAAGGAACAGAGGCTGGGTCCCAGAGGTGGAATGTATTTCTGGAACATTCCTTTGTTTGACCCATTGAGGCTGAGGATGGGGTGGAAGGTCCTTGGCTCATTCAAAAGTCCAGAATCCCAGCTGGAAGTTAGTTAAATACTGAACACAGGAGACACAGGTCAGGTTGGTGCCCGAGGTGGCTGGTAGGGGCTCATTGTGCAGAACCCGGGGGTCCCCAGGAGATGCGAGCTGACGGCCCCTCCCCAATGTCAGGACGGGATTCTGCTGGGAGCCGTTGGCGCCTATGACTGGAACGGGGCCGTGCTGAAGGAGACCAGCGGCGGGAAGGTCATCCCCCTCCGAGAGTCCTACCTGAAGGAATTCCCCGAGGAGCTCAAGAACCACGGTGCCTATCTAGGTAAGAGCCCGAGCTGAGCCTGGCTCCTGGGCGGTGGGCAGGGGGGACCCCGGGGGCTCCCACACCCGAGCCGAGGGTTCCGTCTACATAGTCTGTGAATGTCCAGCCACAGGTCGGGGACCGTTGCCCCTTCACCCAGCACCTGTAGACCAACAGGTTAGAATTAGTGACAAGCAAGCCACCTGTACCGGACTTTCAGCTGATGCTTCTAGACGCTGGGCCAGCTGTCCATGTGTCTTTAAAGCTTTCTGCCTTGACTGGGGTTTGAGCACGCTGAGCTGCCTCCCAAGGCCAAGGTGCAAGTCGAGGAGAAAGCTACCCTCATTTTTATGTGCTAATATTCACAATCAAGGCACAAGTCACTTCCCATTAAACACTTGGGAAGCAGACATTAAAGAGAGCCACAGATTGTTGGCCCCATGGGTGGTGATAGGCCCCAGCTGTGAGGCCCTAACCCACGGAACCCAGTCACCTCCAGTTCTAGAAGAACGGGACCCTGGGCTCCACGCTGAGGCTGCCAGGGCTGATTCCTTTCTGAAAAGGCCGAGCCAGAGTGAAGGGCAGCAGGCGGGGAACGGCCGGGGCTCCCATGATCTCTGAGCCACGTCTGCCATCTGTGAGGTCCCTCATCATTAATGCCTCCTCGGACCCCACTCCTCCAAGAGCCCGGGCCACCCAGAATCGGCACATCTGTCCACGTGTCCATGTCATCCCTGCCTCTGTCCCCCAACGCTTCAACCACACGCCTTGCCTGTGACGCTGCCCACACTGTGGCCACCCCATCCTCCATCTCCAACTCTGGGACCCTGAGCTGACCACAGAATGCTAGAATCGGGACTTGCCTGGGAAACACAGAGGTGTAGGGCCCTAGAAACTTCCCAGCACTACCTGGCCCCAGGGCCTGGGCTCCACTTTACTCAACAGATATTAAACCTCAACTGGGTAAAGCGCACCTGTGGCCTATGCCCTCTGAACGCAATGGCAAGCGGGACCCAGCGTCTGCCTCCCAGCTGCTTCTCAGCCAGTGGGGGAGAGACAGGTGCACAGGTACAAACTATAATGCACATGGGGCCAGAGTTCAGATGCGAGCACAGAAAAGAAGGGAGAGATCGGAGCCCCTGCCCTGGCAGATACCCAGACGCTAGAAGAGATGTCAGAAGAACAAAGGCTGGCGCTCATTCAGTGCCAATCAACCGCGACGGCTTGTGTTCCTCCCATGTGCTCAGCACTGTGTAGACAAGTGGGGACACCACGTAAGGGATGGTGGTGCAGTTGCCTTTAATATCAGGGAAATTACATCAGCACCCAGGGCCCAAGGGATTGAGACAAACGCTGTGGGTCGTCACGCTCCAGTGGCCGCACACCCTGGCCACCCCTGGGATTGTGCTGGGGTCTGCACCAGGTCCCTGGGGCAGGAAGAGACTGAAGAAGCCAAAAAGGTCCAAGAGAAGGAGGGAGGTGTGGAAAGTGCTCGGCGGGTTCAGGACCCAGGAGGTAGACAGGTCAGGCTGGGGCAGAGGGGTGCAGCAGGAAGGGGAAGGCGGGTTAGGGCAGGCTGTAGCTGGAGGCCTCGAATGCCCGGTTGAGGAGTTGGAGCTTTTTTATGCTAGCAGTAGGGAGACAGTGAAGGTATCTGAGTGAGAGGGTAGCAAGATGAGTCTCCCGCCACTGTCTCTCCTGGCCCAGCAGAGCTGTCTTCCTCCTCCCAGGAGACCCTGGTGGGGCAGAGCCAGGCTGCAAATCCCTTGCAAGGCCCAACCATCTTGGGTGGGAATCCTGAAGGAATGCCTCTCTCTTCTCCTCCCTCTGGGGCTCAGCCACGAGGACAGTGTCTGGGATCTATGGAAGATTCCTTTCTATGTGCCCCAAGGGAGAGAGGGTTTTGGAGGAAGGACTTCAGGAGGCCAGGCTCTCCGCCTCCACACAAGGAAGCTGTGTGGACTTCTGGCCACGGGTCTTCCCCTGTCATCTTGTCAGGCCTTCTGGGAGGTCGATCCAGCTGTCAGGATGGCCCTGCCTGCTGGCCAAAGAACCACACGGAAACTGAAGCCACAGCCAGCAGACTGTGGGAAGCAGGAAGCTCTCAATGCTTCATGCTGCTTTAAAAGGCGGCCCACGCGTGCTTCCAGGACATTTGGCCCCCAAGCCCCTCCCACCACCACTGTCCCCCCTTCTGAGGAAGCCCAGAGCCAGGGGCTAATTGAGAACATTTTCAGTAGTGCCTTTGGGAGCTCAAAAGAAAGCTTGGTGGGGTGCCTGGGTGGCACCCCTGGGTCAGCTGAGCATTGGGCTCTTGATTTGGGCTCAGGTCATGACCTCGGGGTTGGGAGATGGAGCCCTGAGTCGGGCTCCAAGTTGAGTGTGGAGATTCTCTCTCTCCCTTTGCCCTTCCCCTCCTAAAAATAAAGAGAAAAGAGAGAAAAAGCAAGCAAGCAAACAAGCTGACCCCACGCCATAAGGTCATATATTTATACCCTCATCTATTTATGATTGTGCTAATACACAGCCATATCAGCCTGTGCTACCTCCTGCTTCACTGGCCTTTCAAGCACCAGTCCCCAGGATACAGCTCTAAGAGTCAAAAATGTGTCTGGAACCAGAGTAGCTCACCGTCCTGCCTCCGCGCTCCCAGCCACTCAGTGAACTTGTCTATGCATCCTGCAGCCTCTGTGTGAGCAACCAGTGGACCATGGTGGCACCCTTACCCACACACTCGCACACGCACATATGGCAGGGGGAGACATCCATTTGCCAGAGACGGTCCAGGAACTGCCAACAAACGCATCTAAGAACTGGGATCCAGTACCCGAGGCCATCGGGCAGAAAGTGGGGCTCTAGGCTCTGCCTCAAGATTCACCGCCATCCGGCAAAGCCAGCCCGAGGGCATGGAGTGGTGGCCTTTCCAAAAGGTGCCCTGGCTTCCATTTCTTCCTTGCTTGCATAGTGTATGTCTGGGACTGAGAGGAGCCTAGGGGCTCGCTCCTTTGAGTCTGCAAAGTTCTGGGACTGCAAGGACCCTGTGTCGATGCCCAGCGGGGCAGCTCCCTCCACCTGGCCGCCAGTGCTGTGGTTCTCCATGAACCGCTTTCCAACAGGTTACACTGATGAGGGCAACACCGGCTGGTCCCCAGACAGACAACTGGTGGGGATCAAAACCAAAGCCTGCCCAATATGTAATGAAGCCCAGCTTGGGTTCACCATCTCCTTCCTCCCTGCTCCCCCACACACGCGGGACTCGGGACTCCGGTGAAGGAGGGGGTGCATGCTCCAGGTCAACAGTGCCTTTCAGCAGCCTCACCCGGCTGCCTTGGTGCCTCCAGCTGGGGCCGGGGTGCTTGAACTCTGTTCACCCTCCAAAGCCCCATCCTGAGCTCTGCCTCTTTCAGGCTTCCCCAGTTGTACCTAGGAGTGACCACCCTGCAGGTCTGCACCGGCTCAGCCTGCCCTGACTGGCCTGTGCTCAGGCACAGCTGAGGAGCTGGGGCAGAGACCAGCCTGTTTCCTCCTGTGGCAGGGTACACCGTCACGTCGGTCATGTCCTCCAGGCAGGGGTGGGTGTACGTGGCAGGAGCACCCCGGTTCAACCACACAGGCAAAGCCATCCTGTTCACCATGCACAACAACAGGAGTCTCACCATCCACCAGGCCCTGCGGGGTGAGCAGGTAATGAAGGGGGAGTCTGGGGGTGGAGGTGGGGCATGATGGGAGGGCATACACAGGGGGGAGGCGGGGAGGTTGGGCTGGTGAAGACTCCGGAGTGGAGTGACTCCAGTCAGGGTGGGGGGTGCATACCAGCCTTGGAGCTGGACTATCCCTTCTCCAGAAAGCCAGGCCCTGGTCCTTGCTACAGCAAGGAGAACCTAGGAGACCTTGCTTATCTCCATTTCGTGGACCTCTTGTTTCTGGGGCCAGACCTTTGTCCCCGACAGCCAGCTTCTCTCCATTCATATAAAGGGTTCAGGTTAGAGGCAGGATCTCGGCTGTGGCTCCCCAGCTCCGGCTGCCAGGGCCCCCGGGCATCCTGAGGGACTGTCACGTTCCTCAAGCCACCTTCACGCCGCCAGCAGTGGGAGCAGCTGCAGCATCCCCCCACCCCCACCCGCCTCAGCCCTGCTGCAATGAGGCCCCCTGGGTTCAAGGGCACACCAGCTTCTTTCCTGTCCCTGGAATGGGAACAATGCAGAAGGCTAGAGCTGCCAGCGCCACCCCCCACCCCCGCCTGGGCCGCATGGGAACCGCACTGTGTTGCTCAGAGTCCCGTGTTGGATGGTCATGCGTGCCAGTTGTGAAGCTAGGATAGGAGCACTGGTGGTGGGAAGATCAGAAAACAGGGTTCTGATCCAAGTCATTCCAACAGCCGAGGAAGACAGTGGTCCCAAGAAGCCACATAGCTTTTCCAAAGTGACCCGGTGGATTCAAGGCTGGGTCAGGTTTAGAACCAAGGACTCTTGGTGTGGCTCTGCTTCATGCTACCTCCTGACCCCTGACAACCCCAAAGCCAGCATGCGTGTGTGCGCACATACACACACACACACACACACCCCTTCTGGCTGCACTCAGCATCCACAGCATCCCGGGCCTGACCTGGGCCCTAGCCAAGCCCGCACCATCATCCCCAGCTCACCCTCGGCTCTGCGGAGAACTGTCCCCCCAGGAACAGCCCTGTCCCCTGCATCTTTTACTGCCCTTGGCCTGTCACCATGAGGACAAGCTCCTCGCTGGGTCTAACCTAAATCCCTCTGGCTCAGGCAGCCACCGTTCCTCTTCCCACCTCAAGGGCACTGGCAGCCCAGGGCATGGCTCCGTCCCCCGGCCTCCATCCTGCCTGCCCACACTCTGCCCAGGGCTGGCTCTTTCGGGAATCCAGGGCTAGACCTTGAGAGCTGGAGGGAATTTGCTGATGAATTTATGACATTTTTACTGCCCGGTTCCGCCTCCAACATCCGAACGAGAAACCGCAGTGCTGAAGGCAGCTAAATTAAGTGAATTCCAAATCACTGTGACCCACATAGCTGAGGCTACATATTTAGACAAAAGTCTCCCTTCCCTGCTCCCTTATTCGCTCTGTCTGCCTCTTAATTACTTTACAGAGGGGATAGCTCTTCCCTCCCCCACCCGTGTTGAGATCTCCATTCTCCTCTCTTCTGTATTTCTCTCTTGCTTCTCAGTTAAAAGCTCTTAATACTGGAAGATAGATTGCTCCTCAAAGCACTCTGAGCCAGGAGGCAGCGGGGGAGGGAGTGTCATGGGCTCCGGTGTCAGACTAGAGTCTCAACCCAGTTTGGCTGTGGCCAACCTTCTGACCTTGGGCGAGTGATTTCAGTTCATTCCCCGTAAAATGAGGAGGGTGATCTCTCCTAAGGTAGCAAGAGGCTCACATGAGCCAACTGAGGCTGTAAAGCATGTCACACAGGGTCTGTCCATGCAAAGAGCTCCTTCATCCTTCCCAAGTGACCCATTGGTTCAATACATATTGATTATATGTATTATATTATTATCATACCCAGGTGTGGAGGGGACACAGCACTCTCCATAGGGGGAAGCAGGTGCTGGTGTGGGGCTGGTGGGGGGGCAGATAGAGGAGGGGTACCCATTGCAGGCAGGGCAGGGCAGGGCGAGAGTCTAACAGGAAGTGAGCTGAGGATGTTAGACATTATCCAGGAGGGAGAAGAGGAGAGGAGTGCAGACAAGAGCAAAGTATGTACAGAGGGAAGCCGGGAAGCCAGCCAGAGCCTGGGGCTTTTGGAGAAATCACTGGGAATGTCAGGAGAGAGTGTGGGAGCTTGGGGGTGGGGGAGGACACAGAGGCTGGATAGGGAGGGAGGCGGGTCCATCAGAGTCCATCAGAGCAGAATGTGGACTTCCCCGTGCACCCCCTCTGGAAGCAAGGCAGTGGTGTGGTCAGCTGCTAGAAGCCACTCTGGCTGCCCAGGGAGGGGGGCAGGCTGGAGGGTAAGGCAGGGGGTCCTCCGGCAGGTGCCTCACCCAGAGAAGAGGCAGAAGAGGAGGGAAGTAGGATGTGTTTGGCATGGGCCAGGCAAGGCTTGCTGGGAGACTGTGGGTGGGAGAGGGGGCGGTGGAGCCAGGGAGCCAGTCTCAGGTTTCAGACTAAGTGGGCACCCTCATTGAAATGAGGGCCACGGGCACCCAAGCGGGGAGGGGAACAAAGTGGGTGCTCAAATGCTGAAAAGAAACCATAATCCCCCATCCCAGGTGCTAATCCCAGAGTTATTTGTAACATTAAAAATTGAAATGAGGGGGATCCCTGGGTGGCTCAGCGGTTTGGTGCCTGCCTTCGGCCAAGGGTGTGATCCTAGAGTTCCAGGATCGAGTCCCACATCTGGCTCCCTACATGGAGCCTGCTTCTCCTCTGTCTGTGTCTCTGCCTCTCTCTCTCTCTCTCTCTCTCTGTGCCTTTCATGAATAAATAAATAAAATCTTTAAAAAAAATTGAAACAAGCCAAACGTCCCACAAGAGGATTGGTTATACACATGCAGCATATGCGTGATTAGAATATTATAGAACCACCAGTGATCATATTGTAGGAAAAAATATAACACATCATGAAGAAATTGCTCGTGATCTATTGTTTGATTTAAAAATCATACATAGGGACACCTGGCTGGCTCAGCGGTTGAGCGTCTGCCTCTGGCTCAGGTCATGATCCCAGGGTCCTGAGATCCAGTCCCACATCGGGCTCCCCACAGGGAGCCTGCTTCTCCCTCTGCCTATGTCTCTGCCTTTCTCTCTGTGTTTCTCATGGATAAATAAATAAAATGTTAAAAAATAAAATAAAATAAATCATATATAAGCTATATATATATATACTGTATATATTAAATTGTGTATTTAATTATATGTATATGTATTATACATATAAAATAAAATAAATCATATACATATACATATAAAATATAAATATAAATACATATAAAATCATATAAGTAGGGCAGTCCTGGTGGCTCAGCAGGTTCAGCACCGCCTCCAGCCTAGGGCGTGATCCCAGAGACCCGGGATCGAGTTCCACATCAGGCTCCCTGCATGGAGCCTGCTCCTCCCTCTGCCTGTGTCTCTGCCTCTCTCTCTCTGTGTCTCTATGAATAAATAAATAAAATGCTTAATAATAAATAAATAAATAAATAAATAAAATCATATAACTATAAAATAAAATAAATCATATATAAGCTATATATACACTATATGTATTAAATTGTATATGTAATTATATGTATATGTATATGTATATGTATTATACATATTATAATTATTATACATATTATACATATACATGTATATGTATTATACATATAAAATAAAATAAATCATATACATATAAAATATAAATATAAATACATATAAAATCATATACATATAAAATAAAATAAATCATATAAGCTATATATATACACTGTATATATTAAATTGTATATATTTAATTATATGTATATGTAAATTGTATATTAAATTATATGTGTATATATATATATATACACTGTGATCCCAGGTTATAAAAATAAAACCATATACGCACACACAAACCAGCCACACACACCCTGGACAAAACAGACTGAACAAAAATGCACTAAAATGTTCGTGGGAGTTATAATTGGATGTTGGGACAAAGAGTGACTTTTATTTTCTTCTTCATACCTTTTTCTTATCTTGTTCATTTTTGCCATCATACTGGCTTACCAACAGAACCAATGGCAATCAATACAATTAACCAATGGAAAGAAGGAAGCGGGAGCTTGGAGGGGGGTGGATGATAGGAGAAAAGACTGCAGGGTGGGACCAGGTGAAAACGGGTGAGTCAAAAAAATAAAAAAAGAAAAGAAAACAGGTGAGTCCACGCCACGGTGGGGAGAGGAGGCGAGAGGGAGAAGACCCTTCCTTTTGTCCCTGGCTCCCGGGACAGCACAGCCCACCCCGCCCTTGTGCTGCAGATAGGCTCCTACTATGGGAGTGAGATCACCTCGGTGGACATCGACAGCGACGGGGTGACTGATGTCCTGCTGGTGGGCGCCCCCATGTACTTCAGCGAGGGCCGAGAGCGGGGCCGGGTGTACGTCTACAACCTGAGACAGGTACTGCTGGGGTCCCCCCAGGCACCTGGGCCCTGCCCTCACTGGGCGCAGGTGGGGGAACTGGGCCACCTGCTGAGCCAGGCCAGGGAGAGCAGGACCCACCTCTGTTGCCGCCACCACGGGGCTCAGGTAGCCAGAGAGAGGATTCCCGGGGGAAATAGGGGTGGGGGGGGAAACAGGGGGCTGCAGGCAGGGGGGACCTGTCCTTGAGCACCCTTGCCCGTCCCCCTGAGCCTTTTCCCACCCGTGTTTTGCAGAACCGGTTTGTTTACAACGGGACGCTGGAGGATTCCCACGGCTACCAGAATGCCCGATTCGGGGCGTGCATCGCCGCGGTCCGGGACCTCAATCAAGATTCCTACAGCGACGTGGTGGTGGGAGCGCCCCTGGAGGACAACCACGGAGGAGCCATCTACATCTTCCACGGCTTCCAGGCCAGCATCCTAAAGACGCCGAAGCAGGTGAGGCTCCCTGGCAAGCAGCTGAGGCTGCCCTGAGTCCTGGTCACCCAGGAGGCCGTGTCCTCCTGCAGGAAGGGACTCCAGTCTGTCCCAGCCCTGCTGACCTCAGGTCGGGATTTCCAAATAGGAGCTTTTGTCTTCAGGACGGTCCCATCACCGCTGTCAGCAGCCTGCTTACCTGTGTTCCCCCTGCGACAGCAAAGCCCCCTCCCTGGGGACCCGGACCTCACTCCCCCTGCACGTCCGAGCAGGCCGTGGACCACGAGTGGGACTTCCCACGTGGCTTGCTCCTCCCTGGAAACCTTGCTCCCCTCGAGAGGCACCCATCTCAGGTCCCGTGCCCCCAGGGTCATCATTTTGGCCTACGTATTTTCTTACTAAGGTGGCCCAATACGTGTGGTCAGAGGTGCCGGGACTTGACGGCAGGTGACATAACGGAACAGGAGAGGGCATAGCTTTGGGGTGGGGACGATTCCTGATGGTTCCATGTGGGCTCTCTCTGATGCTCCCAATCCTGGCTTCCCTGAGGGCTGCCCCGCCCCGCCCTGTGCTAACAGCACCCACACCCGGCTCTCTCTTCCTGCTCCCTGCAGAGAATTGCGGCCTCTGACTTGGCTCCTGGTCTCCAGTATTTTGGCTGCAGCATCCATGGGCAACTGGACCTCAATGAGGATGGGCTCGTCGACCTGGCGGTGGGCGCCCTGGGCAACGCTGTGATTTTGTGGTTGGTTCTCCCGCTTCTCTTGGCTCTCAGGCTCTTCTGGGGGTCATGATGGACACCGGGTTGTTGTTGTTTTAAGATTTTATTTTTTTATTCATGAGAGACACAGAGACAGAGAGGCAGAGACACAGGTAGAGGGAGAAGCAGACATCCTGCAGGGTAGCCCTATGCAGGACTCGATCCCAGGACTCCAGGATCATGCCCCGAGCTGAGGGCAGACACTCAACCACTGAGCCACCCAGGCGCCCCATCGCATTTTTCATACAACTTAAAAAAGGCATTACACAGAGGTATCCTACAACTTCACAGGGACAGTAAAAAAGTGGACCTGCCCTCAGTCATCAAAAATATTACAGCCTGGTTGGGAGATGTCTTAGCCCAGGTTCCCTAGAAAACAGAGCCCGAGACTAGAGCTCATGAGTAATGCTTCCGAAGTGACCTCATCCCAGAGGCAGAAGTAGGGACCAAGGACCCTGGAGCAGAAAAGAGGAGCAGTGGGAGTGGGGGGGCATCACTGAACCAGTTGGCACCTGCTGCTCATTCATGGGATCTCCAGTGAGGCAGGATGCACCTCTGCTTCTTGCAACAGACTGTCATGGGGTGGAGGGGGTGTAGTATATCTTGGGGGGGGGGTCCTCATATTCCCTTGTATCCTCTGCCATGGCCAGAGCATCGGCTGCCCCACACCCCCGAGGGGGTGTCCCCTGGCCCTCTAAAGGTGGCCCTGGGGGTGAAGGTCTGCTCCGCATGTGGGGGCTCATGGATCTTTGGGGGTGGCAGCAGCAGCAAGAGCAGCTTGGGCGGTAAAAGTATTCACTAGGTTGGTTCCAGCCAGGAAACAAGAACAGATGACCAAGACCCAGGCTAGGAGGTAGACCTGACCTAGCAGGTGCGTAGGGTGACACACAAACTGAGTGCTTTACGGGAAACAAGACACACACACATACCCCAAGAGAGCCAATCTGGTGGAAAGGACCCAGTCCAGCTCTAGCTTTTGAGGTCTAAACCTAAGTGCTATGTTCCTAGGGCTGAAATTGTGAGCT
Source organism: Vulpes lagopus (assembly GCF_018345385.1). Taxonomy (NCBI): domain Eukaryota; kingdom Metazoa; phylum Chordata; class Mammalia; order Carnivora; family Canidae; genus Vulpes; species Vulpes lagopus. Next base: position 49,377,223 of record NC_054825.1, read on the forward strand.
GGAACCTTCTGGGAAGACTGTGTGATCAAACCCCACAGACCTCAAACTGCCCCATTAGGATTCCTGGGGCTGCTTTTCTCCTTTTTTATTCTTTCTTTTTATGTGAGTATAGGTGATGTACATGTTCCATTATTCTCAGGTGTACAACATAGTGTTTCGGCAAGTTTATAGGTTATGCTGTGCTCGCCACAGCATAGCTCCCATCCCTCACCATCCCCTATTACAGTGTCAGTGGCTGTATTCCTTACGGGGTGCCTTTCATCCCCATGACTCTCACATTCTACAGCTGGAAGCCTGTACCTCCCATTCCTCTTTCCTCCCCTTCCTTCCCCCCAGCCCACCCATTTTGCTCAGCCCCCCGGCCCCTCCCCTCTGGTAACCTTCCCTTTGTTCTCTGTATTTCTAGGTCTGATTCTGTTTTTGTTTGTTTATTCGTTTGTTTTGGTTTTTAAATTTTTTTAGGGTTTTTTTTTTTTTTAGATTCTTCGCATATAAGTGAAATCACCCAGTATTTGTCTATCTCGGTCGGGCTTATTTCACTTAGCTCATACCCTTCTAGGTCCATCCACGTTGTCACAAACTGGGCAGCTTTGCAAACCCTCATAGCCCAGGCTTTACCCAGACCACATAAAACAGAGTTTCTAGGGAAGGGGCCCCGGGCAGGAGTAAGCTTGAAAAAATCCCCAAGTGTTTGTCTCTCATGGGCAGCCACGTTTGAAAGGCACTGGTGTAAGCTAGGGTGTTTACACAGCACTCCACACTGTCAAAGGGCTTCTCTCACTGACTTCCTTTGATCCCCACATCCCCCTCAGAGAGATCATGGGACCTGCCCAAGGTCCCTGGGGAACCAGTAGAGCCAAGACTCAAGCCACCCCAGCCACTGCACAGCACAGGGGGGAGCCCCCAGCCCCCTTAAGCTAGGAGCAGAACATCAGCACAGATAATCGTGCAAAAATTCAGAAACATCTAAATCACACTACACTCACCTCTTTTTATATAAATGCATGGTGTGGAGACGCAGGACACTTCCTTCTCTGATTATGTTTTTCTTAGGCCAATAGAAGACTAAATTTGCTTTTCCGTGACTGCCCCTAGGGTAGTGTCCAGTGGAGACGTGGGGAATCTCTGGAACAGGGAGTGGCTCTCCACTTTGGCTGCACGTGGCAATCACCTGGGAGCTTTAACTCCTTGCTCTTCAAAGTTTGGTCCCAGACCAACAGCAACAGCATCGTGGAGGACTTACTAGAAATGTGGAATCCGTGTGGGCCTGTGGGGGGTCAGGATCTACACGTTAAAGATCCACCCCCACCCCACCCCTGCAGTTGTGCAAACATTAAAATTCAAGAAGCACTGCTTTCAGACATGTTGATGCCAATTCTGATCAGATTTGCCCTGGAAGGCAAATTGGGCATCAGGATTCTTTTAAAACTCTCCAGAGTATTCTAATGAATTTCCAGGGACGGGGTGAGGACACCCGAGGCAGTCAGTGTGGTCTGCAGCAAGTACAACCGCTAGGAGATGATGAAGGGCGGCTCTGCGGCTACGCGCCTGCCCTCCACCTGCCCGTCACTTTTTTTGCCCAATATTTTGACATCTGGGGCCCTGTCTGCCCTCCGCCAAAGGTGTACAGATTCATTTCCGCCTGCTGCCCCACATCTCCCCCCTTCTCTCTCCCTGGGTTCCAGGGGCGGCCAAGTACCCCAACCCCCAGCCAAGTGTTCTTCTGCTCCAGGTCCCGTCCGGTGGTTCAGATCAATGCCAGCCTCCACTTTGAGCCGTCCAAGATCAACATCTTCCACAGGGATTGCAAACGCAGCGGCAGGGACGCCACCTGCCTGGCCGCCTTCCTCTGCTTCACACCCATTTTCCTGGCACCTCATTTCGAGAAGGACACAGTCGGTAAACAGGCTCCTCCCCACTCCCCACCTCCTACCTCCTGCTGCCAGCCCCAGTCTCCCTTGTGAACTTTGAGATTGCCCTGCTTCAAAACCTGGGCTTTCACTGAAATGGTTTTCAAGTGCCAGGTCACCCCTTGAGCCACCTTAATGACCACATTTGATGACCTAATTCCAAGGAGCCAAGAAGGAGATATCATGACAGGGCAAGAGTGGCAGTCTGCAGCAGTGACCAACAAGGGAGAGGCCGGGGGAAGAAGGGAATAGTTGGGGTGCAAAACTTGGATTCAGAACAGGGACCTGGAAGCAGCGAAGCAAAGAGGGCAGCCTGGATGCAGAGAAAGAATCTGAGCCCAGAGAGGGAGCAGGAACCAATAGGGTCAGACAGACGAAGGCCCCAGGTTCAGTGGTCACCGCGCAGAGTGGGTATGCGTCTGCGGCAGGGCATTTCCTGCTGAGGACCATCACTTCCAGCCAGGGTGGCAGCCAGACACCTGCTCACGGCCGCCCTGGGCCCACTTGGCCCCACAAAGTAGTGGCTGCGAGTTCTGGGACCGCACTGGGCCCTGGGCAGCCAATTGGGATTTCTGAAAGCTTCTTAGCCAAGGAGCAGGGCCCACCAGAAGGACAGGGGTGGGGTGGGGGAGAGGTCAGGGCCAGCCTGGGCAGCTGTGCTCCTCTTTCAACGTTTATCTGTAAAAGGAAAAAGGTCAAGAACCTGGCACATGCAGAGGGCTGGCTGGGGCACAGGCGAGGAGACGAAGGCTTTCCTGGATTTAGTAAAAGATCAGTCTCATTAAAGGCTGCAGGCCTTAAACCCCAGAACAGGGTCTTAGGTTTGAGAAGCTGGCAGCAGGGGCTCGTGGGGTGGGGACTGCCACCTGCAGAGGCTCTGACCCAGGCCTGACAGGATCCCGGAGGCCAGGGCAAAACCTGGAAGGTGGAGGGAGAGCTGGGGGGTGTCCAGGACTCCAGCGGGGGCTCAAAGGAGCGCAACAGCCTGGCCCCTCATCCTGCCTCCTCTTCCACCTCGTTCATTTCTCCTGCATTTCTTCCTTTTTCTCTTTCCCTTTGCTATCAGCCCCCCTCTTCATCCCACCTCCTTTCGCCTCTCTTCTCCTTGGCTCCTTCTTTTTCTCCTTTCTCAGTGCTTCCCTCGATCCCTGCATTGGGAGTTTCCCACCCACACCAGGCCTCCCGAGCGGAGAAGAGCAGCTCTGCCCTGGCCAGGCTAGAGGGCTTCCTGGAGGAGGCTAGCTTTCAGGAGGCTCTCTTAAAAGACAGGCCAAGAGTCTTGGGTGGAACTGTGGCTCCACCTCCATGGTTTTGCCCTCTCCCTCCTGCAGACATCAGGTACAATGCTACCATGGATGAGAGGCGGTACACGCCGCGGGCCCACCTGGATGAGGGCGGCGACCGGTACACCAACAGAGCTGTCCTGCTCTCCTCCGGCCAGGAGCACTGTGAGCGGATCAGCTTCCATGTCCTGGTGAGCCTGACGCCCGGCAGCCCCGCCGGCAGGGACCCAGCTCAGACAGGAAGGGGACACAGAGCTGGAGGAGGGGCTGCCATGGGGGAGACAGAGAGCTCAGCTGGCATCAGGCCAGTTCCAAGCCCCCAGCAGGTCTCAGGAGGCGAGCCAGGGTGCGGTGTCCTGGACCTTGGCCGCCCCATATTCATGCCCTGGAACAAAGGCCACTAGAACACACTGCCTGTCACCTCGTGGTACCCTCTGCGAAATCCCTTCTTCCCCCCACCTCTCTGATGCCCTTTGTGTCTTTAGCGGGGGAGGAAATCTGGGGAGGAAGGTAGGCTCCGTGAGGTCGCACAGAGGGAACAGGGGTCAGTCTGTAGGGAGGGAATGGAAGCAGGCATTGGCTGAAGATGAGGACCAGGCAAGATGGGCCCATGGTGGGGGCAGACAGGGAGGAGGAACCCAGAGTGGGCAGCCTGGGAGAGGTAGAGAACCCACAGTGGCCCAGTGTCTGGTTTTACAAATAAGGAAGAAGATGAAGAGTCGGCCCCATAGAAGCTCCAGATACCCATGCCACCGCTCCAGCCTTGGAGACGCAAGCAGGGGGCACTCAGAGCCCACCTGACCCCTGTAGTTCAAAGGCCAAAAGTCAGAAAGATGAGCAGATGTGGGAAGTCCTCACGTCTGTTAACGTGTGGTCGCCTCTGATGGTTGGCGTACTGATTCTCAAGGTGTGGTCCCCCGGACCAGCAGCAGCCCCGGCACAGGGGCCCTTGTTAACAACACAGGTGTTCAAGCCCCAGGCCAGACCCACCGAATCCAAGATTCTGGAGGTGGGCTCAGGCCTCAGTGCGTCGCTGGGCCCGCCTGGGTATTCTGATGCAAGCCCAAGCTGGGGAGAGCCACGGCCTGGATACAAAGAAGCCAGTGGCATCAGGATTTGGGTTCCACCTGGGAGACTTTATAGGCATCTCTAAGCGTCCCCTTCTTGACCATCTACACCTGGGTGCATCGGAGCAGCCTGTTTTATCCACACATTTGTTCATTCATTGAGTCCACACACCCCTGAAGCCGTGTCACGGCGCTGGGGCTGTGCCAGGAGCTTCTGAAGGAGGGGGTGAGACCAGCATACAGAGGCCATTGGAATTCGCCAGGGTGTGCGCACGGGGTGGGGGGGCACCTGGCTCCCCCGAGGCCGAGGCACTAGGGGTCCGGTGCCAGGCCTTGAAGTCTCAGCGGGAGGAGGGTTTGCTGCACCTCCCGCCACCTGGCACGCTCCTCTATCCTGGACTCATCCTGGAGGCCGATGGGGAGGCTGCCCTCCCGCCTCAGGGAACAGAAGTTTTCTCAGGGTCCTGGCCCAGGAACAGGTGCTCCACGCACCCTCACCCCGTCCCATCTCCTCCTCAGGACACTGCCGACTACGTGAAGCCGGTGACCTTCTGGGTGGAGTACTCCCTGGAGGACCCCGACCATGGCCCGGTGCTGGACGACGGCTGGCCCACCACCCTCCGAGTCTCGGTACATCCTGGCACCCGGGGCACACGACCCCGGGGGCTCAGTACCCCCGGCCCCCACCCACTCCCTGAAGCCCAGATCCAGAGTGCACCCCCGAGTCCCCTGCAGCACCCTCCCCTCTCCTGCCCTGCGAACCCACAGCACGACCCCTTCCCTCCTCCTTCATCAACGAGGTCAAGGACCCCCCTGTCTAGCATAGGGTGAGCCCTGGACGGGTCCTGGAGGATCACAGATCCAGAAGCGCCCTTGGGTCTCTACCACCTGCCTCCCCCATGGATGGGTGAGGGCTCTGGAGGCCAGAGCCTGCTCTGCAGCTCTGCTCCAGCCTCTCGACCATGCCCCTAATCCCCGGCTCTGGGGACGTCAGAACTTTCTGGTATCCAACACTCATGTGCTCCTCCCACCGACAGCCCACTCGAAGGAAAGAGCACAGCTTAGTTCTGTCCGAACTGTGCAGGGGGAACAGGTGAAGTTTGTGAACCGTTCTGGACTTTAAGGAGCAGCACAGCTCCTGGAGATCCCCTCTGCTCCCATCCACCCCCCACCCCGCCTTCCCTGACACCACCCCCCTCCGATTCCACCACCCAGCCCTCCTTGACCCTCACCTCTTCCCTCTTTTCTCCTGCTTCTGCATCACAAACATATCAGAGAGGTTGTCGAATGTTCGAGAAGGGGTGGGGAGTGGATTGGCAAAGCCAGAGTCCTCGGTGAGCCGGTGTGCTGCGTCGCCCCCCCCTGTTTTCCCCACCGCCGTAATTACAGAGCCACGACAGCAAACCCGTGGGAAGCTGCCACTTGTTCTACGAGTGAGCGTGTCGAAGCCCATGATTTGGATTAACGCGCGGGGCTGGCTCTGCCCAACGCTGCTGGAAGCTGTGCCAGCCGGCAGGAGGGGCGTAGGCCAGGACCAAGACGGCAGTGAGCTCAGAGGAGTCGTAACTGAGCAATCAGATGCTCATGCCAGGGCGGGAGGGCTTCCTGGAGGGGGTGACTTTCGGCTGGACCTCAAGGAATAGGCCAGGCCCAGCTCTGCGGGCGTGGGCAGAGTGGCCTTTTACTCCAGGGGCGTTGACCTTGTAAGTAAGGGATAGAAGTGAGAAGGGCAGGCTGAAGGGATGCGTGAAGAGAACATTCAGGAGGAAGAACCTGCATCATATTATTGAGAGCTGCAAGGAACAGCTAAATTTCTAAAGTCCTGTTAATCTGGATTTCTAGCAAATTAGAAACATTCTGCCCAGCGCTCGTTGACAGATTCCCCCTTTTTTTTTTTAATTTTATTTACTTATTCATGAGAGACATAGAGAGGCAGAGACCTAGGCAGAGGGAGAAGCAGGCTCCATGCAGGGAACCCAATGCGGGACTTGATCCCGGGACCCCGGGGTCACACCCGGGGCCCAAGGCAGGTGCTAAACCACTGAGCCACCCAGGGATCCCCCTCGTCGACAGATTCCTATGTAGCTGCTCAAGCGCTGAGATATCTCGCCTCCCGGGGGAATGAGCTGTTCCGTATAATTGAGTGCAGCAGTTGCTTATCACATTAATTATTCCTTTTAATCAACCGGATGGAAATGTTTCTGAAGGTTATAGTACAGTTTTTATCCATTTTTTTAAAGGTTTTATTTATTAGAGAGAGAGAGAGAGAGAGAGCATGAGCCAGGGGAGCAGGAGAGGCAGGAGAAGCAGGCTTGCCGCTGAGCAGGGAGCCCTTATGGGGCTCCATCCCAGAACCCCGGGATCATGACCTGAGCTGAAGGCAGACACTTAACTGACTGAGCCACCCAGGCACCCCTAATGCAGGGTTTTTTAAAAAAAGATTTTGCTTATTTATTCATGAGAGACACAGAGAGAGAGAGAGAGAGAGGCAGAGACAGGCAGAGGGAGAAGCAGGCTGCATGCAGGGAGCCCGATGCCGGACTCGATCCCAGGACCCTGGGGTCATGCCCTGGGCCGAAGGCAGACGCTCAACTGCTGAGTCACCCCGGAGTCCCAGTTTTCTCTCTTTTTAAGCAGGAGGCTGGGTGGGGGTGGAGTATCCTATCAGAGACTCGCAGTCGCGGGGGAACACGGGTGCTGGGGTTCAGTGAAGCCCTTCGGGGCCACCACGGGCCTTCCCACTATGTCCCTTCGCCGGAAGGCCTCACTCCGTCCACTCTGGCTGCGCTGCTTCTCTGGCGGCTGCCGCGTACCTGCTTCCAGCTGCAAATCGGCCAAGCGATGGGGAAGCCATGGGCCGCGTGGGGATCTCATGAGACTGAGGAGTTCCCCTTCGAGAAGAGTCCATGGATTTCAGATCTGTGCGGGCTTCTTCCCCCTGCCCTGGCTTTCGGCTGTGTCCTCGGGAGGGACAGTTGTACTCCTCAGCTCCAGACCCGAACACCCAACCGCTTGCTGACCACTTTGCCCTGGAAAGACCACAAGTGCTTCAAAGTCATGGTGCCCCAGAACTGACTCAACATAACCCTTGTGTTTCCAAACGGATGGTGCGACCACCCTTCCAGACGCTAAGGAAGGAACCTGTCCAATGTCCTGGGCCTTGGGCCCTGTAGCTCTGATGAACTCCAGGTCCTAGGGACCCCACCGCTGGTGCGCCCCTAACCTGTTGTCTCCTCTCCACACCCAGGACCCTTCCAAGGCCATCATCATCTCTTGCAGCCTCCTCAGTGGGCTCCCTACTCTAGCCTTGATCCCTCCAGTTCACGCACCCACAGCAGCCACAGGGAGCCTTCAGTATGCAGGGCTGATAGGATACTCCCCTGCCTGCAGCAGTCAGTGCTTCCCATCAGCTCCAAGGCACTCCCCAAGGCTCTGTAAGAACCCACCCCCCCATCTCTCCATCCTCTCCACCCCAAAATACGGCAACACTTAAACCACCCATCATTTCCCAAACTCACCATGCTGCTTCATGCCTCAGGACCTTTGCACAGGCTCGTCCTTCCATTCGACTTCCCTGTTCCTCTGGTCACGCAGCTAACATGGTCATCCTTCAGAACTCCGACCTACGACTGTCTCTTCCCTGAAGGCTTCTCTGACCATGTACAGGCCAAAGTGACTGTTTCCTCCCTCTGCCTTTCCTATTCCTCATACAGATTTCCAAGATTTTTTTGCACATTTCACACTCTAATTATTTATTCGCGTACCAATCTTCCCCATGAGCTGAGAGCAGAAGCTATGTCTTCCTCCTCCGGCACCCCCACTACCTAAGACCTTGCCCCCAGCACAGCTGATCTGTAAACATGGACTGCAATCGCCCTGCTGGAGGGTTGGGTACCAGCCGAAGGAGGAAGAGAGTTGAGAACTGAAAGGGACCTGGGAGAAGCCGAGTTTTAACCACGTTTTAAAGAAGGGAGTTGTCTCTGCAAAAGCATGAGGAACAGCAGGGTGGTGTCTGTGAGGAGGGCAGAGAAGACAAAGCCCATGTCTAGGATGGTGTGCTGAGGGGGTGAGGGATGGCCGGCAGCAGAGGGGCCACCCAGCCACCCCTCCCTGGCTTTCCCTGGCCCAGGTGCCCTTCTGGAACGGCTGCAACGAGGATGAGCACTGTGTCCCTGACCTCCTGCTGGATGCCCGCAGTGACCTGCCCACAGCCATGTGAGTCAGCTCCTCCCCGCCCCCACCCTGACTCCTTTCCCTCCCTACTAGTAGATCTGGGGCTCCCAGGGCCCCCGATTACTTCCTGCACGTCGTTCTTATAGGCAGCATGGATCAAATACTGAACTTGGACCCTGGGTCTAGCCCAGGCTCTGCCTCTTTATTCCTGTGTGACTTCGGGCATGTCTGGGCCTTTCCTTTCTGGGCCTCAGTTACTTCCTCTGCAAAATGAAAAGGACTCATCTATCCAACCTCCTCAAATTTTGCTTAAGAAAAAGAATCCTTTCTTTGGAGTCTTTAGTACCAAACAGATGAAAGGTGGAGACCAGGACCTGTGATCCTGGATGCTCATCCCCCAAGCCCCCAGCAGGGTGACCTGTACAGCCCATTGTGGACTGCTTGAGCTCAACGAGAAGGAGGCTAGCAGAGGATTAGCAGGGTGCCCACGAGCTCCCTGATCCCAGAAGGAAAAAAAAAAAAGTAGCACACAAGGAAAAATCATGAAAAATGTTCTATTTTCAGTTTACATCATTTATTTTCAAATAATCCATGCTCTACTTTTACCCAACCGTGAGGTGACTAGATAGAAGACGTATACAATAAATAGAAATAGCGCATGCAAACTGTGTAGAAGGGTGGAGAAGCGAATGGTCAAGCCATCTAGGCTACTCATCAAGATTGTCTTTGCGTGGAGCCCTGAGCTTCCTGGTAGCCAGGGCCAAAAGGGAAACATGCTGAGTAGAGAGGTGACACATGTAGTGAGATCTGGCCCTGCACACCCCCTGCCCCCCCATTCCACCTGCCTGGCCCCTCGGGGCCTCTGTCCTGCAGGGAGTACTGCCAGCGAGTGCTGAGGAAGCCCGTGCAGGACTGCTCCACATACACCCTGTCCTTTGACACCACGGTTTTCATCATCGAGAGCACTCGCCGAAGGGTCGCAGTGGAGGCCATGCTGGAGAACAGGGGCGAGAATGCCTATAGCACCGTCCTAAATATTTCCCAGTCAACAAACCTGCAGTTTGCCAGCTTGATCCAGAAGGTAAGACCTTGGTGACCTGCCGGGCCTACCTGAGTCCAGCCAAGGGCCTGGCTGGCTGCGTACTAAAATCACCCGGGAGGAGGGGGTTACAAATACCCACAGCCAGGCTTCTCCTCGAGGTTCCAGTGGATCTGGTGCCAGGTGGGGCCTGCAGCAGGAGCCTCTAAGGTGGCCTGGGTAACATCAGTGTGCAGCCAGGGTGCAGAACCACCAGTAGAGGAGGGCCTGAGCCGTTCAGGATTGTGGGGAGGAATGTCTTTCAGCCTGTTAGGGACACAGATGAGTAGGCGTGCACACACACACACACACACACACACACACACACACACACCACGTGCGCGCACCAGCTCATTCACACCCTCTGCCTACAGTTCATCCTTCAGGCTTTCTCAAAAGGGCCATTCTAACAAGATCCAGAAAAGGTTATTCCCCACTTTAAAATTTCCTGTCATGCCCCGTTGCCCTCACAACAAATTCCAGACTGTTGTAGCGTTCAAGGCCTGTCCTGATGCCCCATCACCTGCCCCCTGTGCCCTCACCCCCACACCCTCAGCCCCCCCAGCCACAGCTGTTTCCCAGAACCCCGGCCTTCACACTGAGGCCTGTCCCACCACGGTCCCTCCTGTCCAGCAAACTCCTGTGCCGTCTTGGTTACCATCTTACAGAGGAGGAGACTGAGGCACAGAGAGGTGCGAAGGGGCCTACGAGTGGCAGAGTGGGGTTCCTACTCAGCGGCTGCTTCCTGAGCCAGCACTTCATGGCAGTTAGGCCTCGTGTTGCGTGCTCTGCAGTGGCCTCCCGAAGCCCCAGCAGGCCATACAGGCTCCTCCAGCCCCACGCAGCACGCCCCCCACCCGGCACAGCCCTGTGTGTGCCCCGAGGAAACACAGTGCCTCATGCTGGCCTGTTGTAACCCCAAATCCCGCGGGGCACAAGCACGGAGAAGCCCCTAAGACACGGTGATTGAGTAAACCCAGGACATCGCCATCATGTGTGGGTGCTGGAGGGTCCCAGGTCCCTGCAGACACCGTCTCCACCCTCAGGGATCTCAGAGCATCAACACGGAGCCCAGAGTGCAGGGTGGCCCCTCTGTCCGGGGCCCCTCTGTCCTCACGTGCCCCGCAGAACTGCCACCAGGCCTTCCCTCTAGCAGGCCAAGGATTGGGCCCCACCACCAAGCCCCCCACAGCCCTGAGTGAAGATGCGGAGCCCATGTGATGTTTGCATCTAGATTGGTTTTTTTTTAATTTTTAAAAGATTTTTATATATTTATTCATGAGAAACACAGAGAGAGAAGCAGAGACACAGGCAGAGGGAGAAGCAGGCTCCCTGCGGGGAGCCCAACGTGGAACTCGATCCCTGGACCCTGAGATCATGCCCTGAGTTGAAGGCAGATGCCACCCAAGTGCCCCTGAATTGGGGTGTTTAAGGGAAACCGAACCCGAAGCCTGCATCCACCTTTCATCGCTTCCCTGGCCCAGACTTTACAGTGCTGAGCCTGTTCTTAAGCCCAGGGGCAGGAATCCTGGAATTTCATCTCTGTGGCACAGAAGTGCTTTGGGAACTGAGGGAGGCAAAGAGAAGAGGACAGTGTGTTCCATAAAGTGCTGCACACACACACACACACACACACACACACACACACACACACACGGCAGGTGGTGCAGAGGGGTAACCGGCAGCCTGGCTCCTTCACAGGATGCTGCCCATTCAGCCCCAGCCCAGAAACTGCTCCCAGCTGGGAGATGAGAACTCCTCTCTCCAGTTTGCCCCTCTGCACCCCATCTGTCCAAGGGGAGCTCTAGTGGAGGAAGCAGCCCCCCAGCCAGATACAAATGCATTAGTCTGATCACGTGCACTTTGTACACACACGCGCGCACACACGCAGAGGCATCCGGACCTACCTGTATCTCCGAGGAAATGCACGTGTTCCTCACGCATGCAGCCGGGCACAGGTGCACACACGTGCCTTCATGCAGACCCGCACGTGCAGAGTCGACGCAGATCTGCCTTTCCATCCACATGGGCACGTGCATGCCCAACGAGACACACAGGCATGTAGCCAGCCAGCGCCCAAGGGTGCAGAGCGCATTAGGGACAGAGCTTCATCCTACTGAGTGATTACGCTGTTCTGGGTGTTGCCAGGCACCACGTCACAGGCATTGTGCCACCTAATGCTCACAGCAACCAAAGAAGGTCGGCACTCCCATCCCCATTTTACAGATAAGCCAGATGAAACCCAGGCCGATGCCACATGGGCACCCAGCAGCAGCAAGCTGAGTGCTGTGTGACAGTCCCTCCCTGGGTCCGGTGCGGAGCGGCCCTGGGCCAACCCAGCGGGGCCCCAGCTCAGAGCCACGCCACCCCTGTCTCCAGAGCCCCTGTGGTCCCAGCTCCCTTGCAAGGGCCTGTGCTACAGTGTCAGTACAGGTGGCAGAGACTGCACAGGTGGCCCGCAGACCTGGGTCCCTGGTCCACCAACTGCTGCCCCCGGTGCCCCCCTCCCGCCCCCAGGACGACTCAGACGGCAGCATCGAGTGCGTGAACGAGGAGAGGAGACTCCACAAGAAAGTCTGCAATGTCAGCTACCCCTTCTTCCGGGCCAAGGCCAAGGTTGAGGCTGGGGACGGTGTTTGGGCGGGACAAGGGCGGGTCCTGGGAGAAACTGGGGATGCCAGAGAAATGGAAGTGAACAGAGGGGAGACGGAGGGATGGAGAAGCCTGCACATGGCTTTGAAGTATGTTAGTTTTCTCTCCCGGGAAATGGCTTTCAGATGACCTAAGGTACCTGCCCACTTCCAGACAGCATCGGCACCTTCACCTGGGGAGGGGGCACCTGGGAGGGCACCCCTCCCACCCACCCACCGCTCTCTCACCACCTCTTGGCCAATTATCCCTGCTGCCCTTTATCCTAACACATTTTTTCCAAGTCTGGCCTCCGTCATCCTGCTGAGTGCAGGGGGAGAGATTGGGAGAAACATGACCATTCTGTGAGCGCTCATCACGTGCTTCAAAGTGCAAGTGGAAAGTGGGTAGAAGGTGTCAGGGGAGAAGCTAATTCTCCAGGAAGGAGAATCTCCAAAGCCCAGACTCCAGGTCGTGGACCCTAGGCCCATCACTGCTGGGCAGTGGGCAGCCACTGAAGGTTCTGGAGCAAGAGAAGACCCTACTGAGACCAGGCTGCTTGGAGAGCAGGGCTTGAGGAAAGAGCCAGTCAGAGCAGCAGCGTGTTCCCAGGACCAGGGTGTGCAAGGCTGGGGGAAGGGAGAGAGGGATGAGAGCAGGGGCAGGGAGAGGCGGGCTGGCCATGCCCAGACGCACACCCAGCCCCCCCACCAGCCTCCCAGGCCCCCCAGCCCCCCAGAACCCTGCCACTGGACCTCTTCCTCGCAGGTGGCTTTCCGGCTAGATTTTGAATTCAGCAAATCCGTCTTCCTGCACCATCTGGAGATCCGGCTCACCACTGGCAGGTCAGGGCCTCGCCTTCTCCTTCTCCCCAACCTTCCCCCCACCCCTGCTCGCTGCTTCTCCCACCCTGCTCTGCTGCTAGCAACTGCGCCCCCCTGCACCCAGTGGAATCATCACCAGGCCATCCCTCCCTGCCCCAACCCGGGACGGTACCCCCCATCAGTCCCCAAGTGTGCACACACCTGCTGCATTTCTGTGGCCGCTCAGATATAGATAATAATACCCTTACCTTTATTTTTAAATGATTTTATTTATTTATTCATAAGAGACACACACACACACAGAGAGAGGCAGAGACACAGGCAGAGGGAGAAGCAGGCTCCATGCAGGGAGCCCGATGTGGGACTCGATCCCGGGACCCCAGGATTACGTTCTGAGCCGAGCGCAGATGCTCAACCGCTGAGCCACCCGGGCGTCCCATACCCTTACCTTTAAATAGTGATTTCTATGGCACCTATTTTTACAACCTCCAGTTATAGAGCACCGTGGATAAATGGTCAGGCCTCACAGCAGCCCCTGAAGATAGGCAAAGCAGGGCTTATCCTCACAGAGTAGGGGAAGGAAGGTCTTTTCATTTTTTTAAAGCTTTTATGTATTTATTCATGAGAGACACACAGAGAGGCAGAGACAGAGGGGGAAGCAGGCTCCCTGCAGGGACCCTGATGCGGGACTCGATCCCAGGACCCCGGGACCACGCCCTGAGGTAAAGGCGGACGCTCAACCACTGAGCCACCCAGGTGCCCCAAGGAAGGTCTTCTAAAATGGAAAAATGTCCTAGAAGAGAGAAGTCCAGGCAGAAAGAACACTGGAGAAGGAGGAGAGGAGCCAGTGCTCTGCTCCCAGTTGCACTATTTACACGCTGTGTGTCGATGGGAAGTTGACCCAACCTTTCTGAGCCATCCTTTTCTCACCTGTATGCTGGGAGGTGGGGGGAGCAAGCCCCGCTCTGCCCGGATGAAGGCGCTGCAGTGGGCCCGTCCAGGGTGTGGGCTCAGCTGCGGGAGCCGCTGACCGCTCCACGTGGCTCTCCTTGCAGTGACAGTGATGAGGAGGAGAGCACCAAGGAAGACAACACGGCCCTCCTGCGCTTCCACCTCAAATATGAGGCTGATGTCCTCTTCACCAGGTGGGCAGGGGGGTGCCCAGGACCCCAGGCTGGAGGATGCCCAAGAGAAGTGAGGCCTAAGATGCAGCTCCCTCTAGGGGGCTCTAATAGGACCCGAGGTCTCAAGGGCCAGGCTCCAGTGTCCAGTGACTGCGACACAGAGCTGGTGTGTCCCTGAGGGGTCTGGGAGTGCAGCCCCAGCCATGCAGGGCGGGTGGTATCAAAATAGCCGCAGGGGAGACACAGACTTGGCCTCCAGGGCACTCCCACCAGGGACAAAGAGGGAGGCCCAGGGCCCCCCTGGGAGGTGTCCACCCCCAGGGCAGGCAATCGGTGGGGGTGTGGTCGGAGAGGATTTTAAAATAGTAATATTTTACTATTAGTAAAATAGTAAAATAATATTTTACTATTTAAAATCCTACTAAATAATACTATTTCACTGTTTAATACCCTACTAAAAGTCCATCTGCTTTTCATTATCACCACCTTGCACCAGCAGCTCTACACAGTGAAAGTGAGAAAATGCTTCTCCCCTCGAGGCAAACTGCTCCCACCTCCCCTCCCCATCCTGGGCCGCTGGCCCCCAGCCTGTCCCCTGGGGGCTCCCAGGCAGTTGGAGGAGGCAGGGCAGCAACCACACAGAAAGCCAGCTCAGGCCTTCCCATGCCACGGCCGGCGGGGGCAAGTTCATGCACCAAAGAGACCATGTCCCTGGGCAGAGGGGCCGGGGCAGGGCTAGCAAACAACGGGCTCTCTGGTCCCTGCCCGTCTGCAGGAGGCAGGTCGCTACTTGATCTCAGCTGTAATCCTGCGGAGGCTCTGAATCCTCCCTGACACAGCCCTCCTGTCCGTGCACACAGGAGCAAAGCTCTTTTTTGTGGTCTAGGGGAGCCAGGCACATGCCCACACCCTCTTAAATGCACTTACCCAACTGGCCAAGGCCGACTGGGCTCACGGCGGCCCTGTCCTCTGTCCTCGCAGGAGCAGCAGCCTGAGCCACTACGAGGTCAAGCCCAACAGCTCCCTGGAGATGTACGATGGCATCGGGCCTCCCTTCAGCTGCGTCTTCAAAGTAAGGCTGGCAGAGGGAACAAGAGCCGAGGAGCCCCCATTTGGGAGGGGAGGAGTCTGAAGTCATTGCTAGTGCCTGGGGTTCGGCCCCGCCCCTGTTTGCTACCCACTCACTGTGTGATTTTAGGCAAGTTCCTTCTCCTCTCTGAGGCTTTCAGTCCTCATCTAGAAAATAATGGGGGACACCTGGAGGGCACAGTGGGTAAGCATCCCACTTTTGGTTTACACTCAGGTCACAACCTCAAGGTCGTGAGATCTAGCCCTGCATCAGGCTCTGTGGTCAGCGGGGAGTCTGCTTGAAGTTCTCTCTCTCTTTCCCTCTGCCCCTCTCCCCCTACTCATATAAAAATCAATAAATCTTACAAAAAATAAAAGAAAAGGGCAGCCGGGTGGCTCAGCAGTGTAGCACCACCTTCAGCCCAGGATGTGATCCTGGAGACCCGGGATCAAGTCCCGTGTCAGGCTCCCTGCATGGAGCCTGCTTCTCCCTCTGCCTGTGTCTCTGCCTCTCTCTCTCTTTCTCTGTGTGTGTGTGTGTGTGTGTGTGTGTGTCTTCCATGAATAAATAAATAAATAAATCTTTTTTAAAAAAGAGAAGAAAAGAAAAAAGAAAAAAGAGCTGGACTGAGAGATGTATCAGTGAAGTTTAGGTGTGGCTGCATAGAATTTAAAAAATATAAAAAATGGTGGTCTAAATGGGCCAGGGTCTGTTCTTTCCGTAAAAGAAGTCCACGCTGGCAGCTTCACAAAGTCATTCAGGATTGGGTCTTCCATCCTTTGCACCATCCTCGACACGTGGCTCCCAGCCTCTCAAGTTCACCTCATGGTCCAAAAGAGCTGCAGCTCCAGCCATCACGTTCTCATCCCGGGAAGGAGGAAGCAGTGAAGAGCAAGCCCCTCCCTGCTAAAGAAGCTCCTTGGCAGTTCCTCAGCCTACCAGTTACCTCGGGAGGCTGGGAAGTGTGGCTTTCCCCTCTGTCTCCGTGCAAGGAAGGAGCGAGAAGGAGAATGAGGAGGCAATGGAGCAGTCCGCCCAGTGGGTCGCACCGGCTCCCGCCCCCTGAACCCTGCGTGAGAGCTGGGGGCAGGCTGACGCTGGGAACTGCTCTTCAGATACGCTGGCGCCTGGGAGGCTGGTCCAGCAGGGGTTTAGCCACTGCCCGAGGCCACACAGCTCGGACACGGTCACGGCCCTGGGCATGTCGCGGCCCCTCTGATTCCAGAGCCCTGCTGCTCCGACACCGGATGGGTCACAGCTAGAATGTGCACCCCCGCTTGCTCGCCAGTTAGAGCCTTCATTAATTCATGATTCTCCCTCATGATCAACTCATTGCTCTCAGCATCTCCGCCCCGACCCCAGCCCAAGGTGGTTCAGCCAAGGGAAAATGACGTGACCTTGCTCCCCAGCCTCATGGCTCCACTGGCTTGTCCTCAACCTCCAGGAACCCGGCCCCTTCAGCACTTTCATGCAACTTCGTCCGTGTGGCCCACCCCCCATGCACCCCCGCCCCACTGTGATTCCAGGGAGCTTTAGAGCTCCTACAAGAAATATGCCCCCAGGGGACATGAAGGGGCCTGCTTCCCAGGCCTGGCTGTGGGGATCACCCCCATGGACCTCATCCTCCCCCTCCCCGCCACCACCCCACCCCCACCCCACACCCCACCCGCAGCTGCTGGGAGTACTGACTCCTCCCCTCTCTGGCCACAGATCCAAAACTTGGGCTTGTTCCCCATCCATGGAGTGATGATGAAGATCACCGTCCCCATCGCCACCAGGGGGGGCAACCGCCTGCTGATGCTGAGGGACTTCCTCACTGACCAGGTACCAGGGCCCTAGGGAACCTGCTTACAGAGGGGACCAGTTGGAGAGAGACCGCCCCCCAGGTGTGTCCCCACGTGCTCAGACCTCAGCTCCTCCTGCCAGGACCAGGGCCAGCAGGGCCTTCCCGGGGAAGAGAGGAGAAAGGACCATCTCTGGGATGCTGGGTTGTGCTGGTGCTGGGGGTGAGGCCGGTTGCACGTGGCCCTTGTGCAGGTGAACACATCCTGTAACATCTGGGGAAACAGCACCGAGTACCGGCACACCCCGACGGAGGAAGACCTGACCCGGGCCCCACAGCTGGTGAGTGTCCTGCGCGGCCCCCCTCTCCGTATCTGGTGGCACTAGAGCTGCCCAGAGCACAGTGTGCCCAGCCTTGAACCCAGAGGAAACAGGATGGAGAAAAGACACGTCTTGCTCTTCATGAGCTCACCATCTCAGAAGACACGTGAGAGTGAGTGTCAAAGAAGCCAGGGGACGAGGCTGTGACAGGTGTCAAGAGAGTGACAGCAGAGCAGATGACCTCCAGTAAGGGAACAGGGATAGTGAAATGACACCTGTGCCTTAAAGGGCCAGCAGGATACGGAGGAGAGAGGGAAGGGGAAGCCCCGCCGGAGTGAGGTGACAGAGGCCAGGACCTACATGGCTTGCATTGGACACACTGACCCCATCAGCTGGGTCCTCCCTGTCCCCAGAGATGGAAGGAGCTCATGTAACCTCCCAAAGCCCCTCCCCAAGACACCTGCTCATAGTTGCCAGCTTTAGGTTCCCAGGGCTGCCACTGTCCCCAGATACCAGCTTCTGAGCAAACTTTCACTATTCTTCCCCCAAACAAAATCAAGGCTGTTTTGGTTTTATCTCCCCAAACGAGTGCGTGACACAAAGTATTTTCTGAGTGCAGTGTACTTTTACTGAAGACCGAGCCTGGGTGGGGTTGAGGTGGCTGCAAGAGAGGGACACTAACAAATCTAACCTAATACATTCTGATTAGTTGATGATTTCTTTGGGTTTTCCGCCAAGATGGTATCATCTGTAAATAATAATTGTGTTAGCTTTACCATTCGATCCTTGTAAGCTGTTCTTCTCATCTTCTGGCTCTGGGTAGGACCTACAGGGCAGTGGGAAATAGAAATGATGACAGTCTTGTCTTGAACCTCCTTTTTTTTAAAAAAAAATTGTTTTTTTCATTATTAAATATGATAGGTTGCCGTAGGTTGTTTTGTAATAGTCTTTATTCAGATTCAGGACATTCCTTGGGAGTTTTTTTTACCATAAACAGAAGTTGGATTTCCTAAAATGCTTTTTCTGCATCTGTTACAGTAATCATACAACTGTCTCCTTTAATCTGTTTGTGTGGTGATGACATTTATAGGCTCCCTCACGTCGAACCAAAGTTCTGCTCCTGGAAGACACGCGATTACGTACAACTTCAACTGGCATCAGATATACCATCCTTACCTTGTCTCTGGCCACCCCCAGGCCACCGCAGCCCATGTGTCCCCCCCCACTCCCCACCTCTCTGGTCCCTGGTCCTCTGCCCCACCTCCCGCCTCCAGGAGCAAAACTTGGGCAAGGCGCACAGCTCAGCTATCTCTCTGGTGGCCCAAGCCTCTGCTTGGCTCATGGCTGGGCTAGCTGCCTCCCCTGCTCCCCCAGAGCCTGGTCGCTCACCCTGAGACCTACCTCCTCTTTCAGAATCACAGCACCTCTGATGTCATCTCCATCAACTGCAACGTGAGGCTGGCCCCCAACCAGGAAATCAATTTCCACCTGCTGGGGAACCTGTGGTTGAGGTCCCTAAAAGCAGTAAGTAGGGCACCTGGGCTCCACTCCAAGGAAGAAAGGGCAGGCAGTGGGTGCTGGGGAGTCTCCCTCCAGGGGAGGGGTCCGCTTCTGACCAGGCCTCTGATCCTACAGCTCAAGTACAGGTTGATGAGGATCACGGTCAATGCGGCCTTGCAGAGACAGTTCCACAGTCCCTTCATCTTCCGCGAGGAGGATCCCAGCCGCCAGGTGAGCCCCTGGAAACCCTGCAGGCCTGAGCTTGAGCGAGACCAGCTAGGGAATCCGCCCTATTTCCAACTCCTTCCCCTAGAGTTTCCTATACTCTTTGCTCCTGTGTTCCTGCAGGAGGGAGATGGGCCCATCAGCAGTTAGTGCAGCATCAGAAGAGATAAGTAAGACAATTAGGCCTTTAGGGGCCAAAGTAGGGAGGGGGCCAGAAGCAGGCATTTACCCAGTGCCTGACGGGGGGGAGGGGGGGGCAGGGGGGCAGGGGGGCAGGCTCTGTAGCGCAGCACCCCCAGGGAAGCAGAGGAAGGAGGGGAACTTGTGGACTCTACACTAGAGGAAAGAACTGGACCTCAGGCCTGCCTGCCTGGGGGTGGGGAGAGGGGGGGAGGGGCACGTGGGGCAGGGAGGGCGGTGGGGGGGGTGGCAGGGAGGGACCCATTGATTGGCTCCAGCAGCAGTGAGGCAGGGTCTTGGGCAGGCTGGCAGCCTAGAGTGACCAGCCACCCCTCTCCTCCCTATCCATTCTCACCTCCAATCTAAAGAAATGCATATAGCGTGCTTTAGAAGTCTGGTGTGAACTGAATCCGTGAAGAGCAAGGGATGCAAGATGTCTCTGTACTGGGACTTTTCTTGAATTGGATAAAGCTGGATTGTCATAGACCAGACAGGCTTGAATCAGGGCCCAGGAAGGGAGTGGGGCTTCTTCCTGTGTGCCCTGCTCTCCTGAGAAAATGAGAAGTTGGGTCTTGAAGAAAAGCCTAAACCTTTGGAGAGAGGAGGCATGGGACGTGGGACACTGCTGCCCTCCACTGGCCACATCCCCGTTTAAACCGTCCGTGGCCTGGGGTCTGTGAGAGTGGTCCTGTACCAGAGGCCAAGTTAACCCCCAGCAGCCACCCCACACATCCCCAAGCCCCCCCGGCCCCGTCCCCAGGAGATGCTGGAAAGCACAGTAAGCGTGGACTGGAAGCCAGACCTTAATAAAACACACAAATATCACTCATAAACAGATTGGGGGGCTGCCAGGCAGAGGGGGAGCAGGTGCAGAGGACCCCCTGCTAAGAAGCAGTTTTATTTGTTCATTCATCCAGCATTTGTTGGGTGTTCCTCCTATGACTCAGGCCCCCAGGGGATGCAGAGATGAATTAAGCAGACAAGGGGATGAAGATAACAAAGCATGGCTGCAATCTGGGGGTGAGCACAGGTGCTGGGCCTGGGGGAGGGATGTCCAGGGAAAGTTCTCTGAAGACAGTCCACTTGGACTGAATCTTAAGACATGTGTCAGAATTTTGCAGGTGACCAAGAGAGAAGAGGTGCTGTACAGGCTCAGCACCCCGCCACAACACGCGCATACACACACATGCACACATTACCCTCCCTCTACAACTAGCTCATGTCTTCTAAGTGAATTCTCCACTCCCACCTCCCCGCAAATCCCTCTCTTTTCTTAAGATTTTATTTATTTATTCATGAGAGACACAGAGATAGAGGCAGAGACACAGGCAGAGGGAGAAGCAGGCTCCCTGCGGGGAGCCCGATGTGGAACTTGATCCCAGGACCCCGGGATCACGCCCTGGGCCGAAGGCAGGCGCTCAACCACTGAGCCACCCAGGTGCCTCTCAGATCTCCCTAATACTCTCTGGATGCCTCACTTCTCTTCTAGAGAATCCAGCAGTCCCAAATCTAAGCCTCTGTTGGCTTGGCTACGTGCTTGGTGCCGGGGGTGGGGAGGTAGAGAAGGTCCCAGCCTTCCTGGGTGGAAAGAGAACATAGAAGGCCCGAGCCATTTGCTGAGCCCTGACTCTGAGCCGGGCACTGTACCTGGCTCACTCCTCAAGGTGCCGTGAGGTACACCTGCCCCTATTTTTCAGATGTGGAAACTGAGGCTGTGTGAGATAAGGCAGAGAGGGGGCTGTGATTTGCTTCCTGTTGAGCACTGTGTCCGCGGCCAAGCCAGGGCTGCTTCGGGGGTTCATTCATTCAGTCATCCAGCATGTTGACAGAGCTCCTACTCTGTCCCAGGCACTGAAGATAGAACAGTGAACAGAGCAGATAAAGCCCTGCTCGCCTGGAGCTGACATTCTAGTTGGGAAGACTGGCAAGACACTCGAATATATCAGTGTTGAGTGGTGATGAGGTCTGCCCAGAAAAACACAGGCGCAAAAGGGTGGAGGTTGGGGGGGGGCTATTTTATACAAGGAGATTGGGGAAAGCCTCCCCGATAAACTGACATCAGACAGAGGCCATGGAGCATGGGGGGATCACGTGGCTATCTTGGGGTGGGGGAGCCCTGCTCGCAGAAGGGACAGCAATGCAAAGACTGCACAGTGGGTGTGTGCTTGGCACGTCGGGGGCTGGGTAGCAGGAGGGCTGGAGTGGAGGGAGGAGGAGATGAGGCCAGTGGGTGTGCGGCCTTGTGCGCCAGGACAAGGACGCTCATTTTCCACTCCGAGCTGGGGGTGCTGGGAGCAGAGCAGAGAATACATCTGCCTTCCTCCGGCTGCCGTGCGGTGGACAGACTGCAGAGGTGGAGGCCGGGAGGCAGTTCAGGGTCTTACAGTCTCTGGGGGAGAGGACGGCGGGGTCTCACTCCAAGGAGGCGGCCCTGGAGGCAGGAGGATTGGCTGCATTCTGGGTGCTTCAAAGGTAGAATGGACACGCTTTGCTGGCGATGTGGTCGTGAAGGTAAGAGCGCCCCGTACAAGGCTTCTGGCCTGAGAACAGCAAGGAAGGACAGGGCTGCTATTTGCTTTCTTGGGGAAGCCGGTTTGAGGGTGAGGAGTGAGATCAAGAGTGTGTTTGGGGACCTGTTAAAGATGCCAAGTGGGCCAGGAAGAGGGTAGGATGGGAGTCTGGGATTTAGCAGAGAGGCCAGGTAGGGGGAGAAACGTGACAGCCGTCTGTGTATAGATGGTAAAGCCCCACCATGGAGTGAGCTTGCCCAGGGCTACGTGAGGCCTTACATGGCCTGGAGCACTTTTACCCTCAGAGCCCCTTCCTCCCTAAAAAATAATTTAGGGGCACCTGGATGGCTCAGTGGTTGAGCGTCTGCATTTGGCTCAGGTCCTGATTCCCTGGGTCTGAGATCCAGTCCCATATCGGGTCCCCCCAGGGAGTCTGCTTCTCCTTCTGCCTATGTCTCTGCCTCTGTGTCTCTCATGAATAAGTAAATAAAATCCTTAAAAAACAATAATAATAATTTAGATGATTATTTTATGACAGTGTCCCTATAAAGACAAACATAATCCAAGCAAGACTATATTTTTCTTCTTCTAATTTAAAAGAAATTAGAATATCTTTGTGGGCCCCTAAAAGCACGAAGGGCCCTGGGCCCACTGTGCTCACCGGATAAGACTATAGGTAAACTTCTCCAGGAAGTGACTCTACATAAAGCATAAAGTCACATAAAGTGACTCCTCACCCTCAAACCGGCTTCCCCAAGAAAGCAAATAGCAGCCCTGTCCTTCCTTGCTGTTCTCAGGCCAGGGACAGAGGCACAAGGACCACCAAAATTTAGAAGGTTAGGAGGCCTCTCAGATCTCACTTCTCTTCTAGAGAATCCAGCAGCCCAGAATCTAAGTTTCTGTTGGCTTAGATTGCCAATGAGGAAGCAGCAGAGAAAATAAGAAAAAAGTAGCTCATGTGATAGGATAATCCAGGAGGAGTGAGAGTGGCCCGAGGCCAAAGGCGGAAAGTGTCTCAAAAAGGAGGCAGGATCACCTGGGTCACTTAACTCTCCTGTCCATTGTGCAAGGGCTGGGTGCTCCGAAGACTCTGCAGGCTGGGTGCCACCCATCCCGCCAGCAGATCCCACCAGGCACTGGCCATCGCCTGTCATCCGGCTACCCCCCGGGGCCCCAGAACAGTAATGCTGTTGACCTCAAGCACTCCTCCCCTTGCAGATCACATTTGAGATCTCCAAGCAAGAAGACTCGCAGATCCCCATCTGGATCATTGTGGGCAGCACCCTGGGGGGCCTCCTGCTGCTGGCCCTGCTGGTCCTGGCACTATGGAAGGTGAGGCCCCAGCAGGGAGGCGGTGGAGAGAGCAGCATCCAGGCCAGGGGCGCTAACCTCTAGGCTCCGTATCCTCCCTGTGGGAGCTGCCACCCACTCAGCCCCCTCCCCAGAGCTTGCCTGCTACGGAATCATCTGCCGCTCACCGCAGCGGACAGATTAGCTATGGCCACCCGAGGACCTTCCACCTGTGGCTCTGACTCTTCTGTGGGTCCCTTTAAGAACTTGATAAAATCTAAGTCTCCTCTTATCAGAAAAAGAAGCAAGCACATAAACACAAAATTTCTCCAGTAGAGTCAGGCTGTTAACAAGCCCCCAAACCTTTCTCTGTCTTTGAACCTCAGGTTGAGAACCCCTGGCCTCCACCTCCTATCATAGATGCAGTGAGGGAGGTGGAGGAAGGGGTGTTGACTGGGGCAGGGTCAGACAGCCAGACTTCTCGCCTCCTGACTCAAGCTCCATCCACTCCACTGCAGCCACCCCCACCCCCGCCAAGGGAGTCCTGCTGGGCTGGGGGTTGGAGTACTCCATGGTAGCTGGGGTATTGGCGAAGGAGCCTTAGGAGGGTTAGTGGCAGGAAGCAGGGAGGAGAGACGGGTCTTGTCCTCCCTGCCCACCGCTGAGACATCCCCCTTTGCCTCCCGCAGCTCGGCTTCTTTAAAAGTGCCAAGCGCAGGAGAGAGCCTGGCCTGGACCCCACCCCCAAAGGGCTGGAGTGAGGCTCAGAGGAGGCTGCAAGTTGATGGGGGCCAGGACACCGGTCCAGGCAGCCTGCGGGCCCAGGCCCGTGGCCCACTGAGCTGGGGTGGAGAAGACACCAGCTCGCTTTGCACTTGACCTCATCTCCTGAGAGACCAAGCCTGCACCCTCTGAAAGCAACTCAAGCTGGTTTCAAGAGGGACCGCTCTCCTGGGAGGCCCGGACACCTCCAACGCGGAGCCCTGGTGATTTGGAGGGCCCCCTCCCGCAGCACACCAAAGGCTCCCCCAGGCTCTGTGGGGGCATTTGCTGCCCGGGCCACTAAGGTGCTAGGAATTCAGAACCTTCCCGTCCCATCCTCAGAAGACACCGGGGGAGAAAGCCTGCCACTCTGCACACTCCAGGCCTCGAGTCCCAGTAGGGCCCGGTGGAGCAGCAGATCTGCATTCTTTGCTGTCCTCCCACCCCCTGCACCCCGCACCCTGCATCCCGGGCGGCCCAAGGCGCCGAGTCCCACCAGCCTCTTCCGTGGGCAGGAGATAGGTCCCTGCAGCTGCCCCTGAATGAACTGGGGCCCAGGATGGTGACAGCTGCTGGCCAGGGATGATGACGGACCCTGGGACGCAGAGACTGGGACGGATGGGCAGCTGGGATGCAGAACAGGGGCGCCCACCTGGAGCTGGGGAGGCAGGCGGGCCCGCCCCCCGCCCCCCCGCGGGAGCAGGTGCGCCAGGCACTCCCTGGGGCCCGCGTCCCAGCCCGCAGTCCCCCCACCTGCCTGCCCTGCCCTGCCCCGCAGGCCCCACAGCAGGGGAGCAGAGCCCCCTCATGCATCACCCACCTCCTACACATGAGCGTGCGCACACCCATGCACACACACACACCCCCACCCACCCACCGTGCACGAGAGAAGGGCTCGTGCCAGCGCTGCTGAGGGGTCCCCTCCTGAACGCTGCACTGGTTAAAGCCAGTGTAGGGGCACCCCAGTCTCTGCAACCTCGGTGGCAAATACCTGATCCGCTGGCTCAAGGGACAAGTGGTACCACCAATGACGGCGCCTTGAGGACAACAGGCACGCCCGGTGCCCAGCGAGTAATTTATGCCTTAATCTTGTTTTGAGGTAGAAATGAAAGGGGGATGCATCAAAGGCATCTGTCCCCCTGTCACATAGTACGACCTTTACTGTCGTAAATATTTTTTGAAATTAAAAAAAAAAAATACAGTGTTGAAAACAACCAAGGTGCTGTCATCCCATTCTGTGGACAGGACATGTCCTGGGGAGCTTACCTCTTCTCTTCGAAGGAAAGGAGGCAGATGTGGGGGCCCTCCTTCCTTCCCATTAGCTCTAAATGTTGAGAAGGGACTTGTCCACCATTTGCTTTCGACAACATCCCCTCCAAACGGCTGCCTGGTCTGGGAGGAACATCTCCAGTGATGGAGCACGTCCTCCCTCACAAGACCACCAATTCCATCTTGACCCTTTTGGATGGTTGAAGCTTCTAGGCCTTAGTTCCAGCTCTTCCCTCTCTGGCCTCCCAGACTTCTCCAGGCTAGCATTTCAACGCCCGCCTGACACCCTGACTTAAAGTGTCTTCACCTTCACACACAGATTGCTGTTAAACCAAGTGGTCCCCATTCTAATCTTGTGCCACCGGAACCCCAAGAGGCCAGGAGAACCTTGGAGAACCTTGGAAATGATTTCCTTTTGTTGCTCCCTAGATGAGGGCACTCAGAACCAGATTAGTTAAGAGACAGCCCTAGGTTCCACAGCAAAATCCAGAGTCATCCCAGGATTGCTCTTTTAAGCCATCATTGTAGCCCAGCCTTGGGGGAGAGGGGGAGCTTATGGAAGAAGGCATTGATACAAAGTAACTATGGGAATATTTTTTCTCAAATGGTGAACCCCAAATCAGAACACATTTACAATCACGTTTCACTGGTTACCCTCATGAATGGAGCATCTGACTAAAGGAAACGTGAGGAACCCACACTCACAAGTGTGTCATGTGATTTAGCACGGAGTCAAGCACCATCAACTCTCAGAATGCTTTCACGTGAAACCTGCCTTTTAGAGGTTGGTATTCACATTTTTTAAAAAACTGCTATGTGCAGCTAAACTGCAGGCCAAACAAAATGTTATCTGCAGATCCGAATGCAGCCCAGAAATGACCAAATTACAATCTCTGGGGCTTCAGGCAGGCTTTACCCCCAGTGCTCCATGGTCCCTCCAGCCCCACCCCAGCCCTACACCAAGAACAACTAAATGGTCAAAAGGTGAAAACTTGGAACTTCAAAGTTTTCAGATCTCCCTTCGTGTCTCTCCTCTTTCTCTTATCAGTTCTCCCTTTTGGAATTTATCTGCTCTGGGGCATAAGCGTTCAAGATTGGCCTTAAAGAGTGCCTGGTAGGGCCACAGAGAAGAGTTCCTAAGGCGCCAAGCTCATGCTGGAGCAAGCATTCCTCAGGCCTGAGGAGTTTGGAAAGATACCTTTGCAAAGGCCCACCCCAGGGATTCAGATTTAATTGGCTGAGAGGGGCCAGGGCACTATCTTTATTTCAGAGTTCCCTCCGTGACTAATGTGCAGAGTCAAGGTCAACAGGCAGGTGACTATATAGACTGGAAAACAAATAAGGGGTTAACAAGCCCAGGTGACCTTTCATTAAGGGTGGGAACTATGCCGAGGTAATGGTGAGGTCACCCTGACTCCAGCCTGGAGTTGGGAAGACTTCCTTGTCCCCGCAAGTCTCCAGTCAGATCCACTGGAGATTTCACTCAGTTCTCCAGGGTTCCCAGAGCCCCAAGGGGGACTCCTGGAGAAGCTGAACACATTTGCTATCGTCTGGAGGAGAGACGAATAGCAGTTCCTGAAGCAGTTTTGGCATTTAGTGACAAGCAGCCCCAAATGTGACCTCAATCAACATAAAACTCATGTTGTGGTTCATAGATGGATATTATTTGCAATGCTCTATTCTGTAGTTAAGAATAATTATTTATGATGGAGCTAAGGGCTGAACTCAAGAGTGTTAACCTGAAAATGGTTCAATCTTTTAAAAGCATTACCAGCCATCCTAGGCATTACTGTAAACAAGCTGCTTTGACTTTCAGGTGGCCGCGTGATACTTGTTTAAGCAAGTCTATAGCAAACAAGCGCATAGGAGAAAAACACACGGGGCAAGGTCTCTCATAAACCAAATACCAATGGATGATGGTTTTAGAATCTGGTCCATGGATTGCCTGGATTTCCTAAGTTCTAGGCTCATTGTCTCGTAGAGGAAAAAGACACGTTGTGAAATGAATTGTGCAAGATGTTCTGTGAGATTTCACTGCTGCTCTAACACGGTGAGACCCTAGGTGGGATGGGGGCTCTCAGAAAATAAACAGAAGTTGATGGGCAAGCCTTGGATGGACTCAAGAAAGGCCTCAAGCCCTGTGCCGTCACCGCGCAAGTGTTCTGCAGGGAAGCGGGCATCGGTTCTGGATCTCTCAGATCTGGCCAGCCAAGGGCAAGGAAAGAAATCCAGTGCTGCTTCTTTCTGGCATTAGATGGTGTGGACACGTGAGCCTGCAGGGCGAAGTGTGCCTCTTAGAGCACACTATCCATCCAGAGCCAAGCCTCTCAAAGTGGGATCTGAGAGCCGCCCTGATCAGAACCAGAGATTTAAGTTCCACCCCAGACCTCACAGATCCACTATCTGTAAGGTAATTTTAAGCTCATTTAATGAACCAGCAATCTGGAGCCATGATACTCTTATTGTAGACATCCGTGTCAGTGTCTTGAACACTGTAGACTTTCTCAGCTGCCTTGGGTCTATCTTGGTGGCAGCCATAATCAGCAAAAAACCCCAAGGGGTATCCTTCCACCACAAACAGTGGAGTTTCTGGGTTTTCCTTTAGTTAAGGAAGCTGGTATTTTTAACAAGACAGCTACCGGGTGGAAGGGGCAAAGTGCTAATACAAACACCACCGAGAGAAGTAGAATAAATGTGGAAGAGCTTTTGACAGAAGGCATGGAACTAGCCTTTCCTAGAGGTCTTTAAAAGACATGTTATTTCCATCAACAAAGGGTTTTGGGGGTCAGTGCTCCCCCAGAATATGACACTGACCTTCAGTCAGTCCCCCTGGCTTCAAGTCCCAAGATGCTAAGCATCCTGTAAGAGAAACAGCCAGCCTACTCATGGTCCTTTTCCGGTATGACTCACTCTAACCACACTCACCCCAAACAGTAAATGGCCAGGTCTCTCCCACCACCAGATCCGCCTTGGGTAGCTTCACTCGATACCACCATTAGTGGTGAGTGGTCTCCTGTTTTCACCTCTTTGACCTGTTTTTACCTCCCGTTGATATCATCGTTAGCCCTTTATTCTGCACTACTTCTTACTATTCTTTTGAAATCCCCCCAAATTACCCTAACATTAGTATTAACATCAGCTAGGCTCCATGCAAAGGGCAGTTAAGCTTAGCTGCCCACATTAAAATTATGCCAGTGCTTTTGTGTCACTATCTATTCCATTAGCTTTGACATCACACTAAAGTAGGACACCATGTTCCAAGCAGAAACTGAAACAGGAACAGAGTTTTCCTGGTTAAGCGTGGAGAGAGGGTTAGAAGCCTGGCACCTGGGCTCTGAAACTTTTCAATAAGACACAGGCTAAAACGCACCGAGCAAACTCACAAGGTTCAAAGTAGGGTATGAGCAGAACATTTTCTCATAAAGGAGGACATCATTCCTTAATGGAGTCATCCTTGCTGCTCAGTTGTGCACATTCTTTGCCTTCATCTCCCTGGTACTACGTACAAAAATGACAAACAACTCAAATGATAATGTTCTCAGAAAATGGCCCAAGCCAGAGTCAAAAGGTAACATCACAAACTTTTATTTGGGAAATTAAAATTAAAATCTGAGGAAAAACAGAAAAGATTTCAAATAGGGCCATCTAGCTAGATGACAAGCTTATCAAGGGCAGGGATCATCTTTATTTTTGTTACGTACACTCGTGGTACTGTGCATCTGTTAGAAGCAGGAACAAACCCCAGTCCTGCTCTCAGGAGAGACCAAACACACTAAATGTACAAAATACAGGGAAATTAGAATAGAAAACTTTGTCTAAGCTTGCCAACATGCTAAGTCTTTATGAACCACCCGAAATTTGCTTCTCATTTTCTAGATCAAGCATCTGATGAAATCTATTACTACCAGTATTTTCTTTAGTCTGGACATCTGTTACTTGAAGAGAGCAGACATTACTTGAAAAAAAAAAAAAAAAAACTTGGAATTTGTCTAGGTGATTCCCAGAGTCCAGCTGCATACTGCAGCCAGGGACAGACCTGGCAGAGATGCTAAGGGAAGCTTTGTTGTACAGGCCTGATAGTCTGATAGTGAAAGAGCACCGCTGTGTCAAGACCCAGAGCTCACCCTGGGCTCTAACATTCATTCCCTGTGTGACCTTGAATGGACAAGTCACTTCTTTCTGAGTCCACAACCTCAACTATAAAAAGAGATTTGCACTAAATGGTGTTCTTAGGTCTCTACAAAGGGACTGGAAGGCTATCCTAAATCTAAATTTGAAAAAAAAAAAACATGTGCAGACAATGTGCTCTAATACCACCATACAATAATACTCTGCGGGTAACCTTAACTAATGTTAATTAGGCAAATGAAAGAAATACAGAACATGAATACTGAAATGGAAAGGCAAAATAATCATTACTTGTAAATAATGTGTATCTGAGACATCCAAAAACAGCAACCGGAAAATTTCATTTTTTAAGAAAAGGCAAATTTATTAAAATGCCTATGTAAAAGCATTTAACATTCAGAAGTATACATAATGGAAGAAAAGATCCTATCCACAATGTAAACAAACAACATGATAATAGAAGGTAGATGTTTGTAGGAACCTCATTAAAAAAAAAAAAAAAAAAAAACTTTAAAAATGTCTCTGAGAGACAGAAGACTTCACTAAATGGGACTATCTTTCCCTCAGATATAAAGGCTCAGACTTGAGAGGCAAGTCTCCCTAAATTAATCTATTAAACTCAATGCTAAACAAAATCATCTTTCAACATAACAGGTCACCAAAATTCATTGGGAAAAAAAATGCAATAATAAAGGAATTATATCCCCTCCACAAAAGAACACAAATGAAAATATATTAGCCCTAATAGTATTAATATTTAACATTTACCAGCATTTCACTACTATGGGTCAGGCACTTTGCTAAGTAAGCATCTTGATTCTCTCATTTGCTCATCACAGTCCAAGTTAAATATTATTGTCCCAATTTACAGAAACTAAAACTTGGATAGAAAAGTAACTTGCCCAAGGTCACAGAGCTAGCCTTGACAATAATCCCCAGAGCTCTACTGCACAGCCAGATCAACAGAACAAAGAACCTAGAAAAAGATCCAATTACATTATGGAAATTTGGTTCATGATTGCAATCAGTGAAAAATAATTAAGGAAGTCTTTAGCTAGCTGGATCCTTACATGAAAATAAATTCTAAATAAATAAAAAATAAAATAAATTCCAGGTAGATAAAAAAATGTAAACCAAAGAAAAGAAGAAGCAGGGGGATGGGGGAAGAAGGGAAAAAGAAGGCAGAAGAGACATGGAAGGGAAAAGCCATAAAAGCATTAGAAGA
The DNA here is from genome assembly GCF_018345385.1 of Vulpes lagopus. NCBI lineage: Eukaryota > Metazoa > Chordata > Mammalia > Carnivora > Canidae > Vulpes > Vulpes lagopus. The sequence goes on from NC_054825.1 coordinate 49,407,571, forward strand.
AAACATGAGTAAAAAAAGATGTTATGATCTCGGAATAGAGACAACCTTACAAACAAGATACAAAACTCAGAATCCATTTTTTAAAAATTATGATAAATTTGGCTACATAAAAATGTAAACTTCTGATACGAAACTTCTATAGTCAACATCAAAAAACAAACTACAAACCATGACGTATGACAGGGAAAATTTCCCTAAACTTCCAAAAAATTTCTAACGAGTAGGAAAATGACCACAACCCAAAAGCAAATAAATACAAACATGTCAGTAAGTATGAGTGTCAACTTCATTCATAATCAAGGAACACAAATCAAAACTATGAAATACTATTTTTCATTGATCACTAAATGATTAGGTAATAGGTGATGTCAGTAACAGTGTAGGTAGGTGGAAGGCAATTTAATGATCTCTATCAAAATTTTATTTCTTTTTTTTAAAGATTTTATTTATTTATTCATGAGAGACACAGAGAGGCAGAGATGTAGGCAGAGGCAGAAGCAGGCTTCATGCAGGGAGCCCTATGTGGGACTCAATCCTGAGACTGGGACAGTGGAATCATCCCTGCCCTGAGTCAAAAGCAAGCGCTCAACTGCTGAGCCACCCAGGCGTCCCTCTATCAGAATTCTAAATACTCAGCCACCAACCCAGAAATTCCAGTGCTATGAATAGAGACTATAAGGATGTTCACTAAAGCATTATTTAGAGTATCAATATATCCCACACAAGGTCTGGTTACATAAACACTAAGTCCACTCACAGAATTAAATCTATAAAGTTGTTTAAAGACCAAAAAAAAACCTATACATACCAATCTGAAAAAGCCTAAGATATATTAAATGAAATAAATAAATAAATGAAATATACAAGATGCAGAATCGAATAGGAAAAAGTCCATTTGCATTTTTGAAAAATGAATGGGAGGAAAAATATATATATATATGTCCAGAAAAATTCTGGGAAGCTACTTAAAAAACTAGTAAATAGTGGACTCTTAAGAGTCCAAATGGGAGGCAAGTAGAGATGGAAAAGGCATTGGGGTTTTTTGTTTTTTTACTATTTGAATTTTTCTTTAACTATCTGAATTTTTCCCCAGGCACAGAAAACTTTGAACTCCTTTTTTTTAAATGAATTCAACAAAAGATCATCTCCACCAAGGCACACTGAACAATAAAGACACAAACTTCAAGGCAGGTTTCTTTTTGTTCAAACATTTACTGAACACAAACACCATTTTTTTTCCTTTTACACAGCAATACTGTTAGTTTCAAATTAGCTGGGCTATTAGGACTGTCATTTGCCACGAAATTAAAAATGATTCTACATGTCAAACTCAAATAGAAAATGTCATGCAATATATAAATCACTAACAGACCTTTGGTGCAGTCAGCAAGTTTACTATGTTTATTAAAGTCACGTAAATGGTTTGACAAAAGTGCACAATAGAATGACATCACTGGTTTGTTATAAATCACAGTGAATTACTAGAATACAACAATGTAGTTCCTCTACATGGAGGATTACAGGATGGGGTGAATATTATAAAGGATAGGATCTTTTCAACACATTAGGCCAGTCAGATTTTACTCCCCAACTTATGTACCTTTGAAAAGACTGGTTAGCAAAGCTGAGGGGTTTTCCTCCTCTTTTCTCCTCTACCAATTACTAATAAGCCACAACAAAAAAAGCCATGCACAAATTTTACAACACCTGATAAAAAACAGATACAAAATCTTGTTTACTTCATCACTTGGCAAAGCTTGCATCTTCGCTCCTTCATTTTTCTGATTAGGCCACTTGTCACATAACTCACCCCTAAATGAAAAGCTGTTAATAATTTAGCATTACTCACCCCTGCACACACATCAAGATACACTCCCCATAACCATCAAGTCCATGTCCCTTCCCTGCACATTAACACAAATGAACACACCACAAACCTAGGACTAGAGACATTTACTTTACAATTTTAAAAATTAATATATACAGCATCACTATCAGTGTATTTATTTCAGATCCCATATTTGAGAGAGGGGATGCTGTACATACAACCGAGCCCATCTGAAGATTTGGGCAAATCTGCCAGAAATGTATGAGGAAGGCCCTGCGATGTGCCATACATAACCAGGTGCTTTCTACCTTCCAGGGAGGAACCCAGAACAGAGCTGTGCATTTCCAGAGCAGGAATAAACACAGAGCTTAACATCTTATGGGCTAGTAACTTTTCATAGAGCGAAAGGCATAGTTTTGTCTTCTTTAATTCATTTTCATGTTACAGCATAGTCAGTGAAGAAAACAGAATAGTCATCTGTACATAGATACATATGGCTAGCCTAAAAAGGAACATTTAAGATCTTTACAGAAGATCTACCATAAAAACAAGTCCTTTATTATACTCTTATCCATCTACTCACTAGTTCAATCATTGGCTGCTTCTAAACCCAGCAAACTGTAATCCGAGGTCCAGCAACTCACTCCTCACCCTGTCCCATTCCAAAAAAAAAAAATGCTTCTGCATGAATAATCCAAAATGGTCTTACCCATAAAGTAGCTGCCTCAAACTATAGTGGAGACTGGAGACAGAGTGTTGTTCCCTTGGGATTTGGATTTTTAAAGACACTTCCCAAATGCAGAGTTGATACTCAGGGAGCTGCTGTCCCCAAATCATGTTACTTCAAACAGACTATCGTACCTATCTAAATTCCTCATAATTGTCAGCTACTAATCAATTATTAGTGTAATGAAATAAAACTCTTCCCAGAAATCCAGAAATGAGCAAGACCAAAGCTTGCTTTTTGGTTGGTTGGTTTGTTTGAGGTTCCCACAGCAAAGAACCTTAAGGTAGTTGGACTGTGGCCTGCTAGAGCCATCCAGGGTAGACTGAAAAAAACTATGTTGTGTCAGAGTTCTTAAATAAAAAATTTCCCCCTTCTTTATCAATTGGGGGAATGGGTTTGCTGCCCATTCCTTGATTTAGAGACCTAAGGTCAAGAGTTCAAGGTCACCAACTCCATTAAAAGCTTACACTTTTACCCACCTAAGTTTCACGTGGTTTGCCCAGGTATTCATCCACCTGGGCCTCTAGTTCAGCCTAATTCATAGGACAAGTACTGAGCAAGACAAGTTTTAACTTCATCTGTAATATCGTCAAGGAAGACTTCTAATCCAAAGCATACTTCTACCAATAATAAACAGAAAGTGACAAAAGTGGCTGGAAATGGAGACAGCCTAGAGTTCTCAAGTGAGCTGAGATACTCAACTATTATTACCAATTTATTTTCCTTAAAACACACACACACACAAACACACACACACACACACACACAACAAAACAAAACTTAAGCTTGGGAAGGATTTGGCTAAACATGTTTAAAATAATCCTACCAAAAACAAATAAAAAACAGGCATGTAAATCACTTGTTTCAAGAATGGTTTTATACAGATGTTTCACAATACATATTTGGATTTATTTTACAAGACAAAATTAGATCCTTAGCAATAGAGTGCACAATGTCCTACTACACTATAGTAAAAAATTTGTTACCATTAGCAGAGTTCATAGTTTATTCCACTGTCTTCCTTCTCCAACTCTGTCAGCATTTCAATCAGCAGCTCTACTTTCTCCAGCATTCATCCCTTCTCAAAAACAGTCATTAAATTTTGATGTCTGAATATGTACATGTGATCATTATCCTCATTTTATAAATAAGCAATATCTAAAATAGTGCTGGTCCTGGGTAGCCAAAGAGATGAAATGATTTTTAAAACATGCAATATTATCTGATATTTTAAGTGTTGGTGTTTAAAAATCATACACATTAATAATGGAACTAACTGAACACCAAGTATCACAGCTACTCCTCAGACTGTCAAAGAAGCAGGCCTTGAAATCTAAAAAACACAGAGTCTGATCTAAGCTGTGGAAAAGGCGGGATTCACTCACCTTGAGGCCATGCATTTTCTCTTTCAGGCCATGAGAGTTGCCAAGAGCAAGGTACAGGGTTTCCTTGATTATGCCAGGAGGAGCAAGGCCGGTAATTTTAAAATTAGGGCTCATTCAAATACCACCCTTTAAACCATCCTAAAAGCCCTCCTTGTAAAAACCTCAGGTTGGGAACACAGAAATATATTACGACGACAGAATTTACCATCAAAACATTCCTAGCTGAAGCAAGAAGAACACGAAGAATTAACTACAGTAGCTGTAAAGGTATCTTGCATTCTTGGGGGGGAAAGTTTTTAAGCTTCCCACCTTCCATTCCCTCCCACCTTTCAAACTATTTCATTTCGTGGGGTATCTTTTATTTAAGGCCCTAGGTGCTAATTTTGGCTTGGTCATTGTATTTTATACTGATCCAACTGCAACCCTTCTCTTATACTTCACAAAACAGTACACATACATTCAATGACCACTGAAACCGTACAAGTTTGGGGGTTTTTCTGTTTTTGTTGTTTTAGTTTATATCTGATGTTACTATGTCATCATAATGCTTTTCATTAAAGAAAAAAAAAAAAAGCTGCAGGTCTTCACTTACAGTACCATGCACTATGAGTAGCTAAGGCATTCATTTGGCACTAAAGAGAAAAATACAGATATAGCTAATCTTATCATTTTTAACATCGATAGGTGTGTACCCTCTACTTGAATTTCTGTGATGCTTAAAAGATAATCACAGAATACTCTTTTAATCCAACAGTTAAAACGCTGCCATTAAAACAGAACAGAAAAAACAGAGACCTCTGCGCAGCCTATCAGAATCTGTGACATTTTGTGGTTGAAAAACTTGCAGCTCTCACAAAAACATCTTTCAAAGGAGCATTGCAAATTATTTTCATCATCAAAACCATTTAATTTCCTATACCGCACTAGTGATTTTTCTACTAGTTATAAGGGAGACTAAGAAAGCGAAAAAATTACAAATTACAAATATCCTGGTTCCTTTTCATCTGTCATAAACACCTTATTAGGTGGGCACAGACAATGCCCTCTGGAAAAGTAATTTCCAAATTTTAAAAGAGACCACACAGGAGGAAAGGGAGAAAGGGACAAAAATAGAACATATAACTATATTATAACAATTTGTTTCATAAGAAAACACAGCATTCATAATTTTTACATGTCTGTGAGCGGAGTCAAAAGCAGACTGCTGCAATTTAGAGAAATTACATTAAAACAGACTTCAAAGAATTTGAGAATTTAAGCCCTAAAGGCAAGTAGTCCATCAAAATATTCTCTGAAAATTTGCTTTAAGATTATTACTACTTTGTATATACCACCCAGCATAATGCAACAATTTCCATGGATTTAACTTTATGCTTAACTTTATTAAGTAAGCACATTTTCAGATTAATCTGCAGCTATATTTTTTTAAATCCTCCGGATGTTATAATGTGTTGTATCACTCCACATAAATATCTAAGAGAGAAAACTACCTACAGCAGTTTGGCACGTGCAGAACACCTGGGTATCCCGTTACTTTTTATGGTCCTTTTTAGTTGTTTTGCTTCATGAAATCCTCAAAACTGCTGCAAGGATAACACACTGACACAGGCTTAACAGAAATACTTTTGTAGGCAGTTTCTTAAAACATTATCAACTTCAAATCATAAATGTCCCTTGTTACATAAACAAAATATCTTATACTCGTTCCTTAAAAAAAAAATTACAAATAGTCCAATCATTATGTTGTACACCTGAAACTGATAAAACGTATCTCAATTATACTTCGATTGGGAAAGCAAAAGACATAAATGAAGAAAAAAAGAAAGTTAAGTGACCAATATCCAGACACCTTAGATTATAGTTACACCTAAACAATGTGGCTTTGTTTAAAGTGTATTTGAAATCAATAACCGTTATGAGGCAAAAAAGACCAAATACAGAACTAAGGAAGGACGGGGAGGGGGGAAGGGTAGTGGAAAGAAAAGTAGAATTTATGAACACATAATTCTATTGTCTGTGATTAAAGTCCTTTACTTTTTAGCACCACATTAAACGATTTTACATATCCAGTCACTTAATGAAATCCAACAAACTCTTCAAGAGTTCTGGGGATCTGGTCTTGGTAGTTAATGTCATTAGCCCGAACTGCTCGGGCAGCCAGGCACTTGAGACTCATCTTCATCTGAGTTTTAAGTAGTATTTCAGATACCCCAGTGGTACTTTTGTCTAGCGGAGTCTTATTCTGTTTATTTGTCATGTCAGTGTGAGCGCCGGCTTCAACCAAGCTAATGATGATAGAGTGCAAGGTCAAAAAATCACTGATGGGCCTGTTGTACTGCACAATAATGTGAAGGGCACTGTTCCCCTCATTGTCTACAGCATTCACCTCAGCACCACAGTCCAGCAGCAGCTTTGTGACAAGTGCGTTTGGAAAGCTGCAGACATCGTTGGTGTGGAAATCATCAACCGGGGTATTGGAGTTGACAGCTAGATGCAGCAAGGTGAAACCTTCCCGAGTTCTGGGATCAAGGTGAATCAGGTTGTAGATCTGCTTGTTAATTTTGCACTGATCTTCTTCGCTACACTGTGTTTTGGTGGAGATGCACACTAAATACAGAAAGGTATAGAGATTACATTCATAATTGTCCATAGCGTTGTGGACATCAGCATCTGGAATATTTTTTACTCTGTTCATACTCTGTTCTATTTCCAAAACGCTGCATCTCAAAACACATTCTATGTCTGGGGCCTTCACAGTTTCATTCAAATGTATCATCTGTGAGAAAACTTGAGCGAATCGAAGAAGATCCTTGTGGGTATTCCTGTTGCCTTTCTGTCTCAGGTGCAAGGCGTGCAGCCACAGCTTGATACACTGTTCAAATTCCATGTTATCCGCATAAACAGCTCCCCTGTAAATGATGGGATGGGACACATCAATATTGTCAGCACCTAAAATCCGTTCCCGAACTATAAGGCCTTCCATATGAAGAGCATCTCTGTCTTGCCGAATGGATTCCAGTTCCTGAGGATTTCTACATTCTGTTCTATTCCCATAAGCATGGATTGGTGGGAGAACCTCTTTCTCCAGAATGTTATCACCATCTTGAAACCTCTCCAACATGGCTAAATATAAATAGTGGTACGTCTTCATGATGTCATAGTTCTCACGGTCGTTTGCAAAGGAGGCACCCAAGAGTTCCAAAGCTTCAATCCGACTTCTTCGGTCACAATCAGCATGAGAGAGCAACAGTTCGACGACATCAGCTTTACAGCTTTCGGCAGCTACTTTTAATGGCGTCATCCCATGGCCATTCACCACTATAGCAGCGCGCCATTTTATCAGCTCTTTCACAATATCTATGTGCCCGGCTTCTGCTGCAAAGTGCAGTGCGGTGGCTCCACAATGTGCTTTAGCATTGGGATCGGCACGTTGTTCTAGAAGGTATCTCACCACGTCAGTGTGTCCCTTATATGCTGCAATCATCAGGCAGGTGTTGTCGTATTTGTTGGCAATGCTGATGTTGGCATTATTTTCAACCAAGTATTTCACAATGTCCAGCCTGCCATCAAAGCATGCTGCCCGCAGAGGGGTTGAGTTAGTCACTGTGGTGTGGTTCACGTTGGCTCCGTGGCTGACTAGAAGTTTAACAACTTCAAAATGTCCGGCTCCTGCTGCACACCAAAGAGCGGTAGCCCCGTCAATGACGTACCTATTCGTGAAGAGAACCAATAGTCAGAAAACGGAGGCCACTAACCTAAGTACAAAGAATAGATTCGTTTGCACCAACCAAAACTTCAACCTACCAAACATTAATACAACATTAGTTTGGGTGAAAATAAAATCAGGTAACTTAAATAAAACACTCTGCATTGTACTTATACTAAGTAGAAGCTCAGGAAATGTTAGTTATTGCCGTTATTGCTGAAGTATATAATCCTAAAAAAGAGAAAACCGTAAACCAACTTTCTACTAACAAAAGTAAATACATTTCAGAAAACAGAGGAAACGCATGGAGGTTCATAACTTCTTTACCACCAAGTTGATGCACTGGCTCTTAAGGAAAAACCTGTTGTTCCTTCCCAATATTCCCCAGGTACCTACAGTTTCTCCCAAAAGGTCAGCAAGAAAGCTATCCTAGTCCTCATATTAAGAGTGTTAGAAACTCCTTTAGGAAAAAAAAATATTTAAGCAGATAATTTTCCCCTAAGATTATATCTAAGCTAATCAAATCTACGTCTACTACAGCAATGAGAATGCAAAAACCCCCTGCTCCATATAATACAAAAGGATCACATAAACATGATACTGAGCAAAAGATGTCAACCGAACATAGTACATATTATATTACTACATTTATAGATCTATCTGTAGTGTTAGAAGTCAGGACACTGTTTACTTTTAAGGGGAATAGATAGGAGGAGGAAGCACAAAGGACTTTAGTAAATAAATATATTCACTTTGTGAAATTTGTATACAATTTCAATTAGTGCATTTTTCTCCATCTGTTCTACTCCAATTTAAATCTTAAAAACGTGTGTGTGTGTGTGTGTGTGTGTGTGTGTGTGTGTTGTGGGTTTATGTACGTTCCTCAACTAAACTACTAGGGGAATATAATAACAGCAGGAAACAAGTAGCACTTTCCTAAAAGCAACTGAGCATCTTCCCTGACCTTCAGCCCATGTTTGTACTTTTTGGCTTCACAGTCATCACTCACTGGTATGTGCTAGATTCACTACTTATATAGAATTAGACTCTTGCTAGAAGGCCAATTTTCCCCAGGTTTCTACCTTCCATTTCTCCCCAACCTCAATTTTTCAATTGTTTTTCCTATTACTGACCATCAGACATAAAAAAGTAGTTTTTTGCTGCAGATACTTAGATCTACTGTGCCCGAACCACTAAAGTAAGTATACTTGCAAGTGTTAAGGAAAAAGGTCAATCAAAAGCAGTATTTACTAGAACAAGTAAATATTTATACCAAAAACCTCATTGCTGAGCTTCTCACTATACAATCTAATGTTATAACACAGGTCAGACTGTATCTTCCATGAAGTTAAAGAATATAATCCCCCTGGTATAATATAAATATCATAGCTTACCCCAATTAATCACCCCCCCTCAAATACCACTCTCCATGGTTTCTGCTGAAAACAAAAGACCCAGTTTATAATAATTCAAGCAATTACTTCTAAGGTTTCATATAATGACACAAAATGACGCAAAAGCCTTCTAACAAGTGCCTATGGAGCTGCCTACGAGAAAGGCTGTAGGACTAACTGGGAAGAAGCTTAAAACTATTGGAAATGTCCTAAATCTTGATCTGGGTAGTGCCTACATGGGTGGATATTTAGGAAAATTACTCCTCAAACTGCACACTTAAGATCTGTGCATTCATTCTATTGTATGGAAGACAAACCTCGAGAAAGAAAAAAGCAGGTTTCTAAAGTTTCTTTTTTAAAATGCCATTTAATTGTGGGGTTTTTTCGTTTGTTTTAATATTTTGTTTATTTATTCAAGAGAGAAAGAGAGGCAGAGACATAGTCAGAGAGAGATGCAGGCTCCATGCAGGGAGCCTGATGTGGGACTCTAGAATCATGCCCTGGGCTGAAGGCAGGCACTCAACCACTGAGCCACCCAGGCGTCCTCCCATTTAATTGTTAATTGATTTTTTAAACTAAAGTGTAAGTCCAGAGACACCTAGGTAGCTCAGTGGTTGAGCATCTGCCTTCAGCTCAGGGCATGATTCCAGGTCCAGGAATGGAGTCCCACATTAGGCTCCCCGTGGGGAGTCAGCTTCTCCCTCTGTGTCTCTGTCTCTCTCTCTGTGTCTGTCATGAATAAATAAATAAAATCTTGTAAATAAATAAATAATAAAGTATAAGTCCAGAAAATAGACATTACATCAGTGACAGTTTTCAGCAGTTGCCAACTATACCTTTTGCAAACAATTAAAATTCACTTACTAACATTTTTTTAAGACTTTATTCATTCATGAGAGACACAGAGAGAGAGGCGGAGACACAGACAGAGGGAGAAGCAGGCTCCCCGCAGGGAGCCCGATGTGGGACTTCATCCCCATGATCCCCAAACCCAGGATCATGCCCTGAGCCAAAGGCAGAAGCTCAACCGCTAACCCACCCAGACGTCCCTCATTTATTAACATTTTTATTGCCACGATAATACAAAGTTAAAAAAATTTTTCTTTCACTGTCCAAAAAAGTACCATTTACAAAAGCATTAGAAAATAACAGTATCTAGTAATAAATCTAATGAAAACTGTGCAAGACCTCTTAACTGAAAACTATAAAACATTCCTGAGACAAATTAAAGACCTAAATAAATGGAGAAATATTCCATATTCATAGTTTAGAAGACTCAATAGTGTTAAGATGTCAATTCTCTACCAAAATGATCTACAGAGTCAATGCAATCCAAATCAAAATCTCAGCAGGGGCAGGTGTGTGTGTGCGTGCATGTGTGAGCATGCAGGCACATCCACATACGTAGAGACTGACAAGTCAACTCTAAAATGATATAGAAATCCAATTGACCTAGAATAACCAAAATAATCTTGAAAGAAAAAAAAGTTGAAGGACAAACTACAGTTAATTAAGATAATGTGTCACTGGCACAAGGGCAAACATATCACTAAAATAAAAAAACCTCCCAAAATAGATTTACACAGATAGTCTCTTGATTTATAATAAAAGCTCCCCTGAAAACCGTAGAAAGTGTCATCTTTTTAAAAACTGATCCTGCTCCAAAGAAGACATACAAACGGCCAACGGACAACATGAAAAAATGCTTAAAATCACTCAGCATCAGGGAAATACAAATAAAAACCACAATGAGATACCACCTCATACCAGTCAGAATGGCTAAAATGAACAAGTCAGGAAAGGACAGATGTTGGGGAGGACATGGGGAAAGGGGATTCCTTGTACACTGTTGGTGGGAATGCAACTCTAGAAAACAGTATGGAGGTATAGCCACTCTATGTATGGAGGTTCCACAAAAAGTTGAAAATAGAACTATCCTATAACCCAACAACTGCACTACTGGGTATTTACCCCAAAGATACAAATGTAGTGATCCAAAAGGGCACCTACACCCCAATGTTTACATGGGTCCAATGTAATGTCCACAATAGCCAAACTATGGAAAGACCCAGATGTCCATCAACAGATGAACGGATAAAGAAGATGTGGTATATATACAAACAATGGAATACTATTCGGTCATCAAAAAAATGAAATCTTGCCATTTGCAACAATGTGGATAGAACTTGAGGATAAGTCAATCAGAGAAATAAGTCAATCAGAGAAAGACAATAATCATATGATCTCACTGACGTGAAATCTAGATAACAAAACAGAATCTTAGAGGAAGAGAGGGAAAAATAAGACAAAATCAGAGAGAGAGACAAACCTTAAGAGACTCTTAATCACAGGAAGCAAACTGAGGGTCCCTAGAGGGTAGACGGGTGGGGGGACTGGGTAACTGGGTGATGAACATTAAGGAGGGCACGTAATGTAATGAGCACAGGGTGTGATATAAGACTGATGAATCACTGAGTTCTACCTCTGAAACCAATAATACATTATATATTAATTAACTGAATTTAAATAAAATTTTTAAAAAGTTTTTTTAAAAAGTTAAAATAAGTAAATAAAATTTAAGAAACTGGTCCTGAAGCAACTAGGTATCTGTATGGGAAAAAATTAACTTTGACTTCTACTTCACACCATGCATAAAAATTGTAGCACAGATCTATGTGAAGAACCAAACCATAAAATTTCTTTAAAAAAAAAAGTAGACTATCTTCATGACCTTGGAGTTAATGACTATTTCTTAAACAGAATGTTAAAAAAGTGCTAATCATAGAAAAAACTGATTTATTGGGCTTCATTAAAATTAAAGAATTTCAATTCAGTAAAAGATGTTATGAAGAAAGTGAATATGCAATCCACTCACTGGGAGAATATATTTATTTACATTGAATGTACTTAACATATCAATAAAAGGCAAACAACCTAACTAAAAAATGGGTGAAAAGACTAAACAAGTATACTTCACAAAAGAAGATGAATTCAAGTGACCAATAAACATATGAAAAGATGTTCAAGGTAACTACTTGAGAGGGGAATGCGAATTAAAACCAGGAGTTACCGGATACACAGATACCAGAATAGGTCAAATTAACTGACATGACAGTACTAAGTGTTGGCCAGGATGTGAAGCAACAAAACTCTCATTGCTGGTAGGAATGTAATTTGTTTCAACCACTTTCAGGAAAACTGTTTAGCAACAACTATTAAAGTTAAAAATACACCAAACCCCATGACCCAGCAATTCCACTCTTCAGCATACACTGAAGAGTAGTGAACACAAATACCCACCAGTGAAGACGTATACATAAAAATGTCCATAGCAGCTTTATCCATAATAAATAGTCAAACACTTGAAATAACTAAAATACCTGTGTTCAGGATAAATAAGTTGCCATATATTCATACAACAGAATACTACAAAGCATAAAAATAAACCAGTGACACACACAACGGCACAGATGAGTCTCACAATGTGTTAAGCAAAAGAAAAGCCAGACAGAAAAGAGGACACTGTGATTTCCTTGATAGGAAGTTCAAGGATAGGCAAAACTAGTCTACGGTGATAGAAGCCAGGATAATCATTACTTATGGAAAGGGAAAGGAGAGGAACTGACTGAGAAGGGGCAAAAGGGAAACGTTGAGTGATAAAAACGTCTTGTATACTGATCTACAAAGTGTTTACATGGATGTAAACATACTAAAATTTTATCAGATTGTGCACTTAAAATTATGCACTTTACTAGATGTTACACCTTAACTAAAAAGAATCATAATTCAAAGCAAAAATGAGAAAAAATTAAAAATACTCAAAAATGAACACAAATAGCTAACAAATATCCTTTAATGTGCTAGGGACTCACTGTGTTAAGTGCTCAATATGCAATGTATCTCATGTAATCCTCATAATAACCTCCCAATAACCCTACAAGATTGACACATTATGTTTATTTTACAGATATATAACTAAAAAGTTTACATGAGATTAAAATACAAAAGTACTCTAGAAACTACAAACTGCATGAAATGTAAGGAAATAATACATGCCATTGTTCAAACACTATTTCAATTTAAAAGACATTTTTTTCAAAAAAATTTTAAAAATTAAAAATAAAAAGCATTTTTAACTAATTAATAACAGTGATCTATCAAAAAATTAATAGAGTTAATATGTAGTTACATTTACATAGTTAAATGTTTCCTTGCACTTTAAAAATATAAAAATGTTATATGCCAGGAATATCAACCTAAACCATGTAAAACTCAAAAATCTTAGATTAAAATAGCATTCATATACATTATCTTTAACTCTCAAAAAAACCATAAAAGATAAACGTAACCCTCATTTTAAAGATGAACAAAGAGAGACAAAAAGTGATTAAAATATTTTTCTCACCTCAAACTTTCCAAAGTTAATGATTAGGAATAAAAATCAAATTACAAGTATATATTTCACTTGGTTTTTGTAACAGTTTAATACTTTTCATGATGTAGCCTAATCATTTCCACTTTTCCATATAGTGATGTGATAGAAGCCTCCATCTATTTTTATTGAGGCAATTAAAATTTTTAAATATTTTAGGACAAAAATATTCACTGCAGAATGTATTAGAAAATGACTAGTCCTTCAGAAACATTAGCCTTGAGCAAATTTTGAATTCCTATATCTAAATGAAAACATTAAACAGATTAAAGGAAATTATAAGCCTAAAACCTATGACATTCCTTTGTCCGTAGACTTCAACTGAAATAATGAGCGTAGACTTCCTCAAAACAACATACCAAACACATTTATAACAGAAAATAAAAATATGATAAAATTAATGCAACGTGTACTTAGTCCTATTGGAGAAGTATTAAAAAACAATGATCTTTCTAGATGAAGTCCAACATGGCAATGCAAACTCTCTATTATGTATTTCACTTTAAAAATCAAGAAATTGGGGGGTGCCTGGGTGACTCAGCAACCCTTGTGATTTCAGCTCAGGTCAGGATCTCAGGGTGGTGAGATTGAGCCCCCCATGGAGCTCCAGGCTCAGGACAGTCCCCTAGAGATTCTCTACCCCTCTCCCTGCCCCTCCCCCACCCCCATTTATTTATTTAGAGTGCATGTGCTATAAATAAATAAATAAATAAATAAGTAAGTAAATAAATAAAATCTTTTTTCAAAAATATGAAGAAATCAAGGTTCCTGGCTGGCCTCCATTGGTAGAGTGTATCACTCGATCTCGGGGTCATAAGTTTGAGCCCTATGCTGGGTGTTGAGATTACATTAAAACATAAAATAATTACATAAATTAATAAAATAAAAATAAACTATAATCTGATATTCACCTTTTTACACAAAACGTACACATCACATGATGGAAACACCTCACATAAAAGATAACATTTCTGATCACAAAACTAAGCTCAAACTATTTCCTGGTTCAATTTGAAATAAAAATGTCTGATTCAAATATATGAAATGGAAATAAAATTCATTAAATGTAAATGATCAACACTTTATTTTAGCCAAAGTCCTTAAAAAAATCATTTATTAGATCAAATATAGTTCCTTGAAATATATACTGCCTGGCAATGATTTTTAAATGAAGCCAAATGATGATGTGCCCCCCCTCATGCCTGTCCTCTACCTGAACATTGAAAGTATTAGTACTAGCGCCAACTTTAAAAGTAAGAGAACTCAACAAAAAGCCTCGGAATTCCCAGAGGTCCTGTTCTCCTTCCCATCCATGTCAGCAAACCTCTTTTAGGACCAGGGTTCCCTTAAAAACTCTGGCACAGAGCTGTCAGGCCCTAGGAACTCAGGCCAGCACACTATTCCATGGTCACATGACACCTCGCCTTTGTTCTGTTCCATTTCTGTAACATTCTCAACAGTTCCCCATTCTCCAACTAAAGGTTCTTTCATTTCTACTCAAGTAATTTTCCTTGCCCACTCATCTGTCAATCTTAGTCTTCACATATTAAGACATAAGTAAGACGATCTCAAATGCTACCCTTAAAAATATGAACAAGGGCTCAACTATCACCATAGGGCTTGACCTAGGGAGGCAGTCCCTTCCTCCTTGAGACTCTTATGAATCCACTTTAGTTTCTTAGGGTATTATAGACATTTTTAGGCAGAACATACACTTCTACAAAATTTTTAATAAGCTATTTATTTTATAAATGTCTTCCTCTCTCACACACAAAACATGCTGTACCAAACCCATAATTATACAGATAACCACTGCTTAGGATAAAGCTAAGAAGTGAAACTTTTTTTGAAATGTTAGGCTAATGACTGGATAGGTAATGAACAACGTGACAAAAAATTGTGAAGATGTGTGTACATAAGTGACTAAAAACTAGAAAACACTGATCTACTTCAGCACACACAGAGAACCTGTTAGTCCCCACCTGGCCATGATTCTCAAGTGCCAATGGAATCTAAAGGGAGATTTAGCTAAGTACCTCTCAAAAGCCGGCCCCCAAGGGGTGAGTTGAACTTCATATTGTTAACACCTCATTCGGACTATTTTCACAATGTCTGGAATGAGTGCAAAGTAAAATCATGACATTTGCAAATAACACTCTTTCATCTAGTTCTGAAATGCCAAATGACTGGAATAAACTGCAAAATCTCACAGAGTGGTGTGAGTGGGCAGAAAGGTGACCATGAACTTCAATTCTCCTCTATTAACTGGTAAGCTCCTCAAAGGTAGAGCCCTCCTTACATTGTTTTCTGTATCCTCCACAGAAGGTTTAAGAGGGATAGGCCCATCGCAGGCATTTATTAAGTAAAATTCTCAACCACCTTTACACAACAGCCAATAAATTCATAATTATAATAATCCATAAACAAAAAACATAGATCGAAAAATGATCAGCCAAAATCACATGTGACTGAACCATTTGCAATGCAGTTACCTCTATAGGATTTTTGATTATTTTACACAAGGACCATCAAAATCTGGCCTCCACCTCTCTCCAGTCTCCTATAGTCTCCTTCTTAATTTCCCCAGCTTGAATCTCTTCCTACAACCACAATGAAACATTTGTCACTGCAAGTTCACCATGCCGCTGCCCCTTCTTCTTACTTCCTGTAAGGCCCAACTCAAACATCACCTCCCTGGAGAAGCCTTCCCTGATTCCCCCAGGCAAAGCGGAGCACCTCTCTTCTCATCCTCCCACAGCAGGTCCAACAGACTTCTAAAACTAAATGGCATGACATCTGCAATCACTCACTTATGTATCTATTTCTCTGTCTCCCCCCACTAGACCATCTTCCTCCACAGTGGGAACAGTATGTTACTCACCTCTGCATACCCAATCCCCACCGCATTGCCCAGCACACGGTAGGAGTTCCGTACGTGTTTGCCACCTGAACTCTTTAATTTCACTGCCCAGCGCAGAATACTGGGCAAGTATATAGGCTCAATGTTTATTTGTAGTCATTTCTAATAATTTCAAGTTCTTTTAATTCCATCTCAAAAGACCTTTCTCTTTGATAGTAAAAAAGATGGCAAGGGATGCCCGGGTGGCTCAGCGGTTGAGCATCTGTCTTCAGCCTGGGGCCTGATCCTGGAGACCCAGGCTCGAGTCCCACACTGGGCTCCCTGCATGGAGCCTGCTTCTGCCTCCGCCTGTGTCTCTGCCTCTCTTCCTCCCCCCACCCCGTCTTATGAATAGATAAATAAAATCTTAAAAAAAAAAAACAAAAACGGCAATAAGCAAAGCCTTTACAAATGCTTTAGGAGACCATTTTTTTCTCACCACTACCCTCTCCTCACCCAAACAGGCCTCCGCAAGCTCCTTAGCCGGGGTGTCCCTGCAGCTGTTCCTGAGATGCCTATTCCAATGAATGCATGTGCCTATACAACTGGAACGGTACTGGAAGTTCAGGGGTCATTCCGTGTCACTCCTTGTCTAGGTATAGGAAAGGCTGTGGGAACGCAGGGAGTTCCAGAAAGGACACAGAAACCGGTAAGAGAAAGCAGACACAATCAGGGTGCCATCTTTAATCAACAGGAAAAAAAAAAAACAAAAAACAAAAAACCCATCTCCTTGATGTGTTGGGAGAGGATACAGGAGATTAACCACCAACACAGGCTATTGTTTCATTAAAAGTAATACTCTAAAATATTCTGCTCTCATCTACAGCAGAAGAAAAAGCTTTTATTATTTAAACCTAAAAAAGAACCGAAATTCAACAATGCCCTAGTCAATCTTCAAGAAGCACTTTTTCAACGAGGGTTTAACCAAGCAGTTTCCAATCACCATAACTGAAGCCACCTATCTTTTTATGCTTGGACCGCATCTACCTCCGACGGAGGGAAATGCCCAAAGAGCTTAGGCACTGGCGCACAAGTCAATGGAAACAAATGCCATCAATGGAGAAGTTCCTGATCTGTTAGACACTTTATGACAAATAGCCCAGCAGGGCAAAGATGGCACACCTGACACTCTGCCTTAAACACTCATTCCTACCCCCCAAAACGTGCACACTTAAACCTCAACAAATTTCAACTATGACAATATGAATTTTTGAACTCCCTCCCTCGAATAAAACACATAGCACTCTCAAGTCTCTCCACGACATCACAGAATAACACGCATTAACAACGGCATTATCTCCTGGTCCAGGTCCAGGGCCGTTTCTGCAGCCAACCCACCTACCCCGGAGCCAAGCTCAAGAGTCAGGACCACCTCTTGGGACGTCTGGCGGCCCGGCCATCCCTCGAGAGGCTGGAGTCCCGGGACCTCGTTCGCACATTAAGGCTCCCACCACCCCCCTCCCCTCCCCACCCCATCCCCCTCCCCGCAACCCGTCGGGAGCGATCCGTCACTTGGAAGGACCAAGACCCCACCAAACAACTCATCAAACAGAGGTCCTCAGTGTTCACTGCCCACCGCGTCCATGTCTCATCTCGCTTGCAACCCCCAGAGCCACAAAGGTAAAAGCTGGGAAAGTGCACCTCCTGCGGACGACCTGCTCACCGCCTCCGTGGGGGGGGGGGGGGGGGGGGACCAGTACCCGCTCCAGATCAAGGCAGAGGGTGTGGCTCCTCAGAAGGGAGGACGGTGGGTAAAGGGGCCGGTGAGGATGAGCAGCAGAACCACGGGATCGGGGATCCCCGAGGGGCTCAGCGGTTGAGCATCTGCCTTTGCCCCGGAGCGTGATCCTGGAGGCCCGGGCTCGAGTCCCACGTCGGGCTCCCTGCGTGGAGCCTGCTTCTCCCTCTGCCTGTGTCTCTGCCTCTCTCTGTGTCTCTCATGCATAAATAAATGAAATCTTTAAAAAAAAAAAAAAACAAACAAACACGGGATGCAGGAGGAGGGGCCCCTGGAAGACGCGGTGGGCATCCGTGCGGCGGCGGCGGCGGCGGGAGGGGTCGGGGCCGGGGCCGGGGTCGGGGTCGGGGGGCACCTACCCGTCGAAGCGGACGGTGCCCGTCTGCTGCGTCTGCACCCGGTAATGCTCCAGCAGCAAGCGCACCACCTTGGCGTGGCCGTTGCGGGCTGCGATGATGAGGGGCGTGGAGCGCTGCCCTCCCTGCTGGCTGACATAGCCCAGCAGGTAGCGGATGTCGCTTTCGGAGCGGTTGAGAAGCAAGGCGGCCAGGGTCAGCACCTTGCCCTCGCTGGCCGCCTTGTAGACGTAGCCGGCCAGGCCCTCCATGGCCGCCGCCAACTCCAACACCCGTTTGGTCGCCACCGCGGCTGCTGCCTGGCGCCCCCGGAGGCCGCGTTCGCCAGCGCTTCCAACCCGGGCCCTCGCAGCCCATTCAACGGGGCGCCGCCGCCGCCGCCGCGCCCAGGCAGCAGCGCGGCCCGCCGAGGGCGCAGACGCGGAGGCGGCCGCGCGCCGCGAGGGGCACGTCCGCGACCCGGCCCGCGCCGCTGCGAGGACGGCGGTCAGGGCCGCCCCCGAGGCCCCAGGTGCCGGCCCCGGGCCGAGGGCATCTCCATGGCGGCCGCCGCCCCGGGCCTCCGGCCGGACCCCTCCTTCCTGCGCGCTGCGACAGGCGCGCGCCCGAGCTACGGGTCGCCGGCCGGGTCTCAAGAGGGCCGCACGCGCCCCGGATGGCGAACCACGGGGCGCGCCTTCCCGCCCGCCTCCCCACCACGCCGCGCCCGGCCCGCCGGGCCTAAGGCCTGAAACGGCCTCCGCGTCCGCGCCGCCGCCTCCTCGGCTGCAGGGAGCCCGCAGGGCCTCGCCCACGGGTGCTCAGAAGCGCCAGACGCCGCCGATGGCCTCGCAGCTCCGCGCCCGGGCGCCTCCGCAGCCAGGCGGAACGCTCCCGCCGCAGCAGCCCCCGAGCTCGGGGCGGACAGGAAGGCGCGCCTCCGCACACTGGGCCGGGAGGGGGCGGGTGCGAGCGGGAGGAACGGTTAAGCCGGGTGTCCCCGCCAAAGCCGCCCGGCCGGCAAACGAGGCCTCGGTGAAGAAAGGTTCTCTGGCGCGCAGCGGGCCGGTCCGCGGCTCGGGCCCGGATGTCCTCGTTGCCCTTGACGCCTGCACGGTCCTCCGAGCTCCCACGCGGCCCCGGGGCTCGCTAGCCCGGGGGCAGAGGCGGGGAGCCGAGCCGATACCTCGGGCGGGCGGGGGAGCCCGGCCCACTCTACCGTGGACGCGGCGGGACCGCTCTGGGCCCTAATGGGGGCGCGGGGACGGGTGGCTCTCCTCTGGGAGGGTCCCTTTGAAGGAAAGGGCGGCGTCCCTGAGCCCTGGAAAAATGCAACACGGAGGACCTGAGGCCGGCCCCAGCCTCGGGAAGGGACTGGAATTCCGGCCTATCCTCCTTGGAGGGGGTTGGGGGGGGTCCCAGTGTGCAAAGGGGGGGGGGCCTGCACCTGCGCTGCAGGGGGGGGGAGGTGTCTGCAAGGAGGGCGAGGTCTGTATCATCCCAGGCTCTCAGCCTCAGCCTGACACAACCTCCCTGTTCTCGCACACCTCCCTCCAAACCCCTCAAGATGTCAGGGTTGGGGGCACCTGCGTGGCTCAGCGGTTGAGCATCTGCCTTCAGCTCAGCTCATGACCCCCGGGTCGTGGGATCGAGTCCCGCACGGGCCTCCCTGCAAGGAGCCTGCTTCTCCCCCTGCACGTGTCTCTGCCTCCTCTCTCTCTCTCTATCTCTGTCTCTCATGAATAAATAAATAAAATCTTTTAAAAGAGAGAGAGAGAAAGATTGTTGGGGTTTGAAGAGCTCATTCATCTAAGGAACACGAGAGGTCTACTAGGCGCCAGGCTCTGCGTGGCACTGGCGATGCCGTGATGGGCAAGATGGACACAGCGCCTTCCCTTCTGGGCCTGTGATGGTTATGAGGAAAATAGAATAAACAAGTAAAGGATAGAGAGACTGGTTGAGTGAGTATCCTCACCATTTACTGGGAAGCAAATAGAGTGATGGGGGAGGGGGGGGCCGCTCATTTGTTTGAGTGGTCAGGTAAGAAGAACAAAGGGTATTCTGGGCAAAGGGAAGAGCCAGTAGGGAAGGCCCAAGAAGGTCACAGGCTTGGTGAGTCAGAAACAGAGGTCGGAGGGGCTGCCACAGGGCGGGCCAGAGGAAGATGATGGGAGGCAAAGTCAGCAGGGTGCAGGTCACCCTGGTGCCCCAGAGCTTGTAGGAAGTGTTTTCAATTCTACTCCTAAGTGTGATGGAGCGTTTGCAGGGTTTTTTGTTTTGTTTTCAAGGGTTTTATTTATTCATGAGAGACACAGAGAGAGGCAAAGACCCAGGCGGAGGGAAAAGCAGGCTCCCTGCAGGGAGCCCGGTGCAGGACTCGATCCCGGTACCCGGGGATTCACAACCTGAGCCGGAGGCAGACGCTCAACGACTGAGCCACCCAGGTGCCCTATCTGCAGGGTCTTAAACTGGAAAGTGACAAGATAACAATTTACATTTTAAAAAAGATCACTCTGGCTGCTTTGTGGAGAATGAACTGTAGGAGGCGATGGTCGAAGCAGGCAGGCCCTTCGGGAGAAAGTCCTGGACTAGTGTAGTAGAGGTGGAAGTGATGAAGCTCCCAGGGTGGTCACAAAATGTACAAGCTCAACAGGAAGGTTTTCCTCTCTCCCGCTTACCTCCCCAGAGGACAATATTTACCCACAGAGGAAGAAAAATACATATATTTGGTCCCAAGGGACCAGGCTGGACTCAATAAGTTCACATAAATTATTTTGTTTGACTCCCTCCTGCCCATGCCAATCCTAGTTGATGAAGGCCCCCCCCTCAGTGGCAGAGCTATTGGTAGGGTTTGGCCACTTCTCAGATTCTCTCCTCCATTGGGGCAGCAGGGTTTCACCTATCAGCAGACCCCTACACAAACATGGTTTCCTTCCCTCCTCTCCCATATGAAACAAAAACAATGTTGAAAATGGGGGCTGACCATAAGGTTCTCCTGGTAGAGTCTGAAATAGCTGGTGAAAGAGGAGGAAGTTGGTTGGTTTCACTCTGAACTTTCAGAACTGGCACAATATCCGGTGCCGACAGGCTGACCCAGGCTTCTTGACCTTTGGGGACTTGGCAGTGACACCTCCAGATGTGTGACCAGAGGCCTCCCTTCCAACTGGTTTCTTTCTCTGGTTCTGTAGAGCAATCAGGCTCCCCACCCTTTCTCTCCACCCCCCACCCCCCAACCCGGCCTTTTTGCCCTGTGTCATTTTTTTTCCCACCTAACTTTTTGAGGAAGGTGATCCAGACATAGGCCCTTTATCCCCCTCAAGTTTTGTTTTCTAAGGGAGACCTGATTCACCCAACTATCCATTGCTGAATAAGAGACTTCCTTCTTCCTCCTCTCACCTTTGCAAGATAATCTAGGCTTTGTGCTAGCACGTAACAGCTCACTTTGGTACTGTCATCGCATGTTTGCTAGGCAGGGTGACTGACTGGATCAAGAGTCGTGTGAGAGAGGGGCTCGGAACTTGCACTGTGTGACCTCCTCCCCCTGATAGGAATACGCTTCTGCTCCAACAGTCCAAAGGCAGAAGTCTTAGGCTGCTCTTGTCTTCTAAATTTACCGCAGTTGCCAACTATAAGGTTCTGGGCTTCCTTGGTTGCTCAATAGCCATTGGCCAACTGGAGACTATTTGGTTGCCTCTATTTACCTGGGCTTAGAGGGTGACATTTCTGTGGTCAGGCTGTGCAAATCTGGAGAGAGGATGTGTCAACAGGACAAAGTTGCTTTCCCAAAGGCCAGAGCCCAGAAATAGTTCCTTGAGTTTCTGACCTCTTCCCCACGCCAATGACAGCAAGCTACTGAGCCACTGAACAACAGTACAATGTAACTGCAACTAGTAGTATCCTGATGGAGGTCCATTTGCTGGTGACCACAAACCGCAACCTTCCACCTGGACCAAAGACAGGACTGACCTTCAGCGCTTCAACTCGTGGGGATTGGGAGGGAGACCTACCAGCAAGAATGAACTATATCTTCCTTCCATGGAGCAGTCCTTTCCCCAAGCCAGGTTGGCCTGGCCTGATAGCTCCGAGTCAGTGGAGTTTCTCAGATTTTGTATAAAGGATGACCAACTGACCCTGAATAGATCTCGGTTGGATTCCCTTCTCCATGGGCTAGCTGTGGCCTTGGACAAGTTTTGACAATGGGGTTAAGAATTACTTTCCTTGCAGGGCTGGTGTGATGGCAACATGCCAGCTCCTTCACCCAGCCTGGTCCTGCAAAGGAGTGCGGGTCAGTACTATTAGTCTCTCTCCTCCTAGGCCCCACCCAACGGTCATCTTCCTATTGTGCCATTGATCTGTTCGAGAAAGGACTCCCCATTCATCTGCATTTTCCCCATAGGAATGAGTTTACTTGCAAGGATGGAAAGTAAATCCACAGTATGCGAAGGGATGAGGAGGCTAATTAACAAGAGTTCAGAAATTCCAACAGAGCTGCAGAAGGAAGATATCAGAAATCAGTGGAAGTGACAACCAAGAAACCACCCATGACCCTTCCCTGTGAGCCCAGAGGACTGGTGGCCTATTCGCCTTTAGCTCCCTGTCCTCTCACTCCTTAACCTTTCCCTGAAAAGCAGAACCAATGATTCTCGGAAACAAACCCTAAGGTGAGGAAGGGGGGAGCCAGTCTGTGCTGTTTTGTAATCCGATTCACCCCAATAGATTTAGATTTACCAGGAGCAGTTTGCAGTAGACAAGTGTGTCTGCTTTTCTTCTAACGCCCTTCCTCCCTGAATCATGACACCAATCAGGTATCCTAGGACAATAATAACAGAAATAACAATGACTAGCTTTTATCGAGTGCTTACTCAGAGTGAACTCTTGAAACAAACAAGAATGTCAACTTTGCATAAGCCTCTGAAGATGCACCATTATCATTCCCATTCTTCAGATAAGGAAACTGAGATACAGATGTTGTGTAGCTTGCCCATGGCCTCATCATCAGAGTGTGGTAGGATGGCAGGATTTGAACTCACGCTGTCTCACCCCCCACCCCTGGCCCTGCTACCAGCCTTCTGTGCCTTCATTTATCCCCCTCTGAGTGGTCCCCACGCAGCTTGCCCTCTGGAGGACCCCAAGGTTTTCTTTGGTCCTGATGGCCACTTCACCTGGGCCAACATGCCAACTGGCTAATCTGATCAGCCCTCCTGAGCTAATGGGGGAGGACTAGAGAAAACCTCCCCTACCACCACCATAACACCCTAAACATTCCTCATTCCTACTTAGCTCAGGTCCAAATCCAAAGCAAAGCCAATCTCATCTGAGAAATCATCCTTAATTTTGCCCTGAGCTTCACGCTACTTCATTTTTTTTTAAAGATTTTATTCATTTATTTGAGAAAGAGAGAGCACGAGAGAGGGGAGGGAGAGAGAGAGGAAGACTCCCCTGCAGAGCAGGGAACCTGACATGGGGCTTCAGGAGATCCCAGGACCCTGGGATCATGACCCGAGCCGAATGCAGATCCTTAACTGACTGAGCCACCCAGGCACCCTTTTATACCACTTTATACCTCTCTTGGAACCTTTCTTCTTTCTAATAATTACCCGGGTCTGTACCGCCCTTTGTAGTCTACAAAACACTTCCTGACCGACCTGATCCACCCACCTCCTCCTAGGCGTCTTAGCCACCTTCTGTAAGTGGGGCGGCACCGAGCATGGTGGTTCAGCACCCTAGCTCTGGAACCTGCTCCACCAGCATCCCAGGTCAGCCACTTGCTAGCTGTGTGAGGAGGGACGAGTTGCTTATTAACTTCTCCACATCTATTTCCTCATCTGTGAAATGGGATAATGGTAGGGCCTCTCCTGCCTGACTGCAAGGGTTGAATGAAAGAAACACACACACACACACACACACACACACACACACACACCCAGAGCAAGCCGGGAACTCAGTTAAGTGTTGCCTATTGTTCTCTCCCTGGATCCTCCTCTAAACTCTATGGGAATAAACAAAGCGAGTCAGTTCTTGTCAGTAAAAATGAGTTTATACCAGATCATCTCTTCGCTCTCTTCCAGCTAATGAATCATATTTATTTATGGACACATCTTAGCTCTTCTGTACTGTAACAACCTGCTACAGGCCCAGGCTTTAAGAGAGGGCCTTGGATACAGTGGTCGGTACTGAAGGTCAATGTCGGCACATAACAATAGTCCCTGCCTCATCCAAGCATTGGGATGAACAAATGAGAAATTCCTGTATAGCATTTGGCACAGTGCCTGGCACTAAGGAAGCTCCTAATAAGTCATAGTTATTGTTGTTGTCTCATCTTACAGTCAGGTTCCCAAACATAGCTGTTAAAAGCAGACTCTTAAGTCACACTGCTTGGATTTATCCTGGTACTGAACCCGCGAGGCCTTGAGCAGTTTAATCAACCAACCAGGTTGGTTGGTTTCTGCATCTCTAAGATGGGCATGATGATAACAGCAGGTGCCTCATAAGGTTGTTGCGTAAGTCAAATGAGTTAATGTAAGTAAGGCACCTAGAACCGTGCCCATTGTATGCTTGGTGTATGTTAGTGCTTTTTGTCATCACTTACAGATGTTGAGACCCCCAGCTCCTAGACAGCCAGTGACTATTTCACGCTGCAGTGGAGTTGGGATCCAAATCTAACTAAGTCTGCCTAATTCCAGAGCCTCGATCCTAGTATTAGGATAGGTTGCTGCCAACAGAGGATCCTTATATGTTTCAACAGGAGCCTTCATTAATGGTGAAGATTTCAGGAGCAGAGGACAGTGAGTTGGCACCAGAAGCTCTGGGGGTCCTTCCACAGAATGCCCTTAAATCAGAACACAGGAAAAAGCAGCTTTTTCTTCACCTATATCCAGCCATATGGCTTTGGCATTCCATCGGGCCACAGCCCAGAAGCCTATAACCATGGTACCACCCACACCTGCCCTCTAGCCTGGAATCTGCAGCAGAACCCTCATTATGCACTTTGATGTCACACTCAAAACTGAGCCCCAGCTCTTCAAACCAGACAGCAGGCCCTGGCCTTGGGGCTTTTTCCATTTCTGAGGCATGATTCAGCCCAGGAGACAAGACCAGACAGCCTCCTTCGGAGGAAGGAGGGTTGGATGGTGCACGAAGAGGAAGAAAAACAAACAGGAGTGAGAGACAGGCTGTAGGGGGAGGGAAGCAGGAGGAAGCAGAGGGAGCCTGCCTACTCCAGAGCTGCACAACACACAGCCGCCCACTGACCGATTTATCTTCCTGGCAGTCAGATTTATTGATTTAAACCTGAATCCAACTGTGCTTCTAAATTTCCAGAAAAACACTAATATCATTACACATTGATGTAGCATAAAATGATTGTCAAAGCACTTTCACACAAATACCCTTAATTTCGAGATGCTTTTTAAAATAGTTTGCTTCTCAGGGCACCTGGGTGGCTCAGATGGTTAAGTGTCTGTCTTCGGCTCAGGTCGTGATCTCGGGATCCTAGGATGGAGCCCCACATCAGGCTCCCTGCTCAGCAGGCAGTCTGCTTCTCCTTCTCCCTTTCCTCTCTCTCTGCCTCTCCACCCCCCATTCATGCTCTCTCTCTCTCTCTCTCTCTTCTCTCTCAAATGAGTACATAAAATCTTTTTTAAAAATAAAATAAAAAATAAATAAAAAATAAAATAAAATAGTTTGCTTCTCTTATTACAAAGCAGCATATGCTTATTGAGAAATATAGGGGGAAATTTTTAGTGTACATTTTTAAATGTCAAATATATATATATATATATGTATTATACCACTAGCAATAACATTTTTGGTAAATTTCTAACTAGTCTTTTTTTTTTCCAAGCCTATATACATATATGTAATTCACTAAAGAGAATCTGGGGCACCTCCAAAAGAGTTTTGTATTTTTTTTTTCACTTAACAAAAAATCATGGGCACTTTTTAATATTACAAAATATTCTGCTATGACAATTCATGACTGCATTTATTGGCATAGACCTGCCACAATTTCTGTAGCCATGCCTTAATTATTGGACAATCAAAATGTTTACAAAAATACTATGATTATAAATAATGCTGCCATGAACATCTTTTAATTACATGTTTGTCTGTACAGCTGATTATGCCTAATAATAATAAACTTCTAGTAATGGATTTACTAGCTCAAAGGATTTGAGTGTTTTTGAGTACAGAGAGCCAAGTTACTCTCCAGAAAATATATTTAGTTTACACTCCCACAGGCGACATGTGAGAGTACACTCTCAGTCTCTGTTTTGAGCCAGTGAGCCAGCGAGTTAGGTGACAAGTTTCTCACATTACGGTTGAGAACTGGACACAAAAAGTTTAGTAACTCAACTTCATACAGCTGAGACCCAAATTCTAGTCTCTTGGATTTGGCACCAGGGCCCTTCCCACTCTGCCTTCTTTGACAAGGAGTGCTCTGAACAGGTTTTCCTGAGTAATGGAGTTGTATAACAATTAATTTTTATACCAATACTTGGTGAAAATATTTTTTTTAATCTTCCATTTCTCAACCTTATTTGTGCCACAGACTCCTTTGGCAATCTGGTTAAGCCTACCTCCCCCTCCCCCCCCAGAATAATGCATTTATATGCATCTGTTAAATAAAATTATAAAGGAAACCAGTTATAGTAAAATATAAAAGCAAAATGATGATATGACAATGTATCTGCTCCTTTATAAATGCATCAGTAACAAGGTCTAGTACTACATGCTGAAGAGGCAGGCCACATGGGGCCTGAATGTCCCTGTAACGTTCTTGCTGTTCTTGCTGAGTGCGCCAGACTGCAAGGCTTATCCATCTCTTGAAACTGAGCAGCGATCAGTAGCCAGTCACTTTAGGCAACCAGACTAGCTCATCTGTTGCTTGCTACATTTTTTGCTTACTCAAAAAGTATGGCAGTCCTAGGCCCTAAATTCCTGTCTTTTCATAAAATCTGCTACACATGTTCCTGTGACCTGCCCCTACACACTGACCATGCCCTGTGCAAAGAGAAATTAGGGGAACTGCACAAATACACTGACACCCTGGATACCTCTTTTTGCTGTAAGTAATAAAGCCTTTTATCTCAGATCTAGAAGTTTTGTGTCTTCTGTCATGATCCACGAAACTGTGGCAAGCTGACTGGTTAGCTTGCAAGTCGGACAAAATCTCAGAGCCTTCATAGCTCTGACCCTACTTAATTTTAAAGCAGCAGGGGACATAAATGATATTTTGAGATGTACGCAATAGCTGCAGTGCAAACCGAATGTACCTGTAATTTTAACTGGTGACAAATGGTCATCATTTTTACTGGTGACATGACTACAGTCACTGTCGTCTTAGTTTATATTCCTAGTTGAAGGAAATGCTAAATTTCAGTTACAGATTTATGAAAATAAATGTCAGGTTTTTTTCTCATTCGAGTTCACAGATCTTGTCCATGGCCAACTCCCCAAAAGAACACCAGAAAAGCCTGTTAATCAAGCAAAGTAAGTCTTAGTTTATTAGATATTTACTGCAACAAGGGAGAAAGACAGCTTGATAGAGATCTGTTAGTGTCTCAGAAAGGGGATTTCAAAAAAGAAGATTTACAGGATTTGAGGGTCTGGACTCAATTGGTTTAAGGTGGTTTTTCAAAGCAAGAACTTGATGGCGATTGGGCACAGTTTGCAATATTTAAGACAGTTTAGGATTCATAGACCAAGAGAAGCAAGGGTGTTGAAACAAGTCTTGATAAATAAGCTTTGTCATAATGGTGAACTCTTTGCTAATGTGTGTAGTCTGTGGTCTTGATAGGAGGGGCTGTCATCTGTTCTGTCCCAGAGGAGCAAACAATTTGCCCAGATAAATTAATTTCTTGAGCTAGCAATTAATCTATTTATATTCCTGGGCAAGAATTTTCTGGAATAGTTGTGTGATGTTGATATGGGTGGTGTCAGTTCTTACTCAACAAGACCAACTTCTTAGCCTGAAATCCCCTTTCTCACAAAAGTGGACACCTGCCTACTTTTGCCTAACACCTCCCAGCCACATATAAGGACCCTCTTTCACCAAATTCTCTATAACACTGGATAGTAATATTTTTATTTGCTAACTTGATACTATAACTAATATCTCATTGTTATATGGATATATATGTGTTTGAGTCCTAAAAATGTTGAGATCTTTTCATATATTTGTTGCCTATTTTATTTAATTTTTGAAATTAAGTATTGTCTTCCTTTCTTTTTTGAATTGGAACTCAGGTGCAGAGAATTAATAAATTATACTCCTTAGTCCATAGTTTATAATAAATACAGGTTGGTACGATGGCTCTCTCAAAATTTTTCTTTTTTCTCCCTTCTTCTCTGACAAACATGAGCCAAAGAAACTACACAAAAGAGTAACTACTGTATAATTCCATATATACGAAGTACAAAATAAAACAAAACTAGTCTTTGATGATAGAAATCAGAAGAGAAAAAAAAAGAAATCAGAAGAGAAGTTACCTTTTGCAAGAGATATTTATTGGCAGGAAGGAGACAGGAAGTTTCTAGGATTTTACAAATGTTATATTCTTGACTTGGATGATTGATTATATGGAGACTCTCGTTTCTAAAATCAGTTGAATTTAATGTTTATGTGCTTTACTGAAATGTTTACCAAAAAAAAAATACCATAAAATCTTTTTTTTTCATACATTGGAAATATTCACTTGGTGAGGTTGCTCTGTGCTGTACACTTTTCCATATGTATGTAATACTTGAATAATTAAGTTTGCTTTTTTTAAAATACCCTTCTATAGCTGGCTGGCTCAGCTGGTAGAGCATATGACTCTTGATCTCCAGGTTGTGAGTTCCAGCCCCATGTTGTGCACAGATTACTTTAAAAAAAAAAAATCACCTTCTGTTGACCCTCCTAGCTATTGATTCTTTTTCCCCTTTGCTCCTTTTTTTTTACATTAAAATTGCCACAAAGAGCTATTTGTACCTATTATTTCTAATTACTCTGTTTTCATTCTTTTTTTTAATACACTCTTTTATTTGGAAAAATTCAAACCTGAACAAAAGCACAGGGAATTGTAGAGTATGCAACAGTCATAAGCTCACAGTCAATCTTGGTTCATCCACACTCCATCCCAAACACATTGCCGCTGTGTTATTTTGAAGCAAATCTCAGACATTGTATCATTTCATCAATAATCTTTTTAAGATTTTATTTATTTATTCATGAGAGACACAGAGAGGCAGAGACACAGGCAGAGGGAGAAGCAGACTTCCTGTGGGGAGCCTGATGCAGGACTCGAACCCAGGACCCTGGGATTATGACCTAAGCCAAAGGCAGAGCTCAACCACTGAGCCACCTAAGTGCCTCTCATCAATAATTATTTTAGTAGATCTTCAAAAGATAAGAGTTTTAAAAAAATATATTTTATTTATTTATTCATGTCAGAGAGGCAGAGACAGAGGCAGAGGGAGAGAAGCAGGCTCCCTGCAGGGAGCCTAATGCGGGACTGGATCCCGGGTCTCCAGGATCACACCCCAGGCCAAAGGCAGCACCAAACTGCTGGGCCACCGGGGCTGCCCAAGATAAGACTTTTTAACTATAATATTACAAAACTACAAAATAATATCCTAATATCTAAAATATCATACAATAAAATAGCATAATACCAAAGTACCTTAAAATTAACAATGATTCCTTAATACAATGAAATATCCAATCGGGGTTCAAATTCCCAACTGTGTCTAAAATTATAGCACATTTTTTTGTTGTTTGAATCAAGATCTAAAAAGGCCCATATAGGGACACCTGAGTGGCTCAGTGGTTGAGCATCTGCCTTCTGCTCAGGTCATGATCCCAGGGTCCTGGGATCGAGTCCTACAATGGGCTTCCTTCCAGGAGCCTGCTTCTCCCTCTGCCTGTGTCTCTGCCTCTTTCTGTGTCTCTCATGAATAAATAAATAAAGTCTTTTTTTAAAAGTAAATAAAAATAAAAAGGCCCTTATTTATTTAGTTGCTATGAACTTTCAGTTTATTTTAATTTAGAGGTTCCTCCTCCCTCCTTTTTTCTCCTTTTAATTTATTTATTGAAGAAACTAGGTCACTTGAGTTTCCTTACAGTCTGGATTTTGCTAATCCCATCCCCTGGATATGTTGCTCAACATGTTCTTATCCCTATTTTTTTCTGTAACTAAGTAGTTGTCAATTAGCCCTGTTGATTTGATCAGATTCAAGTTTAGAAGTTAGGTAAATATAGCTCAGAGACAGTGCAACCATCTCCTGTCAGCAGGCACAGGACGTCTATCTCTTTCTTACTTCGTCTCTCTTTTGCAACCATTGGTGATCATTATCTATGGGTTTTTTTTTTTTCAGTGCTTACATCGTTCCTTCTCCATTTAACAATGAGAACACATTTATTTATTTATTTATTTATTTATTTATTTATTTATTTAGAATACTTTTATAAAGAGAAATTGCCTCTCATCAACTAATTTGCTATCTCAATATCAGATGTACACAGTTTTCATGGAAAGGCAGGTCACATTTGACTCCTTCCTTTTGCTTTCATTTGTTTGTTTTCAAAATAGTAAATTGTTTCTCTAGCATCCTCCAGAAGTAAACTTTGAAAATTTGGGAATTTTTATGGTGTCATTACAAACTCATAGATCTCAACATACGAGTTTCCATTTATTCTTGTTGAAGAAAATTCCATTTCTAATCTACCACATTGTCAAAGATCATTGTTTGAAAACATTCAGTGTCAGTGAGGCTGTTGTAAAATGTTCAACCTCTATAGAGAGCAGTTTGGCAATCTTTAACAAATTATAAAATGTACACTTCCTTTGACTCATTACTTTTAGGAATGTATCCCACAGATACATTGGCCACTCACACGTGTGCAAAGTGGTTGTACACAAAGATATGAATTGCTCTTGTTTATTTTAGCCAAAAATTGGAAAAAGGTATTTGTACACCATGTTCATTATTCACAGTAACCAAAAGGTGGAAGCAATCCAAATGCACCTCCATGGGTAAATGGATAAAGAACATTGTGGTATATGCATATAATGGAAAATTATTCAAACTTAACAAGGAAGGACATTCTAACACATGCCACAACATGGGGCGATTCTTAAGAACATTATGCTAAGTGAAAAAGCCAATCACAAAAAAACAAAGATTATAGACTTTCAGTCAAACTCATCGGAATGGAAAGCAGAATGGTGGTTGCAGGAGGAAGAAATGGAAGGAAGTTGGTGTTTAATGGGTATAGAATTCCAGTTTTACAAGATGAAAAAGTTCTGGAGACTGCTTACACAGTGCTCTCTTTGGCAGCACATACACTAAAATTAGAGACTGGTCACACAACAATATGAGTATACTTGATGGTGTTAAGCTGTACAGTTAAAATGGTTGAGATGTTAAAATTTTATGTGCTATGTATTTTGCCACAATTACAAATTTAAAATTTTTTCCTACCATTTGAAAATGTAAGGGAAAAAATTTTTTTTTAATATTTGATTTATTCATTTGACAAAGAGAAAGAGCCAGTGCACAAGCAGGGGGAGTGGCAGGCAGAGGGAGAAGCCCTCAGAGAGCAGGGAGCTTCATGCAGGGCTCCACCCCATGACCCCAGGATCAAGACCTGGGCCAAAGGTAGACACCCAACCCATCTAGCCACGAAGGCTCCGCTGTAAGGAAAAATTTAAGATTTTAATGATTAGCATGAATTTTACAATTCTTT
This sequence comes from Vulpes lagopus, assembly GCF_018345385.1. Lineage (NCBI taxonomy): Eukaryota > Metazoa > Chordata > Mammalia > Carnivora > Canidae > Vulpes > Vulpes lagopus. Next base: position 49,439,744 of record NC_054825.1, read on the forward strand.
GTATTGCATAATGCCAGTTTCAAATGCAGTTATCATTACTATTTAACTCAGATGTGGAATCATAGGAATTCCATAGGAATTTTGGTGGTTTGTCTTGTCTCCAGGGAGTGCCTTGAGCTGTTCAGAAGAGACAAACACAGGAAAGGTTGAGGAAGGTTGGAAGGAGGAAGACCCCCCTGCCCCCATCTCTCCCCCAGGCTCAAAGCCGGACTAGGGCACGCTTTCTTTCCAGCTGGGACCTGTGTGCTGTTGGGTTCCAGCTCCCAATCTGGAGAGAGCAGGGCCAGGCTCGCCCTCCCAAGGCCCCGCTGCCCCAACCAGGCAGACTAGCAACCTCTACTGTCAGCTCCTCGCCAATCGCACTGCGCCCCTGGTTCCAAAGGGGCAGGACACCTGCCCCGGGGGCGCCCCACGACCCACCGGGCCCAGGACCCTGTCCGGGCCCCACACCATGAGGCCGGCTGCCAATGCAGGCATCACCAGCCCTACTAGTAACATCTGAAGCAGGGCCATCCGATGGAAATAATAATCATATGAATCACATACGTGGGCCATAGAGTATGTAACTTTAAATTTTCTAGTAGCCACATAAAGTAAAAGGAAACATGAAGTTAATTTTAACAGGATATTTCATTTAACTTAACACATCTAAAATATCATTTCAACCGGTAATCAGTATGAACAACTAACATTTAACCTTTTTTTAATACAACCTTTTTTTTTCCCCCAAAAAAATCCAGGGTGTATTTTACATTTAGGGCACATGGCATTCCAAGTGCTCAGTGCCATATGTGGCTGGTGGCCAATGTAGTGAGCAGGACCCGTCTATAGAATAAAAAGAGAAGTGGATGGCTGGGGTACTATTGCCACTTGGTGGCACAACACTGGCTGCTGACACAAGTATCTACCAACATCTGTCCAGTACATCACATGACTAAACTATTGAGCACACCACAATTTCTGTAAGTTTGATGACTATTGTGTTGCTATTTTAACATCGATGGTTATGAAGATTTAAATACTCCTGTTGATAGCAGTGTCACTTGGATAGTCATTAAACCGTGGTTCTAATGCTTTTGCTGAAAAACATAGTCCCCCATCAATAAACACAGAAGGGGAAGTTACATTTGTCTGTTGCCATGAGGGAGACCAAGTTAATAAACCTCATGCTCCATGTTGTTAATTTAGGAACCATCACCTTGGGAAATATTGGAAAATTCTAAGAAATAAAAATCGACATTCTAGGGGCGCCTGCGTGGCTCAATCAGTTAAGCGTCTGCCTGCAATTCAGGTCATGATCCTGAGGTCCTGGGATTGAGCCCCAACTGGGCTCTCCACTCAGTTAAGAGCCTGCTTCTCCCTCTCCCTCTGCCGGCTGCTCCTCTGCTTGTGTTCTCTTTCTCTTTGTCAAATATATAAATAAAATCTTTTTTAAAAAATAAATAAAATAAAATAAAATAAAATAAAATAAAATAAAATAAAATAAAATAAAATAAAATAAAAAAATAAAAATAGACATTCCAGCAAATACACTTTTAAGTTTGCAAAATGGTTACATAACTAGGCCAAAAGAAAGGCAAAAAAAAAAAACTGAAACTTGGCCACCTGGCTTCAAAATCCAAGCCAGAATAATGTGCACCAGAGCCGCCCCAGTTGCACATGTAAACACAGAGAATTCCCCTGTAAGCTAATGGCCACTAGAACGCTGCCATTATGCAGCATCTCCTTTCTCACCAGCATTCTCCTGTTAGCAGTGACTTTACTGACGGACTAGCCTGTCATGCAGTGGTGAAAGAGGGTAACTACAGGCCACCCTATAAAAAGCTTAACGCCTAGTGTTCAATACATCAAAAGAATAAATGCAGCATAAAATGAACTGGAAACCCAGCATTCAGCTTAAGAAGTAGAACATTGGTTCATCCACCCATATTACTCTTTTTTTTTTAATCTTATCCTGCCTCCTCACCAGAGAGGATATTAGCTTAAATTTTATGGTGACCTTTTAAAAAAATTTTTTTTAAATATGTAGCTTTATCATATGTGCATGCATCCCTACACAAAATATTTAGTTTACTTGTTTGAGCTTTATAAATGTGGTATCATGACTTTATGCAGTTTTATGCAACTTGCCTTTTTCATACATTATATTTGATATTTGACCAGTTTATGTGTGCAGCTGCAGTTCCTTCACTAGCTAAATATATTGCTTTTTTAGTTTATACATTCTCCTATCAATGGACATTCGGTAGCCTCCAATTTTTTGCTGTTGTAAACAGTACTGCAACGAATATTGTTATGCATGAGTAGGAATTTGTCTCTAATATATCTAGTTCAATTTTACAAAATATTGCCAAGGCGTCCTTCAGTTATCAATTTACAATTCTAATAATTCAAATAATCTAATTTGTAGATTCTTTTATTGTTTTCTGTATACACAATCACAACTAACAACAGTATTGTTTCCTTCTTTCTCCTTATATCTGTCTTATGCTTGCCCTATTGAGTAGACACCTTTGTCTTATTTTGCTCTTAAAGGAACAGTGGCTTTCAATGATTCACTATTAAGAACTCTGACTACTAATTAGAGAAGACAAACCATGAGAGATTCCTAACAATGGGAAACAAAGTGTTGCAGAAGGGGAAGGGGGGGTGACTGGCTGATGGGCACTAAGGAGGGCACTGTGATGGAATGAGCACTGGGTTTTATATGTTGGCAAATTGAATTTAAATAAAATATTTTTAAAAAGAAAAGAAAATTTACTCTAGGAAAAAAAAACTCATTGGAATAAAAATGCTTATTCCAGATGTTTCTCCAATATTTTCTTATTTATTTTTTAAAAGTCTGGGGGATCCCTGAGTGGCTCAGCAGTTTAGCGCCTGCCTTCAGCCCAGGGTATGATCCTGGAGTCCCGGGATCGAGTCCCGCATCGGACTTCCCACATGGAGCCTGCTTCTTCCTCTGCCTGTGCCTCTGCCTCTTTCTCTCTCAGTGTCTCTCATGAATAAATAAATAAAATCTTAAAAAATATATAAAATAAAAAAAATAAATAAAAAACTTTTAATGTTAAGAAGTTTCGCTTTATTCCTGCTTTACTAAGAGCTTTTTTCATGATTAGACTTTGATTTTTACTGAATGCCCTGAATACCTGTGTGGAGACAATCATATAACTTCTCCTTTACCCCATTAATGTGATGAGTTAAAGTTATGGGTTTTTATGTTAAATCACCCTAATATTCTAGGGATAAATCCAGCTTAGTCATGATGCATTGTCTTTATCATACACTGTTGGACTCGATTTGCTAATATTTTGTTTATGACATTTCCATTTATGTTCATGAGGGATTCTGGTCTATTATTTTCTTTCTCATACAGTCCTTGGCTGATTCTATTTCAAGTTGGTACTAACCTCATATGAGTTGGGGAGTATTGCTTCTTCTATATTCTTCTGATATACCATTCTGTTGGTATAAAATTAGAGAAGGGGCTCCTGGGTGGCTCAGCCGATTAAGCATACAACTCTTGATTTTGGCTCAGGTCATGATCTCAGGGTCATGAGATTAAGCCCTGCATCAGGCTCTGTGGTCAGCAGGGAGTCTGCTTGGGATTCTCTCCCTTGCCACCCCCCACCACATGCATGCTCTCTCTCTCTCCCTAAAATAAATAAATACATCTTTAAAATTAAAAATAATAAAATTAGGATAATTTATCCTATGAAAACCTGCGAGGACTTGCCTAAAAATCAGCTAAACTTGATTTTCTGTTAAGCCACTGACTCAATTTCTTCAATGCTGTTAGAAACTCTTTCTTATTACCACTTTGACAAGTTATAGTTTTCTAGAAATGTTTCCCTTTCTAATAAGTATTCAAATTCACTGATGTAATGTTATCCATGGTGTGTTCATCCTATCTTTTTAACCCCTTCTGTATTTGCAGCTTTCTTCTGTTCCTTATCTCTATTACTGCTTATTCATGCACGCTACTGCCCTCTTTCTTAATGAATCTTACCAGAGGGTCTTTTTTCATCTGGCGTTGGTTTGCCGATTATCTCTATTGTACATTTATTGTCACTGGCATGAGTTTTTGCTCTCATCTTTACCTTTTCATTATGCTTTGAGTTTATTCTGTTGGATTTTTTCTTTCCTCTTCCTCTTTCCTTTCTTTTTCCTCCTCTCTGCCTTCCTCCAGCTCACTAATTTTCAGTCTTTTTTTTCTTAGTGTAAGCATCTAAAGCTATAAATTTCCCTACTATTTTTGCTGCATCCACCAGTTTTGATATGTAGAATTTTTATCAGATATCATATAGCTGTCTCTATACAATGTCCAATTTCTATTATGAATTCTTATTTGACTCATAAATTATTTAGAAGTGTACTTTCTAATTAATTTCCAAAACTTGGAGGAGGGAGGTCATTTTTCTTTCTGTTTCAGACTTCTAGTTAATTGCATAACTTAGATCTATGGTCATAGGTCATAAAAAGTGATTTACATAAACCATGTTATTTGAAATTTGTTGAAACTGGCTTTATGGTCTTTTATAGGGTTGCTTTTTAGAAATGATCATGTGTACTTGAAAATGATGTCTATTCCTTGATGGACAGATGCAGAGTAATTTATAAACATCCACTAAATCAGGCTGGTTAACTACATTATTCAAACCTTTCTTGATCTATCAATAATTGAAAGTATTATACCGAAATCTCCCACTATATTAGCAGATCAGTCCATTTCTCTCCATAGTTCTATACATTTTTTCAAAGATTTATTTATTTATTCATGAGAGACAGAGAGAAAGAGAGAGAGAGAGAGAGAGGCAGAGACACAGGCAGAGGGAGAAGCAGGCTCCATGCAGGGAGCCCAATGCGGGACTCAATCCCGTGAGTCTGGGATCATGCCCTGAGCGAAAGGTAGACCTACTCAACCCCTGAGCCACCCAGGCGTCCCAGTTCTATAAATTTTTATTTAATTCATTTGGATCTATTTCAGAAGGCACCCATAATTTTAGAACTATGGTATCTTCCCGATGAATTAAACATTTTATTATAATGATAAAAAGCCCTAGTGATACTTTTTGCCTTATAGTCTATTTTGTCTCATATCAATATAATTATACCAGCTCTCGTTTAGTTAGTATATGGCTGGTACAATTTTTTCATCATTTTTACTTTCATCCTTTCCATGTCCTGTTATTTTAGGTGTGTCTAAGGCCTTTTTCCTATTTATTTATTTTATTTTAGTGAGCTCTACACCCAATGTAGGGCTCAAACTCACAACCCTGAGATCAAGAGTTGCATGCTCCACTGGATAAGTCAGCCAGGCGCCCCTAGGTGTGTCTAGTTTAAAAAAAAAAAAAAATCTAGGTCTGAGAATCAAGTCCTTTTTTTTTTTTTTTAAAGATTTTATTTATTTATTAATGAGAGACATACAGAGAGACGCAGAGACACAGGCAGAGGGAGAAGCAGGCTCCATGCAGGGAGCCCGATGTGGGACTCGATCCCGGGACTCAGGGGTCACGCCCTGAGCCGAAGGCAGGTGCTAAACCACTGAGCCACCCAGGGATCCTGAATCAAGTCCTTTTTTAAGATTTTTAAAATTTATTCATTTTAGAGAGAGAGCACCGGGGGGAGGGGCAGAGGGAAAGGTAGAGAAATTTCAAGCAGACTCTGCTGAGCATGGAGCCCTACACAGAGCTTGATCCCACAACCCTGAGATCATGACCTGAGCTGAAACCAAAAGTCAGATGCTTTACCAACTGCACCACCCACGTGTCCCTGAGAATCAGTCTTTTTTTTTTTTTTTTTTAAGAATCAGTCTTTTAATTGATTGTTTAGTCTACTTATACTTCTTGCGATTACTGGTAATATTTCCATTTCAACCATATTTTTACTTTTTGTTCTTCTCTAAACTTCTTTCTTCCTTTTTTTTTTTCTTAAACTGAGTTGGGATTTTTTCCCTTATTCTAGCTTCTCCACTACTGGCATGAAAATTATATCTTCTCTGTTTTTAGTGATTACCCTTGAAATTTTGCCATGCGAATTTAACACACTCTGAAGTGAGTCAGTATCTGAACCTTCTCAGGAAGAATACAAGGAACTTCACTTGACTGTCATCAGCCTCACCTCCCCTTTCTTCACCGACATTATTGTACAGACCTTGTTCCCACCCCTGTCAACTCCACAAATTGTACATCATCATCATCTTCCACTAGTAGATTTATACAGACAGTGTGAGTTTGCGATTATCTACATGTTTATGATTTCTTTGCCCACCATTTCTTCTTGCATTTTTAGATCTTCCTTCTAGATCATTTCCTTCTTCCTAATGCACCTCTTCTAGACGTTGTTTTAAAGAAAGTCTATTAATGGTAAAATTCTCCATTTTTTTCCTAAAAATATCTCTGGTACACCTTCATGTTTCTATCTCACACTCACTCTTGAGTGATAGCTATGCTGGGTACACATTTCTGGGTTAATGGTTATTTTCTTTTATATTTGGAAGATATTTTTCTGTCTTATAGATTTACTGTTGCTGTCACCATCTAATTATTGTTTCTTTGTAGGTAACTTAGATTTTCTCTCCAGCTGCTTTTAAGATCTTTGCCTCCAGCGCTCTGTGGTTTCTCTACAATATGTCCAGGTGTGGGTTTTTTTTTTTTTAACCTACTTGATGTATGTTTTGTTTCTCAGTCCAGGGGTTTGTGTCTCTCATCAGTTCTGGAAATTTGCAGCCATTATTCACTTTACAAATATAGCTTAATCCTTCCTTCATATTTCTCTCTAGGTAATTTTCACTGATCTGTCTTCCAGTTCATTAATTCACTATTCTGCTGTGTTTAGCCTGTCCACTGAATTTTTAATACCAGCAATTAAATTCCATTTGCTTCTTTTCCAGATATTGCAATAGTCTCTTTACTTTGCTTATTTTTTAAACGACAGCTTTATTGAGATATAATTCACAAACAATAAGATTCACCCTTTGAAAATATACACTTTTATAGTACATTCACAGTTCTGATACTATTACCACTGTCTAATTCTAGATTTTTTCTGTCACCCCCCAAAATAAATTCTATGCTCATTAGCAGTGACTACAAATTTCCCTCCACCCCTATCCCCCAGAAACCACTAATCTATTTTCTGTTTGTATAGATTTGCCTATTCTGGAATTTCTTTTTTAAAAAAGATTTTACTTATTTGTTCATGAGAGACACAAGAGAGGCAGAGACATAGGCAGAGGGAGAAGCGGCTCCCTGCAGGGAGCCCAATGCGGGACTTGATCCCAGGACCCAGGATCACGACCTGAGCCAAGGACAGACGCTCAGCCACTGGCCACCCAAGTGACCATATTCTGGGCATTCCATAATGGTTCTAAGATTCATCCATGTTGTTGCAAGTATTAGTACTTCATTCCTGCTTATAACTGAATAGCAGTCCATTTTATTAATATACCACATCTTCTTTATTAATTTACTAGTTGATGGACATCTGGGGCTATTACTGCTTTTGGCTAGTATGAATGATGCTGCTATGGACATTTATGTACATTATCATGCTATAAGACATATAAAGAACTATGAGGCTGCGAGAATGTACCCAAGGAACACAGACTTTGAAGGGGGGGGCTCCCTTCCCAAAGCTGGGTTGCAGCCCACTGGATGGCAGAGAAGACTGGAAGGTAGCATGGATCAGAGCCTGTCCTTAGTCTCTGGAAAGGGAAGAAGTAACCTTCTAGGTCACAGGGGAGCTTCTCTTAGCGGGGGTGGCAGGTGTGCAGAAGCAGCATAGGCGCCGCTGCTGGATGGAGGCCTGGAGCATCTATTATCCATATCAGAGGGCCACCAGAAAGTGATCACTAGGCTGGACAGGGACTGCAAGTTCACTGAGACTGTGCATCCTGGGTGTCTGGCTGGGACAGAAAACCACTGGAAGTCCCCCCATCCATACCACCCTCCAAAGGTACAGCACCAAAAGCCCCTTGCTCCCCCAAAGTCCTTCCAGTGCCTCCTCTTGGAAAAATTCACCATCTTCATTGTAAGGCAATGTGTTAAAGGAATGTTGCCCATTACCACACTGGTACTGATGAGTGAATTTGGAGCTGAGAGTCAATAAATTGATGATTGGCACACCAAGTATCTAAGTTTTGAACACAGGGAAATAGAGGTTTACACAACCATTTAATCAGTTAGGGGAAGAGAAGGAGGATCTCAACTGTGACTTCCATCGGTGGCTCCCACAAGGGTGGTTCTCAAGGTTTGTTCCGAGTCTACTCTGACTTTGGCAGCCTCTTGGAAGCTCCCACCCACCCTCTCAAGCTGCAGCACCATTGCTGGTGATTCTCAAGCACATCCAGAAGCTGCTGTGAACCATGTCTCCCCATAAAGTCAGCCTGCAACACCTCTAGAGAATTGTGCCCTCTCTCTTTTGCTCACCTTCAGGGCCTCTCACAAAGGCCTCTGGTTTGCAGACAATACTGGACTCCCACGGGGCAGAGGATTCTCGGAAATGTAGTTTCTGCTTCCCCGCACTGCAGAGGAGACCTCAGAAGGTGGGGAGAGCAACAATATACAATCCCTTAGAGACCTGAGCTAAAGTGGAGTCTTGAGTGAGATTCCCCCACGTTGTCACTGGCCCAAAGGGGGCTTCCCAGCAGCCGCTGAAATGGGCATCTGCCCTCAGGGCCACCCACTCTTCCCTTTGCTCTCCTGTCAGGGCTTCCTGTACATCTCAGGTCTGTGATGTTTTGTTTGATGAGTGCTGAAGCACCTTGGAGATTTCAGTTTTTTAGGGAGTAAGCCCTTCGGAGAATCTAGTCTATCACACTGCCAAAAGCAGATGATCCAGGCATTCATTCATTCATTCATTCATTCATTCAATTAAAGTCAGTGCCTTGCCCAGCATGGAGGCCAATGCAGGGCTTGAACTCAAGATGAGATGAAGATCTGAGCTGAAATCAAGAGCCAGACTTAATTGACTGAACCACCCAGGTGCCCCAATCCAAGCTACTTTTTAAAAGAAAATGATTCCAACTCTGAACACTCCTGTCAAGTTGGCGGAGTAATTTTGATGCCACTGCTGACAAGAGAAAAAGACTGAGAAAGAAGTGATTCAAACTTGTGGCTGTATCCCAGAGGCCTTTGAGGATCTGAATGAAAGCTGTAACTACAGAAAAAACATATCCTCAAAACATGCTGCATATGATTTCACGTGGTTCAAAGACCTCTGATGCCCATTTGCAGGCCCCTAGCCATGGAGAGTAAAAACCTGACCAAAGAGAAATAAGGTCCCATACAAAATCTCAACCCAGCTTTCATAAAGAGGCCAAGGCCATTGGGATTTTTCTCCCAATGCTTTTCTAAAGACAAACAAAAGCATCTCTAATTAAATGTCCACTGCTCATCATTTTTAGCATATTAGCTTGAAATTACATCAAAGATATAGTTGAGTTTTTCATGTGGCAGTAAAAAAATGTGCAGGGGGCTAGGCCCCCTTGTGTAATTAATGCCCACACTGTCTTCACGCTTATTTCACAAAGACTGAGCATAGTTTCACTAATAAGATATTATAAGAGTTTCTATTTGTAATAACTTTGCTTATACGAGCTTTTTGTCACTTCATTTATGTCAAGGCCTCAGGAACAAGCTCCCAACCCAAACAATGCTGTTATGGGGAAAACACAGTTTTATGCAACGGTTGGGTTTTTCAGGAATGCCCTGGGTGAAAAACCGGATTGTCTTGTACCATGCGTGTAGTCCTGCCACCACTCCCAACCCCTGGCTACCTTACACCACTCCCAGGAGAGAAATGGCACAGCAGAAAGACCTGGGAGTCCACTATGACGTCTGCCCGGAAGCCTCAGGCAAATTAATTCACATCTCCAAATTTCCATTTAATCCTCTGCCCAGGAACAATGACAATACCCCCAGAGTGCCTCGGCAAGGACAGTAAGCTTTCGAGAAACATTGGTTCCGTGCACACTATCCTGGTGCAGCTCACCAAATGTTTATTGACTGTAACTGAGTGGTTCTGTGGTTCTGGTTAATTGTCTAGCTAGGAAAAGGGATCCAGCTTTGTCTGCTGGGTCCATTTAGAATTATGACTTGCCCATTGTTCAATGGTGGATCCTGTAGCCAAGCAAATGAATAGTTAATTGAAAGTCAGGCAACTAGGGCTTTTTGCTTTGGGTGGAAACTTAATTCCCAGACAATCTATACATTATGAATAAACTGCCTTGACCTGATTCTGCACTTGGCACTCAGGCCAGCACCCAGCACAGGAAGATCATGGAAGGGTAGGGGAGATGAGGGTGAATGACCTAATTTAGAGCTTTCCTCTCACTCTACAGGGACTAGGAACCTCCAGGCCATCAGGGATGAATGCGCAACTTGATTCATCACAATGATGCACTATCTGCTATAGTCCAGAAGGTAATCTTTCTGAACTGCTATTGTTGGGCAGAGTGCAGCTACTTTCAAAAACAATTTGCAATTTCTAATAAGTAAAATATGTACTCACCATATGACCCAGCAATCCCATTTACCAAAGAGGTACTTATCTAAGAGAAATGAACATTGGCCCACACAAAGACTTAAGTGTGAATGTTCTAGCAGCTTTATCAAAACAGCCCCAAACTGGAAAGAGCTCAGATGTCCTTCAACTGGAGCATGAATTAACAAACTGGTCCATCCAGACAATAGAATTCTGCTCGGTAATAAAAAGAACTGAACTCTTGATATATAGGACAACTGCAAATGAATCTCAAAAGTATCATACTAAATGAAAGAATCCAGATGGAAATAGCTGGATGATTTGTATTTATATAGGATTTAAGAAAAGGCAAAATTATAGGATTTAAGAAAAGGCAAAATTATAATGGCATAAAGAAGGTCAGTGGTTGTCAGGGGCTGGGGGTGGGTGGGAGGGAGTGACTACAAAGTGACATAAGGGAATTTTCTCAGGTGATATAATGATTCTGTGTCATGACTATGGTGGCGGTTATATGAAAATACATCAAATCTCATTGTAATCAAATCTCACGTATCAAATCTCATTGAATTGTGCTTAAAATTAAAGAATTTAATTGTGTGTAAATTGGACCTCAATGAAACTGATTTTTTTAAAAATTATGCGACTTGAAGCTATTGTGTTTATCTCTCAGTAAAACCTGAAGCTTACTTGAGTTTGATCTCAGACTCATTTTGCAGGCAGGTCAGTGGGCCTCAAAAGAACTCCCTCATACCTCATTCTGAGCCTGTGGCAGCAAAGGCTGCTGCAGGCTTCTAGAACTGAGCTTATGTGGTGCTTTCTGCTCCAAAATCCACAGGTTCAAAACCCAGAGAGGAACTCAGGTCATTCTTATGATATGGAACAGGATACCCAACCACCTGGTAGAGCTCTAGGGGACCCCAAAGTCCTTTAGATGACCTCCATGTTGGTGCTGATGTTCTAGTCTTTTTTAAAAAGTTAGTTACTTATGGAGCATAAGCAGGGGATGAGGCTGAGGGAGAGAGAGAGAGAGAGAATCCTCAAGCAGACTCCTCGTTAAGTGTAGAGCCTGCCTTGGGGTTGGATCTCACGACTGAGATCATGACCTGAGCTGAAATCAAGTCAGACACTTCACCAACTGAGCCACCAAGGCCCCAGTGATCTTCTAGTCAGTGCTTCCTGTGGATTAAGCATCACCTTCCCAGAGCTTCCTCTCAGGAAACATTTTTCTTACCACCAGATTGATTATCACAAGTTGTCAAGCTTCTCCCACCTTTGTTGAGCCTCCCAATGACCTTGGAAGGTGGCTGTTGTGATTGTCTCCATTTTGCAGGTGAAGAAACCAGGACTCAGAGAGCTTGGGTGCCTGTTCCAGGATCACACCGCCCTCAATCAACCTGGAAAGGGCCAGATCCTACCTAAGGCTTCTCTCTTCAAAGCCCTCACTTTCAGCAGCATGCTGTCCACCTGGTGAATGGTTATCCTACTTTTGAAGGATCAGGCCTATGAAGATACCTTGAGAAGCCAAGATTTGATTTGATTTGATTTGATTTGATTTGATTTGATTTGATTTATTTTTAAAGGATTTTTATTTATTTAATCATGAGAGACACGAGAGAGAGGCAGAGACACAGGCGGAGAAGCAGGCTCCCTGCGGGGAGCCCAGTGTGGGACTTGATCTCGGGACTCCAGGATCATGACCTGAGCCGAAGTTGGACGTTCAAACCCTGAGCCACCCAGGCTCCCCATCTTAAACCCTTTTTAGAAGCAGATCTTACTCACTGCTTGCTATGGCCACAGGAAAAACTCCCTCAGGCCTGCAGGGCCTGTGCCCGCAGTTCGTGCGGGATTCTGAACCACTCAGGTCCCAGAGGAAGGACTACACCACTGACAGGCTATGTGGTCTTGGGCAGGTGACTCGGTTTCTCTATGCTTGAGTTTCCTCATCTGTCAGTGAGGTAAAAGTTATTCCTACCCTTTAGGGTGGTTGTGAGGATTAAATGAAATCCTATACATGAACCCCTTGGGGTGCCTGGGTGGCTCAGTCCATTAAGCATCCGCCTTCAGCTCAGGTCATGGTCCCAGGGTCCTGGGATGGAGCCCGAGTCTGGCTTCCTGCCCAGCATCTGCTTCTGATCCTCCTCCCCTTCCTCCCTTGCCCCCTGCTCTTCCCCATCTGGCTCCTGCTGTCTCACCCTCTCACATTCTCACACTTCTTTCTCTCAAGTAAATAAATATTTAGGAAAAAATGTGGGGGGGGTGGGGATCCCTGGGTGGCTCAGCGGTTTAGCGCCGCCTTGGGCCCAGGGCGTGATCTTGGAGTCCTGGGATCGAGTCCCACATAGGGCTCCCTGCATGGAGCCTGCTTCTCCCTCTGCCTGTGTCTCTGCCTCTTTCTCTGTCTCTGTCTGTCATGAATAAATAAATAAAATCTTTAAAAAAAATTTTTTTTAATCTTTAGAAGTCCTGAGATCAGGACATATATAGCACACAGCAATTGTGTAATACATGTTAGTTACGACCAAAAGAAAAGGTCCCTGAATTCCTTTCTGAACTTTGAAACTATGGACTCCTAAAGCAGAAAACACCACCCAAACTCTGGTTCTAGAAGCCTGCAACAGCCTTTCCACCACAGGCTCAGAAACTAGGTCCCTGGGAATTCTTTTGAGGCCCCTGACCTGCCTGAAAAAGGAGTCTAAAAATCAAATCAAAATAAACTCCACTAGTGTTCGTTTCAGTGCTAAGGATGTAACATTAGGACTGTGGTGGAGGGGTGGGGGGGGGTGGGAATGGGGGGCTCAGGGCCCTCTCAGCTTTCCCCATCTCTCAACAACAGATGGGGGGCTCGGGGGCTGGCTGAGCACAGGTCAGCTCTGGGCTGAGAGGGGAGGCAGGCTTATGGACAAGGTTTGAATTTACAGCCACATGTAGATGAGACTGAGCTCTTTCTTTCTTTTTTAAGATTTTATTTATTTATTCATGAGAGACACAGAGAGAGAGACAGGCAGAGACACAGGCAGAGGGAGACGCAGGAGCTCTTTCATTAAAGAGTAGAGAAAGAGCACAGAATCTCCTGTCTCAGGGCTTTTGTTCAAGGTGCAAGCCCAAGGCAGTGGCCTGCCCCCCCCCTTCCCCTGCCTGGCCGGTTGAGAGGGAGCAGCCCTGGTACAGCACCTGGCCTCACTGATCAGCCCAGGGGAGTACCTGCCCCAAGCCAGGCCAACCAGAATCCTTCCCTGAGCATTCAGAATTGTGCCCAGAAGCGTCCGGGCTCATCCTGTGTAGCACCATGAAAGAGAAGTGAACTTGGAAGCTGTTGGCTGAGGCCATTTGCTGTCATATTCCCCAAAATGCAGGTAAGTGCATGCTTCCTGGAGACAGGGTCAGAAAGGGAGTGGGAGCAAAGTGACTTTCTGGGGGTGCCTGGGTGGCTCAGTGGGTGAAGCATCTGCCTGCAGCTCGGGTCCTGGGATGGAGCCCCATGTCAGGCTCCCTGCTCAACAGGGAACCTGCTGCTCCGCCTGCTTGTGAGCTCTCTCTGTCAAATAAATAAATAAAACCTTCAAAAATAAATAAATAAAGTGACTCTCTGGATTCTCCAATCCAGACCCTGGGTCTCATCTGTTCTCCAAGACCCAGCTGTACCGTTGTGCTTAGATTTCCTAAGATGTCCCTGTATCCTTATAATAGAGAATCCCCTTTTGTCACCAACCTGTCCCCAGGTTGTTTCTAGGAGTCTCAGCCCCAAGGATCTTCATGAAAGCAGCCTGAGGCACACACCTCTTTCTCTTTTCCCCAAAATGTGGCTGCCGGTCACCCTCTCTGCTTCCTGAAAGGTGAATTCAGCCTGGACAAGGTGTCCCCCAGGCGCCACCAGTGGACATGGAGGCCAATCTCTGGCTCCTTCTGCGCGCCCACTATTCCCTGGGGCCTGTCCTGGTACAGCCTTCCAACCACACCTCATCCCTGTTTCCTGCATGCAGACCTCCTTAGTCCAGGTGTTTCTTTCCTTTCTTTCTTTCTTTCTTTCTTTCTTTCTTTCTTTCTTTCTTTCTTTCTTTCTTCTTTCAAGTTTAAAGATTTTATTTATTTATTTGGCACAGAGAAAGCACAAGTAGGCAGAGCTACAAGCACAGGAAGAGGGAGCAGCAGACTCTGCGCTGAGCAGGGAGCCCGATGCAGGGCTCCATCCTAGGACCCTGGGATCATGACCTGAGCTGAAGGCAGGCTCTTCACTGACGGAGCCACCCAGGCGCCCTCCAGACCAGGTGTTTTCGGATGGCCTTTCTCCCCTGTCCCAGTTCGTCTTTCTCTGCCCCCACTGCCCGGGTCCCTGCTTCTGCATTCAAGGCTCTGTGTGTCAGGCCCCCCAGGTGGAGGCTGCAGTGCAGCAGGGCCTTCCTCCAGGCAGCCTGTGCTGGAAGATGTTTGGGAAAAAGAAACATTCTCAGAAGTTCTTCAATGAACTTGAAAGAAAGAGTGCTGGCTTAGGAGGGAGGAGACCGGATTCTGGTCTGGCTCTGCTTCTAACTTGCTGTGTGACTTTAGGTTTCAGTTGCTTCCACTGCTGAGTGATAGAAATAGGTGAGATCAAAGGCTTGCCAGGCAGCCCTGTCGAGGCGCCGGGGTCATCATCCTGGAAACTGTTATCAAGGGACAAGGGATGGCATGTGGGGCCCAGTTTCTCTCCACCCAGAGTGGCCCCATTTGTATCCACTTTCTACTCTGAGCATCCTTGCCAGATGCTGCCTTAGCCCATGTTCCCTAAAAGCAGAGCTCGAGGCAGAGTGTGTGTGCTGCCGCTTGATGAGGGAGTGCTGTGCCAGGGAAGCTGTAGTGAGGGAAAGGAGGTGAGGCAGGGGAGGACAGAGAGCTTCGCTGAGGTGGCCACCACGAGCAGCAACGATGCTAGATCCTGTGGGACCTTCTCTAAAGAGGCTCTGAGAAAGAGGGAGACAAATCATAACAGATTGTTAATCATAGAAAACAAACTGAGGGTTGCTGGAGGGGACAAGGGTGGGGCGATGGGTAACTGGGTGATGGGCATTAAGGAGGACACATGATGTAATGAGCACGGGGTGTTATATAAGACTGGCGAATCACTGATCTCTACCTCTGAAACTAATAATACACTGTATGTTAATTAATTGAATTTAACTTAATAAAATAAAATAAAATAGGCTCTGTGAAGCTTAGGACAGTTCATCCAGAAAGAAGCAGCAAAGATTTCTCTGCCAATCCCTGTCTCTTGTTGGTCAAAGTTCCACCCCACAGAGTGTCTGACACCCCTGCACTTCTGAGGCCAGAAGTCCAGAGGGGAAGTGGGTGCAGTTGGCTTATGTTGGAATGAAATAGGTGGCAAACACCTGGAAGACAGGTATGGCTGTATCAGAAAAGTATCTGACACAGCTATAGCTGAAAAAGAGTGAGAACATCTGCTACATAAAAGGTGAAGCCACTGGGCTGGATAATCCCAAAGGACCTTCCTAGCTGAAAAGTTCCTTGATGTGGCTTAATAGAATGGCAGCTCAGGGCTGAGACCATTTGCCCTTCTTGTGTGCAGGATCCATGTCCCCAGAGAGTTGCAAGCAAGATCTCCGGAAACGTGTACTCCCCAGTGCCCAAGGGTTGATGCCAATTTTGCTCTGTCCCCTGGCCCCCAAATGTCAGTGCAATTTGAGAGCACACGAAGATGATGTTCTTAAAGGGTCCTTAAAGATCAGTCACAGGAAAGAGTGATAATCCTAGCAGGCTGAGGACAGGGGGGTGCAGGGGTTGTTCATCATGTTCTTTCAGGAAGGCCCCGCTGCCAGCCTGGGCTCCCCTCCACTCGGGGCAGCTGCCAGTTCCAGATGGAAGTAGATTTGTGATATTTAAGGGACTGGAGAATTAAATGGGCCAGAGAAGCTTCCTCCACACAGCCTCATCCTCTCATGGCTGGAAGCCCAACCCTGGGTGCTATTAAATTGATATTACATCATAGGCACTTCATGCCCCTTCCTTTGAAGCCCAGCAGGCTTGCAAAGCCAGCAGAGAATAAGAGATTGGGGTCGGAGCCCGAAGCCTCCATCCTTCTTCTCTGGCATATACATAGAGAGCAATCTGTAGAAGGAAGATCAGACTCTCCCAAATCAAACCTGGGATCCAGTCTGAGCATTGTTGTTGGCTCACCTTAGGGATCAGCTCAGGGCACTTTCTCTGCTGCAAATAGGGACATCAGCTCTGCTTATGATGACATGATGAGAAGCAAAGGAAAGTAAAAAACTATAAAGCCAACATGCCCTCTAGTGGGGCTGGGGTGGGCACCAGGGTGTGTGGCCTGTGGGTTGCTGGACCCCAGGAAGGAGCTGATGGAAAATGACCCCAAGGTAGTCACCTCTCACAGCCAAGATAGGATGTGGGCTTTGATCAAAATGGGAAGGAATAAAACTCAATAAAATTCTCCCAAAAGAGAGGACAGGCAAGAAAACAGAACGGAAATAGGCTCAAACCCCGCACGTCTCTCAGGAAACATCAGGTCCAGGGTCAGAGCCCAGGGTCAGGCTACGGTAAAGAACAAACCCGCCAGTGCCAGGCTCTGTGTAGAGCGCTCCATATGCATTACTTCATGGAATCATCACAGCCCCAATACAGTAGATGCAACAGACTTCACCTCATTGCAGATGAGTAAACTGAGGCTAGGAGCAGTTGAGCAATTTACCCAAGTGTCACAGCTAGTCAGGAATAGTACCAGGACTGAAACCAGCAGTCTGCTTGCTGATTGTTCTTGGGCTTTGCCCCTTGTTCTTTCTTCTCACAGGGTCACTGTCTCCCCAGGCAGCCTGTTAGGTTCAGACAGTCATCTATATTCCCCTGATTCATACGTCAGTCTGCCCTACTCCCAGGTCTGCCCTAAGCTTCAGATCCATGGGCCCAACAGCCTTCCTGACCCACCTCAAGCATATATCCAAGGAAGAATTCTCATTTACCCTAAACTTGCTCTGACCCACTTCCCAGAGGGCACCTCCACCATCCACCCAGCTGCAGAACCCGGCCGAAGCCTGGACTTTTCTCTCCCCACCCAACACCCAAGGCACTGCCATGGTATCCCCCATACAACTGAGGTCATCATCTCTCTCCTTCCCACGGTGCCTGCTAGCAGGGCAGGACCCTCACTAGGACAGATACACACCACATTCTTTGCCTGGTGGTGTCCAGTGTTGCCTCCTCTCCTCCACCCCACGCTAAAATGCAAACATGATGGTGCCACTTCCGTGCCCCAGATCTCTTGAACGGCTTCCTCTTGTTCCCAAGATAAAGGCCCTCTTCATCTGTACCCTTCCCCAGGCCACCTCCTGTTGCTCTTCCTGTGTGTACTCTGCTGCTCTCGCTGAACTTCCCTTCCCTCCAAACACCGGCTTCTTTCTGGATGCTGCGCCTCCTGACTGGCTGTTCCCCCTGCCTGCAACACTGTTCCACACTGACTGTGTTCTCTCCACTCCAGAGCAGACTTCATGGTCAGCTCCGAAATCCAAAGTGACAAGCAGGATGTCCCGCCTCCAGAAGCCCGGTCTGACCCCACCCCCTCCAAGTCTCTGCTCACACCACGCAGGATACCTCCCCCTTCACACCCTTTACCAGGGCCCCTTTCCCAGCACCAAACGCGCGCCTTACTAGAGCAGGGCCTGTCCATTCCCGCCCGCACAGGGCGCTGCTCACAGCAGGGAGTTAATACGTTCGAGAGGAGGAGAGAGCAAGTGACCTTTCTAAAGCCACAACGTCCAAGAGAGTGACAAATCCAGAATTCGAATGCATCAACCTACTCCACGCCCCCCAGACTTGGAAAGACGTCTTATCCTCTTATCCTGTTCATTATTTAATTCTTGCGTCAAGGGCCACGGAGGTGACATTTTAGGAAACGACATCTTCCATCTGGAAAAGGAGAGCGCACAGCGCAGGGGGGACGGACCTTAACTACCCCCTCGCCCCAGCCCCGTCCGTCTCCCCAAGGACAAGGGAAATCCAGCGTCGCCTCCTCCCCAGGGGAGCATCTGCCGGGCTCTGGGCCTCAGCCAGCTCCGCGAAGCCTCCGCCCGGAGGTCGCAGACGACCCCAGGAACGCCCAGCCCCCCACAGGGCCCCCCGCGTGGTGCGCGCAGGCCGGTGCCCCGCTCCCCGCGGGAGACCCCGCCCGGCTCGCGCCCGTCCCGCGCCCGTCCCGCGCCCGGCCCCGCCCGGCCCCGCCCGGCGAGCCCCGCCTCTCCGGCTCCGCCCACCTCCCCGCGGCCCCGCCCCGCCCCAGGCCCCGCCCCCGCCCACCTCCCCCGCGGCACCGCCCCCGCCTCAGGCCCCGCCCCCCGCCTCTCCGGCTCCGCCCACCTCCCCGCGGCCCCTCTTCCTCCCCACCGCGCCGACCCCGCCTCTCCGGCTCCGCCCACCTCCCCGCGGCCCCTCTTCCTCCTCACGGCACCGCCCCCGCCCCCCGGCTCCGCCCACCTCCCCCGCGGCACCGCCCCCGCCTCCGGCCCCGCCCCCCGCCTCTCCGGCTCCGCCCACCTCCCCGCGGCCCCTCTTCCTCCCCACGGCGCCGACCCCGCCTCTCCGGCTCCGCCCACCTCCCCGCGGCCCCTCTTCCTCCTCACGGCCCCGCCCCCGCCTCTCCGGCTCCGCCCACCTCCCCGCGGCCCATCTTCCTCCTCACGGCTCCGCCCCCACCCCCGGCTCCGCCCACCTCCCCCGCGGCGCTGACCCCGCCCCGGGCCCCGCCCCCGCATCCGGCCCCGCCCACCTCCCCCGCGGCGCCGGCC
The DNA here is from genome assembly GCF_018345385.1 of Vulpes lagopus. NCBI lineage: Eukaryota > Metazoa > Chordata > Mammalia > Carnivora > Canidae > Vulpes > Vulpes lagopus. Next base: position 49,459,009 of record NC_054825.1, read on the forward strand.
CCGCCCCCGCCCCGCCCACCTCCGCGGCGCCGGCCCGCCCCCCGATTCTCCGGCTCCGCCCGCCTCCCCCCGCGGCGCCGGCCCCGCCCCAGGCCCCGCCCCCGCCCCGCCCACCTCCCCGCGGCGCCGGCCCCGCCCCAGGCCCCGCCCCCGCGCCTCCGCCCCGCCGGCCCGCCCCGCGCCGGGTGTCCGCCGCTCTGGCCGCCGCCGCCGCCGCCCGGCCGCACTGTGCTTCCCCCAACTTGGAGAGCGGGGCCGAGGCGCCGGCCGCAGGCAGGGCAGCCATGGAGGCAGCGGCGCGGAGGCGGCAGCATCCGGGAGCGGCGGGCGGTGCGGGCGCGCAGCCGGGCGCCTCCTTCCTGCAGGCCAGGTGGGCGCGCGCCGGCGCGGGGAGCGAGGCCGCGGCCCCCACGTGACGCGGGCGGCGGCGGCGGGCGGGGCGGGCGGGGCTGGCGGGGCCGGGGGTGGGCGGCCGTGGGGCCGGCGCGGTCGCCCTGCGCTGCCCCGGAGTCCACCGCGCTTCCCCTCCCGGGGCCGCCCCCGCTGCCCGCGCGGCTCGAGGACCGTCGCCCCTCGGGAGGCCCGGCAGGGGCCCAAGGACGGGGCGGGGAGGCGGCGCGCGCTCGGCCCCGACGCACCTGCGCGCCCCGGGGCCCCGGCCTCGGGGTCCCCCTGAGCGGAGTAGGACTGGGGTTTTGGTGTCAACGGGAGCGACGTGTGGAAGCTCGCCTGCCGAGGAGGAAAGAGCAGGAGGGCTTTTCTCACTCGGAGGGGTGGGGGGGAGCACGGGAACCACCTTTTAGTCCCCCCCCCCCCCGTTTTGCCTTCATCCCGTCGTACAGGCCCTCGCTTTAAGGAGGCATCTTTGGTTGCCCGGTGCTGCGGCGGGCACTGAAGAGGTGGGTAAGGTGAAGCCCCAAGGGGCTGAGGTCGTCTTGGAGAGCTTCGTGGAGGAAGCGGCCCCGAGCTGAGGCTCAGAGCATTCAGTAGGCGACTAGGGAGGGAAGGTTCCAGTCGGGGGAGGAGGTGGTGGAAAGTTTGGGGAAAGTCAGGTGGTCTGCGGTGCACAGCAGCGAGAGGATGTGGACTGAATGGGAAGGGCCTTTCCTGGCCGCAGGACTGGGACTAGAGTGGAAGCCTGGACTGCATTTTTTTTTTTTTAAGATTTTATTTATTTATTCATGAGAGACACAGAGAGAGAGAGGCAGAGACACAGGTAAAGGGAGAAGCAGGCTCCATGCAGGGAGCCCGACGGGGGACTCGATCCCGGGTCTCCAGGATCACGCCCTGGCCTGAAGGCAGGTGCTAAACCGCTGAGCCACCCGGGATCCCCTAGACTGCGTATTTTAAGGAAATTTAAGGAGACGCTCACCCTCAGGCAACTGTGCCTACTTAAATGCTGAGCCCTGTGTGCCTACCTTGCCTCACCCTAGCTCCTGCCCTAAATGGCGGGTTAAAAATACAGCCTTTATTTTGCAAGTACAGGAGAGCCATGGAAGGTTTTTGAGCACTAGTGCGCTCAGAGTCAATTTTAGAAAGCCTGGTATGATCTGGGATGAGGGGAGAGTCTGAGAGACTTGGCTGAGGGTAGCTCTTTCCTCTGCTACTGAGGGTCATCTCTCTTCTGGATCCCCTTCAAGTTGGGGATCTTTGACTGCCCTGAACTGTGGCAGCCCAGTTAGAACAGTCGTCGGTATCACATATGATCGCCACTTTAACTCCCGTGTGGGGCTTCCATATGCAGTATCTTAGTCTTTTTATATTTTGTATTATATGGAAACATACACATATTTTCTGTCTGTACAAAAACATATATATATATATATATATATATATATATATATATATATATTTTTTTTTTTTTTTTTATATGAGGCCCAGAGAGATTACATCATTTGCCTGCAAGAACCAGGATCTAAACCCAGGGCTTCTGCTTGTACTTCCACTTGGGCTGCTGAGGACCAGTGTTCACCTTTACTCCTGTATGAGCTCACTACCGGCCACCGTGCTCCCTGGGAATGGCACGAGGACTGACTGCCACCCTCTATGACCATTTTCAGTATCATTGTTGCTGAACACAATAGACAGAATCATCTTGTCTAGTTCCTAAAATGCTTAGATTTCCTCTTCTGCCCCCATGCTTTGCTTACACGCCTCTAATGACACCTTTCAAGGTGGCCCATTCCAGCTGCCTGTGCTGTTGACACTTTTTGTATTCCTATCAAAGTAATACATGCCTGTCGTTAAATAATACAGATGGGCTTAGAGTAAAAAAACAGTGGTTCTCTCTTCCACCTTTCCCTGGCACCAGAGACAACAGTAGCTTCTTTTAGCTGTTTCTACCATAATTAAATCCATATTTTAAAATATTAACAAGTGGGCAGCCCCAGTGGCCCAGCGGTTTAGCGTCGCCTTCAGCCCAGGGTGTGATCCTGGAGACCCGGGATCAAGTCTCATGTTGGGCTCCCTACTATTTGCCTGCTTCTCCCTCTGCCTGTCTCTCTGCCTCTGTCTCTCTCTCATGAATAAATAAATAAAAATCTTTAAAAAAATAAATAAAATATTAACAAGTCTTATGTAACACTTTCTGTGGTCCAGATCCTGCTCTAATGTTTTGCACATAATAATTCAATCGCAACTCTTGAGATAGGATCTGCTATTATCATTCAATTTACAGATGAGAACATTGAGGCCCAAGAGAGATTAAGTAACTTGCTCAAGATCTGGCTGGTGGCAAAGCTAGGATGTGAACCCAGGTGGTCTCCAAAGTCCATGTCCTTAAAAGCTGTACTCAACTGCCATTTCTTGATTTATCTTGTGTAGCTTCTAAGATAATGTTTATTTATTTTTTTAAGACTTTATTTATTCACGAGAGGCACAGAGAGAGAGAGAGAGAGAGGCAGAGACACAGGCAGAGGGAGAAGCAGGCTCCATGCAGGGATCCCAATGTGGGACTTGATTCCCAGTCTCCAGGATCACACCCTGGGCTGAAGGTGGCACTAAACCGCTGAGCCACCTGGGTGCTTTCATATTCTTAAGGGTAATGGTATTTACCTGCTGTTTTTAAGGCATAATTGCCTTCATGTTTTGTGTGTGAATGGATTCTAAACTTTGAAAATCAGTATACAATATTTTTATTAGTTAAGCCATGTAAACATTCCCTGCAAAGCCAAGGAATGTTTGATAGTACCATATGCTGTCTTATATTGTTTTTGTTTCTCCTGGGGTTTCTAATTGCCTTTCTTTTCCCTTCTTATTATATGCCTTCACTTTCTCATTTTTTGTTCAAGCTTTCCATCATGTCAGGTATTTTACTGTTCTTTATATAGAACCAAAATTAATCCCCTCTGTAGTTCCCATTTATGGGTCCCTGCTTGACTCCACCATGGTTGGGTCCTTCCTTTTCTGCCAGGCAGTCCTGCACATGCTGACTGCTTTGAATATTTCAGCTGTATGTTATGTGGTCCCTGCCTGTCATGGTGTCAGTTCCCTCATATGGTACACTTGTAAAGCTGTGGAGGAGAGAAAAGGCTATCCTTGTCTTGGGTTACCTGCCATTCACTAGTGTTCTCAGCTGTAGTTTCTGATGACAGATCTAGAGCTGGCACAGGCTGGGGGTTCAGTGTGTGAAGTCTGTGGAGTCAGGAACTTGGGACCGGCTTGAGGTTGCTCATCCCCAGGACAAGAACTAGCGGAGAGGATGCCAATGCCCTCTGTGATCTGCCACCTGGAGTCACAGTCCCAACGAAAGAAAACCAGTCAGATGCTAACCAGTCTTGATTCCCAAGCTGAGTGGGATCTGCCTCTTTTTTCCTGCCCTGCTAAACCAGGGATCCTCATTAACTGAGATGCCCCCTTCGGTAGAAGAGGAAATAATGGCTGAGCCCCTAGTATATACTAGGTATCCGCAGCTTCCAGAGACCCATTCGTAAGTGCTTCTCCAGGCTTTCAAAATACCTTTCTTCTCTGTAGCAAACATCCTACTCTTTGACCACTTTGGAGGTTTCCAGAATAAAACATTGAGAGTTTATCCTCTCTCCTGCCAAGTTCTTTACGCCTGGAGGTTCTCACCATCTGCTTTTTGAGTCCTTGACTAATAGTCACTAAAGGGAAGGGCACATGGACCCTCTAAGCCAGTTGTTCATCTCAGACTCATCTCTGAACAATGGTCACATTGAATTTCCGAATATCTGCCCAGCCTGAAGCCCAGCCAGTCCCTCACTTCTCTTCGTCTCAGCCGATAATAAGCCCAGGCACTCAACTCCATGCAGTGCCTTCCTCACTTTCACCCCAGGCCTTTGATCATGCTCTCCTGCTTTTCTGCCTACTTAAATCCACCTATTCATGCTTCCAGGCTCTCTTCCTTCATACAGGCTTTGCATTCTGATCTCTTCATATGTCACATAGTTTATTATAATAGAAACAGAATAGGAAACTATCATTCTGATCTCTTCATATGTCACATAGTTTATTATAATAGAAACAGAATAGGAAACTATTTAGAGCACAGGTCTTGAGTTCATAAAGACACAGGTTTGGATTTGTGCTGTTCAGGGCTCCTGGATAAGTGACATAAAGCTAGTGTGAACTCTAGTACCTTTAGCAAAAAAGGAGTGTATTGGTTCATGTGGCCAAACCATTAGCTTGGGGTTGCCTAGAACTCTCGGGCTTTTCCTCATGTTTTTCTCTGGTCTTCTCTGCAGGGTTGCTTCATTCTTGCCTGGCTGCCCTTTGAGGTTGGCACGCGTTGGCCACAGGCAGCCCTGGGCTTGCAGCCTTAGCACCCCAGTGCCAGAAGGGAAGACACTCTCTCCACCAACTCTAGTTGGAAAAGCCCCACTGGGTTGGCTTAGGTCACCAGCCCTGCCTTTGGCCAAGGAAACATCATCTCTTACTAGAAGAAGCTTGAAGTGGGAAGTTGGCTGACAAAAGGAGTAGTTGCTGCAGCGCCTTACTACATGGGTGATCTTGGCTAAGCACTTAACCCCTGTAAGCCTCAGTATCCTCTTCTGCAACACAAGAGGGGAACAGCCTCGTGCAGGTTGCTGCCAGCATTCAGTGAGATGGTGCAGGTGAAGCTCCTAGCACAGCACACACCAGCACTCAATAAATGTGGGGGACGGGAACGCTGAGTAGAAGGGACAAGCAGGCTTGACCCAAGAGAGGCCCCCTCCACCTGTCTTGCCTGCCACCAGAGGATGATGAGATCCTCCCCTCCTCCCGCTCCAGGAGCTTTGCCCCTCTGCCTCTGGGCTGCTCCACCAGCCCACTGTGGGCCATGCTTAGATTGGCTGAAAGGAATCCCAGAAAGTGACAGAAGCAATAGCAGTGCAGAGAAGAGGGAACCCTTCATGTCGCCTCTAAGCTAATATTGGCCAGTAAAAAGAATGAGTAACTGGTAATTGAGATTGTTTTAAATCATCCAGTAATCTCTCAGCACAAACCAGGAACTGAGCTGAGAACTCTGGGTGATCAGGACCATTCACACAGCTCCTGTTCTTGGCATAAATAGAGCAATAAAATTCACACCTCAAATCATCTTAGGAATAGCAGGCTGCTTCTCGTCACCGGAGGCATGCAAGTAGTGTCAGGGACATTGTGAAGAGGATTTGGACTCTGATGAGGAAGTTGATGAGTTGAGAGAACCTTAAAAGTCACTCATCTTCTTGAGGGGCTCGGTAAGAGCAAAACTCCAGACCCATGATGTCATGGTGAGACTGGGGGTTAGAGATGAAGCACCCCTGGAGTGGGGCTGGTGGGGCTTTGGGAAAAGCTTCATCAGGAAAGCCATCCTGGAGGAAGTGGCATATTCACTGGCCCTTGAACTTCAGCTTATCTGTGAAAAGCAGATGGCTAACTGCTTTGCAGGAGGGACAAGTGTCCAAAGATGTGTTTTCAGATGGCATTCCACTTCTTGCCATGTTTCTTGTGTCACCTTGCAGGGTGTCCCTGCTGGAGCGTTGCACTGTGGATGAGTGACACCAGCAGCCTTATTCTTCCTTCCTCCTGCCTGGTTCAGGATCTGAGGGAAAGGGCCTGTTGGTCCCAGTCTTTAGTCTATAAGGCAGGTCTCACTGGAGGGCTCTGATAGCTCCAGCTCAGGTCACATGCCCATCTGGTGGCCCAATCCCTGTGGACATGATGCTGGCAGCGAGGTCATAACTATAAGCTATGGAGCCTAATCATTTGAGTGCAAATATTTAACCATAGGGGCACCCGGGTGGCTCAGCGGTTGAGCGTCCGCCTTTGGCCCAGGATGTGATCCCAGGATCCGGGATCGAGTCCCACATCAGGCTCCCTGCATGGAGCCTGCTTCTCCCTCTGCCTGCGTCTCTGCCTCTCTCTCTCTCTCTGCGTGTCTCTCATGAATAAATAAAGTCTTAAAAAAAAACTTGTCTATAATTTTGGGCAGGTTACATAACATCTTGGACCTCAGCTTTTTCACTTGTAAAATGGGGCTAATATTCCAACCTCAAAGGGTTTCTGTAAGGATTAAAAGAGTTAGATGAGAATGCGCGTGGAATACAGCAAGTATTCAATAAAGGTTCACTGCTGTCATCTATCAGCATGAGATGCATTTTCCAGCCACATTGCATCCTTTGCCCTAGTTCATTTCCCCGTTATTCTATAGGTGAGAACGCCCCCAGAGAAACTGCTGGTTTAGCAGTTTCCTTCCTGAATCACGGAGAAGCTAAGCTAATGTTGGGGCAGCTGGAATCCATTCCCAGGACGCATTCCCCTTGGCCTCAGAGCCAGTATTTCCAGCAGAGCTCTTCCTGGCAATGAATACCCCTACCCTCGAGTCCCCATACCTTTCTGTGGCTCATCTCAGGGGGAAGGTTCCCATGGGAGCAGAGAAGAGCTGACCCCTCTTGTCTGGTTGCTTCTCAGGCACAGCTCTGGCAAGGCTGATGAAGCTGCTGGCACAGCTCCCTTCCACCTCGACCTCTGGTTCTACTTCACCCTGCAGAACTGGGTTCTGGACTTTGGCCGCCCCATCGCCATGGTGAGTGTGAAGCCGTGGACAGAGCCCCTACCAGCAGTGAGGACACAGTGTGACCTGAATTTGCCAAGTGACCTTAGACAAGTCACTTTCCCTACAGTAAACTGGGAGGCTAGACCTGGATGTTTCCGTGTCCTTTAGCTCTGTGACTGTGCCAGCGAGTGGGGGTCCCGAGGGCCTGCATCGTCATACTGTGCCCTGACTCTCACAGGGGAACTGGTGGCCCTAAACAGTGATACTGTGTCTCTGTCCATCCCACCACCCCACACCCAGATTTAGCCAAATCACCAAGCCATACTGTGCGGTGTGGGAAAGAAAGCAGAGCATCCCCACAGCCTTGGCATAATACTATTATTTTTCTGGAGGTAAAGAGTCTAGGTTGATTTTGTGTATCATGACTCTGCGCCCCAGGTAATTTTTAGTGCTGTCTGTGAAACCATCTCCTTCCTTCCAGGGCTACTTCATGCATCAGTGTACAGTGGTGGCCTCCACAGAGATTAATGCAGAAAGAGCACTGAAACCCCTGGCTTGTAATAAGTAGGTAGGTAGATAGATAGATAGATAGATAGATAGATAGATAACAGAATGTGAATATATTGAGTGAGGTAGCACCATGTACCAGGTGGTTAATTTGTGTGTGTGTGTGTGTGTGTGTGTGTGTGTGTGTGTGGTAAAGATAACTATATCCAATACTGGAACAGACACCTGGCACATGCTAGTGGAAATGCAAATTAGCAAAGCCCTTTTGGAAAGCAGTTTGTCCAAGTGATAACTAGGAGCCTAGAAAAGTGCTTGGCATAAATGCTTGATGCACTTTTATTTTTATTATTATTTTTCAAAGGATTTTATTTATTTATTCATGAGAGACACAGAGAGAGTAGCAGAGACACAGGCAGAGGGAGAAGCAGGCTCCATGCTGGGAGCCCGATGTGGGACTCAATCCCAGGACCCCAGGATCATGACCTGAGCTGACAGCAGATGCTCAACCACTGAGCCACTCAGGTGCCCCTTTTTATTATTTTTTTAAAGGTTTATTTATTTTAGAGAGTGCTTGCATGGGTGGGTAGGGGAGTGGCAGAGGGAGAGGGAGAGAGAGACTCCCAAGCAGACTCCACAGTCAGCGCAGAGCCCAAATTGGGGCTGATCTTAGGACTCTGAGGTCATGCATGACCTGAGCCGAAATCAAGAGTCAAACGCTCAATGGACTGAGCCACCCAGGCACCCCTCAATGCACTCTTATTGAAGGAATAATAATAATAATAATAGGAAAGTAGGAATAGTGATTAACATACATTGAGTGCTTGCTCTGTTCTAAACTCTTTATGTGTTTAAATTTATTGGATCCTCACCTCACCACTCTTATTTTACAGATGGGAAGACCCAAGGATAGAGAGGGCAGTTAACTAGCTCGGGGTGGCCCAAATAGCAAGGGGAAGAGCCAGCACCTGCACCCAGGCACTCACCCCCTTCCTGCCCTGTATATATCCAGAACTCTAATATGTTAACCCTCCTGACCCAGTAAGACCCCTTCTAAGAATCTGCCCTGAAGATGTAATCAGCAAGGAGACAACAGCCTCTATAACCAAAGGTGTTCCCTGCAGCGTTGCTTACCTGGGACGTGACTTCAGCGTCCAGCAGTAGGTGCTGGGCAAATCAGCTTTCTGTATCTGGTATAGAGAACATTATCTGGCCATTAAACATGGACAGTCTGGAGCAGCCTGGGTCGTTTGGGAGAAAAGTTGTGGCGGTGGCATGCATAGTGCCGGATTGCAAGTCAGTGACAATCTCAACATCTTGTATACGTGAGTCAGACACTTGAAGGGAATTAAGAAAAGCTTTTCTAGGGCACCTGGGTGGCCCAGTTGGTTAGGCGGCAACTCTTGATTTCTGCACAGGTCAGGATCTCAGGGTCCTGGGATCAAGCCCTGAGTCAGACTCTGCACTCAGCAACTCAGCACAGTCTCCTTGGGATTCTCTCCCTCGGCCCCTCCCCCTGGCTCATTCTCTTTCTCTCCCTTTCTCTCTCTCTCTCTCTCTCTCAGATAAAAGAATAAATAAATCTTTAACATAACAACAAAGAAAGCTTTTCTGGCAGCACTTTTGGGGCAGACTTGGGGTGGATACCGTTTTTCCTTTCTGCAGACTCTCTGTAAGATTTATGTTTTTTCAGTGTGGGAGAAAGAAGAGAGCCTGAGCCAAGAGTCAGGGTACCTGGTCAGCTTTGTGGGTGACTTTAAGCAAGTCACTGTCTGCTAGGCTTTGGTTCTCTCATCTGTAAGAAGGCTGGTTGGCCTGGCTGCTCTGAGCTCCCTTCCCGCACAAAGGTCCCACATACTAGGGACCAAAGGAGCTGCCCATCAAACTGATGCTAAGGAGTAGGGGGGAAGTGAATACGGGAGCAGGCTCATGGCTGTCCTCTGCCCTCACTCCTTAGGACTCAGCCACAACTGGCCATGGTGGCCCATGTGGTGGCCCACATCACTTCCTCAGCCCACCCAGCCACCTAAGTGAGCTTGTTAGGAGAGTATACATATGAAAAGCTCATATATACACTGGAGCTTTTGAAATGTTGGCATGACGTCCCCAAATTTGTGATAGTGAAAAACAAACTCGTACAAGCCATAAAAGTGGTATGTAGTTAATTGTAACAGGTCAACTAATGCCCAGGTGTATGAAGAAGTATTAGATTCTCCCTTTCTATTTTTTTTAAAAGATTTTATTTATTTGTTCATGAGAGAGAGAGAGAGAGAGAGAGAGAGAGAAGCAGGCTCCATGCAGGGAGCCCGACGTGGGACTCGATCCCGGGTCTCCAGGATCATGCCCTGGGCTGAAGGCGGGCACCCAACCGCTGAGCCACCCAGGCTGCCCAGATTCTCCCCTTCTAAGTCTCACTTCGGACAGTTTGGGGCACAGCTACTCACTCCTTTCTCTGCTCCTGCAAACACACATTCTTTTTCCTTTTCTAATTAAAATGAGATCTTACTTTATGCCTTTTTCTACAACTTGCTTTCCTTTAGAATATACAATGACTGTCTTTTCATGTTCGTACATACAAGGTGTCATTTCTGATAATGGCTACTTCACCTGCTAGAGTAAAGATGTGCTGTAACGTATTCGGCTCATCCTGGTTAGTTGAGGAGTCGGCCTGTTTCTGATATTTTCCTATCACAAAGACTATTTCAGCCATCACATGTATCTTTTTTTTTCAAAGAAATTTAAGTATGGTTGACATACAGTGTTATTTTAGTTTCAGGTGTATAACATAGCGATCCAACAATTCTATACATTATGCTGTGCTTGCCACACTTAAGTGTAGGTGCCACACCGCATTATTACAATATTATTGACTATATTCCTTATGCTGTACTTTCCAGCCTCATGACTTATTTATTTGATAACTGGAATTTTTTACCTCCTAATCCCCTCCACCTATTTTGCCCATCCCCCAACTTCTTTCCCTCTGGGACTCACCAGTTTGTTCTCTGTATTTATGATTCTGTTTCTGTGTTTGTTCATTTGTTTTTTTAGATTCCACATATAAGTGAAATCATACGGCATTTATCTTTCTCTGATTTATTTCACTTAGCATAATAGACCAAGAAGTTATTGCAAAGTGGGAAGATTCTTCTTATGACTGAGTAATGTGTTGGTGAGCACATGGTGAAAGGGTAACCCTCGAGCACTGTTGATGGAAATGTAAATCAGTACAGCCACTGTGGAAAACAGTATGGAGTTTCCTTTAAAAAAAAAAATTAAAAATAGAAATATCATACAATCCAGTAACTCCACTACTGTGTATTTACCCAAAGAAAATGAAAACACCAATTCGAAAAGATGTATACACCCGTATGTTCATTGCAGCATTATTTGCAATAGCCAAATTATGGAAGCATCCTAAGTGTCCATCAATAATTGAATGGATAAAGAAGATGTGGTGTATATATCCAACATATATATCTTGATATAGATGAAGATACAGAGATACACACCGAGTAAGAGAAAAAGAGAGGAACAGAGACCTCTATCCTGGGAGTTTTATATGTGCAGGTTAGTTTTAACCAACATGGCATTTCTGAATTAAAAGAGATAAACATTTATGATTTCAACTGAAATTTGTGGTCATTGCCTGTGTCCTCAATCAACAGATACTGGAAGTCCAGTTTGGGGGGTCATAACATGTTTTGACTTTGCACAGGGGTTTTCACACTGACCCCAACAAGGCCAGGACTCACTGGGGTAGACCAGTAAGAGAGGGCTTGCCAGGCAGAGGAACTGCCCCTGGCCTGCCTCCTTTCTCAGGGAAGGTAAGAAAGAAAGAACTGAAGCTACTTTGTAGAACTCACTTATTTTCTCCTTTGTTTCCTGACGTATACTTTTAGAAGTGGTCCATGCTCAGTACTTAGAGCATGGAGCCTAGCGGTCAGGAGATCTTTTCATCATCAGAGGACTGGAAAGTGCCAGACCCCTAAGGGCCCAAGTAGACCACCTGGGCCACATCTCTTGTGTTGCAGATGGGGAAACCAAGGCCCACACAGGAGAAGGACTTGCCAGGGGTCACCCAGAAAGTTTGTGGCACCATGAAGTCCCAAAGTAGTCTCTAACTACCAGACCAATACCCAGGGACATTTATTTAGTACCCACTGGGAGAGGGGCGTAGAGTCAGGCTCTGGATTTGCCTCTACTTGTGTGCCTGGGGATACCTCCTTTGGGACTCAGTTTGTCTGGGTACCCTAGGGCTGCCAGGAGGATCCCCAGAGATCACAGAAAGAATTAAGTATGTGTGGAGGAGGTGGGGGCCAACTCTCCGAGGGCCTTCCAGGCCTGGGTGAACACCATTTCTTCCCTTGCTCCCCAGCTGGTGTTCCCACTCGAATGGTTTCCACTCAACAAGCCCAGCGTAGGGGACTACTTCCACATGGCCTACAACATCATCACGCCCTTCCTGCTGCTCAAGGTACAGTCCCAGCCTCCCTGCCCTCCCTTCTCACCCTCATCCTTCCTCCCTGGCAGGAGGCTGGTGCCAAGCCCTGGGAGTCATGGAGGCCAGTGGAAGCAGGCCTACCCTTCCTGAGCCTGGGGGGGTGAAGGCTGTGGCAGAGGGACACACCAAGGGCCTGGCGAGGAGGGATGCAGAAGCCCTCCCCGAGGAGGGCTGTTTGATTTGGGCTTCATCCTGGTGTGCCAGGGGATGATGTGCAAGAGGTGCTCAGGCAAAAGGACCCGAAGACAGGGCCATGCTTGTGAAACCACAGTAATTTTGGGGAAGCTGAAGCAGAAGGAGTGACTGGGCTGGTTGTCTGGGGGAGAAGTCAGGGACCAGTTGGGAAGGCGGGTAGGGTCCAGGTGGCAGCAGTGGAGGTGACCTTTACTCTGGCCTGGAGATCTGGGAGCACAGAGCTAGCCAGGGCCGCCGGCTTGGCAGGTGCAAGTAAGGGCTCTTAAAACAACTATTGCCATGTGCCATCCTCATCATTTTATTTCTGGAAAGATGCTTCTAATCTCCAAAAGTAAGAAAGGTATGATGCTAGAATTCAGAGGAATCTTAAATAGTTTGGTTTCCAAAGCATCTGCCCTCCCCTCACCCCACCCCCCCCCACCACCACCACACTTCCCTGACATTTTCTTTGTGCTTACCATGGGCCAGTGGCTCAGAAACCAGAGGGTCCCACTGCTGAGCCAGCCCAGCCACCCAGAGGCACACCTGGGGGTAGGGAGAGGGCCGGGCATTGTGCCTGGATGCCTGTGTTGAAGGCCTGGCTGTCACTTCTACCATGTGGTTAGTGTGTGACCTTGGGCAATCAGCTAGTCCCTCTGAGTCTGCTCCCTGGGGAAAGGGGGTGCTGTTTCCCAGCTCATGCTGGCTTCACGGGGATTGCCTGAGACTGGAGGCTGGCTTAGCCTGCTAACGGGACCCACCAATTCCGGGACCCACCAATTCCGGAGTGACTTTTCAGCCCGTGGCATGCATCCGACCCCAGGCATGAGGGGGGCGCAGGGGTGTCTCCTGTTGCGGTGGAGGCTGAGCCACGGCCTCCCTCCAACCTCAGCTCATCGAGCGGTCCCCTCGCACCCTGCCCCGCTCCGTGATCTACGTCAGCATCATCACCTTTGTCATGGGCGCCAGCATCCACCTGGTGGGCGACTCCGTGAACCACCGCCTGCTCTTCAGTGGCTACCAGCACCACCTGTCTGTCCGCGAGAACCCCATCATCAAGAATCTGAACCCCGAGACGCTGGTGAGGCCTCCCCCCCCCCCCATGCAAAGCCCTGTGGGTCGGGCCGTCCTGGAGCCAGAGAGCCCCGCCGCCCGCCCTCCTGACCTGCTGGAGGCGCCCTGCTGGGGAGAGGGACCCCTTGGGAGAGGGGGGGCGGGGGGTGGTATGAGGGCGGCTGGGGGAGGCCCGCCCCGGCACCTCCCGGTGCACCTGCCGCCCTCAGATTGACTCCTTCGAGCTGCTCTACTACTATGACGAGTACCTGGGCCACTGCATGTGGTGAGTGATGGGCCCCGGCCCGGGGTGCCCGGGGTTGCGGGGGGCGGGCGGGAGCCCCTGGGAGCGGGGCGCGGCAGTGCCCGCGGCGGCCACTAGAGGGCAGCCGGCAGCCGGCCCTGCGCCCCCGGAGCCGCGGGGAGGGCGCGGCCGAGGCCCCGTCCCGGAGCCCGGGGTCTAGGGGGGAGGTCGGGGCGAGGCGAGGAGGGCCGGCTGGACTTCGGGGGGCGCGGCTGCGTGCCCGCTCCTGCAAGTCCGGGAGAGCCCCCCTGCACCCCCAGGGCGGCGGAAGCCTCCCAGCTGTGCGCAGCCCCCCCACCTCGCGGGACAGCCGGCCGGGAGCGGGCTGGGGGGCGGGTGCAGCCAGCCGCCTCGCTCAGGGGGCCTCCCGCGTGTCCGGGGTCCTGGCCTGGCCTCCCGGGGGGCCCCGGGGAAGGGAGGAGGGGCGGGCCGGGAGTGTAGCCCCCCCAGGCGGCGGGGGCGGGCACCGGTGAGGGGGCTTCACAGAGCCCCTGCAGGACCTGGAGCCTGTGGTCCCCAGCCCTGGAGTAGGTGGGGGGCACCCCCTCAGACCCCCTCCCCGCGCAGGGAGGTGCGCCCCCCGCAGCATAGGCGGCCTGTGGGCCTCTGATGTGCATGTGCCCCAGCCTGGACCCCAGCCTGCCCCCCCCAGCCCGGGGAGGACCCACCGGGAGGGCTGGTGGGGGGGGGAGCGCTGGGTGAGCGGGAGGGTGTGCACAAGCCTGAGGCACGCTCCCTGTTGCAGGTACGTCCCCTTCTTCCTCATCCTCTTCATATACTTCAGTGGCTGCTTCACTCCCACCAAGGCCGAGAGTTCAATGCCGGGGGCAGCCCTGCTCCTGGCCATGCCCAGTGGCCTCTACTATTGGTGAGTGGACCTGGACCTGGGGGGCGGGCGGGGGCGCCAAGTGAGCCAGGCAGTAAAAACGTGCCCTGGGCTCCTGCTTCCCCCTCTGTCTAGCGGGGACGGTGGCAGTGCCGTGTGGTAGCCTCTCTGTCACCGGGAGGCCAGGCCTGAGTGCAGCCTCTCCACCCTCATGCCCCTCTGCCCCAGCTCACAGAACCCCAGTGCTACCTTGGGCCCAACAGAATCCACCTGTAATACCAAACCCATAGAGCCTGGTGGGCCTCAGTTTCCACCTGTGCGAAGTGGGACAGTCCTTGCTCGTCTCCGTCTCAGGAGATGGCGAGGATCTAGCAGGGCGGAAGGAGGCTTCGTGAACTGTAAAGCACTATGAAGGTGACAAGGACAGAGAAGGGGAAGTCCGTGGCAACTCCGGCCTCAGCCAGGCTCCTACCTCTCCTCTGTCACTTCTGCCCCAGGGACAGGCTCCGGGATGTCCTGGGAAGGACCGGACCCTTCTCTGATGGGAAGCTTGCCTCAGAATGAGAAGGGTCTTTTTTCATGGAGCCAGATCCCTAGGGTCCATCCCTGGGTCTGTCCCCTGCCCTGCGGAGAGGATGGACCAGGGCCAATTGGTATGCCCCCTGACGACAGGGCGAGAAAGAATGAGTGGCACCCACAGCAAGAAGGAAGGTGGTTCGACATGGGCAGGGCTTTCTGTGCAGTTCTTACCCACAGGGTGTTAACGCGGAGGTAGCCACAATAGGAGCAGCAGCCATTTAAGCCACGCGCTTTTCCGAGTAAGAGATGTACACAGTTCCTGCAGGTCTTACCTCCGGAGAGCCAGGCCCATTTATGCCCTCTCTGAGAGAACACGGAAGCTCCAGGATGTCCTGTAAATTCCCCGAGGTCACACAGCCACTGAGCTGTAGAGCTATAATTCCTCGAGTGGAATGGTCAGCATCCTGGCTCTCCGTGGAGGCAGGGGAGTGGACCAGACAACACATGTTACTGGATTCCTGACCACGTGCTAAGCACTGCCCTGGGAGCTGCAGAGAACCCTGGGAGGTCTGGGACTGTCCCAGCCCTCAAGGAGACAGAAGTGACCACCCCTATGAATTGCAACTGCATTCCCAGACTCAAATGCCTATAGGAGCCAGGCTGGTAACAGAGAGGCATCGAGGAAGCATTAGGGAGTGGTGGGGAGTGCGGCAAACAGTAGCCACATGCTCTTTCTAGAGGGGACGGCTGCCTTCTCCTGTAATCAGTTGTTGTCATGTGGGAATAGGGGCCTAATGTGACCAAAGAAACCAGAAATCCATACTTTCTGCTACTTTGTTACTTAAACATTGGTAACAAACTCAACATTTTAAAAAATGGCAGCTATACGAGCCAAATTATCATGCTGCCCACGGGGCTGTGGCTCGGAGTAGTATGGTTCCCTGAGACCCCTGTTACGTGAGCTGCTCTGACCGGCTGGGAGGGCACCCTGGTATGTGGGTACAGCGAGGGATGCCGGGCAGGACAGAGCTGTGATGGGCCCCGACTCACCTCACCCGCTGGCCTCTCCAGGTACCTGGTCACCGAGGGCCAGATCTTCATCCTCTTCATCTTCACCTTCTTCGCCATGCTGGCTCTTGTCCTGCACCAGAAGCGGAAGCGCCTCTTCCTGGACAGCAACGGCCTCTTCCTCTTCTACTCCTTTGCTCTCACCCTCCTGCTTGTGGCCCTGTGGGTCGCCTGGCTCTGGAACGACCCCGTGCTCAGGAAGAAGTACCCAGGTGTCATCTACGTCCCCGAGCCCTGGGCCTTCTACACCCTCCACGTCAGCAGCCACCCCTGAGTCCCAGGCAGCGGCCACTCGGGGCCCTGCCTGGAGGGAGATGAGCTGTAGCGAGTGTGTGAGTGTGGGATGTGTGTATCCCCCCGTGGATGTGCAGGCATCACGGCATTGGTAGGGATGTGTGTTGTGCACATGGACAAGGGTGTGTGTGTGTGTGTGCGCGCGCGCATGCGTATGTATGTGTGTCTGCTTATGTGTAACTGGTAACAGGACATTGGTGAGGGTGTGCATCGTGCACTCGGACAGGTGTGTGTGTGCGCGCGTGCGCATGTGCAGAGTGCACCATCATAATACTCAGTTGTTTGGATCAAGTTTCTCTTTGGTTTGGATCTTTTCAGGTTGGGATATAGTTTCAGGCAGTGCGTCCAGGCTGAGGTCGGGGCCCTGCCTTCTCGTGCACCTGACTGGAGCCGGGCCTCCTCACGCGCTGCGTGGGCTGGTCTCTTCTGGGGTGTCCTCTGACCACGCTGTGTAGGTGGGTGGGGCAGCAGCAGTGAGGGGACTGGGCATGTCACCGTCCCACCTGGCTCACCCCTTAGACCTGCCCTGACCCTGCAGGCCGGGTGACAAAGGTTAAGTTCACTTTCTGGGCGTTGTTGAGCAAAGCGCATCCCTCCCCTGGGCCTCACTTGCACTGGCGGGGCTCAGGGCCCAGAATGTGTCGGGGGGCTGGTTGTGGTCTCCTCTTGGGGCAGCCTCTGGGATGGATGGAAAGTTCTTTCCTGTCACTGACCTCTGCTACCCCCGGGTAGGGTACGTGCACCTCAGATCCCCACCCAAACTCAGGTCACACGGAGTGTTGAGCCACCCAACCCTGGAGAGCCGGAGGCCAGCCGCCTCCCCTGACCACAGCCCGGTCTCAGGGCCTCCAGCCATTTCCCTCTACTGGAAGCTGCCTCCCTGCTCCCCACCGGAACTGCGGCACCCCTTCCTGGCAGCCTGCCCGGGATGTTTGAGCTGCAGCTCCCAGTATTTCCTGAGCCCCATTAGAGGGCCAGGGGGGCTCTTGGGGCTGTTGGGGGCCGGGAACCGGAGGCCTTGTCTCAGCCTTTGCTCGTGGCCCTGCTCCCAGAAAAGGGAGGCATCGCTCCCAGCAGGACGCCCCAGGCCCACGTCCCCCCGGCCTTGGGGCCAGGTGTGCCCACACAGCTGCCCACGCAGTCCCCCTTTCCAGCCAGCACTGGCTCCGCGAGCTGGGGGTCTCGGGGCCTTGCCTTCCCCGGGGCCTTGCGCCTCTCCTGTGTCCTCAGGGAGCCCCAGGCCTCAGCTCCTTTCATGTTGGGGCCCCTCTACAGCCCCCCTTAGAGGTCCCCCAGCCCCTGGTCGGACGGGTGGAGGGACGTGTGAATAAAGACCAGCGTGGAGCCAAGCCTGGCTGGTGGCCGCTTCTTGCTTCACTTGCGTGACTTGGCGGGGTGGAGGGGGTGCCCTGGGGCCGGGCAGAGGCCTGTGGCTAAGAGCAGGTGCTGCTGCTGCCCGTCGGCCTCCCGGGCCCCTCATGGGATGCTGGGGCGTGGGGGGCTCCTCCCAGTCAGTCCCAGCCCTCTCCAGAGGAGCTGCGGATATGGGGGTGGGGAGTCAGGAGGGGCACCTCCAGGCCGCCTGCCCCCCTGCCAGCTCCTTCCAGAGGCCAGAACAGAGAGGGCGCCTTTGGGGAAGGTGAGGAGGCTGGTTGGTTGGAAGCTGGCACTGAGCCTTGAGGAGCCACTTACCCCCGCGGCCTCGGACTCCCCATGCGGCCCCCGGGACTTCTTGGGGCTCCCGTTAGCCGGGACAGGAGGTGCTCTATGTTGGCGTCGTCCCTGGATTCCTTCCTGGCCGGATGCTGCTCCTTCCAACCCGCTCTGGGCCTCTTCTCCACAGCTGCCTGCTGGTGGCCTCTGAGCAGGCCCAGTTGTGTGGGGCCTGGAGCTCATACAACTTTTAGGGGTGGTGGCAAAGGGGGAGGCCTGGCTAAAACAGCAAAAAAAAAAAAAAAAGAATAAGAAATTAGGTATGAGGGTTGCTGGGTGGCTCAGTTAAGCATCTGGCCCTTGATTGCAGCCCAGGTCACCATTGCAGGGTCCTGCGATCGCGCCCCGCACTGAGCTCTGCCCTTGGCGGGGAGCCGGCCTGACAGTCCCTCTCCTTCCTCCCTGCTCCGCCGCAGGTGCGCTCTCTCCGTCTCTCTGCCTCGGTCTCCCTGTGTGTCTCTAAATCTTAAAAAATTAGATATGAAAGTGAACGTTTAAAATGGAAAAGACATCACAGCCCGTTATCAGTCTTGGAGATTTCGTGTCCCTCTTGCCCAAGACCTCTTTGGGCATTTTACTGGAGAAGGTCCCCAGAAGTTCCCAAGTGCACCCCGGAGGCCGCGGTTCTCGGTGTGGCCCTGACTGGCCGCGTCAGGATGGGAGCAGAAATGCCCCGTCCTAACTGCCGGATCGCGAAGTCTGGTGGCGGGGTCCCGCGGGTGAGCGAGTCCTGCCCCCCGCCCTGCTGCTATTGGGGCGGTTTCTAGCTTTCGTGTTGCGGTGGCGCGTGGCGCGTGGCGCGCTCAAGGATGCAGCTTGACGGGTTTTAGGGGCCCTGAGGCAGCCACCCCTCCCTGGGCAGCCCTTTTTGATCACAGGCTCCCTCAGTCCAGGATGCCTGCCTCCTCCGGGAGCAGCGCGAACAGGCTAGTTCCAAGGGCTCCGCACCAGCCTCGGCTCTGCACCCCTGCCCCCGCCTCCCGCATCCCACGCATCCTTCCTCAGCCCCAACCCAGGGGACTCCGACCCTCCCGCTGAAACCCTCCGGGCCGAAGCAGATGTGAGGAGGTGAGGCGGGACTTCCCCTGGGGGGACCCCTCCACGCGGAGGCTGGCCCGGGAGAAGGGGCAGAGCAGGCCGAGGGCTGGAGCGAGCAGGCAGGTGCAGCCTCGCCGGGACCCGCCCCTCCCCTGGGCCCGGCCCCGAGGACGCCCCAGGGAGGCGAGGGCTCCCCGCAGACAGGGGCCGGCTCGGAGCGGGGAAGGCCCAGGGCCGCACCCCCGGCGGGGCGCAGGGGGGGCCGCCGCTGGGGCCGCTGGAACCCGACCCGGGCGCCCGGCCCGTCCCCGGGGCAGCGCGTTCCTGACGGGGCCTCACCCCGCCCCGCGGACTTTGCCCTGGAAGCCGCCGGAGCGAGGAGCCGCGGCCCTGGGAGCCCGAGCCCGAGCCCGAGCCCGAGCCCGAGCCCGCCCGCGACCGCCCGACGCCCCGATGGTGGGTGGGGGCGGGGGCGGGGGCGGGGGCCGGGGCCGGGGCCGGGGCCGGGGCGGGGGCGCCCTCCCTGACTGTCTTCCTCTCTCTGCTCCAGGCCAAGTTCCTTTCCCAGGACCAGATTAATGGTAGGTCGGCTTTGCTCTTTAATTAGCGACTCGCTGCAAAATGTGGGGCTCATTAGGCAATTTGCTGCGCCGGGTGTGCCGGCGGAGGGGGAGGGCGCGGGGCGCAGGCCCACCCACGGGCAGGGGCCGCGGGCTGCGGGGGCTCGGACGGGGAGCGGGGGCCTCGCCTTGGCCAGTGCGACTGGCAGGTGGGCGGACGCGAGGGGGCGCTCGCCCCGGTGCCTCCGGCTGAACGCTGGATGGGGGAGAGGGAGGGGGGAGGGGGGAGGGGGAGGGGAGGGGAGGGGAGGGGAGGGGAGGGGGCGGGGCAGCGGGGCCACCTGTAACTGGCTGGCGCCGAGGGCGGAACAAAAGGGGCTGCGAGGGCAGAGGCCCCGGGTCCGCCCTCTGGCAGGCGCCTCGGCTCCTGGGCCTCGGTCTCCGCATCTGTGAAATGGGGGCGGGCTGAAGTGGGCCCTGCGTCCGCCGTCCTGGCGTCAGGCCTAGTTTGGGCGTCCGGAGCGTTTCCTCCCCGCGCCCAGCAGGCCTCGGTGAGGCACGGAGTTGTGTTTCCAGGAGGCCCGGAGGGGAGAGTTGGGTTACACGGAACAGAGCGCGGACCTGCGCGGGGGTGCGGGTGCGGGTGCGGGTGGGGGTGGGGGAGGCAGCAGAGCCCAGCGAGGGTCCCGCAGGCGCTGGAGGTGCTTAGGTTACTTGGGATAACCATAGTGCTGGGTCCCCGGAGCCGGGTCTGCAGCGGGTGGGTGGCTTGGGGCACCTCGTCTTAGACGGCGCCGCATCCTCACCCCAAGACCCCCAAGACGAAGGTAAAAACCTAAGGCCTCTGCGTGGCGACTCAAGCTGCGGTCCAGCTGTCGGCCTCAGGGACTTCCCTCCACCTCCAACCAGCCCACGCCGGGTTCTGAGGCTCAGTGACCGCCCTCCTGGCACCTGTGAAACTCCCAGGAGGGAGGAAGGGAAGCTTCCCCATGGATTCTGGTATCAGACACCAGGAGGGTGGCCGCTGGCGTCTCCTGAATGCGAGGTTGCACACAGGTGGCCCGCTCGAGTGGGAAGGGCAGGGGGCTTGGAGGCGGCAGGCCTGGGGCCCAGTCACCTCTCAGCCTCCACTTTCTGGTCTGTGAAGTCGGGAGAATGACCCGGCCTCCCAGGCCGCTGTGAGCAAGGGGCAGAGACAGGTCAGTCCGGGGCCTGGCTCCGGCCGGTGTCGCCCGGACTCACTCTAGGACTCACTCATTCTTAGGATTTTTAGATTTTTGAATTGCTTCTTCAAATCAGCCATTCTTAAACCGTGTAGCATCAGAGTTTCAATCCCTGCATCGAGACAGCCAGTGTTTTAAAATAACCCTATTGGCATCCGTGGTGCTGAAGACTTGCAAGAGGTCTCACTTTTAATGAATGTAATTTGCACGAGGGTGAGAAATAGCATAACGGTGGCTCACTTATCAGATTTAATGACAATACATTCATTGGGGAAGGAGTTGCATTCACTGACATGCGACCTCCCTTGGCAAACCGTGTTAAATGGAAACTGTAGGTTGGCAGCGGACACAAGAGTTGGCAAAACTCACTCATGATGATCAACTGGCTGGAACGGGACTTAGAAAGAACAGTGCATATTTTATTATCATTTATAAGCCGTGTGCTCCACAGCCTGCACGTGTGTAGAAGTGGAAGACTTGCCATACACAGATCATGGAGCTGGTTATTCTAAACATCCCCTAGCACTCACCTGGTGCTATCCTAGGCCCTGGGGAGGATTCTTTCCTGCCCCAGGGCACTTGCATTTTCAAAGGGAAGACCTCAGGGGGCTTTTCAACCTGATTTATTCTTTCCTTCACCAAATACGAGTCCTTTTTTTTTTTTTTTTTCTGCTCCAGCCCAGTTCTAGGCACTAAGATAAGGCCGCCAACATGATAGACAAAATCCTTTTGCTCACTCACACAACAAAAGCGGTAACATATATAGGGGGTTAAATGGCCTGCCCATCAGAAGAATAGGCCAGTAAGGGGGAGCAGGGAGGTGTGGAGGTCGTGGGGGTGCAAGGAGAGCAGCCTGCTGTCCTGTGCCAGCACCAGAGTCCCAGGGCAGGTCTGGCTGGCCAGGTGTTTTGATGGTAGATTTGTCAAGGTGGGAAGATCATTTGCCCCTGGGCCTGCTGATGGCAGGGGCACGGTCCCCATTACTGACCCATGTGGGAGAGGAAGTGTGCCCACCTGTAGGGCTGGCCCACTCCAGGTCCCAGGGGTGTGATGACCGCCTTCCAGCGCTGGCCAGCCAGGGACAACTGTCATAGGACAAAGTCTCAGAGCACAAAGTCAGACAGAAGCAGGGTGTGGGCATGAGAGGTCCCCAGGAAGGATGCTCTGGGCGTTTTAAGCCCCATGTGCGGGGTGGCTCTGTCCCCCCATGTAAGGTGATGGTATCACCCCTGCTGGCACTGGGCCCTCTTGGAGGGAATTAGGTTTTGCAGGAACCAAAGGTGAGATCTTAGGCCAGGCTCTGGGGCTGCTTCCCCTGGGCCACTTTAGCTCCTGCCTCCTGGTCATGTCTGTGTTCTGGCTTTCTCCAATCCCATGCTCTGGAAAGTTCTGAAAAGGGCTAGACCTTTCTCTTCAGCCCCTCCACAGGCACAAAGGTGGCTGTCTCCAAACCCTGCCAGGGAGGCTGTCGATTATTAGCAGCACCCCTGAAATCCTCAAGGAGAGGCCTTAATTGGGGAACACAAAGGGGCCTTGGGGCAGGAGCTGCGGGCCCTCCTCCTCCTCCCCCGGCCCCCTTCTGTCCCCTGGTGGCCTCGGCCTAGGAATCCAGGGTGCAGAGTGGCCTCGTGGTGGAGCTCTGTTTCAGGAGCCAGACTGCCTCCCCGCCCCAGCCCCCAGGCCCTCAGCTGCCCCAGCCTTCGGTGGCCCGGTGCACCATGGGAACAGTAGAGGCCCTGCATGACCGTCAGGGGCCACTGCAGGGTGGGCCGGGGTGGAGAGCTCAGCAGTGTGAGCTGCCACTGCTGCTGTTACATCAGCTGAGGAGCGCTGGCCCAGCCTCTGGGAGCGGGTGCTGAGAGGCCCCGGTGCGGCTCACGCAGTGGCTCCCCCTGTAGGCCTCAGGACTTGGAGAGTCACCTGGGCAGCTCTTGACCAATTCTTTTTTTTTTTTTTTTTTTAATTTATCCATTTGAGAGAGGGAGCACGAATGGAAGGGAAAGGCAGAGGCAGAGGAAGAGGAATAAGCAGGCTCCCCACTGAACAGGGAGCCTGATGCGGGACTTGAACCCTGGACCCCGGGATCATGACCTGAGCCGAAGGCAGACACTTAACCACCTGAGCCACCCGGGTGCCCCAGCTCCTGACCAGTTCTGATGGCAGCCCCACCCCAGCCTGAATCTGACTCTTTAGGTGGTGGTGACAGTGGCAGTGACGTGGCGCAGGCCTCTTCCCCAGCTCCCCACTGGCTTCTCCGTGCTCCTGAGGCAGGGAGCCGGGCTCCCTGCGCCCCGACACTGGTCTGGAGGAGCCTTAGCTCCAGCAGCTGGGTGGAGAGAGCAGCCAGCCAGATCGGTCAGAGCCTGGGGGCAGCCTGCGGTTTTAAGAGCAGGACCAGGGCGTGTGTGGGAGGACAGCCTGGAGGTGGCAGGCTGGAGAGCTGACGCAGCCGTGCGCACAGAAGTGATGATAACCGTCACCACGTAGAAGAGCCCTTCTCTGCCAGGCCTTCCCAGAGAGGGGGGAGCCTCTCCATAACCCGGAGCCATTATTTCCCAGGGTCCCGACATCAGCTGTCCTTGCGAAGGCACCCTGGAGTCTGCACACCCTGCTGTGGCCCCCGGGGCTCCACGGGCTGGCCCTGGAGGGTGGGATTGCTTTCCTTCGGGTTTAGTCAGTCATGGAAGGGGAGAAAAGAGGAAAAGAAAACAGAGAAGGAAGGGAGGGGCTTGAGCAGGAAGGGGGCCAGAGGGAGGAAGCAGAAGGGAAGTCAGGAGGGGGAGGGGACAGGGTTGCCAGATAAAGCACAGGCCACCCAGCAAAAGTTGGGTTTCAGATTAGCCACAAAAGCTTTTTAGTATAAGTATATCCCATGCAAAACGTGGGATATACTTATACTAAAGATGTCCTCCTGGTTTATCTGAGATTCAGCTTCACCTGGCAGCCCTGTATTTTTCTTTGCTGTTGTCTGGCAACTCTTAGAGGGGAGAAGAGTCAGCAAAAGGCAGGGGCAGAGAAGGGAAAGAGAAGGGGGCGAGGGCAGAGAAGGCCTGGGGCCTGGGAGGGGAGCAGCTGCGCGCCGCTAACCCTTCTTTCCCGGCTGTGCGCAGAGTACAAGGAGTGCTTCTCCCTGTACGACAAGGAGCAGCGCGGCAGGATAAAAGCCACTGACCTCCTGGTGGTGATGAGGTGCTTGGGGGCCAGCCCAACGCCAGGGGAGGTGCAGCGCCACCTGCAGAGTCACAAGATCGGTGAGTGGGCTGGGCCAGAGGCGGCGCTGGAGGCAATGGCCACAACGGCAGGGAGGTGGACCCCGAGCCCTGAGGCCTGCGGCTGTGGTCCTGGGGTGGGGCTCAGCAGGCAGGTATGGGTCGTGGGGGCGTGAGGAGCTCAGACATTTGGGGGGCAGCTATGGAGACATCTGGCCAGGTGTGCTGTGTATCCCTCAGGCTTCCTCGAATCCCCACAGCAACCGGCGACATCCCCCTCTGTCACAGAGAACCACAGGATCTAGGCGATCCCTCACGGTTATCACAAGCCTGCAGCAGAGACAGTGCTCACAGGGATCCCAGGTGTTATGATGGGACAGTTTCCCTTCACTGAGTATCTGTCACATGCTGAGCTCAAACAGCTTGGGGAAGGAGGCACCATCCTACTGTTTTACAGGTTTAAGGATCAAGGTTCAGAGCCATTAGGTAACTTGCCCAAGTTCTTAAGCCGATGGTGGCGTCAGGGTTGGGACCTGATTCTTCTTTCAAAGACTGACCTCCTAAAAATGATGCAACACCCGAGAAAAAAGGTAGAAGGAAACCCACACAAGACGCTACCAAATTGTTGTCTCTGGTGATGCAATTAGGGATGATTTTCATTCCCTTTATTGTTGTTCCTTGTATGTTTGACAATTGGAACATCTAGGGCTTTCATAGCCAGGAACAAGCTTTATTTTTTAAAAAACAAAAATAATAAAATAAATAAAATAAAATAAAATAAAATAAAATAAATATAAAACAAAAATTAAAAAAACAGAGAGGTGTCAGAGGCCGGGTGGATGTTTGCATTGGTAGCTGGACACACAGGAAGGAAAGACTGGCCCAGAGGAAGGAAGTAGACTGGAAAGAGCACTTGACCTGGAGCCCAGAGGCGACTTCTCGGTGTCTGGACCTCTCCTCCTCCTCTTGCAGATGGGCTTGCACCATCGGCTAGGGTTACTCTCAGGTCCCATCAGGAAGTACCCACGGCAGCGCTGGGAGCCCATCGGGGGGTGGGCCTCTGAAGATCTGGAGCCAGGTGATGGCTTGTGATGGGGTGCTCGGTGACTGAGAGACCCTGTTCCCAGCTCTGAAGGGGTGGTGGTTTCCTTTGGCTTCTGTCTCCTCCAAACAGGAAGTTGTGGTCAGGGGAAGCTCTGATTTCCTGCAGTTGTAGCGGGTGAGGGTGAGGCCCCCAGGCGTGCTTGGAGGAGGGGCTGGGGCTGGGGAGACTAGAGCAGAGGCCACAGGGAGGGGGAGGGCATGTGGGGTCATCTGTCCCTCCTTGTGGATATGCTGCAGTGGCCACCGAGGAGCGATGGATGCAGAGTACTTCCCTCCAGTCCAGGGCCAGAGGGAAGCACCTGGAAGGGCGCAGAGGACGTGGGCCCCACCCTGGTCCTGCCAAGGCTCTGTGAAGTGACTGCACACTCTGGGGCCTCCATCTCCTTAGTGGGCAAGATGGGGCGATGGTAATCTTGGTCACTGAGGATTATTGAAAGGATTAGGGAGGCAGATCCATGGTGGGCACTCAGTGGGAGGGTCTGCCTCCTCCTCAGGACAACATTGTCTCCATTGTGGCACCTCCTGAATTAGGGGGCCGTTGAACAGCCCATGAGGACTTGGGCCGGGGGGGTGGTGGTGGCATTTAGCTTCTTCAGGATGAGCCTTTCCCTCCCTGCTCACTCTGCTGTGTTTGGGGGTTTCCCAGACAGAGATGGGGAGCTGGATTTCTCCACTTTCCTGACCATTATGCACATGCAAATAAAACAAGAGGATCCAAAGAAAGAAATTCTCTTGGCCATGTTGATGGCAGACAAGGAGAAGAAAGGCTACATCATGGCATCCGAGCTGCGGTCCAAACTCATGAAACTAGGGGAGAAACTCACCCACAAGGAAGGTAAAGGCCTGGGTCCCTCTTGCCCAGCAGTTGGGGGGGGGAGGGGAGAGCTGGGGGAAGGACACCAAAGCCTGATCCCTGCCAGCAGGATTGTGCAGACACTGCATGTGATGCTTGCCCCAGGGGGCTGAGCCTAGATGTCTCGCTAGGTGGCCGCCGGAAGAACTAGGGGCCAGAGTGACAGAGGAAGTCCACCAGGGTGAAGAGAAGGCCTGTGGAGAGACAGCTAGGATCTCCTTGGGCCTTCATTTATGCTCACAAGACCCCTTGGGACGCCAGTGTTCCCCATATAGGGACAAACAGGTGACAGGAACGGCTGGCAGACCTGGGGCTTGAATGCAAGTCTATTAGACACACATACACCCCCTCGCTCTTTCCTCTTGCCAAAGCTGTCTTCTGAGGTTGTTGCTGATGCCAAATTTTCAAACTGAGATGCTACTTTGCCCCCTCTTCTCATGACTCAGCCAGTTCTAAGAGCTCTTCCAGAAGGAGCGTGTGCGGTGGCCTTTGCCTCACAGCTTCCAGCAGGCCTGTCTTGCTGCCTCGGAGCAGGATGAGGGACCGGATGAGGGACAAGGGGCTTCTGGCCCACACCCTGGGGACCTTGGAGGAAGTGACCCCCTGTGCTGGGCTGTCAGCTGCCTTTCTTCCAGCCTCACCCCTCGGCCCCGTCACAGCAGCTGTCCCAGGTCCGAGGCCAGAGGCTGGCATTTCTAGTTAGGCTACTGGGTCCATCTGTGGTTGGGGACAGGAGCACAGGGCTAGGACACACGAGGCAGGAGGGAAAGGCTTTCAGTAATGGTGGCCCTTTAGCCTTTGGTTGGATCTCAACAGATCAGTGGCTTGAATTAGATGTGACCCCTGGCTCCCCCTCCTTCTGGGGGCCCTCAGAGGAGTTTCTTAACTGCTCTCACCCTCTCCTCTCACCCTCCTTGGTTTCCTGGTTGGGAAACGACGTTACAATAGACAATCCCCCAGGTCCCTCCAAGAGCTAACATTCTGTGAAGCACTCTACTTAGATTTTTACCTGCAGTCACTAAGGCACAACGCAAAGCATTTAAAAATAGCGCTACAGACGGCACATTGAGCTTTCCCTGAATTTTCAGGCTGGCAGCGACCGTGATCTCATCCTTCGCTGTGGCTGTGTTCATGTGAACGGGGGGAAGCATGGGCTCTCCTTCCCTCTCAGGCTCTGAGGACACTGTCCGGCCTTTTATGTTCCAGGTGGGGTGTTGGCAGCGGAGGCCCAGCTGGGGCCTGCATTCTTCTGGTTAATGATCTCTGTCTAAAGCAATACCATGGCCCCCAGACTCGCACACAGCTCTTGTTTGTTTAACCAGGGAAGAAACATTTCAAACAAACTGGTAATGTGTTCCAGACAGGCAGGAAGACCCATTTCCCTTCCCCTTGCTGGGGGAGAGAGGAAAGATGATACTAGAAGTAGGAATCTTTTACCCTGGGTGACTGAAAGAAAAGCTTCAGTTTTATTAAGAAGCCTCCTCCGAACGGCTGGAGAAGGCTGCTGGGGAGGCCTGGGACAGGCTGATGTCAGCACCCTGAGTCTTTATGGGTTCCGGGTGGACTGCCGCTCTACCCAGAAGCAGTGGTCAGTACTTGGCCCTGAAGCGCAGCCCCTCTTCTGGGCAGGAGGGAGCTACAGGACTCGATGCTGCAGGTGGTATTGGACCTGACCACTGGAAAGGGTTGAACCAAATGGCTGACGGGTAGAAGCTTCTCCATGAAATAAGATAAATTACAGTCTCCTCAACATTCTAAAAATACTCAGAACTACCATCAGCTTAGGCACAGAGCATAGTAATTACATTTTAGAGGACGATGGATGGTTAAGCAGAGAAGCACAGGATACTTTCCAACTGCCCAGAATTATGTGTCGGGGCATCCAGCGCCAAGAAAGTTGACACAGGGCAGTGAAACAGTTTTTGCAAGGGGATGAGGATGGGCCCAAAGAGCCAAAAGCAGGTTGGCCCCAAGAGGCCACTGTGGAGAAATGGAAGCCGAAATGGTCTTCTCTTGCCAGCATCTGGAACAAGCTAGTATTTTGTCCGAAGAATCCAGAAGTAAATGAAGTGATTTTTTTTTTTTTGGGGGGGGGGGGGCAATGTCAGAGAACAATGACAGTTTTGTACACTTTGAGCTTTAGACACAGTTGAGTTTATTTTCTCTCATGATACCCCCCGCCCCCTAAACATACACATTTTAAAAAAGAGGTGATGGTGGCAGACACCACTTGTCACCAAGTCTCCTCTTGGGGTGGGGCATGCCCATTAGGAAGGGAAGACAGGCAGGCCGGGGCAGGCCAAAGCTATGGGGCAGGGTGGCCCAGGACGGGGCTGCTGAGGATGCTGAGCTTACTCTGCTCTGCTCTGTTCTGCCGGGAGGCTGAGAGGGTTGGCTGCAGAAGGTAACATCCATACCTAATACCAGATGTTTCTGGAAATACAGGCACGGGGGTCAGATCTTTTCTTAAAAAAACAAAACAAAACCAAAAAACCAAAAGACAAAGATGCAAGCAAGCACAAGGTGGCTTCAGTGACTTACTGGTCACTGGCACACCTCCATACCCTTTACCCACGCCCCTGCAGAAAGCCTGAATAACTCAAAATTCAATCAGTGGTCTTCAGGGGCAGGGGGTGGCTTGTCCTGTTCTGTTCACTGGTTTATTTCCTGGCCTACAGGAACGGTCCATTGGACACAAGGGAAGACCTCTGGGGAGCCCCACCCCCCAATAGCTAACGTGATGTCCTATACAATAACACTACAGCCAAACTGAAAAATTAATGTGATTTATTGCAGTGGATGATCTTTTCAAGGAAGCAAATATAGAACCAAATGGCAAAGTGAAGTATGATGAATTTATCCACAAGATCACCATTCCTGTGTGGGACCACTGAATGAAGAAAACGCGAGAGAGCACCTCCCCTGGGCCTGAAAACTCAGAAGTGGTTTTTAAAAAGAAAAAAAAAGCGTTCCTTTCACGGGGGGGGGGGGTTGGTAAACACAGCAGCACGATGACATGACCTGATTGCAGCGCAGGGTAAAACTTAAGAGTGGCATGAAATGATTTCAGTCATGGCATTAGCATGTCTTTAATAAAAGATGTGTATTGATTTTAACAACTATCATTAGTCCAGCCCTTTATAGCATCGAAAGAGCATATGGTTTGGAGTTGGGCCTGGGTGGCTAAGTCATTTGACTCCTCAAAGCCTTGTCGGATCCTTGAAC
This sequence comes from Vulpes lagopus, assembly GCF_018345385.1. Lineage (NCBI taxonomy): Eukaryota > Metazoa > Chordata > Mammalia > Carnivora > Canidae > Vulpes > Vulpes lagopus. Next base: position 49,488,156 of record NC_054825.1, read on the forward strand.
TTAAGTTGGATCGCTACTTCTTACCTCACAGAGCCTATTGAGGGTGGTCTGAGACAATGACTTGGAAACGCTGTAGCAAACTGTAGAGCACCATGCAATACTGAGTTACCGAAGTGGCATGTCTCCTAAAAAGTGCAGTCTACCAAAAGTCACTATTCTGTATTTGGGTGCTGGAACCGTCTTCCACATTTCCAAGGTAAAGCCAGTGCTAGCGGAGAACTAGCATCAAGCAAAGAGCTAAAACAAACAAACGAAGAACTATGGTTAACATTTCTGGCAGCCATCACAGGGCCACTGACAAATTCTGATTCCCAACACAACACATAGTGACATCTTTCAGGATATTCATTCATAAACACAGAGTATGGAGTGAAAACAGTCACGTTAAAACAAGTAGCATCAGCCAAACGGCAGGAAGAGTGATCCGACTTTACAGCCCACACCATAGGACACCAGATGTGACATGTTGCATTCATCAGAGCCTCACAGATCTTGAGGAGCTCCGTCTGAATTTCAAGCTCTACTGTTATCACAGAGGGTCACGGCACCACGATGGTCTGCTCAAGTGGGCCAAATTGATCATGGCTTCAAGCCATTTCCCCCCAAGACTAATGGAAAGTAATAAAGGGATGTAACAGGCCACGGCCACGATATAGCAAGAGGCCTGCTGGGACCTCTTCCAGCTGGAGCGGATTTTTAAGTGAGTTATGTAGCCAGGAGGTGCCAGGCTGGTACTCCCTGTATGCTCAACAAATTTGTGGAACCACTGGTGGTGTCAGCACAGCCCTAAAAAGGGCTGGAGTCAGTCACACACCAGCATGTTGAGCAGGGGCAGGCCAGAGCTCTGAGCACGGAGATTTTCATCCTTATATGTATCAAAATTGGGCACTCTGGGCTGTGGCTTTGTTTAATGGAGCCTTAGTGGCTCAAGCAAAAGAAAACCAAATTAAGAGGGAGGTGGGTCTCTTGGGAGACAGAAAACACAAATCTAGGGCTAGGCGTGAGGGGAACCACGAGGGACAGATCAGTCCTGGCCTTTCTACGACTATCTCCTGATGCTGTGGCTTCAGACCTAACCAAGGTCCTCAGAGAGGAGACTTTCATTTTCCCAGCAGTGTAACTGCCAGAGGGGGCGACTGGGAATTCCTAGGAGCTGTAGAAGGGTCTCAGTGAGGGCAGGCAGTAGATAGTCCAGACCCCAAGCAGGTGAAGTTGTGACCGTCTAGCTGGGGGAGGCTGCAGGATGTGGGGGCACACCCAGGTTTTGTGCGGTCTGAGGCTTCTACTATGTGATGGCCTTCTTCCAAGAACACATGAATAGAAATACAGAATTGCTAGGCTATTCCCAGGACCCTCACAGAGGCCAAAGTAGTAGGGCTGGGGGGGCAGGCACTGGTGCTTAAACTTCATTACCTGAAGGCTCCTCTGGCACCCCATAAAGAACCAGTATATTTCACTTTCAGGCAAGGCTCAAGGAGCGTGGCCCCACATCTTTTTCTCATCATGGACATTAGGAAGCAAGTCCTGCACAGCTGCTCTGGAATACCACAGATGAGACAGTAGATACCTAGGAGTTAGATGGGACAGGAAAAGGAAGTTCTGGGCTAGAATAAACAAACAAGGGTACTTTCCCTCAAAGCTTTTTAAACTGCCACTAAATGGTCCCAGGATGGTTTTAAAGCAAGTCTTATTAATCTCATTTGCCTACTAAGAATCTGAAGTATAGCTTGCCAAAAACACCTAAGTGGTGTGGAGTGGTCATTAGAACCTGGGGCTCATCTCAGTGAGATGAGAACCTGGAACACTGACTCAGTGTTCCTAATTAAGGGTGTTCGGTGGCTAGGATTCTAAGATCCTGTGACAGGTTCTGATGTAAACCTCTCCCCCAGGAAAGGCTTTATATACTACCCCATGTCCAGGTTTCTTGTTCATTCCTGAAATTCCAGTTGGTTTACCTAGCACCTAGTGTTGTTTACAAAAAGGCCACCGTTCTTAGCACTCCAACTGCAGATTACTAAACAGATTAATTTAAAATTAAACAGATGCTATGGTTCAGTACAAAGCTTACCATGTTTCAGTGAGAAAGGGGAATGATGGCCATATATGCATTACTTACCTCAAAGCATGTTGCAAGAGAATTAGTTAAATGCCATGCTTTGAAATCTCTGGATGAAAGGTGCTTTGGAAGCACAAAAGCATTATCATTTTTCTCATAGGGATTGTCCCTTGGTACCCACAGTATATTTTACAGAAGACAAATTAACTGAAGGCTTTTCTTTTATTACATCTAAAGAGCTCTACATAAACAGGTAACATTCAATAGGTAAACAATTTTTTTCCAATGCATGTAATAAATATTTTCACTTGGTACTTTTATACAAACTGACATTGGTCTACTATACATTTTTAAAAGCCATTTTACTGGTTTGGCATGCGGTATGGAAATTCTAAGAGAGAAAGTTTTAAGGCAATGAATCACAGATTTAAGTTCATGGAATTTATGGTAACTTTTATATCTGTTTATATACATTTCCCCTTTGTTAATTAAACAATTAACAGCAGCGCACTCTGGGACCACCAGCTATTCTCCCTCCCTCTTTCTGAAATCCAAGCTTTGTGGTTTTTTTTTTTTAATTAAAAAACAATTCAACACGTATTGATAAAACAAAATTCTTACTAAAATAATTTTAAATGTGCTTTAAAGTCCTGAAGATCTTGAAGTGTCTTATGTATTTAAACTTGGAACTATTTAAAAATGTTCTTTCCACAATTAGTTCATTTAAAATTGGGATATATATTTTCATTCAATTTCAGACATTTGACTCTAAGGAAAATCTGCCAAAAAATCACATTTAACAGAAGCTTAAGTGCAATCTTTCCTAAGTCAGTAATGATACAGAAATGTGATAATGTCTAAGTTAACAGAAGAAAAATTTTAATGCTCAAAATAAATTAGTCAACCAAGTGTGGTTATGGTTAAGGTTCAGACTGTTTTAAAAAGATGTGTCCAATAATGCCCACAAAATGATTAAAAGCCACTTCAACCCTAAGTCAAACAGCTATTTTATCAAAGATGTGTGCATGGGTGGGTGTGTGTGCATACACCCACCCACCCACACCTACACACAGAGAGTACTGTACAGAAACACAATCCTATGCACAACTATTATGAAAGACCATGGCAAGGGGACGGTGATAGCTTTCTGAAAAGACTCTGAGAACCACAATGTGTCCGCAGACAGCATGTCAACATTGGCATGGGCAGGGAAGCGAGGGTAGGCTAAGGAAAAAACAGATGAAATGACTATGCACTTCTTTTTTTAACTTAGGACAGTGCAGTGCATGACTGTACCAGTAACTAGTACAGATCAAGACAGTCTGATTGACTAGTATCAACCATGAGACCAACAGAATGATAGCTACCACTCAGGCAACACTTTGGAAAGTCAACAGAAAGAAACAAACTCCTTAGAGTGGAATGAACTAAAATCAAAAGACAATCGAATGGTTCATTTCTCCTTGTGGAGACATGACCAAAGCCACTAGACAGACATTTCTTTCTCCCTATTACCTGTTCTTCCCTTAGGTTGGCATAATGCAGGACACTGGGGAAAACTCACCATCCCTAAAACTGGGCTGAAGAAAGGAGAGGGATGGGTTTTCAACTGGATCAAAGTGTTTGGAATTCAGCATCATACACAAAGTTATTGATCAGAATTTTGAGGCCACTAATGACATCATAAAAACAAACAAAAAATACAGAAAACTATTCATTTTAGGTAGCTGAATTAATAGAAATGTTTCCTATTACATGTGAAATAAGAAGCAACACCCCACAACTTGAGTGATTTCTATCCCAATCTGAATTTAGACACAAATTATGGTACCATTAAATATTAGCCTAAGTTAATATAGCTATGAGAGTTCTTAGTTTATTCACCATAAGAGCAGATTCATTAAAAAACTTAATTCCTGTTTTAACTGACAATGAATCTTTTGTTTTTATTGCAAATTGTTTAGTGACTATAACTCAGCCATGTATGTGTGGAATACACATGCGTAGGGGAAGACTATATAACTCACGTGTCACTCACACTTGTCTATAAATACATATATACACACACACATATACATATCAACACCAACTTGTTTTTCAAAATTCAAGTCAACAAATTAGTGGCAGAGAGATGCTGTAAAAACAGATATTATTTTTAGATGCCACACAGTCATGTGAACCGTTAATTTTATCATACAACTGAAGATATAGCCATCTTGAATACTACCTGGAAAAAGTAGGTTGCTTTGTTACCACTGCAAGGTTGAAACGACACTTTTATACACAAAGGTGGTCCTTCATCAACTCTGTGAACAACTCTGAGAACATGAACAGTTGTGAAAGAAAAATCCAGTCTGGGAAACCAGTAATTATTATGCCCCTTCCTTCTTTTTATCTTTTTTGTTAAACTGGTTAAGCCTCTCCATCAGCTAGAAGATACTTCCCACACCCTCAGGTACTCCCTGAAGAATGTGATACCTTCTCTAATGAGGATTTTGGAACACAAGTAGAACCACCTTCTTTCCCTCCAACCCACACTCATCTCCTGAAAAACAGTTCTCACTATATTTACATGTTCCATTATTAATAAATAGATCAGATTGATCCATGAATTCCAAAAAAAAAAAAAAAGAAAAATAAATCCACTTTCCTATGTCATGCTTCTCTTTAAAAGGTGAAGAACAAGTAAAACGAACAAGATAGCCAGGCTAAGAAAAAGAAGTACACTCAGAACGAGAGTAAAAATAACCAAGAATCAAGCCTATTTTTGCATTTCAACTGTTTATCAGATAGTGGATTTCTAGACTGACATGTGTGGTGCACTGTATTTTCCAAAGAGAATTCACTTTTAGGATAACTGACTTTCTTTTTCGAGGTGATGTAACCTTACCTCTGTCAGCTGCACAAGACACCCAACACGGCTTTCTAAGCTATTTTTACTTCCTACTTTGGCATGAAGATCTTATATGAAAACTTTTTACCCTGTGGCCAAAAAGGCAGGTGTTCACAGACTTGGTTTAAATACATAATACTGGCAATCCAAATTTAGAAGAAAGAACTAGACTAAAGTGTATTATTCACAGGTCTGCCAAGCCTACTTTACTCCAAATCCAGACAGCTTTACTCCAAATCTCTAAAACATATTCTCAGGGGGTATCTAGCAAATAAGAGAGAATATGTGATGGAGAACATGCAATTGGGATATCAATAAAGATGCTCATATGTGAGTTCAAGACCTTCAAAGCACTTTGAAAGAAGCAGGCAACTGATTTATCAACTGAATGCAAACTTGGGAGAAGGAACAGTAACAACAGAAAAATATACACAGACACACACACTGAACACACACCCCCACGAGCTAGGTCCTGAAAATACACAGGGAATGCAGTGGGACAGATGAGATTTATAACTTAAGGCTGGATAAAATATGCACACACACAAACAGAATCCAAGTCTGTCCTTTTTAGAAAATGGAAATGAAAACTACCCCCCCTGCCCCCTCCCCGCAACAAAGAAAAGCCCACAATTTAAAACTTCATACATGCAATTCCTTTTGTTATTGCAAATAAAATAATGCCATTGAAGTAAAATAAAACCAAAACCATAGGACAAATGATGAAAAAAAATCTTCAGAATCCAGAAAAAAAAAAAATTGAACTGAAGGTGGTTTGTGGGTACTGTTTTTTTTTTTTCTTTTTTTCTTTTCTTTCCTTTTTTTTGGTTTTTTACAAGTGTTTTATCAGACAGGCAGTCTTAGATTTATATACAAAAGTAAAACTGAAAATATAGTTTTGTTCTCTGTACATTTCTTTTAATTTTTTCCCTAAAAAAAGGAAAAAAACACGCTTGTGTACTTTTCTAAACAGAATAAGGTAAAACATAGCACAAAGTTCTCTTCTTTCTGCCAAGTTCATTTAATCTGGGGTGGGGGTGGGAGCAGCAGGGGCAAGGGAATCAGTCCAATGAAATAATGTCTGGTATGATGCCAAAGATGGATGCCGTGTCCGTGCTGCTCCTGTTTGCAACAGTGTGGCTATGGCTCTCCCGCAGGCTGTTGGAGGACACGAGGCTGCTGTTACTGCCACTACTGCTTCCATTGGTGGTTGGCAGAGAAGTACTGCCTCCTGCACTTAACTGATCGAGAAACATCTGCGAGGAGGTATACGGGAAAAACCGAGACGAGTGTAAGAGGTCTTGATCATCTGACACTGCTGCTGCAGCAGCAGCCAGGAGGGAGGTGTTATAATGCTGGTGGGGAACAGAAGACACAAAACCCATCAGTTCTAATTCATAAACCTTCTTAGCAGAACAGAGTCCTAAATTTCATATACACTGCATATCTGCTATGTCTGAGATATCTAATAAAATATTTCACAAAATCAAATGGCCTTATGTAATGATCACATCCTTGATCTTGAGAGACATTTCTGTATACCAAATACCAAAATAAAATCGGCACTGTTTTTCATTTTAATTTGTAATGCAAACAATTCTCAAAATTCTATTTCCAAAGAAGCATATGCTCATAAGCAGCTGGAAAGAAGACCGTCCACCCTTTTTCTCTTCTGGAGATATTTGGCAAAGAATTTATCAATTGACTTACTGCCTTGTTTCTTTATGAAAAAGTACTGGAAACCAACAAACAGATACTATTCTTACTATATACTCAGGCATGGTTGAAACAAGGGGATTTTTATTTAAATTCTTAAAACCTTAACAATAATGAGTAGGACTACTCTGATTTTCCTAAGAAATGTATCTTGTCTCTCAGTTACATTATTATATTTTAATGAGCAATTAAAACAACAGCATTTTTTTCATTAACATACCTGATTGTCTCCTGATAAGAAAGGAAAGAAATCTAATCCTGTGAGAAAAAAAATTATTTTAGTTTTGAAAAACAAAAGAACCCCCCCCCCCACCTCCCAATCCCCTAATACTCCAGAAACAAAAATCTGAAAATGTTAGTTCTAAATTCATTTAGAATTTAAACAAGACTGGACCTGAATGTTGTATGTCTCCCTCATCTCTAGATTATCAAGGCTGAAGTCCAAGCTTTAGCCATGACTTGCCCTCCTTATAACTCCATCTGTGGGGTCTACGTCATTGCTGCCCTATTGGATCCAACACTGATCCCTTAAACTGACAGAGCACTTTTCACCAAATCTCATTGACTCCTCTTAAGAAACATTTCAAATTACTCTAATTTATTCCTCACAAGCACCTATGAGGTTTGTCATGATTACTAGCCTCATTTTATGAGACAGTTTTACGCAGAGGGAAGTTAAGCAAGCTTTAGCACAGATTTTCTTTTTCTTTCTCAAATTTGCCCACTCACCACTAACTGTACCAGATTCTAACTCAGAGATCCTCCAGTGGTAGGAGCGGGGAAAAGAGATCTGAGGGGCATCTGGTGGCTGGGGTGGTGCATCACAGAATGACCAGCTCTGATCCCTGGCTGCCAGGGAGTCAATGCAAGCTGCCCCTTCTAAGCCCCAATCTTGTCTGTATCACTCAATGGGTAACAGGACGAAGAACAAGAAAACCCATTTGAATAAAATGCCTTACTATGAGATCGCAACTTGGGGGAAAGGACAACAAGCAGATGTAGAGAAAAATATGACAACAACAGCGATACTTTGGAGATCCATTCACTGTCTACACTAGAACACATTATAACATGAGGATCTGGAAAATGGATAGCACTGTGGTTCCTGATAGTGAGATCTGGCAGTAGCCTAAGTGAGAAACAGGGCTGCACTGTCTGATAGAGTAGCCACTAACCCCATGATGTGGATCTAAATTCATTAAGATTAAGTAAAATGAAAAACTTCAATTATTCAGTCACACTAGCCCTGTGTCAAAATGCTCAATAACTCTATGTGGCCAATAGCCACTATAAATTATAGCATTTCTCCTCACTGCAGAGTTCTTCTGGACACAGCTCAAAGAGGGTTTTCCTAACAATCACTAAGAATCTACTCAACTATCTCAGCTTCCAAGAATCTCTGTGTCGGATTCTTAGTCCCAGATTTTTCTGTAGGGGAGGGGTGGAGGGAAACTTTCACTTTACATTTTTGTATTAAATTTTCTACAATGAGCATATATCATTTTTAGAATAAAAATATTCTTAGATATACAAATTATTAAATTACAAAGATATAGGAGAACAAACAACCTTTTGATAATGTAAATAATTATAATCAACTCAAAATACATTGTGCAGTGAGTCCGCTGACATTTCAAACTACTTTTTAGAAGAATCAGGTTCACTGGAACAAAAACTATAACTTGCCAACATCTCAATTCAGTACTATTTATTTATTTTAAAAGATTTTATTTATTTATTCATGAGATACACACACACACACACACACACACACAGAGAGAGAGAGAGAGAGGCAGAGACACAGGCAGAGAGAGAAGCAGGCTCCATGCAGGGAGCCCGATGTGGGACTCGATCCCGGGACTCCAGGATCATGCCCTGGGCTGAAGGCAGGCGCCAAACCATTGAGCCACCCAGGGATCCCCCTCAATTCAGTACTATTTAAAAGATAACACAACATAGCTACCCACAATGCCTATTGCATTATAACTGGATTCAAGGAACACAGAATCATTTTTATAAATATCAAAATTCAAAGCAACATATTGAAAGTCACCCCAAAACAATTTGCAGACTATTTTGAAGCTCACAAAACCTAAAGATTATCGTACTACTTTCACCACTGGTAGTAAAATAATAGTTACTGATGAAGGTACAAACAAGAAATTGGATCTCTATTTATGACCACAGTATATATATTTATCCCAGTTCCCTAGGCCAAGCCACCACTTTTTCAGTCTTTCCATTCTTCCTTAGACTCACCCAGAGGAAGATTATGTAGATGAAACATATTCATAATGCTATGTGACAAGAGAGAAGAACTGGTGACTCACCTTGTAGGTCATAAGGCATGGGTGTCATGTGGAAAGGATGCCTGTAGTCTTGGATGAGGGATGTATTAATGTAGCTTGTGTCTACAGCAGGGAGGCTCGGGGTGCGGGACACTGGAGATGCTTGATGTGGAAGACTTAATATGCTAGAAGGAAAGGTTCACATAATTTTCATAAGTCAGTTGAACTTCTAAGTTTAACAAGGGACTGCATCTCACAAAATGAATCCTAGGTTTTGTGCTGGAAATAAAAAGACAAGCAAAATAATATATAATTTAGACTATCTTACTTACTAGGAGATAATCTGCATATACAGTAGTGCTTTCCAGGGGCTAAAGGGAGAAATGGATGGGTGCAACAGCACATCCAACATCCATATATACCAAGCTGTCTCACCTACACTTTCTGAATGCACAGAGAAAGCATGGCTGAGCCACTTCAGTAAGACATGAGTGAAAGGTATCTATAGCAGCTGCAATTCTGAAAACTTTTAAAAGTTTTAAAAACACTAGAGTGCTGTCTAGTAAAGTATAGGTAAATCCTCGCAAAGAAAACACATATAGACAAGCCTGGGGGACAGTAGCAATCTGAGCAGTGGAGTTAACACCTGGCCCTCAGACTTGTAAGCTTTATGGAACAGAGACGAAGACAAGGAACTGTTTACCCTGGTGTCCCTAATGCCCTGCACGCTCACCAGCATATTGTTTGCATACAAGGCCTGCTAAATGAATGAAGGCAGCAAGATAAGAAGAGATGTTTCAAAATAAACAGGTGGCGGTGGAGAGGGAGAACAGAACTGAGGGGGTTATGAGAGGGGAAGAGAACAAAAAGAGGGATTCTGGAAGAACAGCATGAAATGTTTAAGTAGCTGAGAAGTTAAACCTTTTTTCTTTTTTAAAAAAGATTTATTCCAGAGAAAGAGAGAGCAAGCGAGCATGAATAGGTGAGTGAGCAGGGGTGAGAGGATCCCAAGCAGATACTACACTGAGTGTGTGGAGCCTGACACGGGGCTTGATCCCATGACTCCAACATCATGACCTGAGCCAAAACCAAGAAGCTGGATGCTTAACCGACTGCACCACCCAGGCGTCCCTAAATCCTTTTTCTTTACAAAAAATTAAGTAAAAAACAAAAAGGAGAAAAAGAAATGAAAAAAAAGAAGAACTGAAATGATTTTGAAAAGAAAAAGAAAGAATTCTAATATAAATATAGAGTCTAAACTCTTTAAGGTTAGGACGGTACTTACTCATTTTATTAAGCACAACCACAGAAGGGGCTAATAGGCATGTAAATTATGGAAAGTAAAGAGAAAATAGGGTATAAAGAGGCTGATTTTTGCTTGTAAAACATAAAGTACTTGGGTGTGGAGATCAATTTCAATGGTGTAATCCAAGTTCAGAATATTTCAAAAGAGGCCAAGGCTGGATTTTCAGGAATAGAATTCTAGTTATGGCCATCTACCACATTTTTATGAATGAGATATGAAGCATAAAATATACTCTCATCTACCTCATAAAAATGTTTTGTCTAATGGAAACTTAATTAAACCTCTTACATCTATAAAAAGTACCATTTTCCATTAGCTGTCTCTTCTGACATGCCTAAGGGATTACAAGAGAGAAGAAAGCAGATCAGATATGTTAGCTTTTGAAAACATCTTGGTATACACCACACAGCAAAGGGAATTTCTGGATGAATACTAAACACTCGGTGGCTGAAGACAGTAAAATGTTTTACATTTACTAGTGTTTGCCTCTAATTCCTAACTGGCAACTTTTCTTTCAATTTTGTGATAATATTCTGAACATGCATTTCCACCTTTACATTGCACAGTAACAAATACAATATGCTTAGGGTTTAAGTTTTTATTTGTTGGCTAGTTATTCTTGCAAAATGGCCACCAGTGTTGAATATGGCATTATCCTTCTAAAAATGTCATAAACTTTCAGGTTGCTTGTTTTTATAGGAAAATAGAGAAAGGTCTGGCATTTGTAAATATCATATCTGGATTTAATTGGTTACTCGGAAGCTCAGGAAGTAGTTAATGCATTTAATGTAATTTTTTAAACATAATAAACACACCTGTTTTTGGAAAAAAAGCAAAGCAAACATCTAAAGATCTGAAATATTAGATTTCTAAATACTCAAAAGTTTCTTTTAAGGAAAAGTTTAGAGTCAAGAGAGCAAAATTACAGCATAGTTTATGTATATATGTATGTGACTACTATAAATATTCTGAAGAGTAGAACGAACTTATACACAATGGTGCATTTAACCCATAAAAAGTATTTATATACCCAGAGATTTATGAAATACCTTTTAATGTTGCAATTATAGCATCTAAAAAAACAATACGATAATATGTGTTTGGCTATAGTATGGTTGGATAATGAATACAAAATATCTCAGAATCAAGATTCTATTGGTATTTGTTCTAACTATACCAGCTTCTGGCAATTTGACTTTTCTTTTTCTCCCACTCATATTCATAAAATAAGTTGGTGTAATAATAAGGTCAGTCTTATTGGGGAACAGCCATCAAGGTAGGCTTTCATCAGAGGTAAGTCTTCATAAAGTAGGATTTAAAGTAGAATTACTGTTTAGATAATTCTTTTTTTTTATTTTTAAGAATGACATTGCTATTAATGTCTTTATTGCTGTCTGATGTCTAAGCTACTCTAGAGTGAAAATACCAACTTGTGTAACAGGGTTTTATTGTATTATGAAGATTCCTCAAAGTTTGTTTCTAACAAGCGAGTTATATATTTATAACAATTATGCTTTTACTGTTGCAACTCTTACCTTTCAAATAACTACAAACATTCTCAAATAGAAGATCTTTTATCTCATCAAACAGTCTCAAACCTGAAAAGGATTTCACTCCAAGCATGAAAATGCCTGCTTTGGGTCTGATGTTAACTCTCTCTCTTGAACCCTGAAATCTCGCAACAATGCCTTCTGTGGACCTTCCTTCTCACTTAACATTCTTTCTTCAGGCACTACTATTTGTTGGAAGGAGATTTTTTGAATAGCTCCTATTCAGTTCCAATAAGCTACACCATTCTCCTGATACATACCTAAAAAGGGCACACCTATTTCTAGATTTACCTTTAGTGTGCTACAATTGTGCTTTAGTAAAACATGCAATCTCTTTGTTGAGAATCCTTGGTGTGTCTCATGAGGCTGAGTCTATTTAAGAGTACACCTAGAGCTAGCTACTTGTTTTACCATCTTCTACAAAACGTTAAACTCTTTAAGGTTAGGACGGTACCTACTCATTTTATTAAGCATAAGGTGTTTTACCTAAAGTAGATAACAGTGTTTGCTAAACTGAACTGAAGCATAACCAAGGTACATTATTACTGATATGAAACTAATGGGAAATATGGGAAATCAGTCTGCAAAACAAAAAGCACTGTGCTCTGCAACTTCAGTCTCCAACTTCTTTCACTGCCAACTTCAAACACTATGAGACAGGTTTAAAGCATTCCCCTGGTCTTCCTCTGTTTTCTACTTGAAAGACTCAACTCAGGATTAATCTTACAGCATACATTTCCAGTTTGAGTAAATGTTCTAAATCCTATGAGCAACATTAAGATTCCCTAAGAATTGACGAGGTTTCTCAGTCCCTACTCCTGAATCAGACTTGGGGGAATAGGGGAGTGATGTGTGTTAATGAGCCCTCTGGGTGACTGCTGTACACCAAAGTTTGAGAACCCCTGTACTAGAGCATCCTTTGGTATGATAAATACTGTATCCAAGGAACTCCTTTAATGTATTACTCCAGCCCCTCAAGAATATCACACACCTGGGGAAAAGCCAACCTACACTTCGATTACTCAGTTAAGTTTTACAATCATGCATAATCATTTTATTAGGCAGATCTTTTAAATCGTATTGCAAAATTAACTCTCACAATGACTTTTTAAGGTCTCAGTACTTACCCTTTATTATTTAGTGGTGATGTGGGAGATAGGGAAGGACAGGTCCTCTTGGCAGAAGGCTCTTCCTCCTCTTCATCAGAGGAACTGTCTATGGTTAAGTCAATCACCTCTACTTTCTTATTTTTATTTGAGGACTGGTGGTGAGAAGCCACCTGATGCTCCAATGTGGAGCTCAAGCATCCTGTGTAGGAATGATCAAAACACAAGGCAAAAAGGACATATGATACCTCTCTTTTTTCCTCAGTGTGCCTATGGATTAGTTTATCAATTACGGGGTAGGCTTACAATATTGCTGGGGTCTGAGAGTAGCTCCAGTTTCCTAAGCTTAAAACTACTACTTTCTTATTGGTTGTTAAAGATTTTCTTTGTTTGTAAGACAATTCTGAATTACGGCAAACAATCAAAATATATGTCTACTTCAGAATAAAAACAGTTTGAGGGTAAAGACTATATATTACGTATGTACTTGAGATACTTAAGAAATGTATGGTAATAGCTTCTTCCCAGCAAAAACAACTAAAAATCAGAAAAACAATACAATATAAATGAATCTTTCTTTACCAATTACCATTTCAAAAATATGAACTTACAAATGACTTAGTAGATTATGTTACTTTTAAATCTTGTATCCCAGGGACGCCTGGGTAGCTCAGTGGTTGAGTGTTTGCCTTTGGCTTAGGGTGTGATCCCAGAGTCCCAGGATCAGGTCCTGAGTCAGGCTTCCTGCATGGAGCCTGCTTCTCCCCCTGTGTCTCTCATGAGTAAATAAATAAAATCTTTAAAACAAAATAAATCTTGATTCCCCAAATTTTTAAAGTTGGCAAAGTGAATTTAAAAGGAGTTTTACTACTTCTGAACATTCTTAAAAATATTTTATTTATTTATTTATTTGACAGAGAGAGAACAAGCAGAGTGAGTGGCAGGAAGAGGGAGAGGGAGAAGCAGGCTTCCCAATGAGCAGGGAGCCCCAAAGTGGGGCTCAATCCCAGGAACCCAGGATCATGACCTAAGCCAAAGGCAGACGCTTAACTGACTGAGGCACCTAGATGCCCTCTACTTCTGAATATTTAGTCAATAATTTAATAATAGTTTTTGAGCTACCCATGAAATGCTGAGTTTTTCAGAAGTGTATACTTTTTTTAAAAGGTTTTTTTTCCCCCCAGTAATCACTACACCCAACGCGAGGCTCAAACTCACAAATCTGAGATCAAGAAAGTCACATGCTTTACTGAGCTGAGCCAGCCAGGTGCTCCCGGAAATATATACGTTTTAATACTGAAAAGCAGGGCTAGCAGTGCTAAACCGCTACTGAAAAGCTGGCTCCCCCAACAGCAGGGAGACTGCCCCACCCTTCTGGAAAACCAGCACTCACCATCAACTCCATTGTACGAGGCAGAGACTTCCTGTACTTCCTTTTTTGATCTCATAGGTGCCCAAGAGCCATCTTCCTTAAACTGTATCTCATCGCAGTCTGTACAGTACTTTAGGATTTCCATAAACAAGCTACAAAAAACATGTGGTCTTTTGAATATCACATTGTATATGAAAACAGGCTAAAGTACTGCTGTTCAAAAAACATTCCGACCTCCAATGTTTTGTACACGTATAGATGAGAAAGAAGAAAGAATAGACAAGTTGTATTTGTTCTTAAAACCTATATTGGGGAAATATTACTTAGATTATTAGTACATTATACAAGGTACCTTATATAACCATGAAAAATGAGGTTTTCAAATATTTTAATACTGTGGGAAAATATTTCACAGGAAAGTGGGAAGAGGCCAAGAAAATAAAATTCTACATTGTAAAAATAAAATTCTGTGGGCGAATGGTATACAAAGAGCAGTTATTTCTGAGTGGTGACATCACGACTATTTCTTTTTCTCCTTTATATTCTTGTGCATTGTCCAAATTGTCTACAATAAGCGTATCTTATTGAAGCAATACGTACAAAAATATGTACTGAATGTTACCTCTCCTTGAAAAATATGCAGATATTAAGAAATGAGATTTGCAAAAAATATGTAAAACTGTCCAATTATGAAATGAAGCCAAAGGATAAAAAACATTAATACTGTACAATCCAGTCAGAAAATACATCAGAAACCCCTTTTATTTTCCTATGTTTTTCCATTTTTCTTTAGATGTGTATATAAATACATGTATGCGTATACGGCTTTTAAAATAAAAAAGGAAAAAATTGATGGAGCACTATACAGCGCTGGTAAAGTATTACTCAATTTATTTTATTATTATTATTTTTTAAATATTTTATTTATTTTTAAATGAGAGACAGAGGGGGGAGGAGCAGAGACACAGGCAGAGGGAGAAGCAGGTTCCATACAGGGAGCCTGACATGGGACTTGATCCTGGGTCTCCAGATCAGGCCTGGGATGAAGGCGGTGCTAAACTGCTGAGCCACCCGGGCTGCCCAGTATTACTCAATTTAGATTAATGATCACAGTCATTTCTCAATGATTAAATGTAAAACATTTAAGTGACACATTTACGTTTTTCCCATGATTGGTCTGCTATTTTTCAAGCTCGAGGTGACACTATATTGCTAAATGTATCCCCTTCCTAATAGTACATCTTCAGACTCCTAGGTTTTCTCAAATGCTGTAGGTAAGCTGCCTTAAGTGTTTTGCTGGAAGTATAGGAACTGTCAAGAAGATCCTTCTTTCCGCAATTTATTTTTGTTCAGTGGCAAAAAGGAGGCTAGTGGATAAGGGGTACATTTAGAGAAATATTCCAAGATGTCTGGAAGGAGAGATAAAACATAAGAGTGTTAAATAAAAAAAGAGAGAGAGAGACTGCTATGACTGTTATGATGCTGTAGGTGAACAAGAAAGACAAAGACAAGTATTTCAGAGGAAACAGAGAAACCAAGAAAGCTGCTATTCAGCATGCTGATCAGTTTAGGCAGTCTTTACAGTGGGGAATAGGTATGATGAACCATGACTGAAGCAAGAGAAAAATCTGCAAAAACAGGTTAACTTCCACTAAAACGTCCAATTTGGGTGAGCTTAAGTTAACCAGAGTTTCACAGTGCTTTCACTCTTTCTCTAAGGTCTGCATGGCTTGGGGTAGATGGATTCATGTGAGAAAAAGGTGTAAGCATACCCTGCTCAGAACCAATGGTACTTTAAATGGTAAAAGTAAGGAGACACAAATGGTAAAGGATGCACTTCCCAAATAGGAGGATGTCAGTTTAAAAAGGAAAAATACTCATGATAGTACTTACTTTGAAAAGTATGAATTTCTAGAATCAAGAAAATCCTAAAAATGTATTACTCAGAAAACACTACCTGTAGAATTTTCAACCTAAACCTAGTTGGATAACAAATCCAGATAACAGATGGCCATTCCACAGTAAACACTTTAAATTGACATACCCATCAATAATAAGGTGTTCGTACGGAGCCTTCTTATCACAGACAGGACAAACCCAGGTTGGTTTTTTCTCATTCATCTGAATATAAAGAGTTGCATCAAAACACTGCAGATGAGAACATGTCAGGGCCCGACATGGAATTGTCAGCCGCATTTTACCAAGCTTTAAAAGAGGGAGACAAAAGTAAATATTAGACAACTGTCATTCAATTTAAGTCTTGATAAAAATCTCCTTAAACACAGTATGTATGTATGTATGTATTCTAACTTAAAGCATATTATATTTACTTTCTGTCAATATGGAGGAACAACATTAAATACATTTTCTATGAAACCTACATGTTAAAAAATTATACTATATCTTTAGATATTAAACACAGTGACTATGGAAGTCTACAGCAAGGGTTATTCCCACCCTCATCCCCAAGCTCACATATCAGCTTATGGAGTAAAGAATCATGAACTCCTTAAAATGATATGCAAAATTCTGTAAGTTTGTGCATTTCCCTAGGGATAGCACTTTAAGATTTTTAAAATGTATTCATTTGAAAGAGAGAGAGAGGGAAAGAAAGAGAGCATGCACACACATGTGCAAGAGTGTGGGAGGGAGGGGCAGAGCAGGAAGGAGATGCATACTCCCCACTTAGCAGGGGGTCCAATGCTGGGGCTCAACCCCAACCCCGGGATCACGACCTGAGGCCAAAGCAGACCCTTAACCGACTGACCCACACAGGTGCCCCACCAAATTCTTATAGTAGTCTGTGATCCAAAAAAGTTTAAGAATCACTTTACTAGGGATTTGGGGAGTGGAAAAACAATGTCTTATTAAATACTACAGGATACAGATGTAAAGACATTCACCGTGATCTCTGAATGACAGCAGTTCACAGTTCAAAACAGAACGAAGGGTAAGCACTCCCCAGGATGTTTGGCACAGTTGCCAAATGGCAGCTCCGAGACAGAAGTCAAGAGGGTGCACTCTATTTCTTCCCTCACGGGGCACACCATCAGAGACAATTCAGCAAACATCCCTTAGACCTCTAGCATGTCCACCATGTTATGAGACTTTCTCTTCTCACCTTGAAATGTTGCTTAGGCTGAGGTTAAGTAGAACCTGTCCCATGAAAAATGATACCTACTTCATCCAGTCCCTGAGCTGCTGCTAGCTTGGGCCCAGGGGACAGACACTGCACTGAGAGCTGTCCCATCACAGCTCCTTCCCTGGAGGTCACCTCACAGAGTGCAGCTGGGTTACCACCATGGGGCCCAGGTAAGCAACTATGGCCATACAGTAGAGAAGTTATCTACAATAACTTCTGTTATTTGAATAACCACACTGTTTGCTAACCAGGAAAAGATTTCTCACATTCTTGCGAGCTTGAAAAACAAAAAGGCTTGAAAAGGATATGAGTTAGATGAGGAAAAAAGGAGGAAAAGGATTTTGGCTAAGAAGAATTTCAGGGAAATGTGCAATTTCCTACTCTACCAAGGAAATTAAGTGTCATTTGTGGCCTTAAATTATTGTTCTGGTACCAATGATTTACTGTGCCTCTAGGAAAGCCACTTAACCTTTCTGGGCCTCTTTTTCTATCTCCAAAGTAACACTGTTTCCTCCTTACTTCAACAGGATGTACTGATGAAGACTAAAACAGGACCCTGTGCTATAAGCTTGTGAGAAGGGAGTAATGCCAACTTAGAGTGTCAGAAGTTTGGACAGGAAAGACAGAAAACTGACAGCTCCCTTCTCTGGGTGCCCAACTCTACCCTGTGCATGACTAGGTACTACTTGTTTATATATGTGTTTCCTCCTACGAGATGTACTGCTATACATCAGACTTGGTTCCTTATTCCTGGCACTTGGAACTGTATGTGCTACACAGCAGGAAGATGGTCATGTGTGTGGACTAATAATGCCTTGGCTGTACTTCACTGACCAGCTCTAGGATGGACCGGACCGCTCATGGAGTGTGGGGGGCTGTATGCAGTACTTTATGAGGCAAGTCAGAGTATGAATTCTGGAGTCAGACTACCTAAATTTGAATTTACTTGCTGTGGGAATCCTGAATCTCATTTAGTCTCCCCGAGTCTAGCTTTGTAAAATGGCGATAAAAATACCATCTATGTCATAAGATTGTGGGATTTAAATTATGTTATGTTTATTGTATACTGCCTGACATATAGTAAACTAGTGCTCAATGTATGTCACCTATTATAATTAAAGTACAGAAACATTATCTGTTTCAAATTACTTTGTAAGCTAGTAGGAGACACACCCACATCTCAGCTCAGCCGTTCTTCCATTCTAGCTCACCTAATATTTAACAACTCTTTCCTCTATTCTACTACTATTCAATTTTTATGATTGGATTTATACGAGCACCTGATGAAAAGGCAAAAAAGAACAAAGCAGTTCTTACAACACAAGAACATCTATTTACTGTCAGCCAAAACACATTGCATTATTCCAGAAATATTTTCCAAATAACAATCTGCTTGGTGGTGTTAAATTAAATTTTTATATCTGAAAGCAGACCTTCACTTACCTGAAGTGCAAATTCCTACTGAGCAGGTATTTTTGCTACTGCCTAAATACTAAGTAGAGAAATCACTGGCTGGAAAATCCTATACAAATACAGTAATCATAGACAAAGTCCATGAATTGCAGAATTAGTAGGCCATTTTGGATAGCTTATGAAGACAGCGGATAAGAAGGTAAGACATAAAGTCTGATTCAGAATCCAAGCCATAGGCTGTAGAATGTACACTCTGAAAGCAGTTATTCTCTACACAATCATCTCACAGACTTTCCTCCCTCTAAGCCTCACTTGTCAGCTCATCTTTTTGGTGAGAGAGCTACTTTCAGGGCCTGATGATCAGCCACACTTGACAAATTTACCCGGAGTTTTAAGGAACATTGCTATGTGAAGGATGCAGGAAAGACATTTACAGAAAAGGAAAAGATCACTTCCAAATGAGCTGTTTATTAGCTGTCACACAAATGCTTTGCTTCCCAGAATCACTAAGTAATAAGTGTTTTATGATAATACTCCTCATATTTCTGATTTTAAAAACAGTTTCTAAATCCTAAACACTTAATCTACAAATAGATACTGATTAACATGGTATCAGGAAAAAAGCAGAGTTTTAAACGTCTTCATAATTACCAATTTCCCTTTTTCCTTCATAGGGCATCAACCCCCAAACAAGTCTCCCAATGCCACTAAATTTACTATAACATAACAGTACTATTTAGTAACTGAGGAGGCTGCAAAAGAAAATACCCTACACCTAGATATGTTGAAACTAGCTTACATCAAAAGGGCCCTAAAAAGTCAAGAAAATGTATTTTTTCCTTGTAAAAAGAAAGGAACAGTGATATCAAGAATAATTTCACAACTTCTTCATTATCATCATCAGTATTTCATAAATAAATTTCAAAGGATTTTTTTTTTCTTCTATCAACTCCAAGTCATTTGTATAGAAGTTCATAGGTCTGGGGAGTATTTCACAAAGTAGGTTCTTAAACATTCCTCCAGTTGTATTTTTTTTTTTTTTAAGATTTATTTATTTTAGAGAAAGAGAGAGTGCACACAAGTGGGGAAACAGAATCACAAGCAGACACCTCACTGATCATAGAGCTAGATGCAGGGACAACGAACACAAGGCTCAATCTCACAACCCTGAGATCGTGACATGAGCCAAAACCAAGAGTTGGATGCTCAACCGACTGAGCCACCCAGGAGCCCCTCTTCCAGCTGTATTTTTAATAAATCAGAACTAAAAAATACCTAAAGAGCAAAAACATTTCTAATTATTTTCATTGCCTTTAGCTAAATGGTACACAAACAACAGGAACTCATTTATTTTGAGCTGTGTATATCACAAGGGCAATTCAAATGCACAGTCAGATATCATATTTACATAGTTCAAAGAGAACAAATCTCTTTTATTATTCTATAAATTTGATATATAGAGGAGTTGTCGTTACCAAGTTCTACTTTTTGGAGTAAAAACATACCTAAAATATATTGTCTTAATGTTCCAGAATAATTGTAAAGGGATTTTCCCTTCGGCCAAATAGAAATCCATAAAAGTATTACAATTATGGATTTTATATATATAGTTTTTTTTCTATAATCTGAATTTTAAAAGCAGATGTCAATTTAAAATGAACTGCTAAAGCTGTTGCAACTAAAAAAGGGAGGAAAGGGGGGGGTTAAGGTAAGAAACATTAAAGTTGGCCCATTATTAAGAGGTGCAACAGGCAAAACCTGATTAATATTTTCTAATAAGACGGGGCAGCCCTGGTGGCTCAGAGGGTTAGTGCCACCTTCAGCCCAGGGTGTGATCCTGGAGACCGGGGATCAAGTCCCACATCAGGCTCCCTGCTTCTCCCTCTGCCTGTGTCTCTGCCTCTCTCTCTGTATTTCTCATGAATAAATAAATAAAATCTTTAAAAATATATATATATATTTTCTAATAAGATAAAGATCATCTGAACTATAAAATCCAAAACTAGTTCTCTAAGTAAAAACGCCAAGATTTATAGTACAGTGCTTATCTATATGAATAAATGCTTCATCTAATGATATAAACATCACATACATTAGAACAACTGTAAACACTTTTAAAAGGAGACTGCAGGAAAACAAGACTTCTTCCAGTGATTTAAATGGAAAATGAAGCTTCTGCACTTTACTAAATTTCTCAGTCTCTGAACTGGTATTTTCTAATGGAATGGGATGGTAAAAAATCACATGGAGGAGGAAAATAGATACCAAGGGTCTGGGGGAAGGAGGGTAGGATAAACAGGTTACTTTTTTTTTTTTTTTTAATCTTTGTCTTCTTCCTACCTTCCACTTCCTTGGTCTGTGAGCCATTTTCCTAATGTTAAAAAAATGCCAGCTTCCTTTACACTATAATCTGTTATAACATTTATCTTGATGTTCTTACTTAAGAACCCACCCCATGACTCTGGCCTGTATTTTCTATCGTGGTAAAAACATGTAATATTAAATTTACCACCTTAACCATTTTGAAGCATTCAATTCAGTAGTGTTAAGTATATTCACCTTGGAATAGAGACTGAGACTTCTTGAACTTTTTCATCTTCTAACACTGAAACTTGATATCCACTAACACTAATTCCCCCTCCCCCCCAGTCCTTGGTAACCACCTTTTATTTTGTTTCTATGGTCTTGACTGCTTTAGATACTTCATATGAATGGAAACACAGTGCTTATGTTCTTGTGACTGGCTTATTTGTTTATCAGAATGATTTAGAGGTTCATCCATGTTGTAGCATAGGACATGGCTTTCTTCTTTTTAAATGTTGCATAGTATTCCACTGTATATACATATTTACCACATTTTCTTTATCCATTCATCTCTCAATATACATTTGGGTTACTTCTACGTCTTAGCTATTGTGAATAATGTTGTAATGAACATAGGTGCACAAATTTTCTCTTTAGAGATCCTGCTTTGAATTCTTTTGGATATATACCCAGAGGAGGAACTACTGGAGCATATGGTATAACTTTTTTTTTTTACTTTTTTGGAGAAACTTCCACACTGTTTTCCAAAATGGCTGCAGCATTTTACATTCCCACCAACAGTGTACAAGGGTTCGTTCCAGTGTCTTTACATCCTTACCAACATTTGGTATCTACTCTTCTTTGGATAGTGGCCATCCTGATGGGTATGAAATTAATAATTCATGTGGATTTTATTTGCATTTCCTTAGTGATTTGCAATGGAGAACATCTTTCCATGTGTTTGTGGCCATTTGTAAATCTTCTTTGGAGAAATGTCTATTCAAGTCCTTTGCCCATTTTCCAATCAGGTTGTTTGTTATTGTTGAGCTGGAGAAGTTTCTTATATATATATTTTTTTAAGATGTTATTTATTTATTCATGAGAGACATAGAGAGAGAGAGGCAGAAACACAGACAGAGGGAGAAGCAGGCTCCATGAAGGGAGCCCGATATGGGACTCGATCCTGGGACTCCAGGATCATGCCTTGAGCTGAAGGCAGATACTTAACCGCTGAGCCACCCAGGCATCCCAAGTTTCTTATATTGTTTTTTTTTTTTTTTAAACACATTTTTTTTTTAAATTTTTTAAATTTATTTATGATAGTCATACAGAGAGAGAGAAACAGGCAGAGACACAGGCAGAGGGAGAAGCAGGCTCCATGCACCGGGAGCCTGAT
Source organism: Vulpes lagopus (assembly GCF_018345385.1). Taxonomy (NCBI): domain Eukaryota; kingdom Metazoa; phylum Chordata; class Mammalia; order Carnivora; family Canidae; genus Vulpes; species Vulpes lagopus. The sequence continues at coordinate 49,510,698 of NC_054825.1, forward strand.
GTGGGATTCGATCCCGGGTCTCCAGGATCGCGCCCTGGGCCAAAGGCAGGCGCCAAACCGCTGCGCCACCCAGGGATCCCTAGTTTCTTATATTGTTAACCTCTTATCAGATATATGATTTGCAATGATCTCCCACTCCATAGGTTGTCTTTTCACTCTCATATTTTTTTTTTTTTGACATGCAGAGGATTTTAAGTTTGGTATAGTCCTTCTATTTTTGCTTTGCTACTTACATTTTTGGTGTTATGCCCAAGAAATCACTGTGAAATTCAATCAAACTATCCCCCTACATTTTCTTCTAAGAGTTTAGAAGTTTAAGGTCTTTAATTCATTTTTAATTACTTTTCTACATGTGGTATAAAGGCCCAACTTCCTTACTTTGCATTTAAATACCCAGTTTTCCAGACACCATTTGTTGAAGAGACTTTTTTCCCCTGCATAGTCTTGGCACCCCTGTTGAAAGGTAACTTGGTCCATAAATGCAAGAGTCTGTTTCTGGGTTCCCTATTCCATTATTATAGTCAACACTATTTGTCTTTATTTCTGTACCACATCATCTTAACCATAATTACTGTTGCTTTGTAGTATGTTTTGAAATCAGGGAATGTGAAGCTCAAACTTTGTTCTCATTAAAATATTGTTTTTGGCTCTCTGGGGTTCTTTGAGATTCCACAGGAATTTCAGGATTATTTTTTCCTATTTCTGCAAAAAATGCCATTGGGATTCTGATAGGGATTGCACTGAATCTGTAAATCACTTCGGGTAGTACAGATATTTTAACAATATTCAGCATTCCAATCCATGAACCTGGGATGTCTTTCCATTTATTTACGTCTTCTTTAATTTCCTTCAGCAATGTTTTATAGTTTTCAGTGTACAAATCTTATTTCTTGATTAAGGCTATTCTGGAGTATTTTATTATTTTTGATGCTGTTGTAAGTGGAACTGTTTTCTAAATTTCCATTCTGGATTGTTTACTGTTAGCGTTTAGAAATACAACTAAGGGGATCCCTGGGTGGCGCAGCGGTTTGGCGCCTGCCTTTGGCCCAGGGCGCGATCCTGAAGACCCAGGATCGAATCCCACGTTGGGCTCCCGGTGCATGGAGCCTGCTTCTCCCTCTGCCTGTGTCTCTGCCTCTCTCTGTCTCTCTCTGTGGCTATCATAAATAAATAAAAATTAAAAAAAAAAAAAGAAAGAAATACAACTAAGTTTGTATTTTGATTTTGTATCCTGCAACTCTGATTTTGTTTTTATGTGGAATCTTTAGGGTTTTCTACATAAAAGACCATGACATCTATGAACAGAGATTATTTTACTTCCTTTCCGATTTTTAGGTCTTATTTCTTTTATTTTATAATTGCCCTGGCCAGAATTTCCAGTACTCTGTTGAACAGCAGTAGTGAGAAGGTGGGCATTCTTGTCCTACTGAGTATCATGTGTGCTGTCGGCTTTTTATATGTGGTTTTTATTATGCTGCAGAAGCTTCCTTCTATTCCTAGTTAGTTGAGTGTTTTTTATAATGAAAGAGCATTGAACTTTGCAAAATGCTTTTTTCCCATCAATTGAGATAATCATGTGGTTTTGTCCTTCATTTTGTTAATGTGGTATATTACAATGATTGATTTTTTAAAATTTTTATTTATTTGAGAGAGAGGGAGGGAGGGAGGGCATGAATGGTGGGGAGGGGCAGAGGAAGAAGCAGACTCCCTGTTGAGTAGGGAGCCCAACTCGGGACTCAATCCCCTGGCCCAGAGATCATGACCTAAGCAAAGGGCAGACACTTAACTGACTGAGCCACCCAGACACTCCACAGATTGATTTTTGTATGCTGAACCATCTTTACATTCCAGCTACAAATCCCAACAACTGGTCATGGTGTGTGATTTTTTTAATGGTTTGGTTTCATCTGGTTTGGGGATCAGGGAAATGCTGGATTCAGATAATGAGTTTGGACGTATTCCCTGGTTCCTCAATTATTTGGAAGAGTCTGAAAAGGATCGGTGTTAAATGTATTTTAAACATAAGGTAGGGAGGTGGATCCCTGGGTGGCTAGGCGGTTTAGCGCCTGCCTTTGGCTCAGGGCGTGATCCTGGAGTCCTGGGATCGAGTCCCACGTCGGGCTCCTGGCATGGAGCCTGCCTCTCTCTCTCTCTATGTCTATCATGAGTAAATAAATAAAACCTTTTTTAAAAAAATAAATAAATAAATAAACATAAGGTAGGATTCTCTGGTGAAGCCATGAAGTACTGGGCTTTTCTTTGTTGGCAGATTTTTGATTGGTGCTTCACTTTCTTCACTACGTATAGGTTTGCTCAGATTTCTTATTTCTTCATGATTCATCTTGGTAGGTGGTAAATTCCTAGGAATTTATCTATTTCTTTTTTAAGTTGTCCCGTTTGTTGGCACATAATTGTTCACAGTAGTCTCTGATAATCCTTTTTATTTCTGTTGGATCAGTTCATTAGTTGTAGCATCTTCTCTTCCATTTCTAATTTTAACTATTGAAGTCTACCCTCTTTATCTCTTAGTCTAGCTAAGAGTTTGTCAATTTTGTTGATCTTTTTGAAAAACTAACTCTTGGTCTCATTGTTTTTTTCTATTGTTTTTTTATTCTCTGTTTCATTTATCTCTGTGCTAATCTTTGTTATTTCCTTCCTTCTGCTGACTTTGGGTTTGTTTTTCTTTTTTTAGCATCTTGAGGCATAACATTAGGTTGTTGATTTGAGATCTTTCCTCTTTTTTTAATGTAAATATTAACTGCTATAAACTTCCCTCTTCCTACTGCTTTTGCTGCATCCCATAAATTTTGGTGTATTGTGTTTTCATTTTCATTTGTCTCCAGATCTTTTCTGAATTCCCTGTGATGACTACTTTAATTCACTGGCTGTTTAAGAGTGTGTTGTTTAATTTCCACCTATTTGTGGATTTTCTTGTTTTCCTTCACTACTGACTTCTAGTTTCATCCCACTGTGGTCAAAGAAGATACTTTGTATGACTTGAACTTACTAAGGCTTGTTTTGTGGCCTAACACGTGGTCTATACTGAAGAATGTGTGATCTGCTATTATTGGTGGAGTATTATATGGTCCAATTGATCTTCACTGTTTAATTCCTCTGCTTCATTAGTGACTTTCTGTCTGGTTATTCTATTCATAAGTGAAAGTAGAGTATTAAGTCTTTTACTATTATCATGTTGCTTTCTATTTGTCCTTTCAGTTCTATCAAATGATTGCATCATATATTTGGGAAAGAATTTTAATAACATTAAAAAGGATGGAATCAAAATATTTTCCCTAAGAAAAAGATTGGCTATTTTAAGGAATAAAGAAATATAAGGATATATACAAGAGGATAGGATTTGGGGGGGTTTTATTACCTCCACTGTACTTTTTTCTGTAATTTTACAAAAGCCTAATAATGAATAGGGGTTCCCTTAGCAGTAATTATGAAACAAAAAGTTTTTCTTTTCTAAGAGCTACATCAAATACAGTATTATACACTAATCTGTGAGCTAATGGCTTTTTCATCTTCTGTTTTGAGATTTTATAAATTATAAAAGACTAAGATGTAGGACAAAAAATTTAGTTTCTGTTTAAATTATTTGTTTAAGAATATAATAACTTCATCTTCATCTTAGATTAGCAGGATTTCAATATTAAAAGCTTTCAATATCAGGCCTGCCCAAACAATCCAGGCATGTCAGGAAACAGCTGTGTCCTCTTATTCTTCATACTTTCTCCCTAATTTAGATATGAATAATTTGATTAATTATAGAATAAAAGATAATTAAAATGTCAAAGTAATTTACTCCTAGTTTTTCACATATTTTTGTACGAAAGCTACATTCAATTACCATTCCTATAACTGTGGACCTAATATCAAACTGGTTAAGAAAGAAATCTTAGCAACATATTTTTTTAGGGAAATCTTTTCACTACAAGTTTAATCATCTGGTATGTTTTGGACCTTATACTCATTTTGTACAAATGACTGATTTTGACCTCATTTTCTGTTTTAAAAATATTTCTAGGTTATTTTTATATGCATAACCAATTCAGTTATTCAGATGAAACAGAACAGTTTTTAATTGGTAGATTCTTACAATGTAGTCATTGTTGGCAAATGGTTAAACTAAATGTGTTGGTAAATCATAGCTAGATTTCTATTCAAAAGGATACTATTTTAAAAATGCAATTTTAATAAATGCATCAAGATAATACACATTCCTTATCTGAAGACTTTATACTTGAGTCTGAGAAATAATCATTAATCATCACAGCAACATTTAAATACAGCTAAGAGTAGAAAATTTTTAGACTTAAAAATTTGGTTAGATTCCAAATCTTATAACTAGATAATAATGTCTTTTTACTTTTCAGAAACTGTGACAAAGGTGGGTATATTTCAAAAGTAAACCTCATTTTGCAAATATTGGAAATACTTCATAAGAGGAAAAAAATGTATGTTGAATCTTCTGGAAAGCAAGTATTAGTTAACACTTACTGGACATAGTAGAGAAACCCTTAGGCTGGTTGTAGCTATTTCACTGTCTGGATCCGCAGTCAATTTCTCTTTAACTGAAATTCATTGAAGAAAAAACAAACAGAACATGTTTATTAAAGATACATCAGTGATGCAACATAAGAAAAAGAACAAGCAACTTAAAATGAGAGGTTAAAAAAAAAAAACCTCAAAAATCATCTGTCCAATTATCTCCAATTAAGTGAAAAGTTAAAAACAATTACATGGTTTATAATTCCTATCATAAGCAAAAGGGAAATAACCATATATCTATAGACTGACTATATTTCCTGTAAGTTTCCTATTTCTCATTCATGGAACAAAACTGCATTGTGTAACATACAGGAAATTTCTATAGTAAGCTGACATAGCAGAATCTTTTCCTTTTATGATTCTAAGAAACTGAATAAAGTTTTTCTTTCTTTTAAACTATGACCATTATCTTTTTTGCCAATACTGTTTTTAAAGAAATTAATCAATACTGACTATAAAAACATTTATAAATTTTTTCCAAAGCTCAGATAACAAAATATTAATATATTTGTTAATATATTTCTATTTTTCTATTAATTAAATTCTTAAATTATGAAAATACATTAATTCTTTTCAAATTATGGAAAGAAAAAAGTTCAATTGCTTTTTCCCCATATAACTGAGTTTTGTATTTATTTATCTATAAACTAATTATGCTATCTTAGACAAGTCAATCCTCCTCTCTGAGCTTAATTTTGTTTCTAGCAAAAGAAGAACCCACGCTAGATAATCTCTAAGTCTTTTTAGCTCAAACTTTCCATGGTTTTTACAAATGGAGGCACTAGTAATAATGGCTGTTCTGTCACTTGTTGTCAGTCATATAACAAGGACCTACACGCTTCTCAGGAATCCTGAGGCATATGTTACTTCTGAAAACCTCAATTTGGAACTTCAATTAAACCACACTGGAGTGAAACTGGAAATGTGAAAATGTAATACTCCAGTATTTTTAGAAATTATTCCACAGTGACTTTGAAATCTGTGAGTGATGTGGGCCCAAGTGGAGTGGCTGTGTACATAGTCAATCACAGATTTCAAAGCTGTGGCACAACTAAGTATAACCAGAGAGTTAATACATAGTAGAACTAAGAAAATGGGGAGCAGAAAACTACTCCGATAAGGAAGAATGATTTCAGAGTAGATGTCTGTTGTGCTGATAACCATTTATGAGAATTAAGAGTCAGTTCTGCCTTTATTAAACATGGTGATCAATGCAATCTGGATTTTTTTTTTTTTGAGATGGTCCACATTTTATTCCACTTACTTTTTAAAGTTTTATTTATTTAAGTAATTTCTACACCCAATGTGGGGCTTGAACTCACAACCCTGAAATCAAGAGTTGCATGCTTTTCTTCTGAGCCAGCCAGGTGCCCCAGTATGGTCTACATTTTAGATATTCTATCTGTCTCCATAAATTAACGAATCTCAACTATGATACACATCAGAACTACCTACAATGTTTCCTAACTTGTAATTGCCCACTGATTCAGAAGGGGAAAAAGAGATACCAATGGGTCTTTTTTCAAAAGCTCCATATGTGATTTTGATGCCAGAGTAAAAAGTCATTTACATTTGGCCTGGAAATTCCAAATGTTTGAAATCTATATAATTCATAGGCTGCCTCTCACAGCTGAAAAGGCATAAAATCCCTAGGTTTTAGTTTGGAAAATATAGTTACCACATCACTTATGCTATATAATACCATATGTGAATTATGGAAAGTGTACCTGTGTCATTATAGACCCAATATTAGTCAATCTTTTCTTATAAAGATACATTTAACAAATAGTATCTTTTTAAATAAAGGTAGCATAATCATCATACAATATAAACATGTAAACAGAACTGTAATGGATTACTAGCCATTCTGCATGCTGCAAACCTTCACCACCTTCACCACCTTACCCTACACACAGCAATGGAAAGTTTGGATTTTATCTATTTAAACTTCCACTTATATGAAGGAATACAACAGACCATAATATCTGTGTTATGCAAAACAAAGTTCACTGGTTAGTACTTCCTAAAGAAACTGAAACAGGAGAGGAAACCTGAAGTAGTGGTTAAGAATACCAGGATCTAGAACCAGTCTAACTTAGAATCCAGATGTTAGCCAAGTTATGGGAATAACAGCACCTCATAGCAATGTTCTAAGGATTAAATGAATGAATACATATAAAATGCTTTAAGATAACAATATTCAATAAATATTAGCTATTGCTACTTAACATGTGATTTGTATGTTTACTTTCTCTTAGAAAAGGTAGAATTTTCTGAAATTATTTTAGAATCAGCAGGCCAATTTCTATTTTCTTTTTTAAAAAATAAAAAGCCTTTGATTTTTGCCTCTGCTAGGATAGACTCAATCTTAGTCAATCCTTTCATGTGAAGACACTTTAAAAGATCCTACTAGGATATTGATTAGATTGGGATTAGATTCAAGATTGGATCTTGAATTTAACCTACAGGCCAATTTGGAGAGAGCTGACATCTCTCCAATAACAATACTGAGTGTTCTGATCCATTAACATGATATGTCTCCCCATTATTATTAAGGTCTTATTTTAATTTCTCTTGGCATTATTTTGAAGTTTTCAGCATATACATATTGCACATATTTTGTGAGCCTTTCATATTTCTGGATGTTATAGTAAATTCTTTGTTTTATGAATTTCACTTTCCATTTTACTATGGATTATCTTTTTAAATTTTAATTGAAGTATAGTTGACATACTGTATCATCTTTTTATTAATCGACTTAGAATTGTTGACTGTGTATTCTGCAACCTTGCTAAACTCATGGATTAGCTCTAGTAACTTTTTAATAGATTCTTTGGGTTTTTTTCTACATACATAATGAAGTCATCTTTAAGTAAAGACAATAATTATTTATACATTTCCAATCTATATGTTTCTTTTTTCTTGCCTTATTGTGCTGGCTGGGATCTCAAGGGCAAGACTGAACAAAAATATTAAGAGCAGATATTCTTTCCTTTTTCCCCATCTTATGGGGAAAGCATTCAGGTTTTTCACTAACTATAATATTAGCTAAAGGCTTTTTGTAAATGCTATTTATTACACTGAAACTGTTCCCTTCCCTTCTCTTCTATTTTCCTAAGAATGGATATTGAAGTTTGACCAGATGTTTCTTCTGCACCTATGGAGCTGATCATATGATCTGTTCTTTTTTTTTTTCTTTTAGTTTGCTGAGAAGGTGAATTATACTGACTGATTTTCAGATATATTGTATGAACCTGATATTCCTGGAATAAACTCTACTTGGTTACTATGGATTATCTCTTTTTATTTTAATTGAAGTATAGTTGACATACTGTATCATCTTTTTATATATCGACTTAAGAGTTGTTGACTTAGTTCAAACAATTCTGAAAAACAAAGTTGGAAGACTATCTGACTTCAAGACTCACTACTATCAAGCTACAGTAATCAAGACTGTTGTATTAGCATAAAAATAGACTTATAGGTCAATGGAAAAATAGATTCTACATCTATGGTCAATTGGTTTTTGTTTCTTTTTTTCTTTTTTGTCAATTGGTTTTTGAAAGGTAATTAAATGCAGAAAAAGTTTTTTCAACAAACGTTGGAACAACTGGGTATCTATATGGGGAGAATGAATCTCTAACCTCACCTTGCATCATACACGAAAATTAACTTAAAATGAATTGCAAAACTAAATCTAAGAGCTAAAAAAGTAAAACCTCTAGAAAAAAATGTTTAACCTTCAGTTAGGCAAAGACTTCACAGTACCAAAAAGCACAAGCCTTACAAAGAAAGACGGAAAAGATTTGAATAGATACTCCATCAAAGGAGTTATAAGGATACCAAGTAAGCATGTAACATCATTAGTCATGAGGAAAATATAAATTAAAACCATAACAAGATACTACTAGACACTAAAATAGCTATAAATCAAGGCAACCTGACAATACAAAGCACTAGTAGGGATGGAGAAAAACTTGAAATTACATACATAATTGGTAGGAATGCACAAATGGCATATACATTTTATAAGAAACTATCAATCCATTTTCCATACACATATCATGTGACCCAGCTGTCTGTGTTCTAAATATTTGCCCAAGAGAAAAAAATATATATCTATAAAACTGGGTTATCCATATGCAAACTATAAATATTTTAGTAGCTTTACTTGTGATAATGCAAAACTGGAAACAACCTCACTGTCCATTAATTGATAAGTGGATAAACAAATGATGATACAGATTAATGGAATACTACTCAGTAATAAAGAACAAACTACATAGATGAGCCTCAAAAACATTTACTAATGTTTTAGAAAAGACAAAACTACAGAGACAGAGATCACATCAACAGTTACAGGAACTGAGACTAAGGGGATGAGATGAACTGCAAGAGACCACAGGGGAACTTTCTGGGATGAAGGATGTTCTATATTTTGATTGTGGCAGTGGTTCATGATTGCATGCACTTATAAAATTCATCAAACTGTACAATTAAAAAGGTGAATTTTTATTTTTGTAAACTATACATCAATAAACATAACCAAAAGAAAGCAGAGAAGGGAGGAGTAATCACCATGTTAAATTGAATCACAAGAAAGTGAGGGAAAATAAAGTAAGCAAAATCCTTATAACATGTGGGCAAGGGAATAAAAAATAAAGACAAATCATAATATTTACCCTGCAACCATCAACAAACATGTGGAAAGTCTTCTGGGAATTAAAGTTTTCCTGTGTCACTGAGTACAGTGGTAACAGTATTTTATAATATTACCTATAATAAAGTTATAGCGAGCCACATTTAAAGTTAATCTTTAAAAAAATCTGTTATCATGACTTATGAGAGTTAGCCACCAGTCAGTCACATGTGGCTATATTTAAAATAAATACAATTTAAAATTCAGTTCCTTGGTTGCACTGGCCACATTTCAGAGCTCATAGCCACATGTTGCTCGTAGCTATTACACGGGACAAAATGTACATTTCCATCATCACAGATTTCTCTATTTCTGCTGCTTTAGAGTTGTTTTTTAATAATTTCTGTTGTTCCTTAATATCAGATTATTTTATAGTCATCCTTTTAGAACTTTAAGGCTGTAAGCAACTTAACATATTAAGTCGAATACTTCATTTCAGAAGCAAGGAAACAGAAGCACAGAGACAGGATTTTTATTCTGTCTCTTTTAATCAGTTTACCTCAACAGAAATCTGAGGATCTACTATACTCCAGGAATTGTGCACTACGAATTCAAAGATAAATAAGATTAAATTCCTGCCCAAGAGGAACTCAGTCTGGTAGAGAGTAAAGATGAACAGTGGGATCATCTCTAATGTGGTCTAATGGAAATATGTTCAGGAAGTTAGCTGAAAGTCAACTTATCTATTCTGGGGGGTTCTGAGATGCCTCCTGGAAAAAGTGAAGCATGAAAAATAACTGGAGTCAGTCAAAGAGGAAGCAAGTTTAGAAACAGAACAATACTGCCAGAGCAGTGCATAAAAGAAAAGAATTCAGTATTTTGGGAATATGAAGTACAAGAAGAAGGGTGAATACAGATGACACTGGAAAGTAGTAAGCAGGTGCCACTTCACGGAAAGCTGCATCTGCCATGCTAACAAAGCTGGAGTTTTTACTTCACTGATGTTAACAAGTCATGGACTACAAGGGAACAGTAAGATTAGATCTGCATTAATCACTTAGGTTGCTACCAGGAGAGAGATATGAAGAAGGTTATATTATTGAAGAATAGGGTTTTTTTTTAAAGATTTAATTTATTTATTCATGAGAGACACACAGAGAGAAAGACACAGAGACACAGGCAGAGGGAGAAGCATGTTCCATGCAGGAAGCCCGACGTGGGACTCGATCCCAGGTCTCCAGGATCACCCCTGGGCTGAAGGCAGCACTAAAACGCTAAGCCACCCAGGCTGCCCAAGAATATGTTTTTAAAATAAAGGCAGAATATGAGAGCTTAAATGAGGGCAGCGATGGTAGGAAGAGAAAAGACAGATTTGAGAAATATTTAGGGTGGAAGTTTGATAGGGTTTGGTTTTAAATAACTGAATCTGAGGAACCAGTGGAATGTTTTGGTAAGGGCAGTTACCTAGCTATACACATTTATATTTTAAATTAAGTGGAAAGTCTGGGATGAAGGTATGTATTGGGGAGTCGGTGCTAATTTAAACCACAAGACTATATGTGATTATCTCTAGGCAAAGTATGCAGAAAAGCGGACCAAGGATGACACCCTAGGGAAAACAAACATTTAGGATGCTTCCCTTAAGAGAATCCACTGAAACCAAGTGATTGAGAAGAAAGAGCCAGAGAAGAGACTTTCAAGGAGAAAGTGGTTGGTGTGAAATACAGCAAAAATATCTAAGATGAAAACTGGAAAGATAAACTTTAAATTTGGCAATCAGACTTACTTGTGACACCAGTGGAATGACAGGGGCTAAAAGAGCACAATGAGTTGCAGCGGGGAGGGGGACAGCAAGGGTAGAGCACTCTAAACAAAGTGGGATGAGGACAACAGGAGAAACACAAGAGCTCTATCCAGAGTAGAGGATAGCTTGTTTTTGTATTTTTTAAAGGATGAAAAAGACCCGACAGGGAAGGCTGACAGGAAGAGTTCATAGAGGGACAGAGAGCAGATAAAGGAGGGAGTGAGGTCTCATAACACTACCTCTGAGCACCTCCACCTGGATGTCTCATAGACATCTCAAATACTAGTGTAAACATACACTCGGATCTTTCCTCTGCACTCTAATCTTTTCCATACTGTTTTTGCATTACAGTAAATGGCACTGCTATCTAACTGGCTTAAGAGGCCTAGAACCCCTCCTTGACTTCTTTTCCTTCACTCACCACATGTAATTCACCACTGTTGCTACCCTTCAACCGTTCTCAAGCCATCAACTTTTATGTCTAGCATGATTACATACGTTCAAGACACTATCACCTCTTACCTGGACAACAGGTTCCTAACTGGCCTCACTGTGTCAGTCCAGCCGCTCTTCAATTCAGTCTTCAGAGCAATCTTATTGCCCAAATCTGATCATGCCACTCTGCATGAACTCCCCCCATGGCTATCTCTGTGGACACTGTCCTCCTCTGTTCTCTCTGATCTAGCTCCATAGGCCTTGTCTCTTGGCATTTCTCTCCCTCTCATCTTAGGACTTCACTCCTCCTCACCCTTATAGTCTTGTCATAAACATCACAGCACCAGAGAGGACTATATTCTTCTGTTGTTACCTCCAGAGTTCCCTGTCTTTCTTCTTCAAGGCACATGTCACAACTGTAATTCATTAATGACTTGTTCAATCATTTAATTCTGTCTTTCCCACCAGACTGCAAACTTCTAAGGGATGCAGAGACGATGTGTGTCTTAATGCTATATTCTCCTGTGCCTGGAACACTGTAGACTCTTAATATAATTTCTTGAATGAGAAGAATAAATGAATAAAAGATTAACTTGGAGCCGAAAAAGGGACATTTCCTCCTGAGACTGAAGAGAATAAGTAAGGATAGGTATAAGTATAGATAAGTTGAAAAAGCAGTTATGGTGGCACTAAGATTAGGGAAGAAATAGACAGTTGGGAGAATTCACACCCTATAGCCCCAATTTCTTGCAGTGGCAGTGGGCTGACGGAGAGTAGTGTCTGAGTAAACTATGACCAAGGTTTAAAGTGACTGCTGCAGGGAAGAGGGAAAGGAGATAGGAATGTGACCAAAAACTAGTAAAGAGCTGCCTCTGTGATAGAGGGGACAACTCTTCACAAAGGCAGAAACAAAACAAAAATCTACTAAATCAAATGAATCAGAGTAGATTTCTCGATGAGAAGTCTCAATATTACTAAGTTTATTCTTTCAAGAACATAATAGTGCCTGACTTGATGAATACAACTCTGCTAGCAGAATTTACTGATAAGATTGAGAATAACTTACTATGAATATATTTTTAGGTAATTTGATTCTTCAAAAATATCTGGAGAAACCTGTCAACATTTCTTTCTGTCAAGTTGTTTTATATAATCTTTTAATTATACAATCAATTTATTCAGAATGTTCTTTCTTTATAGATAGCATAAAGGCAAATAATCTGTTTTTTTAGCCAATTACAACGAATGTCTTATTGGAAGGATCCAAATTAATGTTCTATTGGTTCTCCAAGCCAATAAAATAAGATATAAACTGCTACAAAAATCCCACCCAATCTGTATCTACTCTCCACTTCCAGCATTGTATCACAGACAAGATAAACAGCTTCTGAAATGAGACGTTTTTGCTGCTTAATAGTGACTAACAGTGTTTCCTTCCTGAAAATAAAATAATCCTAGGCTCACCTTCCCACTCTCCCTCCAGATGGTGCTCAACTACAAGTGGGGAAGAGTGAACAGCTTGAGCAAAAACAGTTGCCGTACTACTACTACTATTATTAATAATAGCCTCATCTGCCTTATTTGTTGGTGTTACTTTTTCCACACAAGCTCACATAATTCCATAACACTTTCTGATTAGCTGAGATTCTAGTGCTATGTGGCAAATATGAAGATTTCAGTAGAATGACCATGAATGGACTTCAGCAAGTGTGAAAAAAGAAAAATTCTTGTCTTGTATTCTCCTTCAAAGCAGATGCTTATCCGTTTTCGTCTCTGTCTCTGCCAACTGGTGCTTTCTCTCCCCTAGATCCCAAGCCAGGGCTGTCATTGTAGCTCTCCACTGTCTTTTGAGGAATATCTACAGAGGCAGTAGCCAAAAGTATGTTCCTCTTGACTCTGGATTATTTTCATTTTAAAAAGAGTTCTTTTTTTTTTCCCTTCCTTCCTTCTTCTCTTTCTTTTTTTCTTTCCTCTCAGATTTTTTATGTATTTATTTGACACAGAGAGAGAGAGCAAAGCAGGGGGAGCAGTAGGCAGAGGGAGAGGGAGCAAACTTCCCACTGAGCAGGGAGCCCAATGTGGAGCTTGATCCCAGAACCCTGGGATCATGACCTAACACCAAAGCAGACACTTAACCGACTGAGCCACCCAGCCGCCCCTAAAAAACGGTTCCTTTAATGCAGAAAGTCCTTCAATGAACTACTGAGAGTATACTGCTATTCTGGAGTTAGTGGGATCTTTTACTCTGGTACAGAAATAGGTTAGAGAAAAAAAAAAAAAAAAGATAAAAGCTATGCCACAGAGGAAAGTGAGAGAAAGCTGGCCCTACTACTAAAGTACTTTTCACCAGTGTGTCTAACAACAAATCTGAGAGTGGGTTTCATTAATCAACTCACATAAAGAATTGTTAAAGAAAAATAAATAAAAAATTAAAAAAAAATTTTAAAAAAAGGGGATCCCTGGGTGGCGCAGTGGTTTGGCGCTTGCCTTTGGCCCAGGGCGTGATCCTGGAGACCCGGGATCGAATCCCACGTCAGGCTCCCGGTGCATGGAGCCTGCTTCTCCCTCTGCCTGTGTCTCTGCCTCTCTCTCTCTCTCTCTGTGACTATCATAAATAAATAAAAAAATTAAAAAAAATTAAAAAAAAAAAAAAGAATTGTTAAAGAGGAGCTAATTCCTGCCTGTAAAAGTTTTGTTCCCTGAGACAGAACCATCCCCAAATCCATCCATAAAGAATCTATCTCTCACAAAGAAAAGAACAAAAGAAGAACTTAGAGGTGAACTCTTGGGAAAGGCTGCCAACCTCTGGCCTTCATCCTCAAAAACTGAGGCCAGAAAGGTCAATTTGCAGACCTTGCTGCATTTCACATTCTACACAACAAAATGAACCATCTAGTTATTCATAACTATGAATCTAGACTTAGAGGAGCTTTAGAAATCATGTGGTAACAACTTCTTGTTACAGATGAGGAACATGAGACTCAGAGAAGTAGTGACTTGTCCAAAGCCTACAAAACTAACAGAACTTGCTTCGTTATTATTTTTACCATCCCACTGACTCTCCTTCTATTTTATTAATGTAGGGATACCATCATCACATACCCCTGCACATTTTTCCTGGATAAATCTTAAATATAAAATAACTCTCATGGAATACATGCCAAAATTTCCTGTCTCCTAGGATTCCATAAACATTTATTTATTTTATGAAGTTTTAGTAAAATATTCTTCTGTATTCATTTACTGGCTTCCTAATGTTAATCTTAAGGTCAGTAAAACAGAGACTATAAAATATAGGTCATAACAAAGATTAAAACTACTTCTAAGTCTTGATTTACTTTGTGCAGAAAACAAGTTTTCAGAGTTTTGAATCTTCTATGACAAGCTCTAGTGAAAAAAGAAATTTATTTTTTTGAAAATTTACTACCCTAACCTTTACCGGAATAGTTCAGCTGCATAAATGAAATAAGTTTATCATACGTACTTAAAGCTCTAGAATGATCCGGATTCCTTATTCCCTTTGCTCGTAACCTCTGAAGAAGAACTGTTGAGGACAACTGTTTTACAAGATACACTGCCATGGAATAGTTCTGGAAAAAAAAAAAAAAAAGATGTAGAAAAACAACATATATAAGTAAATAGTACATCTATTTTAATCCCACAATGATAGGGAAAGAAAACTAACACTTGTTAAAACACCTACTGTGTGGCCAGGTACTATCAGGTGTTTTCACAAACAGGAATTAATTTGGTCCTAATCAAAAAGCTGCTGAGGTGGTCATAAACCTACTTTTATGGACGAGGAAAGGTAGGTATAAAGAAGTAAAAGAATTTTGCAACTTTCAAGCAATAAAGCCAGGCCTGTCATGCTTCTATATTACCCGGCTACTTACACTTGAAGCTAATCAACCTGAGGCACTATATAAAAAAACACTGTTAAAACTAAATATAAACCAAGGCCAATAGGATGTCAAAGTCACTATAAACCACATTTAGTAAGTAATAGATAGATCTAAAATAGTAGCTATTTAAAAATTATAAATTAGATTGGCTTCCTAATCTATACCATCAAATCTCTCTTTATACCTCTAACTAGTTTTGAAAGACCCTATGTGAGCCATTATCACAATGAGAGGGAATATTAAAGATTCTCAAAGAGAAGCTGCTGGTTTGGCTAATGAATAGATGAGTATCCATTACCAGCAGAGGACTGGTAGAGTAGATGGTAGCAGAAGAAGGGAACAAAGAAAATAGTTAATAAGTCAAGGCAGAGTGAAGGGTACATGACTGGATCAGAGGAAGAAAAGGGGCCGAGGCTTATTAAGGATACGAGAGAGTGAGCTCCAAATGAGAAGGCCCACTTTCCATTTGGTGTTGGGATCAAGAGGAAGATCAAGAGATTTGGAAGGAAGCAAAAGGAAAAGCACTGCCACCTTCTAGCTCACAGCTACATAAAGTTTCTGAAGCCCTCTTAACATACACTATCTACTTAATTTAAACCTCACAGAAGGCCTATATGAGATGGGGAGGATAAGTATTTTTCTAAGTAAAGAGTTCATGAAAAAGAGGCATAAAAAGATATGTCATTTGCTCATTATCATTCATCCGCTTGGTGGCAGAGCTGGCACTAGAACCCAGGAAGAAAGAGTATGTAAGTCAGGACAATGGACTTAAGGGTCATGGCTAGTGGAGTTCTCTAGTTCTTGCTTTCACACATCTTGTTTGCTTTGACCCTTCTAACCTAGTCCAATGTATACTACAAATTTCAGACTTTTCAAAAAAGCATTCCCCTCTTTAACGACAAGAGAAAATATCCTACAGTATCCTCTGGAAGGCCAAATTTTCATTTAGAATTCAGAAACCTATCCATGTTCAGGTGTTACATATTTTCTGGGGAAAAAAAGGAAGTGTCAAAAAAGCTAATTTACAAAGAACCTTCAAACTTGCCTAAATTTTAGAGCATACAACACACCAATCTAATATAAAACTAAAAGACTTCCTCTGGGGGGAAAAAAAACCCTTATTCACCTTTTTTATTTATTTGATTAATGTTATGAGTATGATAGAAACTGGAGAAATGCTAATTAACACTGTGAAATTAGGTACTGACAGCTTGAATCTTTAGTACTAGAAATTCCCCTCAGGCTTTTTATAACTTTTTAAGGAGAGATCAAGTAGAAACCACAACTACAAGTTCAGTGAAAAGGTATGTTCGCTCTAGTTGAAACATGTAACCAAATTTTTAAAAGCAGCAGCAGGAGCAGCATCAAAAAAAAAAAAAAATGTCAGGTATTAACAAATGCCACTTGTACTGATAATACAGAATTCAATTTTACATCACTTGAAAGAGATTCCGAGCAAAAAACCCCAAACTTTCACGGTACTATGTTCTCTCTTCTAAGTAGATGATATATTGTTTCTGCTAACTCTTCAAAGTACTACTTAATTCCAACTACTCGGGATCCCTGGGTGGCGCAGCGGTTTGGCGCCTGCCTTTGGCCCGGGGCGCGATCCTGGAGACCCGGGATCGAATCCCACGTCGGGCTCCCGGTGCATGGAGCCTGCTTCTCCCTCTGCCTATGTCTCTGCTTCTCTCTCTCTCACTGTGTGCCTATCATAAATAAATAAAATTAAAAAAAAAAATTCCAACTACTCATAAATATTGCATTACACTGATGTTTTTGTCAAATGCCTTCTCAAAAGTCTTCAAAACTGTCTATCAAGTTCACAGGACATTTTCTCCACAATTAAGATATAATTTACTCATTAAATGTCCTCTATACCAGTATCTAAATAACTTTTCTATAAACTATGAGAGTTTAATAAATGCTAAATGCAGTGATTATCCTGAAGTAGGATAAGAAGTTACAATATAGTTCACTTGTTTCCTTCAAGCACTGTACTGGTTCTGTTTTTTAAAAAAATATTATTGTCTTTTAAGAATTGAGATATAGGGGATCCCTGGATGGCTCAGCGGTTTAGTGCCTGCCTTCGGCCCAGGGCGTGACCCTGGAGTCCAGGGATTGAGTCCCACATTGGGCTCTCTGCATGGAGCCTGCTTCTCCCTCTATCTACCTGTGTCTCTGACTCTCTCTATGTGTCTCTCATGAATAAATAAATAAAATCCTAAAAAAAAAAAAAAAAAAAAGAATTGAGATATAAATGACATAACACTGTGTAAGTTTAAGGTGTACAATGTGTTGATTTGACACACTTATTGTAATATGACTGTCACCTTAGCTTTAGCTAACACTAACTCTTCTATTTCCTTTGGGGATATATTTTTAACATTTCTCAGTGCTAACTAATAACACAAGTTAATCCCCCAAACAGTAAGAGATCCTACACAAAGAGTATCTTTACAAGTTAAATTAAAACTAGTGATAGAAAAACAGTCTAATAACTTATCTTTTGGGCTTTGGTAAAGAACGATTTTCTTTCAATGTTTTACTTCAAAAAGAAGGTCTCCAACCTGTAGACTGGGGTCTACACAAAGATCTTACCTAGTAGACCATCTTCAAATCACTGAACATACCATCTTCTCTCTGAAGTTTGAAAGGCTTTCCTCTCTTCTCTTATGCTATATATCAGCACCATATTTCCCTCCCTCCTCTGTCACAGTTGGAGTCTTTTTTCAGAGGTCACTGTAAATACCCAGTAGGCTACAGGTTTCACCCATGGGCAAAAAAGCCAGCACAAAATAAAACATTTGTTAACACCTTCTTCAAAAAGGAAGACAAAAAGGGGAACCCCAAGGTATACTAGAAGTAAAACATTTAGAAGGATTTCAAAAACCTGATGGTGACAAATTAATTAGGCAAAGGAAAAAATATATAATCTTGACAGGTGTCAGAAAGTATTCTGGTGAAATTTAAAATCCATGTCTCATAAAGATATGCAGTAAAAGAGCAATATAGGAGTACATTGTTAATCTAATTAAGTTCTGTCAAAAATTAATAGTAACACTATTAGTATTATTCTATTTCTGTAACACTAGTAGTATTCTCATTTTCATAAGGACCAAGTTGAGCATGTCCACTAACACTCCCATTATTTAACATTGTTCTGAAGGTTCTAGCCAGCACAGCAGAACAAAAACAATTAATTATATAAGTACTAGGATTATCATTACGTGTATAACAATACGTTTTTTCTTTTTTTTTTTTAATTTTTATTTATTTTTATTTTTATTTATGATAGTCACAGAGAGAGAGAGAGAGAGGCAGAGACATAGGCAGAGGGAGAAGCAGGCTCCATGCACTGGGAGCCCGATGTGGGATTCGATCCCGGGTCTCCAGGATCGCGCCCTGGGCCAAAGGCAGGCGCCAAACCGCTGCGCCACACAGGGATCCCAACAATACGTTTTTTCAAACTTAAAACTGTCCACCTGGAAATACCAAGAAACCAATTAAAAAGCTGTTGGAAACAATATATGAACGTAGGTATTATTAAGTAAATATTCGACTGTAAGTAGCTTTTAAATAAATCAACAATAAATAAATTCTTTAGAAAATATAACAGAAAAAAGATCTGACAACAGCCAACTATAACAATAAACAACATAGGAATTAATAAAAAATATGGAAGATTTATAAGAAGAAACCTATTAAATTATTGAAGAACATAAAAAAGGTTCTGAATAAATGGAGAAACATACCATTCCTGGAATGGAAATACTAAATACTACAAATAAATTAATCCTCCCTAACTTAATATACAAATTTAAAACAATCTCTTTCCAATTCCTAGAAAGATTTGGGGGAGCAATGCAGGGAAATCTGGCTCCCTCTCTGTAATTACTCTTCCAATACTCCCGCTCTCCTCACAGCCTCCCTCACTCTCAGCTCATATTTTCTTCTCTAGCCCAAACTTAGCCTCTCAGCTTATTATCAATTGCCTATTCAGAATATCTCCCAGGCATCTCAAACACAAAAGCTTCAAAACTGAACTCGTGATTATCTCCATCTAGTCCTCCAAAGCAATGACAAAAATACACACCTAAACTCAATCCTTTTTCATTGTCTCCTCTATCTTAGCAATATTATTATTCACTTTCTCACTCCAAACAGAAACCCAGGAGTCATCCTTGACACTTCCTGGTCCCTCAGCTCCTATTTGTAATTTCTCTCTCAGTCCTACCAACCCGACCCGTGACTTCTCTCCATCCCCACTGCCACGCCTTCAGGCTAACTAACACATGCTCTCTGCTACTAATACTTCAGTGATAGCTTGCTCGAAGCCGTGACTGGAAGACATGACTGCTCTGCAGGATTCTGGCCTCCATTCAAACTGTTTACCACTCTGAAGAATAATCTTTTATAAACAGAAATATACTACCACAAAATTCTCACGGAGAAAGAGAACATCCTTAACATTACCTCACAGGCCCTGCCTGGCTCAGCCCTTTCTCACTTCTGTAGCCTCATCCTGTGCACTGGTCTTCCCTACTCTCTGCACCCTAGCCCCAGTGGCTCCCTCTCAGTTTCCTGAAAAGAACCATGCTCACCCCTGTGCCACAAGGCTGTCTGTGGCTCTCTGTGGTTGTGTCCTCTGAAACTTTCACCCAAACTGCTTCCTTCTACCCTTAACTCTTGTATCAGTCACTACTTCCTCAGGGAAGCCCCACCTGAGCTCTCCCTAGTTCAAAGTACTCTTTTTATTTTAAAAAAGATTTTATTTATTTATTCATGAGAGACACACACAGAGAGAGAGATGCAGAGACAGAGGCAGAGGGAGAAGCAGGCTCCCTGAGGGGGAACTCAATCCCAGAACGTTGGGACCATGACCTGAGCCAACCAGGCACCCCCAAAGTACCCTTTAATATACTATAAAAATCACCACACACTTCTCCTTCATAGTCCTTCTAATAAGTATGTTCGCCTTTTTGTTTTTGACCACTTGGCCCCAGATCTCAGGCTCTAAAAGCATTAGGACTTTCTTTTCTCACTACGGTACTCCCAGTTTTCAATACAGTGTGTGGCGTACTATAAGCATTCAATGCATTTCAAATGAATTAATGAATAGACATGAGCTCACAGGATAAAACTGAAATAAGCAAAAACATTCTGAAATTATCCCAGAAACAGAATGCAAGACAATACAAAATATAGAAACAATATAGAACAAATTCAGAAACACAGGATAAATAAAAATCAAATACATAGTAATGATGGCTTTTGAATCAGCATTTGTTTAGGTAATAGTGTTAGACCAACTGGCTATCTAAAAAATGTAAGTTCTTATTTCACACCATATATAACTTACAATCGATTAAATATTTAAAAGATTAAACAAAAAACCTTAAAAGTCTAGAAGAAAATAAAAATAAATATTTATGTAAGCCTGAGAAGGGCAGACAGACTTAAGTGTGATGGGGACTGAGGAGGAAAGACTACAAAAAAAAAAAAAAAAAAAAAGATTAAAAACTGGCTCTATAATAATTTAAGTCCTCTAAACATTAAACAATCACATAAAGAAAAGTAAAAAGCAAATATATTGGAAACAAATATTTATAACATGTGAAAGAAGTCTTAATATATAAAGAATTCATAAATAAGAATAAGAGCAATAGAGAAATAAAAATAAATATATAGTTTTAAAATATAAATCACAACTGACAAAATATGTTCATCAATCTTAGTAGTAACAAAAGGAGCACTAATCAGAGCAACATGCTGCTTTTATTTACCTACTAACCTTGGTAAAGATTCTAAAGAAGATAAAAGTATTGACAGGGTATGGGTCAAGAGACACACAAACACTGAAAGTCAGAGAATAAATTTGTACATCTTCTGGTAAGGCAATCTGTCAAAGTATACAACATTTCTTAAAATTCTGCATGCTCTTTGACTCAGCAATTCCACTTCTGGGAATGTAAGGGAACTATGATGTATGTATGCAAAGCTGTAGCTACTAGGATGGTCTCTGAAACAACAATGAATCAATCAATAAATCCACTAACTGCTCAACAATAGGGAATATACTAAATTATGGCATACTCATGCTGGATTATGATCTAGCCATTAGAAATCATGCAGATGAACATGTAATGACATAAAAAGACGTTCATGATAAATTGCTGAGTGAAAGGATCAGGTTATAAAACAACGAACACTGCATGATCCCATTTTTTAAATGGGAACATGTTGAAAATTCATTTTGAGACAAAAATAAATCCTTTTGCAACTCATTTTACAATATCATTTACATACAAAGCTCAGGTAGCCATGGAGATTAACCCTTCCTTTATACTACTAAAATTTAGTAGAAATAAAAATCTACTTACTCTTCCAATTTCTGCAGTCCAAGAAACAACAATGGTGTTTGGTACTGTTGTGGACAATCGGACAAGTGAGGTGATATTAATTGGTCGGCTGGGTCGCTTTGGTTCCACACCATTTTTTGTAGGTGGAAGATAACCCTAAGGATGAAATATCATTTATTTCCACAATCATTTCAACTTCTATTCCTAAAGCAAACAAACAAAAAACTCCCTCTCTACATACTGGAAAACATGAATATTTTCATTAAAAAGCAAAGGAGCAAATATCTGTAAGCCTGTTTCCCTAAACAATCCTACAGTCTCATTATATAGTAAGCCTGAGAATAATACTGGCAATAGAATTTACAAATCTCTAAAACTTAAGAATCAGGATGAATTCATCAAGAACTTGGATAACTATATAAGAAACATTTTAAAGGTGACCAGTAATATCCTGCACTCTTGTTCTCTGTTTAAGACCCAGGATTCCCCCCCACCCCCCCCAAAAAAGACCCAGCATCCCTCCCCTATTCTACCGTAGGCTTCCAGATTCACAGTGTACCACTGAGGTTTTGGTGAAACAACTTCTCGTCCCCTAAAATCTAGTATAACACTAAAACCACCACACCCAACTCCAAGTCCTAGACTTTGTCTCCACAGCTAATGTCACAGCTGTTAATTATACAAAGCTGGTTCAAGTGTCTCACATAGTCACATGAATATACATCAAAAATAAAGATGTTTCCTTAGTGAAAAACTATGATTAACAACAGCTGTCATGACTTATTTGATAGCTATGTTGGCAATGCATTTAAAAAACAGCTTTTAGGACTTACCGGGAGGCTGCAAGGTTTTGTATTCACTTTCACACAAAGATTGGGTGGGAAATGATCTTCTTGTGGACAACTGGTTTCTGATAAACAAAACCTAAACAATAAAGGACAAATTTAACTTCCTTTATTAAAGGATGACCTCAATATTTCTGTTCAATAGCTAATCTAAAAGGTTGTCAAACTTAACAACACAACCAAAACTACTAAAGCTAGCCATGTCCCATGATGAATAAGCACATTTAAACAAATTGAAAATAAATAATCCTATCAATGTAGAGTTTCAGTGATCACGACTATCAACCTACAGTTGTCATAATATATCCAATCATTTGCTTAAGCATGTTCTAGGAAGGAAAATAAAGGCTCTGTAATGGAAAAATTAAAGAAATTCTGAATAAAAAATTAAGTTATCTAAATATAGAACATTTCAGAGCTAGGGTAACATGCACTGTAATTTTCTAAGAGGGAGATATAATACACAGTAACTCCCAAACTTATAAAACATTCATTTTTTTGGTTCTCAGCATAATATACTGAAAATGCTGTAAATCCATCCCTAAGACCAAATTCTTTCCACTAAGCTAAGGTACTCCATTATTCCCTGAGAATTGAAGGTGTTGAAAAATAACATTATTTGTACTCTATCCACATACATTTAAAATACTATTATATAAACTCATGAAAACATTAATTTCTAAATTAAATGCATAATCTTTTTGGAAAACTATGGATGGCTACATAATTTGTACATTCTCATTCTGCTCATGCTTACACAGATAAAGAAGTAAATTATTAATTTGCTATTTAAGATATTTTAATAACTTCCTTAATCGCAATATACAGCTGAGGCTCATCCTACCTTTACAGAATATTCACAGCATCTTTGAGTTATATGTTAAGAAGAACCCTACTGGAATTCTGTGAAATATTTATTATACACAAACATCTTCCTTCATCTACAGTGTAAAGTCGACCTGTTGGCTGTGGAATCTGTGTATGGGAGGATCTACAAATTGGGACAATTTTCTATGTACATATATATATTCATCTATATGGGGAAGCAATCTTTAGCTTCTATCAGATTCTCAAATGGATAATGACACATAAAGGGTTAAGAATCAGTAGATGTACAAAGATTTTCTTGAAATATACATAACAACACAGATGTCAAAGCTCACAGGATCATCTCTAAGCCCAGCAAAACCTATTACAGGCCAATTATTTATACTGCAACAGTAAGAGGGTGGCACCATGTTTTTAATAAATTATTCCAATGCAGTGATAAATTTAAAACATGGATTCTGGCTGCCTGAAGCTATAGAAAAGAATGATTTATATGACAAGTTGATTCCTATTCAATTAAGTAAAAGGTGAAAATCGAAGCCACTCTAACAAACTAAAGGGAAAAGAAAAAAAAAAGAGGAATAGTAGAAAGTTGCTGTGAAGGAGTTCATGGGGATGGGGAGGGAAAACAGGTACATAAATGAGAACAGAGTAGGAATCTAATAGAACACTGAACCTAATTCTGACCAAATTTATTTTCATGCTTTAGATAAAATTTATAATTAGCATAATAGATAGGTATACACTTGTAGACCTAGTTAATAAGGGTAAGGGGGCTGAGATGAAAAAATAACCATTTTATCAAAACGCAAAGACTGCCTAACAATTACCAAATATAATACAAAATGGTTCTTTTTTCATCAAGTTCTGGAGATAAATTTGAACTGAAAATGGCTAAACCATTTTTAACTACCAAGATTCCCTCAGAACCTATGAAACAGAGAGCTGATCTATCCTAGAAAGAAGACGTTCCTTTGGAATATGAACCATACCTGTTGCTGCATTAAAGAATGCATATATATATATCAATATAAAATATTGAAGACAGGAACTAGATCATTTGTTCTAGATCTATGGTTTTCAAACTTTCTTTTAGTCTTGGGATTCTTTCTTTAAATGAAAACTAACCCAGAAGCAAAAGATTATCTAAGCAGCACTACTACCGTGGTTCAGACAGAGTGTGTGAGTGTCGGGGGGAGTGAGGGTCCCAGCACAGACTCCTAAGAGTGGCTCCAAGCAACAGTTTAAAACCCACCGTTTGAGGGGCATTTGGATGACTTAGTGACTGAGCATCTGCCTTTGGTTCAGGGCATAATACCTGGTCCTGGGATGGAGTCCCACACTGGGCTCCCTATGAGGAGCCGGTTTCTCCCTCAGCCTATGTCTCTGCCTCGCTCTCTGTGTCTCTCATGAATAAATAAATAAAATCATAAAAAACATAATAAAATCCACTGTTTGAAACAATAACATCATGTATCAGTATGACCAAAATATAAACTGCTGATGTGGGAAGTAAGCAAAATTACAGCAATATATAATTATGAAGGCATCATACTTTAGTCCTTTATTCAGTCATTATCATATTCTGCCTCTGACAGAGGATAAAGCACCTTTTACATAGGAACATCTTTGTCAGTGCCCCCTAAAATCAAGACTTCAACCTCTCCTTTGCTTTCTCGCTGTTTTCATCACTCAATTTTTAAACCAAGATCAGAGGTTTTCACATTCCCTGAAGCAATGAGCAGGCGCTTTATTCTCTTTCTGATTTCCTAATGTATTTATTATTTATACGCACATCTTCAGATCCAATTATTGAGACTGGGCTATTTGACTTATCCTTCCCACTTTAGGGAAAATAGGTTATTGAGGAAAACAACTGTCTTGTACTTCCTCTTCTATTTCTATTGCGACAAGACTACTGTGGAGCAGTTTGGTTCCCACAGGGATAGTCATGGGGTAAAAAAAGTACCATAAGATGGTTTATATAAGACAGACATATTAACATAAAAAGAAATCTTAGATAGCCTTAGAAAAAATGAGCTAAGAAAAGAAAATGAATAAGGGGAAATTGTGAATCTATACTGGAAAATTTTCCATTCATCTTTGCAAAACTATCAAGAGACGTCTCGTGAAATCTAGAACAGTGTTTTTAAATTAATGACTTAAAATACAGAGCAAAGCAAATTAAACTGTTTTGGTTTTTGTTAGTCTGTGAGACACTGTAAACTTAACCTAAGTACTAGTCCCTTATTTACAGTGGTTTGTCATCCATACAGATAAAGCATTTGCACTATCACAAAAAGAGTAGTTTTAGAGAACCCACACTATCATATCATTTAAATATAACATTAGCTGGAGCTTCTCAATCATCTAGAGGCAACCAAAATGGAGACACACGGTTAGATATATGGCACATGAGTTGTTATATTAAAATGTAAACTGGATAAAAATTAGGATATTTCATAACAGGAGAAGGTCTTCCCTCACCCAAACATCTAAACCCAATATTTTCAATATACTTATTGAAAACTACATAATCTTTTAAAATATTTAAGAAATATTAAATTTTAAACATTGGATATATACTATAGGTGACACTGTACCTTAACTGGACCTGCACTGTGAAGTCACATTTGGTCCCAGAAATATCCCTAGAAAAGACAGTAAGAACTACAATTATTTAGAAAATATGCACATGAAAGCTGATTCAAAGACACTGTTATTCCATAAGTTTTTCAAATTATCAGAGATCTAACTGTTCTTTGGATAACTAACACTATAATAGTATATTCAATACTAATATTTGCATGACACTAATGCTCCCCCAATACATACACATATAAAAAATCACTTTATACACATTACTGGTTTCAAAGGCTAAAATGCAAGTTACACTTGAATAGAACTTACATGGAACTACTGATTTGCTGCACTTGTTGTGGTGTCAATGCAAATGCAAAACAGGTTTCTCGAAAGCGCTGACTGTTGTCTGATGCTAAAGAAGAAAAGAATTATACTTTTAATTACCTTCAAATTCATCAATAGAGAACATAACAGCAAGAAAAAAACAAGCCAAGCCCAATCATTGACATGACTTTAATTAACTGGAATGTATTCTAGAGTTTAGATAACAAGGCAATTAAAGTACTGAAAAGTAAGAAATGTGCCAGTTGTAATGTAACAGAAATAGCACCAAAATGGCTAATTCCAAAAGCCATATCAGGATTCAAATTCAGAAAACACATAATCAAAGAAACACTAATCAAAAATTATCTAATCATATAAATGGGTTCATCTAAATAAAAAGCACACTTGTATAAAAACATGCTTATCTTAATTTTATTTAAAATAGAAAAATATAAACTCATTTAAAGATAACATGGTTCTTGAGCTAAGTAACAAACATACCCATCTGGAGAGCTGCACAGGTGAAGTGACATTTGGTCTTCAAGGCAAAATAAGAATTTTATCATCTTCTGCCTAACTATATCTTGCAAGTGCTTATACAGTGAATATCATACATAGTTTCTCCCAAACTTAGATCATCTGATTTGATTTCAAAATCTGCCTATGGTCACTATCTCAAAGGAGGAAAGAGTTACAAAAAGAGGGGAAGGAAGGGAATGAAGAGAGGAAGAAAGGGAGGGAAAGGGATCCCTGGGTGGCTGGGCGGTTTAGCACCTGCCTTTGGGCCAGGGCGTGATCCTGGAGACCTGGGATTGAGTCCCACGTCGGGCTCCCTGCATGGAGCCTGCTTCTCCCTCTGCCTGTGTCTCTGCCTCTCTCCCTCTGTCTCTCATAAATAAATCTTAAAAAAAAAAAAAAAAAAAAAGGGAGGGAAAGGGGAAGTAGGGAGAAAGAAAAGAACGAGAGAGCAGGCAAGCAAGGACTGGTCTGTGTAAGAGTAGGGATTCCTACAGTATACTGCTGTGAACAACAATTCTATTGGCTTATACCAGTTACGTATATATTTTAAAAATAAGCACTAAGGTTTCCTCAGTGCTTGGACTTTAAAGAAGCAATGAATGTGCAGCCCAGTGGCTCAGCAGTTTAGCACCACCTTCAGCCCAGGGCGTGCTCCTGGAGACCTGGGATCAAGTCCCATGTCAGGCTCCCAGCATGGAGCCTGCTTCTCCCTCTGCCTTTTGTCTCTGCCTCTCTCTCTGTGTATCTCATGAATAAATAAATAATATCTTAAAAAAAAAAAAAGCAGCAGCAATGAATGATTGCTGAATGAATGAAGGAATATGACAGCTTAAAAATACCGAACTATTTAAACTGTACTTTTCAAGGGTAATTTTCTAGGACAAAAGAATCACTAAAAGTTACTACCAAGTAAATCCTGGCCTCTGGGCCATTTAAACCCATGCAGAAGAAAGAAAAAGTAGCTGAACTTGGCCATCTCTTGTTTAAACAGGGTTTAATCTGACTTGCAAGCAACACTTCCTCTACAATTACTACCAAATTGCAGTATGCCATGCTGAAAAATCTGTATAAATGTTCACGATGAGAAAAAAATGGAAAAGATTACTGCTGATCTACAATTCCATCTCAATATAGAAGTATCTTTTAAAGGCCAGATTTGCATTTCTGCTTTCTGTGAACTGGAAAGGATTTTTTTTTTTTTTAAAGAATCTATCCCCAAGAAAGAATTACTAACCAGAAAGCTATCTTAATTATGAGGTACCAATCTGGCAAATGGCTGATAACCTAGGACTAGAATGCAGAAAAGCAGATAATTTCCTCCATCAAACAATACAAGTAACTCCTTTGCTTCTTAAAGGATAGATCTCTATGAAGATTTTAATCCAGTAGACTTAGCCTAATTTAGATTTCTGGCTCCATTCTAAAACAGTGTTAAAATAATTTCCCAAGTACAAAAATTCGTATTTCTCTTTAGGCAAAATCTGAGGATTCATTTTAGAATTAGGAGTACAGTAAGTTTTGGACACACACATGCAGATTTAGATATAGAGGACATGAGTAAAATAAAGGAGTTGCTTGTGTCACACATAGAAATGAGGTTTATTACTTAGTAACAACCTCTATTTACAAACGTGTTAGATTATAATGCTCATGAAGTTATTACAATTTATCTGGAAAAGCATCTTTCATCTATGTGGTTTTCAAGCTTAATTTCCAAAATGAATGCCAGTGAAGAACTTAGAGTTTTGTCTTAGATAATAGACTATGTTAAAAACTCATCTGAAAGGCAATTAAGCTACTATTATCCGTTTCAGAAAAACTCAGGCCAAACAGAATCACAGAATCCTCAAAGTGAAAAAAAGAGTCAAACATATTATCCAAAATACTCACTTCCAATGTTGGGGGTATGTATCTCAAAAGGTACACAAGACAATCCACAGGGATACAAGAAAAAGTATCTACCTACCTTGTAAATATGTTTTAAAAAGTTGAGATTTTACATGAAATCTCAAATCTAATTTATAAAAATATCTAAAATTTTACATAAAACCTTTTTAAACTTCTATTTTTGTTTTATAACATACAGAATATTAGTATAATAGTTTAATAGATATCACACACACATACATATATGCTAAATTATTTTACTGAGAGGTGTATATGATCACATGTTTGCAGACTACCATTCTAGAGTTCAATTCTCCTTTCAATCCTTCCTCATGTTTTGTTTGGACCCTTTTAGAGGTGGGAGAAGAGTGGCCGTTACATCGTCAGGCAGAAGATGGCTGGTATTAACAGTTTAATTGTAAGAAAGCGTGCAGCCCTATAAAGAGTAGCAAAATTTAGTGGAAAGAGATGAGATCACATAGACCTGGATTCCAAACTGGTTTTGCCACTTACTTGTCATATGACCATAGGTACTCATTCACTCTGTGATAGTTTCCTCTTCTAATATTTAAACATAAACACACACACACAAAACTTCATAGGGTTATTTTGAATATAAATAAGTTAAGGTATTTCAAACATCCAACAATTTTCTATCTGCTCTCTTCCTTACGCCCTTATACTGAGTCAAAATACATAATGCTGTATTTTCCACTCATCAGTGTCATATATCCAGTGACAGTCATTCTTCAAATATTTTAGACAGCATTAACAAGTCCCTCTTTCTCAACTCTTCCCATTGTCTTTCAGGGGAGACTGCAGAATTACTCACCATTCTGATCCTCTGGACATAGTCCAGGTTGTAACACCCCTAAAGTAACAGCAAGAACTGGCCACACACTGTCATAGCATATATGTTTATTCTAAATATTTGTTGACCCTCTGTACTAGTCCATCCCTATGGGAAGGTTATTCCAGTACCACTGACATTAGCCTTGGCCAAAGAAATGTGAGTGTAAGTGTACCACTTCTAGGCAGATCTTTATGAGTTATCCTTTGGCTTCACCATTTTTCATTCCAGTCCACCCTGATTCTAGAGTGGAAAGAACATAAAGCAGAGTCACAGCCAATCTGCAACTAATAACTAACATAAACGAGACATAAACCTTATTTGCTGTCACTGAGATTTATGGTTGCTTATAAACTGATATATTATTCCAGATGTGATATGACTAAAAGAGTATTTTTGCCAACAACTACCATCTACTATTGCTAATCTACACAAGAGTCATGAAGAAAAGGTATCTGCTCCTTGTTCACATTTAGAAATTGATGTTCAAAGTCATTATGCAACTGTCAAGGCCTCATACTAAGTTAAGTAGAAGCAGAACTGAAACTCAGATCTAGGGGATCCTGGGTGGCTCAGCAGTTTAGCGCCCGCCTTTGGCCCAGGGCTTGATCGTGGGAGCCCCGGGATCCCTACATGGAGCCTGCTTCTCCTTCTGCCTGTGTCTCTTCCTCTCTCTCTGATGAATAAATAATTAAAAAAAAAAAAGAAACTCAGATCTAAACACCTCCAAAGCCCATGTTCTTTTCATAATACAGGTCCATTAGGTCCCCCAACCTAGGTGGTATATTTCTTTTAATGCAGCCTAGGATCATGGAAAATAGGAAAAGAATGATCGACTTATTCCTTCATCATAACTGGTTATCATTTTTACGTATTTCCTTTTAATCATAAAGTCCACTTTTAAAAAATCACCCTTGCAATGCCTAAGTGGCTCAGCGGTTGAGCATCTGCCTTCAGCTCAGGGTGTAATTCTGATCTGGGGATCAAGTCCTGCATCAGGCTACCTCTGAGGAGCCTGCTTCTCCTCTGGCTATGTCTCTGCCTAGCTCTCTGTGTCTCTCATGAATAAATTTTAAAACTCTTTAAGCAAAATATAATAAAATAATTTTTTGAAATTCACCCTTATCACATTTTTCAATTTTAATCTCTATTACCCAATCTTAATTATCGCATTGTATGAAAAATTTAATTACTCACTTGATTAGCTATTTAGGTTGTTTCTAATTTTTCATTATTTGAAACAACTCTGAACATCTTTGGGCTCATATTTGTTTTTTGAAAGGGGAGGGTAGTTATTACTTTGGATCAATTCCCAGATGTGGCATTTCTAGGTCAAAAATTATGGAGATTTTTATGAATCTTGACACATCACGGAAGTGGTTTTCAAATGGTTGTAACGTTATATGTAAGACCACCAGCAATTTATGCATCTACTATTTACCCCCTACTCTGGTCTTCGTGAGAGTTGTGCTAATTTAATGGGTGGATAGTGGTAACTCGTTAGTAGTTTAATTAGCATTAAAGAGCTCCCCCCTCCCAAAAAAAGTTTTTTCCCCCGTTTGTTTAGTTTCCTATTTCATTATCCAATCTTGTCTTATACCCATTTTTATATTTGCACAGAGGTTTCATATATAAGAACATTAACCTTTGAAAATCTGCTGCAAATATTTCCCCTAGGCTGCTATATGTTTTTTTCATTTGGCTATATTTTGGATGATATACAAGTTAAACTTTTATGTAGTCTAATCTGTCAACCATATCCTTTGCAAGTTCTAATTGTTCCTTTCCTTAGGTTTAATCAATACACAATTCAATTCTTTGGCTTGTTGTTTTATGTAATTATTAATTCATCTGGAACTTATTTTAGTATTTTAAAAATCTAAATTTCTGTTATTCCAAATTGCTTACAGTTATACTAACACCATGTGTTAAACAATCCTTCTCATCCCTATGAATATGTGTGTTTCCTTTCTCATATGTTAAATGCTTATATCCAACATGTTCCATTTCCGGGTTATTTTCCCATTGGTCTTTTTTATCCTGGTGCTGGCACTCTATTTTTTTAATTGGTATAGATTACGGTTTAATATCTTATAGTTAAGTTGCTCTCCACTCATTCTTTTTTCAGAACTTTAATCAATTTAAATATTTATTCATTTATATGAACTTCTGATTTTTAAAACCTAGGATTTCTATAATTTTAAAAATCATAGCTCTAATGGTATTTTGAGTAGAATTACAATAAACCTACGAATTATTTTGACAGCAGAAGTCTTTATATCTTTACATCTTTAATCTTGCCATCCCTAAGTATTGTATATGTGTCCATCTATTCATATCCTCGAGGTTTTGTCATTTTCATCACATAGTTACACAGTTCCCATTAAGATTATTCTTATGCCAAATATCAATCAATAGAATGAATGAATATTCATATAATAAACAAAAAAACTCTGAAGAACTACCAACATTAAAGGTGCAAATGAAGGAAGAAATAGCCAGAAATTCAGAAAGAAAAGCAAGGGGGAAATGGTGTCCTTGATACCAAGGGAAAAGAATTTCAGAGCAAATGTGGACAGTGTTAAATGCTCAGAGGTCAGGTAAGATGAGAATTGAGAACTGGATTTAACAACCAGCAAGTCATAGGTGACCTTGGCTGGATATGTGTTTCAGTGGAATGGGAGAAGCAAAAGTCAGAGTGCAATGGGTTCAGATGTGAATGGTTTAAGTTATTGATCTTAACACTTAAATATGAGATCTTCAAGTGTTTTCATATCTGTACCAGGAAATTATATTAATGTCTCAGGGTTTTGCATTAATTACTGTTCTGAATCACTATAACCAATCTTGAAGGTCTCTAAAGTTCTAGAATGTATATTAATTTGAAACTTTTGAAATTTTGCTAAGGCCAGAATTTTGACTGTTGGCTATTTGAAGGATGAAGAAATTGGTGTCTTGCAGGTAGTACCTCAGCCTCTCATTGTGACCTGAATTGTTGTACACTTGTAGTTACTGAAGGTAAAACAGAAGACATTCAAATTTTCACTTACTCTATGTTCCAATTTAGAGAAAAAATGAAATGTCCTAGTGGTGTTCCTAATTGAGGATACTTACAAAGGTTATAGAGGAATCTCTCTTATGAATGAATACTAAGGGGCTTACTGTACTCATGGGAGATTTTCAACAACCTTCCCCCTGTAAGTATTAATTACTAATGTTTCATCTGTAAGAAAGAAAAGCATTGCCCACAATAATCAGGATAAAATTATAATTCAAAAAACACAAAACATGTAAAGAGAAAATTAAGGTTTTAAAATTTCATTTTTTTTACACACTGCTCCACAGAGAGACGAACTAGAGTAAAAAGAGGAATCATGTTGCAATTTACATAAACTCAAAACATTGGAAGGTAAAACCTAGATACATAAAATAAACAAGGTTATTGAGATTCTGATGATAGAAACACTGAGCTAATCTAAGTGGCTGTACTTTCAACTGCTCTAAAAATATTCAGTATTCCACCTCACCAGCAGAAAGAAAAGCTAAAAATAGTCATCTTTCTGTTATAGAATATTTCTTGCTGTCTTGGGGAAAGTGAAACTAAAGTACCTATATACAAATGTCAGACTTAAAATCTCTAATGAGATCTCTAGTTTATTCAACCAAACAACCAAAAACCTGGACAACTATGTAATTTTTGAAAACAGAGCTGGGACTGATATATTTTCAGCATTAGACTGCTAAACTACCATTAAGACAGAAGGCTGTAGAAAATTTATTTCCTCCAATGAAGGCATATACATCAAATCATCAACAAACTAACAGTGCTTTGACGAACTACTTTATCTTTAAAATGGGTGGTTTCTTTAAACGATATTTAATGACATGAAACACAATCATAAAACATTAAGATAAAAAGGCAGGATATAAATTTGAAATGTAGAGCATAAGCAAAATTGTGTGTGTGTGTATATATATATATATATACACACACACACACACACACACACAACTACTGAAAGACCAAAAGAGCCAGAAAAGGCTGATTTGTAACTTTACTTTTAAAATTCTTCAGACTGCATTACGTATAGCCCTTACAATAGTTTTTGTTTTACATATCTTGTACAAAATCCAATGTAATATCACACACACATTAACTAGAGGGCTGTGATATTCTGCTAGATTTCAAAAATTTTCATGATGGCAAATGTTTCAGGATAAAATCTAGTTAAAAGTTCTTTGGGGTACAGCAAAAGTTACAAATGAATTTTTCTACTCCTACAGAATTACCAATACTAAGAAACAGGAAACAATTGTAACATGGAATACTATTCAGCTCAATAAAACCCTTTGATTTCATTTTATCATACTCTAACTGCAGGTTCCTAATAAACTCATTTCAGTATGCTTGTCTGTGCTTTTCACGATCTTTCTCCTCTGGAGTTTAACTCCTATTTATTTTGTCTTTCAATTATTTTTTGATAGTTTACTGAGTTAGTAGCTGGTTTTCAGATCGACTTAATCAAATGAGCCTATAGATTCCTGGGTAACTTTAAAGCTAAAAGTAAAAATATTTGATCTGGTTAATCTATTCTCTTACAGCTGGCAGGCCCTCAGGCTATTTTAAGTTTAGTGGTTTAAGAAACAGGACTGGGTCAAATCAAGCCAGCCAGCTATGAACCAAGTCTGATGACCAATGTTCAAATGCAAAAACAGAAAAGGAAAATAAACTATAATTAAGAAGTTAGTTTTCGGGGCAGCCCTGGTGGCTTAGCGGTTTAGCGCCGCCTTCAGCTGGGGTGTGATCCTGGAGACCTGGGATCAAGTCCCATGTCAGGCTCCCTGCATGGAGCCTGCTTTTCCCTCTGCCTGTGTCTCTGCCTCTCTCTCTGTCTCTGTCTCTCATGAATAAATAAAATCTTTAAAAAAAAAAAAAAGAAGTTAGTTTTCCTTTCTTTTGTAAAAATTTCTTTTCATTTCTTCCTTTTTTTCCCCCCTTGGTAATACAACCATTCCAAGTCCAAAAAAAAATCTAAAAGTCTACTACTTGATGGTAACAGCTAAAATATACGGTCGTATATACTCTTCCAGGCACTTTCCCATATATACACATAAGCACACATGTGTACACACGTGTTAAGATACGGTTTCTCACAGAAATTGTGAATACATTTTTTTCACTTAAAAACATGCAATGAAATCTTTCCTCATCAATAAACATCATTGTCATCATTTTAAGTGGTTACATAGTATTCTATTATAGAGATGTGCATAATATAACATTAATCTCTTATTGCTGGACATCTTTATCATTTTCAATTTTTTCCTTCCACAATCAATGCTTTTCTTCCCTCCTTGGGTGTGTGTGTGTGTGTGTGTGTGTGTGTGTGTGTGTGTGTCTGTGTAATCATTATTTCCTTAGGACATCCTCTTAGAAACGGAATGGGTGGGTCAAAGGATAGACACTTTCTTAAAGCTTTTGTACAAGGTACCAAATTGCTTCCAGAAATGTTCACTTGCATAAATAAGTGAGTAAATGAGAGTTCTAGATTTCCCCGGCAACACTGGGCAGTAGGTTAAAAACATCTTATTGTCTTAAATTTGTCTTTCTTTGGCTACTCTCTAAGTTGACTACTTTTCATACCCTTCCTTACTGGCTTTCTTCATGTTGTGAATCACACTACTCTGCTGTGTTAGTCATCTTTTCATTTTTTCTCTTGATGCTTCAAACTGAGAAACAACCATTACTTTTAGTGACATTATAGTCACTGATGACCTAGATAACAGCAGTTTCTTTGGCGTGAGATAGGTGAAAACCTACTTGGAAACAGTTCATGAAAGACAGGGAGAAAACAAAGAAGAAACAGTAAATTGAGACATTCCTGGCAAGGAATTCTGTGATGAAGGAAGAGAAAATGGGGGTATAGCTGGAGGGAAATTAAGAGAAAAGTAGTTTGTTTTAAGATGGGAAAGTTAGCCTAAAGTTGTATATTAATAGGAATGATCTAATAAAGAGGCAAAGAGTTGATGATGCACAAAGTGTTAAGGATTGGCCTGAGCCCAGAGATTTCATCCAGACTCTCAGAAAAAAAACACATATAACATATGGGCAGAGATACAGGTAGGTGGGTGCAAAGTTACCTTCTGATTGGCCCCATCATTTCAGTGATGGAGAAATAAAGACATCAGCTCAGAGAGTGGAAGAATAGTTGCTTGTGACAGATAAGAATGCAATGGTCATCTAGCAGAGTGGGAGTACGGAGGAGGGTAACACTGTCTGACAGGGATTAAGAACTACTATCCACACACACATGATTCCAACAGCCTTCCACATATTTAAGATATGTAATATGGTCCAATATTCTAAGAAGTTTCCCTTGGTTTATTTATTGTGCCATTTAATGTAATAAAGCTTTCTGGGTTTTGTTGTTGTTGTTGTTGTTGTTGTTGTTGTTGTTTAGTCTTCACTATGAAATAATGTTTTTTTTCCTTAGCCCAATATTATTTAAGTATTATTTATGTACTTTAATGCATTTATTTAAATGCAACTTATATTTCTCTCTGACATTGTTTTAGTTTCATTTCTAAGCATTTAAATCTTTAAACCATTTTGACATTACTCTGATAAGTTGCAAGATAAGAATACTTTTTAATGGTTAATTAGGAACTCCTGAACAATTTAATATCTAATTCATGCTACTAATTAGAAATTTCACTTTCATGTTATTTTTAAATTGTGTTTCGACTTCATTAACTGCTTATTCATGCACCAGCTTCACAATTACTCTGCCTTTGCCACATATAAAGATAGTATATTCTATATTGAGGTATGGCGTGCAGTCCAGCCCTTTGTTAGAATTCCTCTATTCTTATTTTTCCTTTTGAATTATACTGAACATTTTACTCATGGTACCTATATCACATCCAACTTTCCTTTCTAGTTGAATCTTCCCAGCTAACATATATGATGAAGGAAGCAAATTTAGGCTGTTTTCTGCAACGAACATTGATAGGACCAGGGAGCATAATTTTTCCAGGAGTGGCCTACCCACTGACTTCTGGACAACTCACGAAATGACTGAGCTTGAAGGAATCCACCATTATCAACATATGTAACTATCATCGATTCAAACTAGCTTCTTCCAGGATTTCTAAGGGTCTCTGGAAGTTCTTGGTAGCCAGAAGAAAACCAAATAGATGCTTAAAGATACACAGGTGCCATAGAGGGAAAGAAGGCATGTAACCAGACAAAGTACATAATCATAACTTTCTGATTCTGTTTTTAATTCCTATATATCCTGGGGTGCTTGAGTGGCTCAGTGGTTGAGCATCTGTCTTTGACTCAGGTTGTGATCCCGGGGTCCTGGGACTGATCCCACATCAGGCTCCTTGCGGGGAGCCTGCTTCTCCCAGGGAGCCTGCTTCTCTCTGCCTCTCTCTGTGTCTCTTATGAATAAATAATTTTTTTTAAATCTTAATTCCTATATATCCTTACATTAAACTTTTCTTAGATAACCTGAGGTATTACTGTCCTCCCTTGCAATAAAAAAAGCCTATGACACAAGGAACTTTAGAATCATTTGATAAAGCTCTCTTCCTCTTCCCTTTACCTCCCTGTTAAGTTTATTTAAATGCAACTTATATTTCTCTCTGACATTGTTTTAGTTTCATTTCTAAGCATTTAAATCTTTAAACCATTTTGTAACCATTTTGTAACATTTTGTAACTACAGCTACACTAAATTACTGACAATAGATATCTTTCAAAGGACTGTATCTTTCTACATATTAAGATCTCTAGGGGTCTATAAACTTTTTTTCTTCAACTAAGTTCTGTACATTTGAGGAGTATGCTTTTGTATATTTTTAATTGTTGCATGAGCTTTTGTCTTCAGTTTTATAACTAGTTCTTAGGAAACATATCAATATTTCTCACAGTGTGGTCCATAAGAATACATTGAGATGTTCTAAGAGAGTTCTGGAAAAGGAAAGATCTCTATAAAGGGGAAAGATTCCACGTTCAAAGAATTTTGGGTAGTTGTTGCATAAAACATCTTCCACTTAGAGATTCATAGAACACAAGGATCATATTTAAAGCCTGAGAAATTTTGCAGTAATAAAACTTATTTAAATTTAAATTTCCAAACTTAATGAGACATGGTCAAAGAATACCTACTGACATCCGATGGACCTAGTATCCAAGAATCATATTTCGTAAAACTGTGGTATATAAGCTAGTAGACATTTCTTGTATATTTATTCAGCAGATTCTATTCCCTCAATAGACATTTTTATTTGTAGCTTTACTTCCAGTCTCAGAGTGGAGCATATGACCAAAGCCTAGGAAAAAGTACATTACATTCCTCTGCCAGGGTTGATTGATCAAGGGCCGGACATGGCATTTAAAATAGTCCAATCATAATGAACCTCAGGACTTTCCCTGGGAATGTTGAGACAAAGACTTTTCCTCTTTTCAGGTAGATGGGAATCTGAAAAAACTGCTGGGAACCACATAAATGCCCCCAAAATGGGACCAACATCAAGGAAGCAGAGCCAAGAAGTGGAGAACATGAATTCAACTGTTAAACAAACATTCATTCAAGAAATATTTACTGAGCACCTAATATGTTTTAAGATACTATTATAGGTGCTTGAAATAATCAATGAGCAAGAGACCAAAACATTCTAATGGGCAAAGATAAATATCAATGTCATGATAAAGTATATTAGAAGGTGCTAAATATTATGGAAATAACAAAGCTAGGTAATGGGGATTGGAAGGAATGATATGCAATTTTAAAAGGAAATCTGGATAAGTCTCATTAAAAAGAGTAATGCCTTGAACTGAGAGAGATGAAGACGACGCTGGGTAGCATTTATGACAAAAGACAAATATTCACTTCTGGACATACTAAGTTTGAGACAGACATGTGAATGGTGATTTTTCTATAGGTGGTTAGATGAGCCTCTGAAACTCATGAAACAGGTCTTGGCCAAAGACATAAATTTAGGGTCATCGATGTGGAATTACTATTTAAAGACTTGAGACTAGATTAAATCACCAAAGTAGTAAGTGTAGGCAGAAAAGAATCTGGGAAGAGAAGTACAAGCCGAGAGGTTATAAGAAGAAATGACTGGAGAGATGAAAGGAAAATTGAGAGAGGGTAGTATCCTGGAAACCAAGTGGCAGAGTGCTGCAAGTGGCAGAATCTATGTCAAATGGTGCTAACAAATCACATGAGTGGGTCTCAGAAGGGACCATGGCTTTGACATCACAGATCTTGACAAGGGAGGTTTCAGTGGAGTGACTAGCAAAAGGCTGATTGGAATGCACTTACACAGTGAATGGAAGAGGAGGAACTGGAGATCTACTACAGAGGACTTGCTCATGGAATTTTGCCATAATGGGGAGCAAAGCAGTGGGGTGGAACCTGGAAGGGAAGTGGAAGTTCAAGAAAAGGATCTGGTGTTCACTGAGCTCAGCATCAAGCCCCTAATTCTTTGGTTATATGAACTAATGGATTAGCTTTTAGGTTAATGCCAGTTTTCGGTGGATTTTTCTATGATTTGCACTAAAAAGAAAACTGATTTTTTTTACATTAACTTTTAATTAGCTCTCATGCTGAACTCTTTATTACTTCTAACAATCCTTCACTGTTGATTTTCTAGTAGGTTTCTTGTATATGAGTTCTTATATAAAACATCTAGAAGTTTCTGGTTATGCTATATCTCTAGACTAGAAAGGGAAATTATTTTAAATAATGTTTCACTGGCATTATTGACTGGCAATTTCAGGAATTCTCAGTAGTTAGGCTAATACACTGAACTTTTATAACCAACTAACTTTGCTCTATAACTTACCTGGTACAGACCGAAACAAAATGACCACACTGAAGTTTTTTTCTTAAATGTGTATTTTCTCTAGCTAAGTATAAGCATTAAGTATTTACCGTCAACTTTTTCCTGTTATAAATGTTGGCCACTTTCTCTTTCCTCATACACTACAATTAATTGTATAATTGCATTTAGATATAGTTTAATAGCCATTTTCAAATCCATTCTATACTATCCTTTCTTTCTTAAAGTATAAGGATAAAATATTAAAATTTGAATAGCAACCTAAATTCAAAAACCCAGAAAAGGCTTCAATGACTAGAGTTATCTATCATAAACATTAGGCATTTAGTAACATTTGCCCATAACTAATTTTCTATTTACAAAAGACAAACTAGAAATTCTAGGCATTTGGGGGTGCCTGGGTGGCTCAGTTAGCGAAACATCTGCCTTTGGCTCAGGTCATGATCCCAGAGTCCCGAGACTGAGTTCCACATCGGGTTCTCTGCTCAGTGGGGAGCCTGCTTCTCACTCTCCTTCTGCTCCTCCCCTCGCTCATGCTCTCTCTCACTCAAAATAATAAATAAATTTTTTCAACAATTAAAGAAATTCTAGGCATTTGGGTAAATAATGATTTATACCCCTAAACAGTGTTTAAGAGACCTCAATCTTACAAACTATTATGTTTACTTTCCCCTAGGAAGAAATGAATTTCCTTTTGATAAGGATTAAGAGGGTTCATGAAATAAATGTGGTGGCAGGTGAGCCCAAACCTATGCATACTTACTATAAACAGTGATTAGAGGAAAAATAGTGTAAGTTGATGGGAAATCTCTGACAAACATCTACTACTGTCCTGAACTCCCATCCCTAAGACAGGAAGCCTAGAGGTTGAAAAGTAGAAATATTATGAATACCAAGACTACTCTAATGAAGCTAGCCCAGAAGATTGCTCGAGCAAATGTAGATTTCTTAGATTTAGCTCCTTCTCAAAAGTATCCTTCCCATATGGTGCCAAATAATCATAAATCATGCCAGATATTCTGTTTGACCACAGTTCCCAGGTGAGAAGGAAAGTGTGCTTACCTCAGTCTGTTCTTTGTACCCTCCTAAGGAGTGTATCTCACCACGCTATGTTAGTCTTTTAAAGATCCAGGAATGATTTTTCAGACAAAGTGCCCCTGAAAATAAGCCAACTTCATCTGTGTTCAACCAAAGAAACAGCAATGCTGGAGAAAAGCTGGTAGTATTTATTTAGACATGGCACACTAGAGTGACTGGCAATTTCAGGAATTCTCAGTAGTCAGGCTAATACACTGAACTTTTATAACCAACTAACTTTGCTCTATAACTCAGATTGCTTTCTTTCATTATACAGATAATATCCAAAGGAAAATGAAAGGGTTCTGTGGGGTTTAATAAGAGGGACATCTGTAGCCTGTGGAAAGTACCATAGTGAGGAGCCAGAGACATTAGGCACCTAAGAAGGGGGCAGAAGAAGGCAGGAGAAGCACAAAGAAACAAATTGGGAGATGCCAAAGACAACTTACCATTGAAATTTGACCTGGGGAAAAAAATTTTGACCTGAGACAGTTTTGTGACAGGTAAGAGAATATTTCCTTCTTGCTCTTAAAGTTCACCTTTCCTGTACCACAAACCCTCTCCCACTCAGATAATCTAGAAAGTCTTGAAGCAAAGGTGACTTTCCTCAGTGGCACAGAAACGATGT
Organism: Vulpes lagopus; assembly: GCF_018345385.1. Taxonomy (NCBI): domain Eukaryota; kingdom Metazoa; phylum Chordata; class Mammalia; order Carnivora; family Canidae; genus Vulpes; species Vulpes lagopus. Next base: position 49,551,792 of record NC_054825.1, read on the forward strand.
TTAACCATCATTTTTAGCTTTGATGGGGGAGGAAGAAGAGTAGCAACAGTTTAATATCTCTAAAAGGTATGTTCTCATTTTTTTCTCATCCTTTCTCTAACTCTAGGTGCAAAGGAATGCACTCTCTTAAACTACACAGTCATTTTTGCAAATGCTTGTATTCACAAACTACAGCATAAAAAAATCAACTGGAAAAGGAAATTGTCATCTTTAATTGAATCAGTATCTAAATTGTAGTTTGCCATACAGCAAAGGTACGCTTTGCAATGACCCTAAGTTGAAGAACTGAATTAGATAGATAATTATCTCTTTTTTAAAACAGTGAAATGTTTAATTACCTGAGGTGATTTCTTAGGTATCAAAAAAAAAAATTAGTGTTTATCCTCAGTTTATATAGAAAAGATAATCCGTGTAAAACAATGAGAGCTATAAGGAACTACTATCATTAAAAACTATAATTTCATTTTATATAAAGTTAAAATACATTTCAGAGGTTAAGTTAAAAGCACAACAGGGGTAAAACTAGAAGTGACATGTTAGATCTGGGAGCAAACTAAAAGGAAGCTGCAGATTTAGAAAGGCTAACAGAAGGCAGTAGAAAGCCTTTCTGTTAACAGAAAGGCTAACAGTCGCCAAAAGCTACTTCGGCTATTCCCGAAGTAGCAAAAGCTCCAGTATTTTTATTCTAGTCATAGTATCATTCTTCTCCAAATAGTCTTCTGATTTAGCAAATCCAGATCTTATGGTGGGAAGGGGAGAATCAATACGAAAAAATGACCACACTTTTTATTTTATATATATATTTTTTATTTTATATATTTATTCATGAGAGACAGAGAAAGAGAGGCAGAGACATAGGCAGAGGCTCCCCCCAGGGAACCCAGTGTGAGACTTGGTCCCAGAACCCCAGGACCAGACACTGAGCCAAAAGCAGACGCTCAACCACTGAGCTACCCATGTGTCCCAAAAATCCTAATTTCCTAGTCTGCTAAATGGATACATTACAATTTGACATGTTAAATATTGTTAGAATTCTGCTCTATTGGCTGAACTTTAACTCAATTCTCAATGCATTCATCAGGTCTTCTTATCCCCTCCCCACCTACCTTGAGTTGAACGACTACTTCTTAGCTTTGTATTCTATAGATTAGAGTCCTCTCAAAATAATCAGTCTGTTAAGATTTCGACTCTTATGCAATGAGGGAAAATGCTTCTTCTGTCAATGACTCCTAATGTGAGCTTTAATTGTTAATAGAAAATTTGAGGAATAAGCTATTAACACATTTCTAGTAAAACAAACCAGTGAATAAATTAATGGAAAGGAAAGGGAAGAGAACAAGGCACACTGGTTACACTGAAATTTCACTGATGTCTGCAGGAAGAGTTAAGTTTAAATTTTGATGTTTTGGTATTTATTTGGTGTTTGGTAAATTTCAAATAGTAACTACTTGCAAAATAGAAATAGAAGGGAGAATTCCTAAACACTAGAAAATGAAAAGGAAACAAAGAAAACATAATTCATCTCACAGGTCAGGAAAGAAAAATAAATGACAAAAAGAAACAAAGATGACAGAACAAAGACCAAATATAACAGTGATAATATAATAATCAGAGTAAGTTACATTTTTTTAGACTGAGTTTTTAAAAAGCCAGTCACAGCCTTGCTATTTATAAGAAATAAACCTGCACAAATACCACTTCACATCCACTAGGTTGATTATAATCAAAAAGACATACAATACCAAGCTTTGAAAAGGATGTGGAGAACTAGGACCCCTCACACTTTACTGGTGAGGATGTAAAATGGTGTCACTGCTTTGGAAATGTCTGAAAGTATATCAGATGTTAAATACAGACTTACCATATGTAATTCCACTCCTAGGTATATGATGAAGAGAATTAGAAACATACATCCACACAAAATCTTGTACATGAGTATTCATTCACAACAGCAAATATTCATAATTTCAAAAAAGCAGAAACAACCCAAATATCCATCAATGACAAATGGATTAAAACATATGGTATATTCATACAATAAAATGTTATTTTGCCACATAAGAGGAATGAAGTACTGACACAGGCCACAACGTGAATGAAGCTTTGAAACATTATGTTAATGTGACCAGTCACAAAGGTCACATATTGTATGACACCACTTATATGACATGTCTAGAACAGGCAAATCCACAGAGACAGAAACTGCATCATTAGTTCCAGGGAGTGGGGATAGGTGAGAATGGGGAATGGTTGACGATGGGTAAGGGTCTCTTTCTGGGGTGATGAAAACATTCTAAAGTTCATAGTGGTGATGGTGGCACAACTCTGTGACTATACTAAAACCAGCTAATTGTATGCATTTTAAAAGACTTCATTTTATTTATTTTTTTAAAGGACTTTTTTTTTTTTTTAGATTTTAATTATTTATTCATGAGTGACACACAGATTGAGAGAGAGAGAGAGAGGCAAAGAAACAGGCAGAGGGAGATGAAGGCTCCACACAGGGAGCTCAATGTGGGACTTGATCCCGGGTCTCCAGGATCACGCCCTGGGCCAAAGTCAGGCACTAAACTGTTGCGCCACCCAGAGATCCCCCAAGGCTTCATTTTATAGTGTGTGAATTATATCTCAATGAAACTTATGTAAAAGACAAAAAACACCCTAAAACAAAATGCCAGAAAAGTTTGAAAAAACAAAGAACAGGGCAGCCCTGGTGGTGCAGCGGTTTAGTGCCGCCTGCAGCCCGGGGTGTGATCCTGAAGACCCGGGATCGAGCCCCACATCGGGCTCCCTACATGGAGCCTGCTTCTCCCTCTGCCTGTGTCTCTGCCTCTCTCTCTCTCTCTGTGTCTCTCATGAATAAATAAATAAAATCTGAAAAAAAAAAAGAAAAAAAGAATAAAGTTTCTATCAGGCAAATGCTAATAAACAGGAAACTTAAATAAAAATAATGACAAAAAAAACAAGGGGATTTCAAGGGAAAAGTCCAAAAACAGAAAAAAAAAAAACAACAGCAGTTTATCTTGAGGCTCTCCACCTAAGACTGAGCCTTTAAGAAAGGATTTTATTCTCACCAGTATTAACTTCGCACTGGAATCCCAAAGTCCTATAAAGCAAGGTAAATGAATGAAAGGCATAAAGATGACAAAGGAGAAATAAAAGTTCCTATTTGCAGATGACACAGTAGTCTAACTAGAAAATCCAAAAAGAATTACAAAAAACTTCCTAAAACTAAGAGTGACCTTTACTAAGGTCACAAGATAACTAACAAAACAATAATAACAAAAATCAACTGTATCTATATCCTGACAATGAAAATCAAAATTTTAAATACAATAACATCTGTAATCACTCCAAGAATAAACTACTGAGGTACAGCTAGCTCTAACAAACAAGTGTAGGACTTGTATACTGAAAACTACAAAATGCTGATCAACAAAATCAAAGATCTAAATAAATGAAGAGACATACCATGCTCTCATCTTGGAAGAATCAACACAGAAAAACTACTAATTTTCCTTAAATTGATATTCAGGTTTAATGCAATTCCTATCAAATTCTAAGTAAGATTTTTTTCAGAGAGATAGATAACTAGAAAATCTGTATATAAAGGCAAAATAACTACACTAGCTAAAAGAATTTTTAAACAAAAAAATAAAGTTAGGGCAACCCAGGTGGCTCAGCGGGTTAGCGCCGCCTTCAGCCCAGGGCGTGATCCTGGAGACCTGGGATCGAGTCCCACGTCAAGCTCCCTGGATGGAGCCTACTTCTCCCTCTGCCTGTCTCTCTCTCTTTCTCTCTCTCTCTGTCTCTCATGAATAAATAAATAAAATCTTTAAAAAAATGAATAAAGTTAGAGAAATCACTCTGATTTTTATGACTTTTTAGCCACACTAATCAAGATCATGCGGTACAGGCAGAAATAGACACAGATCAGTGGAACAGAAAAAGGACCCAGAAACAAACTCATACAAGTGTGGACAACTAGTTTTTTTAAAGGTACAAAAGCAATACAATGCAGAAAGGATGAGTTTCAGCAAATGATACTGGAACAATCAGCCAGTTGTAAAAGAAACTCAACCTAAACCTCATTTTATGAACAAATGAGTCACAAATCTAGCATTTCAAAAAAGATTTATTTATTTTAGAGATAGAGAGCACATGGGGAGGCAGAGAGAGAGGCAGAAGGAGAGAAGCCTACTCCCAACAGAGCTGGGAGCCCACAACCAATGAGATCACAATGAACCAAAACCAAGAATCAGATGCTTAATCAACTGAGCCACCCAGGTGCCCTATGAGTCACAAATTTAAATGTAAAACTTTTAGGGAAAAAAATGAAAGAAAATCTTTTAAATCCAGAGTGAGGGAAAGAGTATTCAACCCTGACATCAAAATAGAAAGAGATTTTTTTTTACTTTTCTCTTGCACAAGGCCCTATTAAGAAATTAAAAAAAAAAAAAAACACTACAAAGTAGAAGAAAATAATTGCAAACCATATACTCAACAAAGGAATAGTATCTAGAATATATAAAGAATTCAGAAAACTCATTAGTGAAAAACCCAAACATCCCAATTAGAAAATGGACAAAAGATATAAAGAGAAATTTCACTGAAGATATTTTAAGGTAATGAAAACTAAACCACAATGAGGTATCACTACACATCTATCAGAATGGTTAAAATAGAAAATAATGATAGTACCAAATGCTGACAAGGATGGAGAGAAACTAGATCACTTAGATATGGCTGGTAGTAATATAAAATGGAATACTGTGAAAAATAATCTTGCTGTTCCTTTTAAAACTAAAAATGAACTCACCATATGGCCCAGCAACTGAACTACTGAGCAGTTATCTCAAAGAAATGTAAACGTATTTCTACACAGAAATTTGTATATGAATGGTCGTGACAGCCAAACACTGAAAACTATTTAAATGTCCTTTGGTGGGTAAAATAGTCAAACAAATGGTAGTATATCACACAATGAAATAATTCTTAGCAATAAAAAAGAACTACCAGGGCACCTGGGTAGTTCAGACAGTTAAGCAGTGGAGTCATGATTTTGGCTCAGGTCATGATCTTGGGGTTGTAGGATGGAGCTCTACATTGGACTCTGTGCTCAGCAGGGAGGCTGCTTGAGATTCTCTCTCTCCCCCTCTCCCTCTGCACCTGCCACACCATTCCACACTCATAAATAAATAAATAAATAAATAAATAAATAAATAAATAAATCTTAAAAAAAAAAAAAAACACCTATCAGTGTACAACACAACTTGGATGAACCTGAAAGAAATTATACTGAATGAAAAAACCCAATCTTCAAAGAATACATAAGGCATGATTTCTTTTATATAACACTGGTGAAACATATAATTTACAGATAGAGAACTGATTGATAGATAGGGGTAGTAAGGCTATAAAATGGCAGCAAGAAGGAATTTTGTGGTATCTTGATTATGGTCAAAGTTACATGAAACTATACATGTAAAAATAAACTGCATAGACCTGAACACACAAATATGTCCATGAGTAGTAAAATTTGAATAAGCTCTGTGAACGTCAATTCCTTGCTTCTGATACTGCTCTATTGTTAGTAAAGATGCTAACTATGGAGAAGGCTAAATGAAGAGTACACAGGGCATTGCCTTCCTGTACACTTCTTCACAATTTCCTGCAAGTTGATAATTATTTCAAAATCAAAAGTTAAAAAAAAAACCCACAAGTTACAGACTGGAAAAAAATATCTATAAACTATATACCTAAGGACTAGTATCTAGAATACATAAAGCAACTCTCACTACTTACCTAAACTCCTAAAATTAAGAAGTGATAATAACAAATATGCTGGCAAGGATGCACAAAAACTGGACCTTAGATATTGCCAGTGGAAGTGTAAAATGGTTCAGTGTTTTTCTCAAAAAATTAAATACACACTTATACATATAATCCAGCAATCACACTCCTGGGCATATAGCCAAAATAGAGGAAACTTATGTGCATACAAATACCTAGACACCTCGGTGGCTCATTCAGTTAAGCATCAGCTTTTGGCTCAGGTCATGATCCTGAGGTCCTGGGATCAAGCCCCAGGTTGGGTTCCCTACTCAGCAGGGAGTCTGCTTCTCCCTCCCTCTCTGTGTACGTTCTCTCTCTCAAGTAAGTAAATAAACCCTATTCATGAATGCTTATAATAACATCATTTGTGATACACAAAAACTGGAAACAAGCAAAATGCCCTTTGACAGGTAAGAAGGTAGAGAAATAATGATATATCCATACCATGAAATACTACTTAAACAACTAAAAGGAATGGATAGCAAATTTCTAAAATCAATCATAAATATCAAAAGGTATCACACTGGGGGAAAAAATGGCTGCAATTTATATCACAAAATGCTAAATCCCTTCTACAAGTCAGAGGAAAATTTCCAATAAGCCAGTTTTTAAATGGGAAAAGTTCATGAACAATTCAAAAAATAAATGGAATATACATATTTAAAAAACCCTTCACTCTCATTCTTAGGAGAAATGAAAGTTAAAACATTATAAATAATGAGTTACAAATATACATCTATTATTTTTAAATGATCAGAAAGTTTAAAAACATGGTATTATTGAAGGCACAGGAGAAAAAGCATTCTGCATAGCCAGTAGGATTATGAACTAGCACAAATCTTCTATGAAGGGAAATTTGGCAACAACTATCAAAATTTTAAATATATATTCTACTTCTAGGAATTTATCTTATAAAAATATTTTATACATTTAGACTTGTGCACAAGATATATATTACAAAACATTCTCTGTAATGCTGTTTTTAAATGCAGGAAAATACCTAAATGTTAATCAGTAGAATATTTAATAAAGCATAGTCCAATCAATCACATAGTAAGTAGATGCTAAAAAAGAATGTGGCAAATGTTTGCATATGCAGAGAAGTCTCTGGAAAGACAAAAAGGAACTGAAAGCAACACCTGTGGTTGAGATAAAGGTAGGAGAGGAACTTCTTTTCCATTATAAAGCCTTTTGTAGTTTTTGATATTGTATCAAGCAAATATACTGATTGGAAAGTTTTAAAACAATCAAAAATGTTAAATAAAATAATTCCATGTTAATGGGGAAATAAATAAAATAATTCCATGTAAATGGAGAAATATACAAACAAATCAGCAGTACAGAATAAGATTCAAAAAAATATTTGTTCAAAAAGTTTTGGAGAAAATAAAAGCTTTACTCTCATACAAGTAAAAATAAAGTCTAGAGTTGTTTTTTTTTTTTTTTTTTAAGCCACATAAATATCAGAAACAGAAGTGCAAGTCAGTTTTAATTTACTCATCTTGGAGACAGGATAGGTTTTCAAAAATCAGAGAAAAATCCAAAGCCACTGTTTTAACAGCAATCGATACAGTAGACCATGTTAATAGACTAAAGAACAAAGACCACAGGATCATCTCAATAAATGGAGAAAAAAATTTAAACAAATTCCAACACACTTTCATGATTTAAAGAAAATTCAACAAAATAGACATCTCTGAAAAAATTTATAGCTAACAGAGTCAATGGTAAAAAACTAGATACATACCCTCTAAAGAGCAAGCTAAGAATGTCTACTCTTCAAGTTCAACAGCATATGAAGACCATTATATACCATGAACAAGTGGGGCTTATTTGTGGAATGCAAGGATGGTTCAAAATGTAAAAATTAATAAATGTAATGTATCACATTAACAGAATGAAAGAAAAAAAAAAAGGTAACACATGATCATTACAATTGAGAGAAAGCACCTGACAAGTCAAGTTTTCAGGATAAAAAACCTCAAAAGACTAGGAATATATGGACATTATTTCAACCTAATTGAGACAATATATGAAAAATGCACAGCTAATATCATAGCCAATAGTAAATGACTGAAAGCTTTTCTTCTAAGATCAAGCACAAGGAATTCTCTAACATCATACTAGAAGTCCCAGCCGTTATGTAAACAAAGAAATAAAATACTAATTTGAAAGGAAGTAAAATAATCTCTGTTCATACGACATGACTTATATGCAGAAAACCCTAAAAAATCCATGACAAACTATTAGGATAAACTGATCCATCCATGAAGTTGGATCAAATTCTCAAATATCAGTTTTTTCTAACACCAACAATGACCAATCTGAAAAGAAAATTAAGAAAACAATCTCATTTTCTATAGCATCAAAAAGGATGAAATACATAGGAATAAACTTAATCAAAGAGGTGAAAGACTTATAGGGGAAAAATTACAAAGCAATGCTGAAATTAACACAAATGGAAATATATCCAGTGCTCATAGATCAGAAGACCTATATTGTAAAAATGTGCATACTTCACAGCGATCTACAGATTCAATGCAATCCCTATCAAAATCCCAATGGCATTTTCTATAGAAACAAAAAAAAATCATCTTAAAACTCATATGAAATCTCAAATGACTTTGAGTAGCCAAAACAATCTTGAAAAAGAAGAAAGTCAGAGCCTTCATATTTCCTGATGTCAAAACACATAACAAAGCTGTAATAATCAAAACAGTGTGTTACCGGCATAAAAACAGATATATAGATCAATGGAACAGGAATAAACCCAGAAATAAACCCTTACACATCAGTTCAAATGATCTTCAAAAAAGGTACTAGGACCATACAATGGGGAAAGAACAGTACTTTCTACAAATGATGTGGGGGGAAACTAAGTATCCACGTGCAAAACACTGAGGTTGAGCCCTTCTGTTATAATATATACAAAAATTAACTAAAACTGGATTAAAGACCTTAAACTATAAAACTTCCAGAAGAAAAAAAAAAAAAACTTCCAGAAGAAAACATAGGTGATAATAAATTTGGCAATTATTTTTTGGATATGACACCAAAGACACAAGTAATAGACACTTGGGACTATACACCAAACTTAAAATCTACTCATCAAAGGAAACAACCAACAGATTGAAAGGCAACCTACTGAATGGCAGAAAATATCTGGAAATCATATATATGATCATGAGTTAATATCCAAAATAAAGAACTCCAACAACTCAACAACAAAAAACCCTATTAAAAAACAGGCAAAGGACTTGAATAGGCAATTTTCAAATAAGATATACAAACAGCCACAAGCACATGAATAAATGTTCACCATTATGAATCATTAGAGAAATGCAAATCAAAACCACCACTTCACAGCCATTAAGACAGCCACTAAAAAAAAAGAGAGAAAATTAGCAGTAGTAAGGATACAGGGAAACTGGAACCCCTTTGCACTGTTAGTGGAAAAATAAAACGGTGCAGTTACTATGGAAAACAGTATGATGACAGCTCAAATAAGCAGAATTACCATTCAATACAGCATTCTCACCTTTTGGATATATATCTAAAATAATTAAAGCAGAATCTCAAAGAAATCCTTGTACACAGCAACATTATTCACAATAACCTAGAGGTGGAAGCAACCTAAATGCTCATTGACAGATGAATGGTTTAACAAATGTAGTATGCATACAATGGACTATAAGCCTTAAAAGGCAAGGAAATCCTGTCACATGCTACAGTACGAATGAACCTTGAGGGTGCTGTGTTAAGTGAAATACAGCCAGTCACAAAGACAAATACTGAATGATTCCACTCACATGAGGTATCTCAACTAGTCCAATTCTTAGAAACAAAAAAATATAATAGTGGTTACCAAGGGGCCGAGGGTAGGAGAAAATGTGGAATTGTTTAATGAGTATGGTTTCAGTTTTGCAAGATAAAAAGTTATAGCATTTGTTGCACAATATAAATATACTTAATACTACTAAATTGCAAGTTAAAAATGGTTAAGAGGGTAAATATTTTACCACATTATTTTTATTTATTTATTTATTTATTTATTTATTTATTTATTTATTTGAGAGAGAGAGAGAGAGAGAGAGCATGAGCAGGAGGGAAGGGGCAGTGGAAGAGGAGAGAATCCCAAGCAGGGTCCATACTCAGCTCAGTGCAGAGCCTGAAACGGGCCTCAATCCCATGATCATTTTTACCATAACTTTTAAATTTGTTAAATTTTACTATAACTTTTTAAATTTAAGAAGGAAATTAGAGGGGTGCCTGGCACAGCTCAGTTAGGCATCAGACTCTTCGTTTCAGCGGGTTTCATGATTTCAGGGTCATGGGACTGAGCCCCATGTCAGGCTCTGAACATGGTGAGCAGTCTGCTGGATAGTCTCTCTCCCTCTTGCCCTTCCCCTGCCCTACTCTTGCACGTGCTCTCTCACATACATACATACATACATACATACATACATACATAAATCTTTCTTAAAAAGGGAATTAGACACACCTCATTAAAAATTATATACCCTCCAAAAAGAATGAAGTACTCTTTATGCATGCTATAACACTGATGAAACCTGAAAACATCATACTAAGTAAAATAAGCCAGTCACAAAAAGCCATGTATTATATGATTCCATTTATATGAAACAGGCATAATAGGCAAATCTATAGAGACAGAAAGATGATTAGTGGTTTTTAAGGACTGGGAAGAGAGAGGAATGACTGTTAATCAGTACAGAGTTTCTTCTCAGAGTGATGAAAAATTTTTATATTAAATTGTGGTGATGAATGCCTAACTCCATGAATATACTAAAAAAATTAAATTGTACACTTCAACAGAGTGAAATTTAAAATATGTGAATTATATCTCGATGAAGCTATTATTTTAAAAATCCAAACACCATAAAAGTCGTAACTAACAGATCTGACAACTTAATTGTTTTCAACTTCCGTGTTGAAAGATTTTTATAAATTACATAATAAGGTAAGTAACAGACTGAGATGAAATATTTACAACATATAATAGAGAGTAGACTAGTATGCATTACTCACAATATACAAACCCTTAAGAAAAAAAAAAGGAAAATGAGCAAGAATATGAACAAGCATTGAGCTACAAATGGTTAATGGTCATAAAAACATTCATTTTAGCAGTAAGCAAAGGTATACAAATTAAAACAAAATATCTTCATTATATCAGTTTACAAAATGTCTTAAATATTGGATAAAACTGTGGCTAACAGGCACACATAAGAATGTTCATAGGAATATAACTGTTTTACGGTCAGGGACGCAATTGACAGCAAATGAGAAATACACATATCCTTTCACCTAGCAAAACTACTTCAGATTTAAAGAAATACGTATTATATATGTATGTATTATGTTATATATAAGGATGTTCACTGGGAAAAAATGGAAACAATCTATACGTTCATGGAAAGGAGAAAGCTTATGATCATACTATGATACATTCCAAAGGAGTGGATACCTTCCCTTTACAGGAAGGTATGTATATACCCTGACCCTTGAACAACACAGGGATTAGGGGCACTTATTCCAATGCAGATGGAAACCTGCATATAACATGACTCACCCAAAATCTAATAACCTACCATTGACCAGAAGAAGCCTTACTGATAACATAAACAGTCAACACATATTTTCCATGTTGTATGTATTATCTACTGTGTTCTTACAATAAAGGGAAAAGAAAATCATAACGAAAAGAAAATACATTTAGAGTGCAGTGCTACATTTAACCAAAAAAAAAAAAATCTGCATATAAGTGGACCCAAGTTGTTCATGGGTCAACTGTACATACTAAATACAATTCAGAAGATCTGGACTTGGATAATCTCTATTTTTAATGAGCACCTCCAATAATTCTGATTCCACTATTCCATAAAACAAAAATGTTAAATTCATAATCCCTGGTGAATAAAATCCCATTCATCTTTATCCCTAGGTTATGCCTTTTAGTTTACTTGGTCTTGCATTTTTAAGATGAATTAATGGTTTTTTTATTCCTCTACTAGACCATGTCTTTTTTTAGAATTTTTATTTACTCATTTATTTAAGTAATCTCTACCCAATATGGGGCTTGAACTCACGACCACAAGAATAAGAGTCACCTGCTCTTCTGACTGAACCAGTCAGGCATCCAGAACCATCTTAATCTTCCTCAGACAACAGAAGGTGCTTGGCACAAAAGGTACTTAATAAATATTAGTTGAAGGATGCCTGGGTGGCTCAGTGGTTGAGCATCTGCCTTTGGCTCAGGGCATGATCCTGGGGTCCTGGGATGGAGTGCCACATTGGGCTCCCTGTGAGGAGCCTGCTTCTCCCTCTGCCTCTGTCTCTGCCTCTCTCTCTCTCTCTCTCATGGATAGATAAAAATCTTTAAAACAAATAAATATTAGTTGAATGAATAAATTTTTAAAACTCAAAAGTAAGTTTTAAAGTTATGTTGTTTAAAAAGTCACAAATTTCTTGGCAGGAAGAGATGGAGAAGATTCTACTTCCATGACTATTGGTATTTACATAAAAATGAAAACATGCTTTATTAAGAACTTTGTTCTTTTGGAATATTTTACTTGATCCATATGAAAAGGATAAATCAGCAAAAAAAGAGAGAACAGACTGAAGAACCACGATAAATGATGAATCTTCTATAATTCCATTTTATTTCTTTTTTATTCAAGTAATTTTAAAAGAACTTTAAAATATTCATTTTTTTTCTACTGCTTTTAAGGAAATTTACAATCTCTATCTTATTTTTAAGGTCTCTCTCTACATCTTAGAAAATACTATAAGTTATTTTCTTTAAGGCAAAAATATTAAAAACCATCAGAAAAATTTTGAGATTAACTACAAATGTCATCTTAAAAGACTGTTAGCAAATAACTAAAATCTAGACAGCACTGAAAAAAGTTTAATTTTCTTTACAATATTCAGGTATTTTAAGTTATGAAGGATCTGTAATTTTAACATACTTTCCTTTAAAAAAAAAAAAAAACCTAGGGGCTAACATCTAGAAAATGAGAAAAATGAAAATGAAAGTGAAAAATAAGAATTCCCCACATATGCTGTGAATTTCAAACAGATCCAAACTGATTTGCTGAAATAAAACTCCATTTCACTTACAATGTGTACTGGTAAAGATTATCCTATAAAATTAAAATCTTACTTTTTTTTTTTAAGATTTTATTTATTTATTTATTCATGAAAGACACAGAGACAGAGAGGCAGAGACACAGGTAGAGGGAGAAGCAGGCTCCCTCCAGGGAACCAATACTGGACTTGATCCCAGGACCCCAGGATCACACCCTGAGCCAAAGGCAGATACTCAATCGTTGAGCCACTGAGGCATTCCTAAAGAACAATTTTTTAAAATCTTTTTATTTTTATTTTTTAAAAAGATTATTTGTGACAGAGAGAAAACAAGTAGACGGCAAAGGGAGAGGGAGAAGCAGATTCTCTCCCTCCTCAGAAGGAAGCCCGATGCAGGGGCTTGATCAGGACCCTGAGATCATGACCCAAGTCAAAGGCAGACATCTAACCAACTGAGCCACCCAGGCACCCCTAAATCATTTTATTTTTAATATCTCATGTTATATAACAGGAAGAACACTGGCTTTGGAAGCAAACTTATTCAAATTCTAGCACCATCTCTTAAGTTTTGTGAACTAACCTCGTGCAGACCTTAGCTACCTCTTATGTAACATTCAGGCTACGGGCCTAAACTTCCAAAGTTGTTTAGAAGCTTAAATGAGGTAACAGACACAAAGCTCTTAACTTATGCTTGTCCAAGTAGGTGCCTAATAATTTTTATTTATGTATCCCATTTCTCTCCCTACCTGATATGTTAAAGACTTCATGATAATCATTTTTAAAAGATTTGTTTTAGAGAGAGGGAGAGAGAATCCTCATGTAAACTCCCCGCTGAGCGGGACCTAGGGCTAGATCCCAGGATCCTGAGATTATAACCTGGGCCAAAATCAGGAGTCTGCCACTTAACTGACAGAGCCACCTAGGCACTCCCTCATGATAATCATTTTAACTCATCATTAAAATATTCTACATAGTAGATATACCACAGGTTAATGAAGTATTTTCTACTATTGGATTTTTAAGTTATTTCTAATTTTTATATTAGTAATCATGTTACAGTGAATATTCTTAGGCTTTGGGTCCCCAAAGGGGAATTAACAGATCAAGAAGTATTTTTAAACTCTTGCTACATAACGTCAATCTGTACTCTCAAAGAGCTATATTATAATTTATATTGCTACCACCAGTAAATATAAATTTTAACAAATCTTATCAGTACTAGACAGAAGTATATATTTTGAAATCTAGTACTACAGACAAGATTTCAAGCCTCATGGTTGACTTATTTTGAATTTTCTTTACGAACTAGTAAAAGTACCTTTTCGTGTTTCCTCATTGCATTTCCCTTTTGCTAACTTACCTATTCATATATTTTGCCCAACAGAATCTTAGTAGCCTCCCCCATGCTGATTTGTGAGAGTTCTTTCCTTAAGTCTTATGTATGATTAAAATATTTTCTATTTGGTATTTACTTTTATACTTGGGCTTTTTTAAAAAACCATGATGTAAAGGTTTAACATTTTTATATAAGCAACTCTATCATTTTCCTTGTGATTTCCTACAATTGTATATAGATATATTTATATAATTTATATAAACATAAATTGCTAACTTTACATTTAAAGTTTATTTGGGATGGGGCACCTGGGTGGCTCAGTTGGCTAAGTGGCCGACTCTTGGTTTTAGCTTAGGTGGATCTTTCGGGCTCTGAACTCAGCGTGGAGTCGGCCACAGATTCTCACTCCCCCTCCCTCTCCCTCCAGCTCATGTGCTCTCTCTTGCTCTCTCTCAAATAAATAAATAAAATCTTTTAAAAAAATAAAGTTTTGTGGGGAGATGGTGAAAAGAAGCACAAAATATTATCAGTATTTATATTATACACAAGTGATATTCCCTTCTGATCCATCATTAAACTCATTAATTTAAAAATTAAAATAAAATTTAAGAGCCAAAATAAAATAATCAAAAATATGGCTCTAAAATAAACAGTGAAGCAAAATTCTAGGAACTGCAGAGGACATACAGAAATAATTTAGACTTTTACATTTCTACTTGCCTTAAAATTGATTTAATTCTAATAATACATTCAACATCCAGCTTCTTTTGAACTGTAATATCCCCATATTTGACACATCTAAAGCTTATTTACATTTTAGTTTTAATAAATTTAGCAGCAGTACTGCCAAAAAATTAGAACTAATCTCTGCTCAAAACTGAGTTCATCTGCAAACCCTGTTGGCAATAAAGTAGTATGGCTCAAGAAAAGGAATGGCTTAAAATTATCTTCCAATCACCCAGAATCACCCAGATATCTATCAACAAAATTTCTTTTAAAAAAAGGAAAGAACTTGATTGTCAAAATTGGGTTATTCCTTTGTTGCACCATCTTACCTGCCCCATGATTACCACACCCAAGGCCTCCAGCTGGCTGGTCTGCAACTCATATGGAACCCAATTTGTGCTGGGGAGACTGAGCCAAAGCAGTGTGGAACCCACTGGCAAAGTCTGAAATGCTGCATTTCAAACACCACATATACTACATACTTGAACTTTAACTTACATTCTAGTAGCATCTTACATGTTGGATTTCTTTGTATTTAATTGCTGCTGAACCTAAACAGCTGGCTCATTAATATCATAATTAAGATTTTCAATTTCATATTTACAACTACACGGAGGAGTTCTTTTTTTTTTTTTAATTTTTATTTATTTATGATAGGAACACAGTGAGAGAGAGAGAGGCAGAGACACAGGTAGAGGGAGAAGCAGGCTCCATGCACCGGGAGCCCGACGTGGGATTCGATCCCGGATCTCCAGGATCGCGCCCTGGGCCAAAGGCAGGCGCCAAACCGCTGCGCCACCCAGGGATCCCGAGGAGTTCTTTACTGATTCTGATTTACTAATTCTATCAAGGTTCCTTTTCAACCCAAAACAGTTTTTTATTCTTAGTTCCCAAGATAACCCTTAAAAACACAGTCATTTATTAAAAACATAGCACCACTAGAAAAACAGCAATCACAATATTAAATAAAAAGAATATTATTTACAAAGGAATATAGGTTTAGGAGGTAAATCTTAGATTTTGTTTTGAAAGTCAGAAGCCAGTGCTGCCAAATTAGGAAGAAAAGTTTCTAGGATAAAAAAACCCACCTAGAGAAAAAAATTAGTGCTCTGATTTCCGAAAATTCAAGTACAGAAGAGCAAAGCCTTGTATTGAATTGTTAGAAGGCAAATTTTCTAAAAGCACAGAAGAGTGAATCATAAAACCTTTGAATGCCCTTTCCAATACTTATCAGAGCCTGCGTCCTTGAATTTGCATCACCTGATCTCCAGGCAGTGGCTATCAGGCATATGGAGGAAGGCAAACTCAATTATAAAAAAAATGAGAGAAGGAAACTGTGAAATCTAATCCAATGCCAGAGGAGCCCTTGGCAGAAAACACTGGTAACCAACATTATTAAGACAGAGCAGAAACCTTACCCATGCTGCACAAAACAAGATGGATCATTTTAACTATTTAGAAGTGCTGAGGCATCTGCTGCCTTTCTACCTAAGGCAAAACCCAAACCACACATATTCTGTGTGTGTGTGTGTGTGTGTGTGTGTGTGTATAAATTATTCATACAGCTTCCCAAGCCTAAAATAATTGTAATTTTCTATATAAAAGTGTTCTATTTTAAAAAGGAAAGAAAGCAACCTAGCTTTCTAAAATACTGAGACTATAAACCCCAATACATCTAGTCAGTCTTCCTTAGGAAGTATAGTATTTGTCCCACATCAAGTAAGAACTAGTTGTAACAAAGTTCAAGAAAATCCAAATATATATAACCCAGACAACAGATATTCATGGTGTTTAATGGGGAAAGACTGTTTAACAAACATTAAACCTTAAATAGAAGACACTTTCCAAGATTTAAAAAGGAGAAAGATAGGGGGCGCCTAGCTAGCTCAATTGGTAGAGTATGCAACTGGCTCTAGGAATTCTAAGTTCCAGCCCCACGCTGTAACAGATTCTACACTCAAACTGCTGCACAAGTCTTTAAATACTCTCTGCTCTAAAAAGAAAGACTGAAACTGGGAAATCTACAGTCTAAAACAAAGGCCTTGGGGATCCCTGGGTGGCGCAGCGGTTTGGCGCCTGGCTTTGGCCCAGGGCGCGATCCTGGAGACCCGGGATCGAATCCCATGTCGGGTTCCCAGTGCATGGAGCCTGCTTCTCCCTCTGCCTGTGTCTCTGCCTCTCTCTCTCTCTCTCTCTCTCTCTCTATCATAAATAAATAAAAAAATTAAACAAAAAATAAAAAAATAAAAAAAAATAAAACAAAGGCCTTGACTTACACCAAAAGGCTGGCAAGTGAATATACATTAATATGTTTTACATTAAAACAAAATATTTAAGTTATTATGTACCATTTCTATCAGTTGGTTCCAATTTGGATAAGAGAAAATGTTGTATCCTTTGATAATCAATTAAATCACTGAATGAGAACGTCAGAAATAACGCTCAATAACAATTATTATTCCTCATACGAATGCTCAATAACAATTATTATTCCTCATACCAATCTATGAGAAATCCATAGACACATGATGTGAATTTATTCAGATGTACTACTTAAGACCTTTAAAAATCTGAGAATGGGGCACCTGGGTGGCTCAGTGATTGAGGTCTGCCTTTGGCTCGAGTCGTGATCCTGGGGTCCTGGGACTGAGTTCCACATAGAGCTTCCTGCAGGGAACCTGCTTCTCCCTCTGCCTATGTCTTTTGTTTGTGTGTGTGTGTGTGTGTGTGTGTGTGTCTCACTCTCTCATGAATAAATTAAAAAAAAAAAAAAACACCTGAGAATGGGAGTGCCTAGCTCACTGGATAGAGCACATGACTCTAGATCTCAGGGTTGTGAGTTCAAGCACCACATTGGGTATAGAGATTACTTAGAAATAAAAGCTTTTTAAAAATGAATGAATTAATTAATGAAAAATAAGAACCTAAAAAGGAAGACATCCCTTGAGAGGATATAACGTGGCTTAAATTTGATATACAGCAAACCTTGTGATGACGACTCAACAAACTTTTACATGAGTACTCCAAATGAAGGCAAAGCTATCTATTCTCTATATGTTAGCCTTTGAAATAATTAAAACTACTAAAAATATTTCAAGGTACTGTTTTAAAACTGTAGTTGCTCTTTGAAAAATTTACCTGAGTCAAGGAAAATAGAAATAACTAAATCACTAACAAACACAAAACTGAGTATTAATGAATGTTTACCCATGTTAGAATGAAACCAAATATTCTTTCAATCACTGTGAAAATATTTTGTACTTTTGCCATTATGTTCTAACACGGCAATGTAAACAATATAAACGATAATACTCTAAAAAAAAAAAAACCCAAAACAGTAATATTCTAAACAATTTTATTATTCTAAAGAACTGAGGGAAAATTTTTTGCCACTGAATAGACATGACAAGATATTTTAATCCAAAATGATTGTCCATTGACTTTCATAATTGTAAATTTGATAGCTGAGCAACAACAGTGGCACATTGTACAAATAAGGTACTTCAAAGTACACTTCTAACACATGGTGCTCAATATACTATGAAGATTAAAATATCCTGTGCCCCATTTTTTATTGATACGGATCAATAATATATGTGGCTAAGAACCTCCTGGATTAAGTCAGTATTTGAGATTCTCCTTTTCATGAAAACAAAATCAGAAATAAACACACACACAAAACAATGACTGACTAGAACACAATAGAAATATTTTTAAATTTCTAAAGTAAGTAGTGTCTATGGATTCTATATTAAACATGTGATATATATCTTTGTAAATGGGGGGGGGATGTAGAGTATATTAAATATCCAAGTCATCAATTAACCATAGAGATTATAATGGGGGTAGAAACAATAAAGGGAAGGACATCTCTTTTCTCCCTACTCTATTTCCCATCCCTATCATAAGCCACTATTTATGGTAGATTATATAATATCCCTCAGTTGTATTTGAATGGTAAAATGATTAAAATTCACTAAATTAGAGGAAGTAAAAGACTATCTACTGTATTTAAATCAACTAGAGAATAAATGTTTACTGAACAATTACCATGTAACAAATTCACAGATAGCTATTATTATTATTATTTTTTTTACAGATAGCTATTATGGAAATATAAAGATGAATACAGCAAAACCCTTCCATTTTGAGGAACAACAAAATGTTGTAAGAACATGCTAGAAAGTGAAAGCAATTTTGGATGGGGGGAAGGAACAGACAAATATGGGAGGAAATCTTAGAATCATGGAAATGGTTTTGAAAAGCATTTAAAATAAGCCTCATAGGACCAACAAGATTTTAATGATAGGCAAAAATAATAAATCAAGCATTTTACTTTATAACAACCTTTACTATCTCCCAATTCTTCTAATTAACTATGGACAATGAAAAGAATTCTCTTTTATAAATATATGGTTCCATAATAAAGGATCTTAAAATTACTCATTGTTCAAGAAATAACAAAATTAGTTTAAGAATGGGTTAACAATTACCTAATAAAACTGGGGATACCAAAACTATTGTAATCTGGGCTATAAACATGAACCATACAGAAAACCATTCAAGTTACATCAAACATCTTAAAATCTGTTTAATGATTAAGGCCAAAAGAGGGGTGGGGAATGAAAACTTAAATTTACTTTCTGGACTCAAGGGATAATTGTAATGAACTAGCTGGCCATAGGTCAAAACTAATTCTTATGAGCTTGTAATGATTTTAAACGTATATATATTTAAAAACAAAGAGAATGTTAGAAGTCATTTACTTTTTCAGAAAATGTTGTTTTCCTATATTCAGAACAGATGAGCTATTGGCAAAAGTAATACTTTAGAAAACTGAATTCTATGATGAAGTAGTCACTTCATTCAATGAAGTAGAAATAGTTTTTTAAATAACATAAAGAATCTTATAGATTCTTTCATTTTTTTGCCAAATAGACAGGGCTTTAAAATATATTCAGCCTAAACTCTGCAATTACTCAAAATCCTTTTTCAATAAATCTTTTTCAGATTCACTGAGCATTCCCTCCCCTCAATATTTACTGAGTCAATAAACCTCCACAAATTACTTTCTGGTAAGATCATTTTATGCATAACCAGAATGATGATTTTTATTTCAATTCTATGGTAAAAATGAGAAATTAGCAATCTATATACCACCGAGCAATTCTGTTAACACCTATTCATTGTGTTGCATACCACAATGGATTTATTCAATAAAAACTAGTATTCAAATCAAATTATACTTCAAATGCACAATTTTTATTATGTGTGGCAATTGTTCTATAAAGTCATCACAAACAATAAATTAGTAAATAATGAACCAATGCTCCTAGGGAATACATAGGGCTAGGTTCCTGCAAGCCCTGATGATATCTGCAGCAACTAACCACAATATAACCTTGTTTTAGGTGTGTTTCTGTTCAAGGACACCTTATTTAATATATACTGGTGATTCATTAACACTACCTCATAGCCAACAGCATTAACTCAAGCCTGAACAAAACTGAATACATATATTTTTTTTCCTTTAGGTGAATTGCAGCCTTTTTGCATTTAGGAACACTAGACAGAGCTTCAGCACTATGGCTGGGGGCTATTTATAACTGAAATCACCAACAAAAAGCACAAAAGTGCAAAGAACATGACACTAAACAGAGCACAAGAGGACACATCTTTACAGTATGAGAGCTGAAAACAAGGCTGCAAGATTCACCTTGTGGGAAAGAGCAAATCCAAAGACTCAGATTTTTCACCATTCTGTGCATGTCCATAATGACCATGAAACTGTTGTAATGATTTTGAAATTACAAATAAATTTGAAATATCAGATATTCACATACACAGAATGTGCAAATAACAAGAACTGACAATACAAAGAAAGCCTAATTAAATAAATCTCATGGGAAATATTTTAATACTTCAATCTAGTCAATTTTACAAGGGTTTACTTACTGGTTATCAATGATGGGAAAAACTTTATGGCATTGTTTTTAAAAATTACCAAAAACAGCTCATTGAGTAGTCTATAAGTTTTCAGATAAAGATGGAAAAATGATGGCATTGTTTTTAAAAATTACCAAAAACAGCTCATTGAGTAGTCTATAAGTTTTCAGATAAAGATGGAAAAATTATTTAAAATTTACTGCCTAAAGAAATAAGATAAAATAAAATAAAATAAAATAAAATAAAATAAAATAAAATAAAATAAAATAAAATAAAATTTACTTCCTATTCTTTAAAAGTCATTAGGAGAAAAGCACTATAGAAAAATATAAAAAATTAGTTTTAAGAATATAATTTCTTTTTTTTTATTTTTATTTTTATTTTTTTTATTATTTGTTTTTTGAAAGAACATGATTTCTTAGGAACTGTTTCTAATATCTTTCAGAGGAAAATCAGATAGGTTTACCCATTACTATTATACATAGAAAAGTTCATAAGGATGAAAGTATCCTGAAGTAACAAAGCATAAGATACAAAATGTATCATATAACTTATGATACATGTTAAGCTAAAAAGGCATGAAAAGACTATCAGTGTAGACAATTAGAAATTGTCTAACATTAACAAATATATTCAAAGTACCTCAGTGAAATTAAAAATAACTGACTTAAAATTCTCTCAATTCTAATTTAAACTTTACAATAAAGTTTAATTATAATGTGTTGTATAAGTTTAACATTATAACTATGTGTGTAAAAATAATTACTATAATGTCTGTCAAGTTCGCATTTCTACTGTTTATAACAAAATTTAGATACATGTAAACATCATCTATTCACTGGTACTTGAAATTTATATTACTGAAAATGAAAACAGCAAGATACATTAATTAAGACCAGAAGAGAATTTGGTCTCAAATCAAATAAAAGCTACCAACAATTTTTCCTTTTAAATTTCAAATGATGTTCACTATAGCACGGTTTTTGGCAGCAAAAAAAACTAGAAAAATTTGTTTTTTAATAGGGGATGTATTTAAATCATGGAATAGTATACACTCTTTTAATAAGAAATGAGCTAGAATGTATGAGTATGTATATATATACATACACACATACACTGTGTGTATGTGTGCATGCATAGCCTTCAATTAAAAATGTGAAACAAGATAGAGGAGGGAGAAAAGGCAAGTCATGGAATATGATGAAAATATGATTCCTTCTTGAAAAACAAGACATATAGTTTGTTTATATATGCATGCACACTAAACTAATGAGGAAAAGACTGACATTTCATTTTTTATAATGAGCACATATATGTTTTATAAGCATACAACAGGTTCTTGACAAATGTTAGATTCCCTTATTAGAGCTATTTTAAAAATACAATAATGTGATATAAAATTCATGTTGTTTGAAAAGGATTCCTATAATCTTAATTTATTCAGGTAATTCTGTTAAATATAATTAAAAAAAACATTTCCCAATTCAAAGAATTTCAGTATGTTTTCAGTAAGTTTTCAGTAAGTATGTTCAGTAAGTTTTCCAAATTTCAGAATTTCAGTTCTCGAAATTTAACACTAACCAATCCCCCAAACTGAAATGTTTACTGATTTATAAACAAGGGTCAGCAAACTTTTTCTGTAAAGGTGAGACAGCAAATATTTTAGGTCTTGCAGACAAATGTGGTCTCTGCTACACATTATTCTTTTTGTTCTTGCCTTTGGTTTTTTTACAACTCTTTGGGAATATTAAAAACAAAATAAAACCAAAAAAAAAAACCCAGGTTATTATAATTATTATTATTCACAAAAAACAGACAGCAGGCTGGAGTTGCCTTGCTGGCCACAGCTTGTCAATCACTAATTTACAACAATAAACCAGCACCTGGACATCACATATTTTAAATATGACAAAGGTATCAAGGATCACAATACTCAGTTTTATTCTATGTTAAATAAAGTAAGGTTAAAAAAAAAAAAGAGGTAGTATTGGCGAAACTAAAATTACAAGTTGATTAATATAGTGAATTCTATTAATATGCTAAACATTAATCAAACAATGGTAAAACACAATTAATAAAATTTCATTCAAGTATTCATATTATAAAACCATGATCATGTGTGCACCTGCAAAGCACACATATCCACTTGAAAAAGTCAGCTGAAACTGAAATACTACACATCAAAGCTCAAATCCCCTTTTATAATAATTAAAACCATTTACTCATTTAAATAACCAAAACTAGTCAGTCATTTGTTTTAGATGTTATCAACCCTTGAAAATTAAGAATTGAATTCTGAGGCTGGTAGTATTACTAGAATTAATTTTTTAATTTGTAAGAGTTATAATAAAAATATTAATCAATAATCTAAAAAATTACACTTTAAAGGTTTATTACATTCTTGGAAACTTTTTAATATTTACTGTGTCAGCAACCATCACTGGAAACTTGACTATACTTTTTTCTTTGCCTAAAACATAGCTTTTACATATTTGATTTTGTCTAAGACTGAAAGATCCTTATTGTAATCTGAATGCTACTATCAAAGGAAAATTTCATTATGAATACTAAACTGGGTCAAATTGAAACTATCTCCCCACCCCACCCCCCTCAAGTAACCAAATAACCATTATAGAATAATCTTACCTAGACTGGTGGGTTTTATCAGTTCATCCAGTAAATCATAAAATGGTAATTTTTGAAGTTTTATATCCGGATGGACTGGGTGAAGAGCTGATGTAAGATGTGGGAGTTCCAGTTCATGTTTAGGTCCCAGAAGAGAAACAGGGAGTAACGGTGATGATGCAGGGTGACCATCGTAAGTGAGCTGTGGAATGGTAGATGGAGACAAAGCTGCTGGCATAGGACTTGAATGGACATTGGGGATGGACAAGTCCGCGGGCGTCATGATTTTCTGGGGGAACCTCCGCCTATAGAGTTCTTTAATTTTCATTTGCACAGCAGGACTGCAGCCAGCCTTTAGCAAATGCAGGGCTTTTGTGAGAAGTTCGTGTTTGCGTCCGTGCTTGTTTCTCCCAGCGTAGCCCAACAGTACTTGGAGTTCAGAAACTCTAAGGCTCATAACCATTTGCTTAGAGACAAAACAAAATGTAAAATGTTAGTATTCCAATAACATATTACAATTAAACAGTATAAATTACAATTAATACTTTGTTATACCCTTTCTCCTCATGGTTTGTTCAGTTACAGCCAATTCTAGTTATTTCCAACTTCAAATAAGTAACCAAGAAAATTTAATACTCATAAATTCAGTGACTTCTACCCAGGGTTATGAAAGATGTAAGAGGACATATACACCGGGTAGAACCACATCTCACCTCATTCCACCACTGTTTTGAGACAATTATCAGCTATTAATCAAGCACTTACTGAGTCTCCAGGAGAGTGTTGAGTGCTATGTGGATGGCAAAATAGAATGATGAGCCCTCAAGAATATTTGTTTTCTTGGAGGGAAAGTCTATAACTATATGTTAAACACATAAATAGCCTACCTCAAACACCAGATGCAAGCAGGATATAAATAACATACTATCACAGGGCACCTGGATGACTCGGTTGAGCGTCAATCCTCAGCTCAGGTCATGATCTCGGGGTCCTGGGATGGAACCCCACATTGGGCTTCCTGCTCAGCCGGTAGACTGCTTCTCCCTTTTTCCCTCTTCCTCTGCACCTCCCGTCCACCACCACTTCCCATGCGCACATGCTCTCTTTCTCAAGTAAATAAAATCTAAAAAAACATTGGTATTACATTCTATGCTGACCCTGAATTTGTACGACTTAAAAACTACATACCTTTTTGACCCATTATTTACCAGATATACTTGGTATTTTCATATGGGTTGACCCTTAATCTATATTATCTCCACAAGGTGTTATACCCTTCCTTCTTTACACATGAAGAAACTTTACAGTTAAGAAAGGTCAAACAACTTACCTAAGGCCACAGAGCTACTAAGTAGCAATCAGGATTCAAATCCAGATATGTATGATTCTAAAGCCCATGCTCTTTTCACTAAACCTTTAGGAAAGGTTTTAGGAAAAGGACAAAGCTGGAAACAATATTGACTCTCTCCACTGGCAAGGCCACTGCTAAAAAGTCTAGGAATTCAATCCACATGCCATAATGTAGAAGGTCGTAATAATGAAATCTATTTAACTTGTTTAACTCTTTGTTCCCAAACCTGTTTGGTCACTGTTTCTCCTTTTTCTCCAATTACTAAAAGACTACCAAAAAGAAATGCCCATGTATACAAATCCTCTCATTTTAAAGTGGAAGAAAATGGAATCCAGAGAGAAGAAAGGGTTCTTACCCAAGATCATATAGTAGTAACAGTAGGATCCTCACTTGACCACCACTGACAGGGAAGTGTTAGAGTAGAAGACACATATAAGTTTATCACGGGCTCTCTATTTCCCCAGCTGTTTTATCCCTCACCTCATACCAAATAGCAATACACAAAAGATAAAATGCCTTTCCTAATTCACTGCCACTCCTTGAGAGGCCACCCTACCTCAGCCAATCCTCTGGAAGCTCTTGAGAGAGCGCATAACAAGTAAAAAAATCAAATAGAAAACAGGGTATAAAGAGCTTTATGTACAATATAGCTAGTAATCAAACATATATGAGCCCTTCCCCTACTTTTCTGGCCTGAAAAATACTGTATTTCTTCAAATTCTAGCTTTTGTCAGCCTTAGTCTTTTAGGCCTGGCAACATGAATGACTCTTTTCTCACTACTTTTACTAGCCATTTTTCATATCTTTATTTAGCACTTGTCTTGCTTTATTACAATTTTCTATTTGCACAAGCAATTCCATGACCAGTATGAGGTCTTCTAAGTCACAAGCTAATGTCACCCTCAGCATCTAACACTAGGGCCTGACAACAGTACAAACTCATCAAATACCTAGGCAATGAATAAATAAATGAATGAAAAAAAAAACAAAATAAACAAGGCAGTCACACCAGAAGAAAGGGTGGAGTAGAATCTACAATGGTGAAGTCATATATGTAACTACAATACAAATGCAAATGAACTCCCAAACTCTTATGTCCCATATAAGGCACGCAAAGAAATACTATAGGCCTTAAAAATAAAGTCTACCCTAAATCCTACAAATGTTTCCCTTTTTTAGATATGATCAGAAATAATTACTAACTATAATGAGAGCTGGATATCAATTTCTCCCTACTCTCCAAAATGTCCTAAGAGTACAAAATAGTTCTAAAGATTTTTATGACTTATTTTAAAAGGAACTGGCACTTCAACTGAAAAGTAATAAGCAAGCATTAATAAGTAAGCTTCTGCTTTTGTAGAAATAGCAGAATTTTATGCTACTGAGATTATCGGTTAAAAAAATTTAGGTTGGGATTGGTCAAATGTACCTCATTTTTATACAGAAAGTAGTATAAATTTTAGAAAGAGAAGGATGTCTTTCTACTTCAATTGCATTCTCCTAGGTCAAACACAAACAAACCTGAAACTCAGTGATCATCACAGCCTTTTCAGTGATGACAGTTTTTGTCCTTACTCTATGGGTGTTAAGGATTTAAATGCAGCATAGATGTATTATCATCTTACTTATATGAAGAACACATTGTCAATTCACCTAAAATCTCTTGCTTGATGGCCAAAAGAAAAAATGACATAAAGTATAACTTTTTACTTATACTTTACTTTTTACCTTTTTTTACAGGATGTGTAATTAATCATAATTATGAGGCAGATACCGTCCTCATTCTACAGATAGGGAACCTGAGGCCTAGGCAAATTAAAAAATTTGTTGAATATTGTATAAATACTCCAAATGTTGTGCTCTTACACTGATACCATCATTTAGAGGAAACAAACCACATGCCTTTCAATTAGGAAAGAGAAACACCTTTTAAAAGACTAATTGATTTAACATTCAATCTCCATTTCAAGCTTCAATATTTTGGCTTTACAAAAATTGGTTCAGATAAGAAAAGAATGCATCTGGATTCAAATTAACCACTGCAGCTTAAAATCAGGTTTAGTGAAAGACGGGGTTCTATCCATTACTATTATTGGAGCAGCTGCTGCATACTCTTAAGGACTGTAATAAGCATGCAGTACTTAAAAAAAAATAAAATAAAAGGGGGCGGGAAACACAAACATCTGAAGTATCACTCAACCGAAAGGCTTCGGAGAAGCATGGAGCAATCAATTCACAATGCAAAGTGTTGACAACACAGAGGAAAACTAAACACTCACATCTAAGATGTTAAAACGTGATATACTTTAATCTGTCATGTGTTTAAAAATCTCCATTTGTTAGCACTACAACAAAATGAATATTTATAACTAAGGATAACATCAACCACTGCTACTGCTAGAAATCATTACCTCCTCAAATAGCATTCTGCTGACTCTACATCCCCAAATGATAGTTGTCAGAACCCTAGGAAATTCAGAATGTCTGAGAAATGTACATACTCTGTACAGAAAGCATTCTGTGAGGGGCATCTTTTTAAAATTATTTTTTTTAATCAAACAGACATGCACACAGTTTAAAAAGTCAAATAGTGTGAGGAGAAAACAGATGCCCTTTGCCCTATTCCCACTTTTCACATCCCTGAGGCAATCTCTTTCAAGTTTTTTTGGCAATTTCTTCTGGCATTTTTCACTATATTCTATACAGCAGGTTCTTAAATTTTTTCCTCCTAGGAAAAAATTAACCTATTATAAACAATAACTTAGGTTTAGCTCTGTGATACCTCTACCACCATGTTCCCATTATAAGTTTTGGTTGAACTAATTGTTTACATTATTACTATGGCTGTAAATAATTACAGTTGAGCCAAAGTACATTATGATTACTCTTCCTTTTCGGTGGGAACTTGGCTTTCCTTTAGTTAAAAACTGCACCATTTGTGCATTTGCTTTGTTTTCTAGGTTAACCAATTCATCTGCAAACTGATAATAAGTTTCCTTTCAACATACTCAAATACATCAGGTAAATATGTTTTCATTTCTTTCTTAAAAACATGCCTTCTGTATCCCTCCATCAAGTTCCAATTTAGACTGCTTATTCTAAACCTGGTACACAACTATTGTCATATAATTTCTCTTCAACTTATCTTGGTAATTTCCCTTTGTCTCTTCCATATTGGATCCATTTCATTGATCTCACTTTTTCCTCTTAGTTTTCTCTTTTTAGTAGAGTATTTCTTCCACTAGCTTCCTAAGAAGGAACTGAAAGCTATGGTTTATTCTTTGCATTGGCCAAAAACATATTCATTTACTCACACTTAATAATTGAGTTTGGCTCAGTATATGAATTCTAGACAGGAAAGCAGGTTCCGTCAGAATTTTAACAACCTTTCCTCATTGTCTTCTAGCTTCTGGTGTTGCTGTTAAGAAGCTTGGAATCATCCTGATTCCCAATCCTTCACAGTTGCCTATATATCCCCCTAAGGAAGCTTATAGAAGCTTCTTGGGATACCTGGATTCAGTGAAGCGAATGACTTTGGCTCCGGTCATGATCTCAGGGTCCTGGAATCCAGCCCTGTGTCATGCTCTGTGCTCTGCAGGGAGTCTGCTTCTCCTTCTCCCTCTGCTCATGCACTCCCTCTCTCTCTCTCTCTCTCTCTCTCATATAAATAAATGAAATACTTTTAAAAAGGAAAAAAGCTTCCTTCTACATGCTCTGCAATTTTGCAATGTTGCATCTTGGGGCTGGGTTTTTCCATGGGGTTTGTTTTTGCTTTCATTGTATGGATTGGTAATTACCGAGTCTTTTAAATTTAGAGATGCATGTCCTTCCATCCTGGGAGGTTTTCTTACTTCATCTTTTTTCTAGTCTCTTTCTTGTGTGCCTATTATTTAGGTACTAGCCTTCCTGGAGCAATTCTCCAATTTTCCTTTACTCTGTTTTGTTTTGTTTTGTTTTCCCCTTGCATTTTACATCTCTTGCATTTAGTGCTATTTTCTGAGAGATTTCCTCAATTTGATCTTCTAACGCTTCTATTAAAAATTTCATTCCCGGGGCAGCCTGGATGGCTCAGTAGTTTAGCACTGCCTTCGGCCCAGGGCCTGATCCTGGAGACCCAGGATCGAGTCCCACCTCAGGCTCCCTGCATGGAGCCTGCTTCTCCCTCTGCCTGTGTCTTTGCCTCTCTCTCTCTCTGTCTCTCATTAATAATAAATATCTTTAAAAAATTTTTTTTCATTCCTATGAGCTCTGTTGTTTGTTCCATGCCTTTTTTCTTTGCTTTTCCCACTATATTTTGCTCTTATTTTTCATGAATGGAGTATCTTATTTTCTCTCTGGTGATATAAATAAATAGAGTGTTTGACATTGTTATTTTCTTCTGCTGCCCACATGGTCTCTGGAACCTCTAGGTTCTTTTTCATTATCAGCTTTGGTCTGTCTTTCATGCCTGATGTTTTCCTCAAATGACAGGGGATTGCTAGCTGTACATTTTTATTTAAGAGTATAATACTAAAAACATGATCAAATGATCTGTGTGAGTGAGTAGACTCAGGTACTCCATTCTAGGTAGAGCAGGCAGGAATTTGGCTGTTTTGAGGATTCTTTCTTTCCTTTTATCTCATCACTCCTGATAGAGGAATCCTCCAATGTTCTGCTTTGGCAGTATAGGACTGGCTTCCAGTGTTCTCAGGATAATGAGGAGGAAGGAAGGGGAAGTTCTCAGGATTCAAAAAAGAAGACATTTCAACTTAATCCCCTTTTAAGATATGTAAAATTTTACACACACACACACACACACACACAGGAGCCTATGAGAACACCTATGCCAACTACAGAAGCAGGGACCACATTCTGATAAAGATAAATACCAACAATATTTAGTACTACAGACAGACTTTTTTTATAATTAAAAAAATTTCCAGTATTATTGTTTCTTTAGTTATGACCCCACATTATTAAAGGTCATACATAAATTGTGAATAAGAATTAAGTACTTCCTGTTGAGCAACATAATTACTTTCATTCACACATCCCAATGCAAGAGTTTAGAAGATTAGTTACAATAAAGCAGACTCTATATTATGAATCTTTATCTGGTATCAATTTATAACCAATAGTAAACCAAAATGAATTCTGAACACAGGCAAATTAGGCATTTAACGACATTATATTTCATTTATACTTTTGCTTTCTATCTATAACAGCAATCATCAAAAATTCTATAATTGCATAAATTAAAGCCTGTATAGTACAACAAAAATATATTATTATTTTTAAAGTCAGATGCTTCATCTAATGAAAATGACTTCTGCATCATTTCTAATCCTCTCCATTCAAAATAGTTAATAAGCAGCTATATTAGTAATCGGTCAACAATGTCCAGTTCAACCAGAAAACCTAGTTAGACAGTTTCTACTAAAGCAGCAAATCAGGATGGTTATCTCAATAATCTTGTTCAACCCAATTTCTCATTTTGTATTTATTTCTCAATATAAGATAACTGAAAAGTGACCTCGAGGGCCTATTCCTCTAGTTGATCTTCTCCATCTTCTCCTGGTCTCTATTCCATCATACCAGCTGCATTTAGTCCCACCTAATGACAAAATATGGAGATCATGCTCTCCTTTAAGCAAAATACAAGCTTAGTACTGTTAGATTGGTATAACATGGCTTTAATTTCTGACAGATCATTTAAACATCATTCCCAGTTAGGCACTACCACATTTCATGAAACATACGGATATGTCCTTCAAAAGGCTCCTTCCAGATGACAACCTGGATATTAAAAATAATAAACCTAACTCAGAACATTTTAAAATTTGAATATTTTTTCTAATAAAAAAACAAAGTTTAGAGTGTAAAATTCTAGCACATTGCCAAACTTCTTGGGCAATGGTAGGAAAAGTATGACTCTTATTTAAGTATAAGGCTGTTCTGCACACAGATGTTCAATAAATGCTTTCTGGATCAATGCACAGCTCCTAAATGAGTATGAAGAAAAAGGGAATACAGAATGAACACATAGAGAGAAGTTAGTCTTCAGAGACAGAAATGCATAATTATCATATTAATTCGATTCTCAAAACTTACTGAACACCTACAATGTACTATGTATAATATCAGTATATATAGAATTTGGATTCCA
Organism: Vulpes lagopus; assembly: GCF_018345385.1. Classification (NCBI taxonomy): domain Eukaryota; kingdom Metazoa; phylum Chordata; class Mammalia; order Carnivora; family Canidae; genus Vulpes; species Vulpes lagopus. The sequence goes on from NC_054825.1 coordinate 49,582,866, forward strand.
GTACCAAGTTGATCACTAATTTACTGAATCGCAATCTTTCACAAGGTACGTTTTCTCACTTCAAAAAATGAGATTAACTAGAGGTTTTCCAAGGCTCCTTTAAAATTCCAAAATTCTGTAATGTCATAACGCTATTAAATGAAATCTTTCAAAAAAAAAAAATGAAATCTTTCTTCTCATCCTTCTACTCTCCCATAGTTAAGGAAACAGAAACAATCTGTATAGTCAGTGAATCTAGGTTAGTAAGATTTTCAATCAAAATTCTGAGTGTCATTTACATGGACTGACAGAATTAAAATAATGATACATCTAATATATGTTTAATGCTTACAATATGCCAATCACATACTAATTATAGTAAACATAATTAACTTATTTAACTCTCACATGAACCCAAGAAGACAGACCATTATCATTCTCATTGCATGAACAAGAAAACTGATACTAAACCTGAAGTCAAACATTTAAATAAGTGATGGAGACAGGGCTCAAACCTGACCTGACTCCAAAGCCTAAGCTCATGAACACTAACCAACAGAAGTGTCTTATCACAAATCTCAGCCAGAACAGAATATGTGTTACACTGGGACATGGGGCATTAAATGACATAAGGAACTTAAACTATACAGAGTAAACAAGCATATTTGGGAGCAGTAAAAATGTCAAAAAAAAAATAGTGTTTAAAGCTATCCCAGTAGCTGCCTTTGGAACAGATGAAACAAAAAAGACTAAGAAATAAGATCTCTAGCTAAAATACAGAGCAACAAGAATTATTTACGTACATATAAGGCAAGAAGGAAATGTGACAGTCAACACAGAAGAGACAGGACTAAGAAATATTGCAAAGAAAAACTGCAGGTCACATGCAATATTCCAGCTACAGGTACCTCTTTTCACAATTAATACCAGACGTGATCATGAGAACAATCACCATTCACTTTTCAAATAAAATCTAGCACTTGAAAATAATAAGCAGGGCTTGAAGAAATTTTAATTTTGTCAAATTATAAAAGATTGAGGATTCTTTTCCAAACTCCCCCAACCAAAAGCAAGCAAAACACTGCAAGTGCAATTGGGAATACCATCTCATCTAATTTAAGTTTCAAACAAAAAGAGAAACTATGAAAGAAACCGTATATTCTATTTGAGAGAAAGGTAAGAAGACTAAAATGAGGAAAAGACAAGTATGAACAAAACAAAAACTGAGGGGGGAAATGCATTCTATATTAAACAAAAAGTTTTTAAATCATAGCTTTCTAAGTCCCAGAAAAGAGATTAAGGTGAAGCCCTTGAGGGAAACTATCAGGGAAACTATTTCAGAGTAACAGGTGTAACCTACTCAAAGTTACAGAGCTAGCAAGTAATGGAGCCCAACTCAAAAGTCAGATGCCAAAGTCCACACAATGCTGCAGAGTACTGACAATGACAGACACTATCAGATAACTGGAAAATGATAGTTTTTGGAAACAGGAGATTCAGAACATCAAATAAAACTTTAGAAATCTTCTAATCCAACTCTTCATCTAATAATACAGTTTTACTATAACCTCCTTAACTGATGGTCTCCCAGCCTCTGCTGAAACTCTTCTGAGACTTCACAACCTAATAATTTTAAAGCAACCTACCTTACTGAAAAGCTCTATGAATCAAAATTTTCTTTTAACTCCAACCAATGGTTCTATAAGTTTGTCCTATTGGTGTTCTACAAAGTCTATTTTTTTAAAGGTGCTAAGAGGATTATTTTCCTTCAACAGGCTTGGTTTCTAGACCTCTTCCCACCCTGATCATTGTTCTCTGGAGCATTTAGCAGTCCACTGTACTCAGAGCGATTGAAATAATCCAAGTAACAGCCTAATCTTGAATATAGCAATATTACCTCTCTTACTATGAGCACAGTATTTCTACCAATGTAACCTAATAAGGCATTTGCAGTTTAGGCTGACTGGTTTATTTTACCTGCACAAGGGGAAGGATGTGGTATGTATTATGTTTTTGTTTCAGCAATGAAGAGGAGTTGCATCCACATCACAGTTACTCATACTAAGCTTAAAGTTAACTAAAACCTTTATTCGATTTTTTTTGTTTTACGTGAACTGCTTTTACATTAAACCTCCTCATGCTTTAATACAAATTTTTTAAATCTAAAAGTAGAACTTCATATTAGGTGCTGTTAAACTTCACTTTTTTCCCAATTCATCATTCCAGCCTTTCAAAACCCCTCTGACAAACCGTCGTCTCCACCCTCTACTGCAGCATATACAGTAAATATACAGGTGTTATAAATTATTGATTTTCTGGTCTATGTCCTCCCCTATACTTTGAGCTTTTCAAAGACAAGCACTTATCTCTGTACCACCTATGTTAAATATTGTACATGACACTTGTAAGTGCCCAGGAGATGATGAACCAACTCCCTTTGATTCTGTCATCTAACATACTCTTCCCAGGGCCATCTACAAAACCAGAAATAATCATACAGGCCATTCTTCAAACCTGGGATATAACAGGGTCAAGACTACAGAGCCCTGTGGTACATCATGAGATTCCCCTTCAGATAACAATAAAGTTTAAGGTTACAAATAACATTACTCAACTACTTAGGATGCAGATGACTATTTTTCTCCAATATTCCCCAATCTTAAGGTTATTATTCAATACACTCTGTCCAGGGTGTCCAAGAAAAATAATTAAAGTTATCATATTTCAGTCCTGATTTATAGACTTGCTTTTCAGAGAAAAACAAGCTTAGAAAACATGTCCACAAATGTTCTAAAAGCCTTGGGTGGGGAGGGAAAGGGAGGAGATCGGGGTGGAAATTAAGACTCTGCCTTCTGCTCAGGTCATGATCCCAGAGTCCTGGGATCAAACCTGTGTAGGGCTTCCTGCTCAGCGAGGAGTCAGCTTCTCCCTCTCCCTCTCCCTCTGCCTCTGCCCCCATCCCCTGTTCCTGTGCTCTTTCTTCTCTCTCTGAAATAAATAAAATCTTTAAAAAAAAAAAAAAAAGCCTTGGGAATGAGATGCCTGGCTGGCTCAGCGAGAAGAGCATGTGGCTCTTGATCTTGGAGTCGAGTTCCGAGCACTATGGTGGGTGCAGAGATTACTTAAATAAACTTAAAAAAATTTTTTAAATCAAAGCCCTGGTAATGAATCCTCAAAAACTACAGGGAAATATTAAAAAGAAAAAAATAGGCTGGAGGAAAATGCTGTTCAAGTCTTACAGTGACAGCCTGCCTAAGGTTTGGGGGGTGAGGGGCAGAAAGAGATCTTACACAGGTCCCAAATCCAGTGCAGAGACTGACAAGAGGCTCAATCTCATAACCCTGAGATCATGACCTGAGGTGAAATCAAGGGTCGGACACTTAACCAACTGAGACATTCCAAAAAAAATTTTTTTAAGATTTTATTTATTCATGAGAGACACAGAAAGAGAGAGATAGAGACACAGGCAGAGGGAGAAGCAGGCTCCATGCAGGGAGCCTGACGTGGGACTCAATCCCGGGTCTCCAGGATCACACCCTGGACTGAAGGCAGCGCTAAACGGCTGAGCCACCCAGGCTGCCCAAATTTACTTATTTTAATAAAACTTGTGGGCAGCCCTGGTGGCTCAGCAGTTTGGCACTGCCTTCAGCCCATGGCCTCATCCTGGAGACTGGAATGTCGGGCTCCCTGCATGGAGCCTGCTTATCCCTCTGCCTGTGTCTCTGCATCTCTCCCTCTCTCTATGTCTCTCATGAATAAATAAAATCTTTTAAAAATAAATACATAAATAAGTAAAACTTGTAACTAAGACGTAATCTGATGGGGCTTCACAATGAAGAGCTTTAATTTGAATAACAGGATACTCTAAATCAGCATTTTCCAAACTAGGTTCATAATGTTAATGGATATTCAGAGAAATAGGCTTCTATGGCAAAACAAATTCAAGAAATTCAAGATTCTGTAATTCCCCACCATATCCTCCTTTCTCAAGTCATATTTGAACACATTAAAGGTCCCAAGAAATCCAGCAGAAATGTTCAAGCTGTATTTAACATTTTGCAAGTTTACTTAGCCATTTAACACACTGCAAAGTTTACTTACTTAACAAACAAAACCTTCTTTCTTATTATCATTGTTAAATCTATTATCATCTCATTTCTTAGCACCTCATAGAAGAGCACTAGAACAAATTACAAGATCTTCAAGTGGTCCAGGAGTTCCATTTTATGTCTGTTGTTGTGGCAAAATTATTAAAAGCTTCCCCCTCCACTCTTACAAGTGCCCCAGTATGGATGATAAATTATATAATCATAGAAGAATTAAAACTCCAAAACTAAACATGAGTTGTAAAGCATGTGAACTACCTTTACCAAATGTCAAATTAACATGGTCATGTTACTACATGCAGTTAAAATGTTATGTAGATGATCAATTCCGAATCCTTTTCCCAAACTTCTTAAAGAATTCTCTGCTAGAAATGTTACATATATTTTCAAAATACCCTGGACTGCTGAATTCTTGCTAACTAAACTCACGAACCAAACAAATTTAGACAGTGAAAGATATCTGTAGTGGCAAAATTTTAAGTCCATTTATATCAAATTGTAAGGAAAGACAATTTTTTTAAAAGATTTTATTTAGTTATTCATAAGAGACAGAGACAGTGACAGAGAGAGAGAGAGAGGCAGAGATACAGGCAGAGGGAGAAGCAGGCTCCATGCAGGGAGCCTGATGTGGGACTCGATCCCCGGTCTCCAGGATTAAGCCCTGGGCTAAGGCGGCACTAAACCTCTGAGCCACCCAGGCTGCCCAAGACAATTAAAAACATTAAAGCAGTCCATAAAAGATGTTTAAATTTTTAAAAGGGACTTAAAAAATTATTCCAGGTCTTAACTATGAGAATTTCTCTCTATTCCTGACTCTATCTTCACTCAGACCAGTCTTTCTGGAACACCTCATCCATCTTATAATTTCAAAATGCCATCACTAGCTTGGGTGGCTCAGTCAGTTAAGCATCTGCCTTCTGCTCAGGTTATGATCCCAGTGTCCTGGAATAGAGATCCACATCCACATCGGGCTCCCTGCTCAGTGGGGAGTCTGCTTCTCCCTCGCCCTCTGTCTGCCACACCCCCTGCTTGTACTCTCTGCCTTTGTCTCTACCTCTCTCTCTGTCATGAATAAATAAATAAAATCTCTAAAAAAACAAAAAAAGAAAGAAAATCCTCTCCATCTCTCAAAGGATTCTTAAACTGGGTTCTACAGAGATCCCTACAGATGTCTTCCCTTCTAATCCTCATACTACTTATTGGTGATATTATTTCTATAAAATCAATGACCAAAAGAAAGATAATATAAGCTCCAAATTCAAGCTACATATGTAATTTAAAATTTTCTACTAACTATACTTTTTAAAAGTATAGTTAAAGAAACAAGTAAAATAATATATTTTACTTAGCCCCATATATCCAAAATATTATCATTCCAATATGTAAGCAATATAAAAATTGAGATGTTTTCCATCCCCCTTTTCACACAATGTCCTCAAAATTCATTATATATCTGCACTTCCAGTACACCTCAATTCAGACCAGCCACATTTCAAATGCTCAAGAGCCACATTATGACTAGTGGCTATAGTACTGGACAGTGCCCATCTAGAACAATATCCCTGTCATTCACTGAAGGTTTTAGCACCTACTTCAACTATCCAAACTCCAACCCAATACCTTCAACTATATTTAACTTTTTATCATTACTCTCCACCCTCAGCCACTCACTCCTGTGGCCACACCTTGGATCTTTCTACAAAACCTGCACCACCTCCAAAATCACTAATTCAAACACTAAACACAGAGCACCTGGGTGGCTCAGTCGTTTAAGTGTCTGCCTTCAGCTCAGGTCATGATGCTGGGGTCCTGGGATCAAGTCCCATATTGGGCTCTATGCTCTGCGGAGGGCTTGCTGCTTTTTTTTTTTTTAATATCTTATTTATTTATTCATGGGAGACACACAGAGAGAGAGGCAGACATAGGTAGAGGAAGAAGCCTGCTTCTCCCTCTCTCTCTCTGCCCTACCGTTGCCCATGCTCTCTTGCTCTCTCTCAAATAAATAAAATCTTAAAAAAAAAAAAAAACACTAAATCCTCCAACTATCACCTCCTATTCTTGCTTAAGTACCTCCACTGCAACAATTCAAGATCATAAATATCTCCAATTCATTGATGTTATCACTCTCTATTCATCTGCCCCCTTACATCCAGCTTAGAGATTCCATAGCCCATCATTAAACTTTCTTTGCAAAATTCCCTTTCCCCTCTATACCAGGCACATTCAACTGGTTCCAACTTTACAACACAGACAGGCAGATACACGGGTAAACAGATGTTACTATCCATCCATAATCATCAATTTCAATGGACACAGGCATCTCACTAAATTTTCCAGTAAGCCAGCAATCAAACTTCCCATGATAATTACTTCAATCTTTTCCTTGCTATTCCCACATCTCTTTCCTCCAAAACTACCTTTAATAAGCATAAAGCAAATAACTACTCAACTTTCTACAACAAAGTATTCAACACATTATTATTTAAAAAAAAGATTATTTAAAAATTTTTATGTTATTTAAAAAAAAAATTCCAGGGCAGCCCCAGTGGCGCAGCGGTTTGGCGCTGCCTGCAGCCTGGGATGTGATCCTGGAGACCTGGGATCGAGTCCCACATCGGGCTCCCTGCATGGAGCCTGCTTCTCCCTCTGTCTGTGTCTCTGCCTCTATCTCTGTGTCTATGAATAAATAAATAAAATCTTTAAAAAAAAAAAAAAAATTCCAGAAGTGCCTGGGTGGCTCATTTGGTTAAGCCTCAGACTCTTGGGATTCTCAGTTTCACCCCAGGTCATGATCTCAGGGTGATGAGATGAGGCCCATATTGGGTCCCACAGAGTTTGCTTCGCTCCTCTTCTGCTGCCCCTCCCCATGCTGGAGCTTACTCTCTCAATAATAAATTAAAAAAAAAAAAAAAAAACCTTCCAAATTTTAAAAACAGCATTTTTTGCTAATTATAAAAATGTGTTCTTTATAAAAATTAAGATATAGAAAGGTGCAAGAGAACCAACCTACGTTTCATGTACTTAACTGGAATACTAGAATGTAAGACTCAACCTACTTCACTCCCAAATAATGACTGAGCATCTAACACAGTATCTGGCACACAAACCAGCCCTCATTTTTATTAATGGAATAAGATCCTTGCCTTAAGCAATTGGGATATGAAAGGCCAAACTTGAAACAGGGAAAAGGACAAGAAAGACGACAGTGCTTATTTGTTTTTCAAGATTTGGCATAAGATATATATATAGCACAGAAAAAGGAATATTTATTTTAAATAAAACTTTTTTAAATGTATCAAACAAAATAATGGGGAAAATGTATTAAGTGTAACACAGACTTCAATGGTTTATGCTTCCACAAAAAGCTAGACTTTTCTCACCACTTCAATTCAACTTCCTCATGGATTACAGCATGAACAGATATAAAGCTAAGCACTTTTCAAGATTTAACCAAGTGTCAATCACTGTGGCATTAACTTAAGTCCCTTTATCTTCCCCAAACAACATTAGGCATAATTGCTAGATTCTAATGGCATATATATTTACCACAGTTATGCATGTTTTCAAAATGAGGTCTCCAAAACTTTCCTCTCTACCTCCATCTATGGAATTCTCCTCTTCAAAGAATGCTATATCAAATTTGGAAAAACTTGTAAGACTACGACATAACTAGATGGTTTAATTAAAGCAACAGCTTAAAAACAACCTTACAAGGTAAATAATATACATAACTAATATTTCATCACCAGTTTTTATTTTAAAAGCAACCTATTAATACAAATTACTTAAAAGGAACTACAAAGGAAAACAGGATGAGTGTGCACAAAAAAAGGCCTCCAACTTTTGGAATATTCTATTAAGTTCAATGTTTTATTAGTTCTGTAAGTTATACATTCCTCAAAGTTATACATATTATTTTGGTATATACATTCTCTTTAAAGCAACCTAGCTTTCTCTCAGAAAAGAACACAATTTCTACTATCATTTGATATACATCTTCATTCAACACTGGCAACTATTTAAGAATGGTTATCATATATTAATATAGTTCATATTATAAGCTTCACAGAGTTTACAAGTCCACCAGTCAAATACAAACTGACCATACAAACATCTACCATATTCCTTCCCTAACAGGAAACAAAATGACAGTAAAAGAAGAAAAAAAGAAAAGTCACAAGCACAAAGCACAAAAGACAATAATCAACTGGTTTAAAAAAAAAAAAGTAGGGGCGCCTCGGTGACTCAGTCAGTTAAGCATCTGACTCTTGATCTCAGCTCAGGTCTTGATCTCAGGGTCATGAGTCCAAGCCCCATGCTGGGCTCCACGGTAGGCATGGAGCTTACTTAAAAAAGTACATTAATTAAAAAAAAAAAAATGTAAAGGCACAGGTCCAGTTCTCTGACAAGAGAAAACAGAAAATAAAAGGGAGAATATTACTAAAGGATTAGTTACAAAACAATTTCTTAGAAGTAAAGGACAGGTGTCTCCAGATTGTGCCATCAAGTACCTTAGCACAATGACTAAAATATACCCATATGAAGGCATTTCATCATGAAGTTTGAGCACACCAGGAATAAAGATCCTAAAACCTCCAGACAGGTCACATGTAAAGGTTCAAGAATGAAATGGCACACTGTACCATGTACAATGTGGAACTCATCTTTATGTTACAAAAGACAAAGATATACAATAGAAAATGTCTGTTCTGTCCAAAATTCCAGAATACTTCAAATTGTCTAGTTTTCATTCAAGAGAAAAAAACTAGCCCTTAGAGAAAATTTTCTGAAAAGTTAAGATTTGTCAAAGATCTAACAGTAAACTTTCAGTAAGATCATTATTAAAGTTCAACCTTAACTTTATTTAAAGTGCTTTACTCCTAATAGATTTTGGTTAATTTAGCTTGGCAAAATACTAATCTAAAAATGAAAGATCCTTTTTTAAAACCATGGATCAGGCAAGAAGGGAGGTGGGCAGGGGCCAGGCATCTGGGATAAGAAGGACACAAAAATCTCAGAACAAAAGACTATTATAGCATGTTTTTCAAAAGAGTTATGGTTAATTTTTTTTTTTACCAATCTAAAGTATTCTAATGTGAAAGTTGAGGAGAAATAATCTTAAATATAATAATTCAGAAATATAAGGTTTCAAAATTAAACTGTACACATCAACCACACATGGCCCTACTACTAGTCTTAAGCAGAGAATTATGATACAAGATAGTATGTGTCTGTCTCTCCATCATATGGAATTCCTTTCTAACAGAAATTGTTCTAATTATCCCTCTATACTGATGACTAGCACAATACCAGACACACAGCATACACTCAAATATTTACTGAATAAATAAATAACTGTATGAGAAGGTCTAATCATATGTGAAGTAAAATAAGTTATCTTTAACCTTGTTTTTAATTAGCTATGTTAAGACTATAAAAGGGAAAACATTAATGCAATTAATAAAACATCAAACAATTTTTAAAGCAAGTAAAAAGGGGCACCTGGGTGGTTCAGTGGTTGAGCATCTGCCTTTGGCTCAGGCTGTGATCCCAGGGTCCTGGGATTGAGTCCCACATCAGACTCCCTGTAGGGAGCCTGCTTCTCTCTCTGCCTAAGCTTCTGCCTCTCTCTGTGTGTCTCTCATGAATAAATAAATAATTTTTAAATAAATAAATAAAATAAATCAAGTCAAAAAATTATTTTTATATTCATAAGGTATTACTTTTTCAAATATCCTAAATCCATAGCTAATTAATAACAGCTTAACTATTTGCACTTCACATCAATATCAATTTTTTCCTTGATTAGCTTTATTTGCAGAATTACATTCAGTGGAGGATATGCGCCTTGAATTCCAACAGCATTCACTGCATCCTCAGCACCACAACCCCCACCATACAAACACAGCGTCACACTCAGGCCCCATTCCTTCAAATGGATTATGAGTTAGGATGACAAGACATTTGAACATCAAAAATTGGGCCACTTTTACTAAAGCTACAAATAAAACTGGAAACTGTATGCAAAACAAATGTTCAGTATCACTCTTCCCACTCAACAGAATCACCTGTTAAGATCAGCAGATTCCAGAAAATAACTCAGTACAGTATGAAGTGTTTACTTGAAAGAAAATATGTTCTAGACAATTACAACCAACCTATAAGTAGCAAAGCTGAAAACTACTCAACCCAACTATTCAAGAGGCACAGCACATTTTTAAATGCAAACAATGCTAATTACAAGTGAGTCTTACTAATACCCTTTCCATTGGGCATAGGAGGGTTGCCACATGGAAAAGCTTTTTTTATTTTTTATTTTTGTAAAGGTTTTATTTATTTATTCATGAGAAACACAGAGAAAGAGGCAGAGACATAGGCAGAGAGAGAAGCAGGCCCCATGTAGGGAGCCCGACGTGGGACTCGATCCCAGGTCTCCAGCATTGTGCCCTGGGCTGAAGGTGACGCTAAACTGCTGAGCCACCCAGGCTGCCTGGAAAAGTTTTTCTTTTTTATTTACTTTTATTTTTTTAAGTAAGCTCCATTCCCAACATGGGGCTTGAACTCACAACCCTGGGATCAAGAGCCACACGCTCCACTGAATGAGCCAGCCAGACACCCCAGAAAAACTTAACATAGTTGCCACAAAAACCAAGAAGTATCTTTTTAAAAATAGTATGGAATTAAGGGTTATTAACTTTTAACTCTGCCCGCTTCTCACTAGTAACTGCACTATTTCTAGGATTACTATTTAAATTTAGGAGTGAAAAATAATGGCAATTCTAAAATTCATGTTTTTTCCCCAAATAGGATTCAATTACATAAAAAAATGCCATACTTAAAAATATCTTTTACCTTTTAAGACTTTATTTTAAAATCACAGGTTAGAATAACTTTTGTACAAAAATCTTTGTTTTCCAATATTACCTTGACACCCAGGGTTTAGAAGCTTGAAAAATACACAGGCTGAAGCTTTTCAAATACAACCCTAAAGAAAGGTAAAAAGAAACTACAAAAGCATTCAGAGTATTATAATCTCTAGGTTCCACTTCAATCCTACAAGAGGGAAAGAAGAAAACAAATAGGTTGAATGCAAACTAATCATCTTGGATATCTGGAAAGAGCTAGTATGATCGGCTGAAGAGGAAATTATTGGCTAAAATAGGTTAGGGGACATCTGTATGGATTTTTCATTTATCCAAGGTATTTCTATCCCCCACTTCAGAAAAAAAGCCAATCAAGGGTTGAGACATAACCTTGAGAAAATAAAAAGTTTTTTTTTCTTTTTAAAGATCTTATTTATTTACTCATGAGAGACAGAGAGGGAAGGCAGAGACACAGGCAGAGGGAGAAGCAGGCACTCCTCGCAGAGCCAGATGTGGGACTCGATCCTAGAACTCCAGGATCACGGCCTGAGTCGAAGGCAGACACTCAACCACTGAGCCACCCAGGCGTCCTGAAAAAATAAAAAGTTATACAATTCCCACAACGTTACTGATTTAAAGCATCTAAGACTAGAGTCATTCAATGCAATGCAAAGCAAACCATCAGTACTTTTAATACAGAGATGCAGGATACAATTAAACAGTTTCTGCAAAACTTGCCTTGTAAATGGGATCACTGTTATCTATAAGCAAGCTATTTTTCCTTTTAAGTAATAAAAAAAATGCCATGGGTGAGGTGAAAGGGATAGTCTCATTTTAAGCTATAGACTCTTATAATGTAAATCTTACATAAACAGGGGCAGCCGGGGTGGCTCAGCGGTTTAGCGCCACCTTCAGCCCAGGGCCTGATCCTGGAGACTGGGAATCGAGTCCCACATCGGGCTCCCTGCATGGAGCCTGCTTCTCCCTCTACCTTGTCTCTGCCTCTCTCCCTCTCTCTCTACCTGTGTCTCTGCCTCTCTCTCTCTCTCTCTCTCTCTCTGTCTGTCTCTCATGAATAAATAAGTAAAATCTTTTTTAAAAAATCTTATATAAACAGCATTCAGGTTTTCAAAGTTTTTGCCCTCTGGACTCTAGAAAATGGAGGACCAAGAAAACTTTGTTGATTAAATCTATCTATACTGGGGCACCAGGGTGGCTGAGTTGGTGAAGCATCAGACTCTTGGTTCCATCAGTCCCCGCCCACTGGGCTCGGAGCTCAACAGGGAGTCTACTTGAGATTCTCACTCCCTCTCCTTTTGCCCCTCCCCCCATGCTCTCTCTCCCTTTCAAATAAATCTTTAAAGAAATCTATCTATATTTACTATATTAGAAATTAATACAGAATTTTTAAAGATTTATCATCATTTAAAAATAGGGATCCCTGGGTGGCGCAGCGGTTTGGCGCCTGCCTTTGGCCCAGGGCGCGATCCTGGAGACCCGGGATCGAATCCCACATCAGGCTCCCGGTGCATGGAGCCTGCTTCTCCCTCTGCCTGTGTCTCTGCGCCTCTCTCTCTCTCTCTCTATGACTATCATAAATAAATAAAAAAAAAAAAAAAAAAAAGATTTATCATCATTTAAAAATAATTCATTGTTTGTTAACATAAAGCACATATTAATTTTAAAAACTATGTTCCAAGACAAAACCATACTAGCAAGAAGACTGTTACTGTTTCACATTTTTGCAAACCACTTTAATTTCAGACTTAATAAAGACAGCCTGATTCTCATATCTGCTTCTGCATTTAATCTGCTCCATTGTTGTTCTAACTCCACTGTTGTTTTGAGATTGTTCTGACTGAAGTACATGAGGAAAATTCAGCCTCATACAGGTATGTAGTTGGAAAAAGATAATACTTTGATAGCCTTTTCAAGTAACTGTGGACATTCTTTGATCCTTCACCAAAACTCAACAAGCAGCAGTTTCTTAAAGGCTGCCATAATATGGAATCTGAAACCGTATCAGTGAACACTTCCTACTCTGATTTATTGAAATGCACTGATCTATCTTCCATTTCCAATGGATCTTTTTACCTATGCATGATTTTGTAATACCAAGCATTATTTAGAAAGCATTGCTTCACTGAGTTACACAGTTCTTCCAAATGTTGACACTTTCAATATATTGCATTCATTAGTACCACCACTGATCTTATCAAAAAGTACTGGGAAGCTGTCAAACTCACAGTAGCAAATACAAGTATTCCAAGATTCCATTTTTGCTTGAAAGCTTGAATTTTATCATCAGCAACAAATACTGTCAGTTGTTTTTCTTGCAGAGAAAAATGTCTGCTGAATATCCAAGTCTATATAACCACACTTTGTAAGCCAGTCTTTCAAGTAAAAACGGTATTCCATTAAAAAAGCAGCTAGTTTGCCCCAACTCAGGCTGCAAAAAAAGTCTTTTCTTTGAATTAACCATCAGATTTGGTACTCAGTAAAAGTGCTTTTACAGGTACTTTCCATTTCATGGCACAAAATATATTTTCAAACAGACTCAAGGATTGAGACATAATCAAATTAATGTGGTGGTGTTTTTTTGGTTTTTTGCTTAATTAAGGATACTATGTATAACTGGCATTTATTTTTTAATTCCAAATGGGTGGTGATGTACTAAGCTAGTACAGTTTAGTGCCACTGCCTTAATTCATGCTAAGGCACTAGCAATTTTACCCACCACTGATTCTGCAAATGCAATACAACAAGCAATGCCTTACTACTATTAGAACAATAGTTTTGGCCTGGACAACCCCAAGAAAGAGCCGAGAAAACCACCAGAGGTCTAGAAAATGGACTTTGAGAACCACTGTAATAGCTGATGCCCTACTTGTATGATTTAAAAAAATAATAATTTTTAAATAAATGTTCCATTATAACAAGAATGTTTAAATACATTTAATACACAGAGATAGACTAAGACCGCTGATAGCCTGGTACCTCAGAGCTAGAACTCAAAAATAATGAATGACAGAATGTGACAGATAACTTCTCGAATAAAACTATTGCCAAGTACCTACCATAAGATAGGTGCCTCTACATTCCCTTTCTTGGGTAACTTATAGACCCTAGAGACCAGAATGATGATTTTAATATAAGAGAAAAATGTTTATCCTGAAATCTTTCAGATTTTTTTTTAAGATGAGACCTACATGACTGCAAGAAAAAGTCTTAAAATTCACCATAAAGCACAAGATAGCATGTTAAATTCTATTTTAAGCACTATGCCATGAAGCTAAAAACAGGCTTGCTCACATTCAGAAACCCAAATACAAAATGAACTGCTTTGGCTGTGCACTACCAGAATCCCATAAAGAGCCTACATTCCATTTCTCCTCAAGCCAAACAACATTTACCTGTTCTAATTTTTATTCCTATTTTTCAGTGCAACTCCAATACTAAAACCATAGACAAAACATTAAATGTGGCAACTATTTAAATAAAGCAACAGTATAACAAAACCTTCAAAACAAGAACTTTTAGACATATACACATAAATTCAAGACGTAAACCTCTATAAATATACACACAAAATATGTGCACTGTTAAAAAAGAATGAAAAACAATCTCATTTTGGGATATGGCATGGAAAGATCTTCAATATATACTATTAATTGAAAAAAGCAAGTCACAGGATATTAGGTATAGTATCATCCCATTTATGTTTTTAGAATATATATTTATGTATATGTACGTTCATTTAGTAACACTGAGTTCCTTCTCTATGCTCAGTCTGCTCCCAATCTAGATATACACATACAATTACAAATATGACACAGCACAGATAAATGCCCACAAAAAGAAATATGAATAGGTCAGACACACAAGACTATTATAGGATTTCATATATGTGAAATGCCCAAAATAGGCAAATCTACAGAGACCAAAAGCAGACTTGCAGCTGCCTCAGGATGAAATGAGTTGTGAGCAATCGGGGTAATAGCTGAAAGGTACAGGATTTCTTTTGGGGTAAGGAAAATATTCTAAAATTGATTATGTTAAAAAAATAAAATAAAATAAAACTGATTATGTTGATGGTTGCACAACTTTGTAAATGATTAAAAACCAGTTAACTGTGTACTTTAAATAGATGAACTGTATGATATACCTCAAAAAAGCTGTTATGCTCCCCACCCCCCAAAAAAAGAAGATATCAGAGTGATTGCCCTTGGGGGAAGGGAAGGTTGAAGATGATGAAGGTCTTTAAATCTGTACTCTATTTACTGCCATATCACTACACTAAGAAATGTATTCACTTATTATCTATATAACTTAAAGAAATATAAAAGACAAACCTAAATCAGTCTTTCATAATTTATTTCAGATTTAACATTATTCAAGTTCATCTACAAAGCAGCCATGAAAAAAAAATGTGAAGATGTGAACATTTACAATTTAGACTGTCATACAGACATGTGCATCAGGCCCTTACTAACAGAAACAAATCTTGAACATAATTTGTTCATTCCACAAATATATCTTAAGCATCTACTTTGCCCACAGGATAGGAATGGGGAAAAATGAAGTGGTCTACAAAGCAGTACACCAGTCAACAAAAAGAAGGAAGCAAACTAACAGCTCTGGCTTTAAGTTGAGGACTTTCGCCACAGTGAAGAAGACAAAAGACACACAAAGTGGACTGGGATCACACTACAGAAAACCCGGAATACCTGAGAGCTAAGACTTTATCCTGTTTTCGATGGAAAGCTATTGGAGTGCCAGGATGAAAAGAATGTTTTAGGAAAATTAACCTGGCAACCAAAGGGGGGAAACTGAAAGCAAAGAAAAATAGCAGGAAAGGTAAGGAGATGAAGTTTTAAAAAACAGAAACATTTGCAACAAGCTCTTGAGAGTTACTGATATTTCAAAATTATTAATGTTCAAAGGGTTTATATTTATTTTGTTTGATCTAAGGTGAAACAGAAAAGGCAAAAAGGTGGTTTCATTTTGCTGAGTTCTAGAAATCCATTGCAAAGAATGAAGTTTTACCAGTTAATTCTGAAGGGAGGAAGAGTTTCGGGGGCTATCATTTCATGTGATACCACTTAAACCAAAAGTAGAAGGAATCAAAAGTAATGAGAGTTCCACAGTTTTTAACATGGAAGGGGAAGTATAATCACAAACATTTTATTAAGAGTAGCAAAAAGTACACAGCAATTATGAAATTAATAATATAACTACATACCTAACTTTTATTTATCACCTATTTTTTTAAATCCTATTCATAAAACTTTTTACATAAATTCGAGTTTACATGAGGACTAAATCTGACATGTCAAATTTAGAGTTTGATCATCTTCACTCCCTTAATCTCATCAACTGTTCCTTCCACAGTGCAGTACTTTCCAGATGTTGCACAAATATTCTTAACTGACATATCCATTTATTGATTTAAACCCATAAAGGCTCACATATGCACTTATTAGTCGATTTAACCCTTAAAAATGCCTTCTTAAAATAGAAAAATATTTTCACTGCCTCTGTAACCTCTTTTCTATAACAGCTTCAACAATGTTACCTACCAAACTACTACTCTGGCAACATTGAGTTTTGAGGAAAAAAGATATGAGTAAGGCAAATTCATTTCCACTTGAAAAAAGATATGAGTAGGGCAAATTCATTTCCACTTTATATTAATGCTCAGCACTGCTTTACTTAAAACGTCAGTTAAAAACAGATGTGCATCTAAACAAGGCACATAAACTTCCAATATTTGATTACTACGATACTATTTCCAAAATCAAACATACTTGAAATAAGTTATAATTGCTGTTTCATAGTTTATCTCATGCTTTATCAAATGTTCTGATTCAGAAACAATGTTTTCTTATATTTTATAGAATATATCTCTGCCATCACTTAATAATCTTATCTGATAGGTTTATAAAAACAGAAACAAAGGTACAGACAACGAACAAAGCAAGAATTAACTTATTTCACTCACAACACTTGATCTAATCAAACTACCATTAGCACTGCTCCCTCAAGCACAGAAAGTTCTGTCATATCAATGTATTTTGTTAGAATAAGACATTTGCAAACCTTTATACCAGGCTGTCAAGACATTGTTTAAAATAGCAAAAAGTGGAAATACTCTAATTGTCCAAGGATAAGGGACTAGCTGAGTAAACTACAATGTTACCTTTCAAATAATCACACAGACCTATATTTACTAACCTGTAAAGACAGCCATGAAAATAAGCAGATTACAAATAAAAGTGTGATCTCTTTTTGTGATGAACATACATACACATATGCTCACCGAGAGAAAATCTAAATGGATAGATATCCATATGTTAACCATGATATTTCTAAGTGCTGGGATTACAGGTGTTTATTTTTCTGCTTATTTTTCAGTATTCTCTGAAATTCTCAAAGCAAAATGACATTTGCAAGAATTAACATCTATGATTCCAACTAACAAGCTCCAAAATCTTCCTTGCAAAAAAGCCCAAGGAATATCCAAAAATACCCTGGCATAGCAAGAGGGAAAGTATTAGCAACAACATAACTAGAATTCTTTGTAAGCTGGGCACCCTGGAGGGCTCCAGGACAGACATGGCACCTTTACAGCAACCTATACAGTACAGGGTTTAAAATCACAAGACCTAGGTTCAAGTCCCCGCCACTTTTATTTGTATGACCTCGGGCTAGTCACTCACTGTTTCTGGGCTCACTTCATCAATAAAAGAGAGATATGACCTGCCTTCCCACCTCAAAGAACTGTTGGAAAGATCACATGAGATAATGTGATACATTATGAACTACAACATTATGAACTGCAAAGTACCTTGCAAAAATAAGATATTATTCATTCAAACATGAAAAAAGAAAAAGAAAAAGGTGCTTAATGCTGGAGCAAAATATTTCAGAAAGCACTACAATCAATTCTATAACATAATGAACCAAGGGTTTTGTTTTCAAAGGCCAGATCTTATCATAAACACCTAGTTTTCCAGAAACTCAGATACTTCTTCCCAGTTCCCACTAAAACCATGAGCCACTTTATTTTCTTTATCCCCAGTTACCACCAAGAAAGGGTACAAATTACACTGAACTCAAAAAGCTTCAGCAAGAACCCTGGAGCAGCATGTTGATATAGTTCATCAGGAGAAACCCAAGGTTAATCAGCTATGGACTCACCACTAAACACTATTGCAATCCACAGTGGTTACAAGAGAGTCTTTGAGGAGAAAGACAATACAGTGACCCAAGAGAAAATTGTAGATGAAAAAGCAGTATTTTAAAACAATTATATAAAATACTTAAAAACTAAAGTGTTTATAAATTGTTTTTAAATACTGTTCATAAAAATGGTGACTTAAAGCTATCTAAATGGGGTACTTGATACCAAACCAAATTAGGGAGATTCAAATCAAATTCAGGAATAGACTGTCAGGTTTATTTCCTTCTATCTGAAATAAAAGCCGACGAATCATACCACAAAGATCAAAATTAAGTGGCTATTTCTTGAAAATAAAGAAACAGAATATGACAACAGAATTTACTGACATGCTGATACTTTTAAAAGTATATAGTTTAAAAAGTATGGCTTCTCTTCCCACTAAATTCCATTATTTTACTCCATTAAAATGATGAACTTCTTCCTCCCCACCCCCCTTCCTCCTATGAGTTAAAAGGGCAATATAACTTAATTTGAGTTTTAATGTAAAAAAATTATAATAAAAAAAGTACTTTGGGGTGCCTAGGTGGCTCAGTTGGTTAAGAATCCAACTCTAGATCTCAGCTCAGGTCATCATCTTAGAGTTGTGAGATCAAGCCCTCAAGCTCCACCCCCCAAGGCCCCCTCCCCTGAAACTCCAGGCTCAGCCAGGAGTTAGCTTGAGATTCTCTTCCTCCCCCTCTACTCCTTCCTCAACTCCCCCTTTGGCGTGTGCATGCACTCTTTCTCTCTCTCTCTCAAATAAATAAATCTTTTTTTTTTTTAAGTACTTTAAGAGGAACTACATGAAGCTATCAGATTATTAACTTCAAGATCGTCTGGCCATCATACCCTCCTGTTCTAAGTTCCTAAAGATAATAAAATGTTCACTCTACATTCTTACAGATGTCATTTATGGGTATTCCCCTAATGAAAATTTAAACCTTTCATAAACAAATGTGCACAGAGAATTCTTTTTGATATGTATGACTCACAATCTAATTTTTATTGGCAGTATCTTCAAGTGTTGCAGCTTGCACTATTCCTACAGGAGATACAGATCTATTTTTCCCATCTGATCTTCATAGATCTGCTATAGATTTAAAAGGACTCACTAAAATGGGCCGTGAGGAAAATAATTATGAATACAATCAACAGCAAGATGAAACGTGGGTTGTGCATTAAGATAACAAAAAAGTTACTGTATTTACTCAAAGCCTAGTTGGAAATTCATTCTAAGTACTGCAGTTTTACCTAAAACTGAAAAATCTAGGTTTTTCTTATTCTGACTTTTCCTATCTAATTAAGAATAAATGCTATTTACTCCCAAAACAAAAACAAACAAACAAAAAAAAAAACCATCAGAAAATATAATTTCCATAAGGAGGATCTTCCAAAAGCTTACTGCACAGGAAATTATATACACACATTCTCAGATAACTATGGTAGGCGTTCCTAAGATCATCTACCCCCTTCAAAAACAACAACGGAAAAAAAAAGAACAGCAAATCTAACCACAATCAAGTACTAAAGTTTTTAACACAGCTATCAACAACTAAGCAATTTATCACAGCTTTTAAAAGTATTGGGCACACACAATGACAAACTAGTTTGTCAAAACAGTTCTTATAATCCGAAAAAAACTGTACTACATGAACACAAGAGCAGTTTTTCCTCTGGGGAAAAAACTCAAGTAGATTTTTGAGAGCAAAAAGGGAGACCATTTTTTAGAAAAATAACGTTCCCTCCCCCCGCCCCAAGTGTTTAGCATTTATCTGATACAGGCTCATTTTTGTAAAGAGAAACTTTACCTAACAAGACTCACACCAGGGATCTGATCTATCCCCAAAGGCAGTTTCTTAAAATGAGAAAGAACAAAGGAGGAAATCTCCCAGCATGTGCTTTCCATACCAGTTTCTTTGGACAGCATCAAGAGTGACAATATAACCGGCACAAGCTTTTCAGCTTTATTCTGTGGCCCATGTATAACAGAACTGATTAGCTATCATTCAAAAGGATTCCAAATAAGATAAATATTAGAAGGCAAAGATCACAGCAACATTGTGACTATAATGAGTGAAACTATAGAAAATATGTATCTTAAAGTTGTGTATATTTCAAGAGTCCATGATCTCAAAATATTTCAATCGCTGAGGCTTTTTCATTTCACTCAATAGTTTGAAAGTGGGGAGAGGAAAAAGAAAAAAAAAGAGAAAAACACGAAACCAACCCTTCCAAATCTGCTCTCTCTTCAATTAGTGTGTAATGAGAAGTAAATTTTTTAAAAGAATGACATTCAAAGCCAGCGCCTTAATATACAAATGTTGGAATGTCAACATTGCAAAAAAAAAAAATCATTGAGGAAGCCCATCCTTCAGCTAAGCTTTCCACGGAAAAACTCCAGAAACAAACCTGGTGTTTGCCTGTTTGAGAAGCTGTCGTTTCGGGAGCACGGAGAGGAATTTTTTTTTTAAGACGATTTTTATTAATTTGAAGCCGAGGACCCTCCCCGGAGATTTACAACTGTAGATCCCAATCGCCACTCTGACAGGGATGTCAGTGCCCTGGGTCGAGCTGGGACCGGCTGCTGGGTTCACACACACACACACACACACACACAGGAAGCCAGGAGAGGGGACCTATCGCGTTCAGAGCCTCGACGTCGTACGCGTTAGTTAAAACTGCCTGCTACTAAACCAAAATTATTCAAGCGGAGCCCCATTTGTCACGATCCAATCATAAGGGTTCCACCCCCCCTCCCCCCTGCAGCTCGTGTAGTGGTCTGTCTGCCTCGGTAAAGAAGCCACCATCATCAGGTAAAGAAGGCTGGGGTGGGAGCAAAAGCAGGGGGTTGGGGGTGGAGGGGGGGGGGACACCCTTTCATCCAAATTCCGCGAGGCGTGAGCCATTCGGTACAGTTGGGAGGGACGGAGGCAACGTTCTATTTATTGGGGGTTGAAGTAGGATGAGGGGAGGAATTCCGTCCAAATCAACATGGCCAGCGAGATGTCCCTACAAACAAAAGGCAACGGGGGGATATAAACACGAACCATTCACCTCCATCAGCTATAGCATCGCCATCATGGTGTGTGTGTGCAGAGACCCCCCCAACCCCCCTGCAAAGGCTCCTCTCTCACCCTCCACACCAGCCAAAGGGGAGAGGAGCACCAGGAGGGGGGAGACGCAGCCGCTTCCCACCACCGCTGGCAGATACACACCCTGCGAGGGGGGGTCCTGCCCCCCCTCCCCGCCCCGGGGGTCCGGAATCAGAAAGTAACGTCCCGCCGAGAGCGACCCCCCACCCATCACCAGCATCACCAGCACCGCCGGCACCACCAGCACCGCCCCCCGGGCCGAACCCCAACGCCGGTCCGGGGCTCACGAAACTTTCCGGGAGCTTTTCCCCCCGCGTCCCCGCCCCGCAGCCCCAGCATCGCGCTGCCCACGGGCGGGGACCCCGGGCGCCTCCTGACAGGCGGGCGGGGAGAGCCGGTCCGCGGCGGCGGGAGCGGGGGCGGGGGGGCCGCCACGGAGGGGAGGGGAGGGGAGGGGCGGGGCGCGGCGGCCGGAGGCAAGTTCCCGGGGGTCCGCGGAGAGCTCCTGACAGCAGCCCGGGACCGCAGGGGAGGAAGAGGAAGCGGCGGCGGGGAGCTTTCCCAATCCCCCCCTGCCCCAGCCCCCGTTCCCCGTGGGGGCGGGGAGGCCGGGGGGAGGCGAGGAAGCCGAGCCCCGGGGGCAGCCGAGGCGCCCACCGCCCGACGCGCAGGCTCTTCCCCCGCCGCCCCCGCCGGAGGCGCCCACAACAATAACACGCCGGGGACGACCCGTCAGCGCCCCCGAGGCACCCGGGGCCCGCGGCCCGCCGCTGCCGGGCCCCCCTCAGCTGCGGCCGGGCGCGCCGCTCCTGCCTGCAACTCCGGGCCCGGGTGGAGTCCGCCCCGAGCGGCCCCCCAGGGCCGGACCCATCCCCCCCGGCGCCGCTGGTGCCGTCTCCGCGGCCGAATATTAGAAGTGAATTCGAGCTGCGCTTTACCTTTAGTTCCGCACTGTCCGCCATCTTGCGTCTGTCAGCGCAAGCGCACTGAACCTCGCCGGGGGCCGCCGCTAGACCCGCCCCCCCGGCCAGCCTGGCCCCGCCCAGGCCCCGCCCAGGCCCCGCCCCTCTCGCCCCTCCGCCTCCCCGCCCCGCCCCCGGCCCCCGGCGCTCGCAGCCCCGCCCCGGGCACGTACAGCAGCGAGACCCGCACGTACCATTTAAATAAAGGCGCCAAGCGAGGAGGTTTGACAGTTACTCCCCCCTGGACCTCCCCGCCCCCCATCCTCGCCGGGCTAGCGCCTCCGGGGAAAGCCGGAGCCAGGGGGCTGCGGGCCCGAGCCCCGCCTCTCCGTGGCCTGCAGAACCCTTCTTGCAAAGCTTGGATGCCTGCAGTCCCAGAAACCATAACGGCCCCCTCGCCTCCTCCCTCCCCCTCCCCACCCCCCCCACCCCCACCCCCGCAGCCAGCGAGTCCTTTTCACCACCTGCTACCTGTGAGGCCACGCGTGCGCTAAAAATAATCCGTTACGTTTGCAGATCGCTGGATGAAGCATTTCCAGATTTCTTAGCTCACATGTTCCTCATGACGGCGCGGTGAGGTGGGCAGAGGAGACGTTACAATCCCCGTGGCATCCTACGTAGGCAGAAATGAGAGTTCAGACAGGGGGAAAAGTGAGTGCCCCAAACACTTGACAGCGGTGACCCGGAGACAAAATTTCGAAGACGTTCGTCCATTTAACGCTGTTTCAACGAGTGATGATTCACTGATTATGTACCAGTCCTGTTTCTCTGTGAATACATCGGGGAAATTAAAAAAAAAAAAAAAAAAAACCAGAGTCCCCGCCCTCCTGTATGTAGTTCTCTACTGGAGGAACAGACAAGTGCACGGATAAAAGATACAATTACAAATGGTGATGAGTACCGGAAAAGAGCAAAAAAGGTCCAGGGAGAAAAAAGCGGTTGGAAGGAGATGTGCTTAATACCGGGAGGGCTTTCTCCAATATTTTGACGTTTGAGCAGATGTGATGAATTATTTCACACCTTTTCCTCTCTACTGAAAGCTTCCTATACCTCCTCCCCAACCTCCACTCTTTGCTCTCAATTTTTGCTTCATTCCTCATGGAAAAAAATTAAAAGATATAACAGCCATGAACTCCCTTATCTTCTCATCATCAAAACTATTATTACAGACATAGTAACATTTGGGTTACTATGAATGAAGTGTCCTTGCGCCTATGAATGCCAGTCCCTCTACCAGTGACCTGGATTCCTTTCCCTCCCACATTCCTAAGAACTTTACTCCTACAATCACCTCGCCCTCCAGCATCATAACTTTTTCCCCTATTAGATTACTTCTATCAGGATACAAACATACTGAAATTCCTCCCATCTAAAACAAACCTCCCTTGACTCCAACATCTCCAGAACTGCCCTATTTCTCCCTCTTCAGTGCATAAAATCTCAGGTTTTTCAAGATCTCCCAACAGTGATTGTTCTCCTTTCCTCATTCCCTTCTCCTATCACATTCCCTTCTCAGCCCACTCTGATCCAGACTTGACTTCTCTCATCAAGATCACTTATCAAGACTATTAATAATCTCTCTTTCCAAAACCACCTGTCAATTCTGTATTATCTAAAATGACCTCACAGCAGAACTGCAATAACTAAATAAATCTTAAAAAAAAAAAAAAAAAGGATGGGAGCTGGTCACTGGAAAGACTAAACACTGGGCACCTGGGTGGCTCAGTCGGTTAAGCATCTGCCTTCAGCTCAGGTTATGATCTGAGAGTCTTAGGATCAAGTCTCACATGAGGCTCCCTGCTCAGTGGGGAGTCTGCTTCTCCCTCTCCCTCTACCCCTCCCCCCTGCTCATGTTCTCTCTCTCAAATAAATAAAATAAAAGAAAGAAAGAAAGAAAGAAAGAAAGAAAGAAAGAAAGAAAGAAAGAAAGAAAGAAAGAAAGAAAGAAAGAAAGAAAGAAAGACTAAAGTGATTAGAGGGAGGTTAGTAGATACATGGAACTAGGAAATGGGCACCGAGAGAGAGCAGAGAAGCTCTGCATTCCCACCCTTCATGCATTACCCTATGCATCTCTTTCATTTAGCTGTTCCTGAGTTATTTCCTATATATTAAACTGGTAGGGGGCACCTGGGTAGCTCAGATGATTAAGCATCTGCCTTTGGCTCAGGTCATGATCTCAAGGTCCTGGGATCGAGTCCTGTATTGGGCTCCCTGCTCAGTGGGGAACCTTCTTCTCCTCCTCCATCTGTCTCTCCCCCTGCTCATGTTCTCTCTCTGTCTCAAATGAATAAATAAAATATTTTAAAATAATAATGATAATAACAATAAAGTGGTAAATGTAAGTAAATGTTTTCCTGAGTTTTGTGAGTCCATTCTAATAGATAATCAAAACTGAGCAGAAATTATAGGAATTCTCAAATTTGGTAGGTCAGAAGTTCAAGTGGCCCATGAGACTAGCAACTGGTATCTGAAGTAGGAGCAGTCTTGTGGAACTGAGCCCTTAACCTGTGGGATCTCAACTTATCCCTGGAGTTGATGTCAAAAGTGAATTATTGGATATTTAGTTGGTGTTGGAAGAATTGGTATGGAAAGATTTAGTGTCAGAACCTCAGTTTCTTTAATATATATATTTTTAAAACCACATTTTACATTTGTATTGGTATAAAGACTAATGCAATCCAAGCAGAGTATGCTAATTTTTTTCTTCTGATTTTAAAGATTTAAAACATTTTTGTGGGCCCTAAAATGATTGTCTCACCCAACATGTAAAAATTAACTTCGAATTAATCATGGACCTAAATATGAATTAAAACTTTAAAACTCTTTGGGGTAAGTATCTATAACCTTGAGTAAGAAGTAGCTTTCTTAGATAGGGATCACACACATGTTTGTGGTAGGAATGGTATAGCCATTTTGGAAAAGAGTTTGGCAGTTCTTTGAAAACTGAAAAGGTACTCACCGTACAACCCAACAACTCTTGGACATTTATCCCAGAGAAACAAAAATTTCTTTCCATGCAGGGAATTGTACAAGAATGTTCATAGCAGCTTTATAAGAATCCCAAACCAGAAACTATCCAAATCTCCTTTAATGGGTAAATGGCTAAACAAACTGCAATACAGGTATCTTATGGAATACTACTTAGCAATTTAAAAACAAAAACAAAAACACACAACAACTTGGATAAACTTCATGGAAATTATACTGATTGAAAAAAACTAATCCCAAAAGGATGTCTATTATGTAACATTAATGAAATAACATAATTACAGAGATAGAGAACAGACTAGTGGTTGTCAAGGAATTAGGGATGGGGGAAAGGGTGGTTCCTACCAATGTCAATTTCATGGTTTTGATATTACACTTTAGTTCCACAAAATATTAACTTCCAGGGAGACTGGGGAAAGGATGCATGTGACTTCCCTATACATTTCTTTGCAATCTCCTGTGAATCTACAATTACTTCAATACAAAAGTACACATTTTTTCATATATATATGTATATATGAATATGAATACCTAAAAAGTATACATGTATATAAATATTGAAGATACAATGTATCAAAATTGTGAGGAGAGGGATATCAAAATGGCAGAACTGACAGCTCTAAATCCCCATACCTTCATGGAAACTTTAAAAAATAACCAGCAACTGTCAGACCAACTTTGTCAGAATTCTGGAAAACAGTCAACCAAGTAAATGTTCAATCCAAAAAATAAAGTAAAATAAAATAAGACAACTTAAAAATGGCAAGAAAACTTTATGATACTTTCATTTACCCCTGCCCTACTCTATCTATGACTTGGCCACAGTCTTAAGGACCACAGCCCACCTTCCTAGGATGGAGCTCTAGTCCCTGGAAATCATTGTGTTCATCTGTTCTAATCTTCCTGGAAGCCAGCTGAAGGACTAATGCAAGGCTTATCTCTCTTTTGCTTAACCAGCAGAAAAGCGGCAGACATTGCCTGAAAATACTGTAAGGTAAATAAACAACCTGCAACTGCCTGGGGACAAAGGTTACCATTGGTACCTAAATAGACCACCTAAAGCCTGGGAGTAAAAGCTAAGGAGAGAAGTATACTGGGAATTTAGGGCATTCGAAATGAAAAGTGCTCATGAACACAGGGGCATTTAGAAGGCCATGTAACATGCCTGAGACAAGATGCATCTCAGGAAAGACCCCAAAAAGGCCTAAGATTCCAACATTGGCTGGTAAATATGTTAGTTGCAACCAGGAAGTGAAGGCTAAGAAAGAATTTCAAATGGCCTTGTTAAGTGTTAAAGAAATACTCCCACACAGAGCCAAACCACAAAGATTGGGAAAGGTGTTTTGTTTGTTTTTTTAAGTTGCCAGTGTTCAAGGAAATCTCAGTAAAAACAATGGCTGAACATAAGCTGAGTCTTCAATAATCAAGAACAGCAAATTCTGGAGAAGGGAGAGCACTTGACACCCAGAGATAACACATTATAATATTCAAATGCTTAGTTTTTTGATGACAGCAACCAAAAAATAATTTTAAAAAAATCCCAAAACATAATAAGAAACAGAAGAATATGGCCTAGTCAATGAAAAAAAATTGACAAAAACTATTCCTGAGGAAGCTCAGACATTGGACTTATATAGACTTTAAAACCACTGTTTTAAATATTCTCAAAGAGCTAAAGGAAGCTAGGTAAATAATGTATGAACAAAATTAAAATATCAATAAAGAGAAATTGCTAAAAAGGAATAAAGTAGAAATTGTGGAGCTGAAAACTACAATAACTAAAATGAAAAATTCATTAGAGAGGTTCAAGAATGGATTTAAGCAGTCAGATGAAAGCAGAGGAAATCCTGAAAGCAGAAAGAGTAAAACAATTTATCATATACAAGTATTCTCAATCAGACTAAAAGTCAATTTCTCATCAGAAACAGCAGAGGCTACAGAGCAATAGGATGTCATATTTAAAGTGCAGAAGTGCCAAATAAGAATTCTATATCCAGCAAAACTATCCTTCAAGAATGAAAGAAAATATAATGGGCAACTGGGTGGCTCTGTTGGTTAAGCATCTGCCTTCAGATTAGGTCATGGTCCCAGAGACCTGGAATAGAGCCTCATATTGAGCTCCCTGATCAGCAGGAAGTCTGCTTCTCCCTCCCCCCACTTGTGCTTGCTCTCTCTCTCAAATGAATAAATAAAATCTTTAAAAAAAAGAATGAAGGACAATATAAAACATTCCAAGATAAGTAAAAGCTAAGAGTGTTTATTAGTAATAAACCTGCCCTGGAAGGAATGCTAAAGGGAATTTTTTTTAAGATTGTGTTTATTCATGAGAGACACACAGAGAGAGACAGAAACACAGGCAGAGAGAGAAGCAGGATCCCTGCAGGGAGCCCAGTGTGGGACTCGATCCCAGAACCCCAGGATCACAACTTGAGTAGAAGGCAGACAGTCAACCACTGAGCCACCCAGGTGTCTGATAAAGGGAATCTTTTTAGGTTAAAAGAAAAGGACAGGGGTTCCCTGGGTGGCTCAGCTGTTTGGCACCTGCCTTTGGCCCAGGGCCCGATCCTGGAGCCCCAGGATTGAGTCCCGCTTCGGGCTTCTGGCGTGGAGCTTGCTTCTCCCTCCTCCTGTGTCTCTGCCTCTCTCTCTCTCTGTGTCTATCATGAATAAATGAATAAATCTTAAAAAAAAAAAAAAGGAAAGGACAGTAAACAGTAACTCAAATCCACGTGAAGAAATAAAGAACACTGGTAAAAGTAACCATATAGATAAATAAAAGTCAGTATTACTGTACTTTTTGGTTTGTAACTCTTCCCCTTTTCTTCTATATGATCTAAGATATAGATTCTCAAAATAATAACAATAAATCTATGTTAATGGCCACATAATATATAAAGGTGCAATCTGACAATAGAAGGTGAGGAACAGAGAATGTATGAAAGCAGGGTGCTTGTATATTATCAAAATTTAGTTGGCACTAGTCAGATTAGGTTGGAAAGTCACTAAAGTATGTACAAAAAATTTAAGAACAGAATCAGAACACTAAAAAAAAAAATCAACTAGATGCAAAAAAAGGCAGTAATGGAGGAACTGAGGAATAAAAAGTATATAAATTATACATAAAAGATAGTTAAGTGGCAGAAAGAAGTCCTTTCTTATCAGTAATTACTTTAAATGTAAACAGATTAAACTCTTCACTTAATAGATGTTGTTGGAACAGATATTTAAAAAAAAAAAAAAGATTATATGCTATCGACAAGAGACACCTTTTAGATACAAAACACAAAGAGATTGAAAGTGGGAAAAAATATTCCATGCAAGTATTAACCAAAAGAGAGTGGTTATATTATTATCAGACAAAATAGATTTTAAATTTAAAAAGGTTATAAGAGAAAAAGAAGGACATTATAGATAGATAAAAGGTTTTTTAAAAATATCCCCTCTGATGGGGTGCCTGGGTGGCTCAGTTGGTTGGGTAATTGCCTTCAGCTCAGCTCATGATCCCAGGGTCCTGAGATTGAGCTCCACATCAGACTCCCTGCTCGGTGAGGAGTCTGCTCCTCCCTCTCATTCTGCCTACCACTCCCCCTGCTTGTGCTCTCTCTCTCTCTATCAAATAAGTGAATAAATAAAATGTTTAAAAAAAAAACTATTTTGACAATCTGTCTTTGAATTGGAGAGCCTAATCCATTTACATTTATATTGACAAAGACTTAATACATATAGAAGACTTAACACTTAGAAACATATATGTAGGGATCCCTGGGTGGCGCAGCGGTTTGGCGCCTGCCTTTGGCCCGGGGTGCGATCCTGGAGACCCGGGATCGAATCCCACGTCGGCTCCCGGTGCATGGAGCCTGCTTCTCCCTCTGCCTGTGTCTCTGCCTCTCTCTCTATCTCTCTGTGACTATCATAAATAAATAAAAAAAATTTAAAATAAAATAAAATAAAGAAACATATATGTACATATTGACAGAGCCCCAAAGTATAAGAAGCAATTGCACGTGAAGCATTCTCTAGGATATACTATATGTTAAAACAAGTCTTAATAAGTTCAAAATTATTGAAATCATACAAAATATTTTTTCCAAACACAATGGAATGAAACTAGAAATTAACCAAAGAAAAACTGGAGAATGCACAAATATATGGAAATTAAACAATAGTCAACTAATATGACAATAGTACCCCAACAAATTGGATAACCTAGATGATGGACAAACTCCTAGAGACACAGAAGCTAACAAAATGACTCACGAAAAAATAGAAAATCTGAATAAACTTATAACAAATAAGGAGATTGAACCCATTATTATGTTTTTAAATTCTCCCAACAGAGAAATCCCAGGACTAGATGGTTTCACTGGTGACTTCCACCAAACATTTAAAGAAGAGTTAACACCAATCCTTCTCAAACTCTTCCCTGAAAATTAAGAAAACCTAATACTTTCTCTCTTTTAAGATTTTGTTTATTTATGAGAGAAAGAGAGAGAGAGAGAGCACAAGCAGGAGGAGAAGCAGAGGGAGAAGGAGAAACAGACTTTGTTGAGCAAGGAGCCTGATGTGGGGCTTGATCTCAGGACCTGGGATCATGATCTGAACTGAAGGCAGATGCTTAACTGACTGAGCCACCCAGGTCCCTGAACCTAATACTTTGTAACTTAATCTGTAAAACCAGCATTAGCCTGATACTGAAATCAAAAACATTACAAGAAAAGAAAACTATAGACTAATATCTCTTACAAATCTTTTGGCTAAATTTGCTCCTAAGAATTTTTTTAAATATTTTTATTTTATTTTATTTATTCAATCATGATAGACAGAGAAAGAGAGGCAGAGACACAGGCAGAGGGAGAAGCAGGCTCCATGCTGGGAGCCTGACGCAGGACTCGATCCCAGGACTCCAGGATCATGCCCCCAGCCAAAGGCAAGCGGCAAATTGCTGAGTCACCTGAGCAGGATCCCCTGCTCCTAAGACTTTTATTCTTTTTTATACCATTATAAATGAAATTCTTTTCTTAATTTCTTTTTTAAATTGTTTGTTGCTACTATATAGAAACACAACTGATTTTTGTTTTTTGGTTTTGTATTTCTCACCTTTGCTGAATTTGTGTTACATAATTAACCACAATTTTTAAAATAGTATGACAAACTCAGAGAGAAATTTAGTGCCATTATACATATATTAGAAAAATTTTTAAGTTGAAAACCAATTATATAAGTTTTCAACTCAGGAAGACACTAAGAGAACACCAAATCAAACTCAAACCAGCAGTAAGGAAATAATAAAAATGATAGCAGAAATAAAATTTATAACAAATATAAAATATAGAAGATCAATAAAGCTGAAAGTTGGTTATTTAACATTTTTAATAAAATTGGTTACCCCAATAAGGCTGATTAAGAAGAACAAAAGACAAATTATCAGTACCACAAATGAACAAAGGATCACTACAGATCCTGTAGACACTAAAGAAGATTATTAGAGAATACTGTGAACAGCCTGTTGCAATGTAGCTGATGATTTAAATAAATTAAACAAATTCATAAAACATGTAACTTACCAAAACTGACTCCAGAAGGAATAGAAAATAAGAATAGTCCTACATTAATGAAAGAAATTGAATACATTATATAAAAACTTCTTACAAAGAAAACTCCAGACACAAATTATTTCACTAGTGAATTTTCTGGACAATTTAGGAAGAAACAATAACTAATCTAACACAAAGTCTTCCCAAGGATAGGAAAAGATATACTCAACTCTTTATGAGGCCAGGACCTTGAAACCAAAACCTGACAAGGATACTACAAGAAAGAAAAAGTATAGACAGTTCTCTCTCATTTCCACAGGAGCAAAATTCTTAAGCCAAATATTAGTAAATTGAATCCAGTAATATATAAAATCAAAATAGAATATAACCAAGAGGCTCTTATTCTAGGAACACAAAAAGTTGTTTAACACTTAAAAACCAATCATCTTAATTTACAGCACTAACAGACACAAAAATTGAAAAATCATATGATCATGTTGTAAGATGCAAAGAAGCACTTACTAAAAATTTAACACCCATCATGATATAACCTTAATAAATTAGTCGTAGAAGGGAACTCTTTTATATGCTTATAAGTATCTACCAAAAACATGCAGAAAACATAGTTAATGGTAAAATACTCCTTTTGATAATGGCGATGAGAAAGGTGATAAGGTAGGTAGAAGAAAATATCAGGATTAGAAAAAAACTAATAAAATTTCATTTACAGAGGACGTAATTGTGCCTGAGAACACCTAAAATAATTCTCTGAAAAACTATTAGATAATAGAATTAATAAGTGAATTTATCCAGTTTACTTAATGCAAGGTGAGCTAATAAAAATCAATTATATTTCTACATATCATCAGTAAACAAACAAAAATATATAATTCAGGAAAGATACCAATTACAGTAACACACACACACACACACACACACACACACATATATATATATATATATATATATATATTTTTTTTTTTTTTTTTTTAAGGAAGCTCTACATCCAATGTAGGGTTTGAACATATAACCCTGAAACTGAGAGTCACATGCTTTACTGATTAAGCCATCCAGGCACCCCTACAATAACATTTTTAAAATAATAAAAGATATCTTGGAACATATCTTTTAAAATAGGCCTCTACACTGAAAAATATTAAAATTTCATTGAAATTAAAATAAGACTAATATTTGGAAAATAAAGACAGATTATACTCTTTTCATAGATTTGAATACTCAATATTGTAAAGATGTCAGTTTGCCACAAACTGGTGCATATTTAATTGGAATATACTCAATGTAATTGTAATCAGAGCCTTGTTTTTTTTGCTATAAATACAGATTAACTGATTCCAATATTTACAGAAATGCAGTGGATACCTCACAGTACCAGATATCAAGACATATTATCAACCTAAAGTGATTAAATCATGAATATTAGCACACGGATAGATGGGAAGACCAAGGAACAGGAGATATAGTTCAGAGACTCTTGGGGAAAGCATGATCATTTCAATAAAAGATACAAGTTAATTAGAAATCATTTAGCAAAAAATGATATCTCAAATAGTACAAAGAAAGCAATTCCAGGTAGATAATAAATCCAAATATGAAGTGTAAAAATAGAAGTGCTTTTTAAGTTAACATAGAGGAATATCTTTATGACCTCAAGGTAGGCAGAGATTTCCTTTTTTAAAAAAAAAAAATTATTTATTTATTTATTTATTTATTTATTTATTTATTTACTTATTTTTAGAGAGAGAGAGAGAGAACATGGGGGGTTGGGGCAGAGAAAGAAGCCAAGAGAGAATCTCAGGCAGATGTCCCATTGAGCACAGAGCCTGTCAAGGGGCTCCATCCCACAACCCTGAGGTCATGACCTGAGCCAAAAACAAGTTGGATGCCCAACCAACTAAGCCATCCAGGTGCCCCTAGGCAGAGATTTCTTAAATAGGATGTAAAAAGTGACAACCACAAAGGAAAACATTAATAAATTGGAGCATGTTAAAATTTAAAACTTCTCTTCATAATAAGACATTATTAAGAGAGAGAAAAAGCAAGTTAATAGTGGGAGAAGATATTTGAAATCCATTTATCCAACAAAAGAGATTACTTAGAATATTACACTACAAGTTTTTAAAACTCCTTCAAATCAATTTAGCAAAATTAAAAGCATGCAACCCAATAAAGCAAATAGACAAGAGACTTGAATTGGCACTACACTAAAGAGCATATTCCAAATGGCCTATAGATACATGAGAAGATGTTCAACTTTGTCAGTCACCAGGGAAACACTCACTAAAATCATGATGTGACAAACTTGGGAAGAAGAAACAAACAGGCATGGCTCAGCTTAAATACTGTTACTTTCTCTGAGATGCCTGCTTATCAAAAGATGGTAGAGTTTATTTCACCCAGAGTCAAACTTTGTCCTATTTTCAGCTGATCCACATCTAAATCACCTTCACTATAATAGACCTCACAGAGAGAATTCCCCACTGTGGGAATTTTAGTGGGAGGGGAGTGCCAAGAGCTAGACACCCAACCTCAAGGCCAGAAGCTGAGAGACGGTTCAGCGAGATGGGCCAGGTATGTGAGCTAAGCCCAAACAAGTAAAACCTCACAGTGGGCTCCCTGGTTACAGGGACACAGGGGACACCAAGACAGAGACCTAGCAACCAGCTTTCTGTAGAAGGACCATCTCAGCTCCTGAGTCATACTCCCTGATCTCTCAAGGTTCTTCTTCACTTTCCAAGCCTTCCCTTTGACCCCGAAAGCTCCCAATTATCTTCCTTTCTTTTTTCTTTTTTTAAAGTTATCTCTATGCCCAACTTGTGGCTTGAACTCACCACACGAGGATTGAGAGTTACATGCTCTACCAACTGAGCCAGTCAGGCACCCCCTTTTCTTCCTTTTTAGTGTATATCCTTACTTGCAATCAAGAATCTAAACTAATGCATGGGCATCTGACTGGCTCAGTAGGAAGAGCATGTGACTCTTGATCTTGAGGTCTTGAGTTCAGGCCTGGTCCACACTGGGAGTCCCTGCTGATCTGCACTGGGAGCAGAGATTAAATAAATAAACAACTTTTTAAAAAGGAATCCTGACCTATGCACCATTCTATCCTTCACCTTTTCACTGTAGTTATCACAGTGTATAATTATTTTATTAAATTGTTTGTCTAGCTGGTGCTGACCCACACCTAAAAGTAAGCTCCAGGAGTTCAGAGTTCCTCTCTGTCTTGTTTTCCACTATATTCCCTGCACTTAGAATAGGGCCTGACCTATAACAGGGACCCAATGAATGTTAGATGAATGAATGAATGAATGAATGAATGAATGACTTATTTGCTTGTGACCTTGCAGCCTTGGGTGCTTATTCACAGAATGGGGTCTTCAACAGCCATCTTTTTTTTTTTTTTTTAAGATTTTATTTATTTATTTGAGAGAGGCAGTGTGCACACAGAGGAATAAGGGGGAGGGGCAGAGAGGGAAGCCAACTCCCTACTAAGCAGGGAGCCTGATATGGGGCTTGATTTCAGGACCCTAGGATCATGACCTGAGCCGAAGGCAGACACTTAACTGACTGAGCCACCCAGGCACCCCTCAGCAGCCATCTTTACTGAAATGTTTAACTTGACATATTTTCTGTCAAGGCATTTTCAACCAATAATTTAAAAGCCTGCATTTAGTAAGACTAGCTTCAAGACAGGCCTAGGATCTAATTTCAGGATGAAAGATTAGAAAGCTGCCTCATGTTGCTACTGAAGTTCTCAAATATGCTGAGATATTTATATTAGTTGCTAAACAACAGCTCGGCTTTCTTTCTCACTAACATTTTTCCACTCAGTGAAGTAGATAATCATAACCTTAAGAATACTCAATATTTTAGAACTAAAGCCATTTAAAAATTTTTTAAGACAAACGAAAGTGAAACAAAACTTTCATTTTGAATAAAAACAAACATTTGAAATTTTCCAAATTGGCCTTCTTGCAAAACACATTATTAACCATGGTCTACAGTCTCTGATAGAATTGCAGAATGAAATGTCAGCTGGGAAGAGAGGATAGAATAAGGAAATAACCAAATTATAACTCCTGTTGAATGGGTGTGGCTTAAGTGGAAAGAACTCAATCTTAAGGATTAGGTACTTTTATTCAGGTGTAAAGTTTTTTGCTTTTAAAAAAATATTTT
Source organism: Vulpes lagopus (assembly GCF_018345385.1). NCBI lineage: Eukaryota > Metazoa > Chordata > Mammalia > Carnivora > Canidae > Vulpes > Vulpes lagopus. The sequence goes on from NC_054825.1 coordinate 49,617,806, forward strand.
TTTTTATGTATTCATGAGAGACACAGAGGGAGAGAGGCAGAGACACAGGCAGAGGGAGAAGCAGGCTCCATGCAGGAAGTCCAATGTGGGACTTGATCCCAGGACCCCAGGATCATGACCTGAGTGGAAGGCAGTGGCTTAACCACTGAGCCACCCAGGTGCCCCCCCAGGTGGAGTTATAAAACTAGACCCAGAGATATGGATAATTGTTACCCATAGTCTATTTCACTGCAATAAACTCTCAAAACAAAAATACCTGTGATAGCCATTAAGATTGTTCACAAGTACGCATGTTCTCTTTTCTGTGAATCTGATAAGATGGACACTTTCCCAAACCTTTTGAAGCTAGGCATACTCATGTGATTTGCTTTGAATAAGAAAGTATTAGGAAAAGGAAAATGTGTCACTTTTGCACAGAGCCATGGATCTGTGCCATGTCCCCTATCTCCCTGCTGGGATGATTGTGGAAGCATATGATAAAGTGGAGCTCGTGTCAGCTAAGGTTCCTGAGTGGCTTTAAAGAGTAGATGTCCCTACTGATCCACACTGGGCATGTAGCATAGGCAAAAAATAATTGTATCATTGTTAGTGATTGGGATTCTGGAGCTTATTACTTATACCATAGCCTATCTTATCTTGACTGATCCTTAATATGAGATGCAGCCAGAACAAAAATCTAGAAAAGTGTCACTGATAAGGATGGTGAACCATATGACACAATAGTGAAACATTTGCTAAGGATGTTGCCCAAGGGACACCTGGGTGGCTCAGCGGTTGAGCGTCTGCCTTCAGTCCAGGGCATGATCCAGGGTCCTGGGATCGAGTCCCACATCGGGTTCCCTGTGTGGAGCCTGCTTCTCCCTCTGCCTATGTCTCTGCTTCTCTCTCTGTGTCTCTCAGAAGAAATAAATAAAATCTTAAAAAAAAAAAAAAGATGTTGCCCAAAATTACTTGGAAGGTGGATTAGGTACCTAATGAACTTGTAGCCCTGGAAGAAGCAGTTAGAAAACATAGTATTAGAGGGACCTGGCTAGCTCAGTCAGTAAAGCATTTGAGTCTTGAGTTTGAGGTTGCAAGTCTGAGCCCCAAGTTGAGTGTAAAGATTCCTTAAGAATAAAATCTTTAAAAGAAAGGAAGAAGAAAAAAAAAAGAAAAAAGAAAGGAAGAAAGAAAGAAAACAATATTAATGATGTGCCTTGGTTGTATTTGACAAGATATCAGAAAGAGATAGTGATCTAGAAAGATAGAGAAGGAGAGGTGTGGGTGGGGGAACACACAGAGAGGAACTGGCTTGTTTGCAAGTAGAAATGAAAAGGAAAAGAAAGAGTCCACAAATTCAGAGATTTATGGAGTTGGAAGACAGACTGCTTCTCGTTAGAGATTAGATAAAACGATAAAACAGTGAAGACTCAGCCTTATGACAAGGATCTAATAAAAAATATTGCTTCCACATCCATGTTAAAAACCGGGTGGATTAAGGTGTCAGAATAAAGATCCAACCAGAATGAGACTATGGAGTTGACTGCCTCAGAAAGGGTGAGTGAAGGTATTTTGATCGTAGGGATGGCATTCAGTGGCCAGAAATGTGGATTACAGCCTCCAACTTAATGATTTTTTGACTTTATAATGGTGCAAAAGAATTCAATAGAAACTGTACTTCCAATTATGAATTTAGATCTGTTCCTAAGCTAGTGATGTGCAGTACAATCCTCTCCAGTGACCCAGGGCAGGGGCAGTGAACTCAGCTCTCAGGCAGCCACACCATCATCAGGGTCAACAACCAACAAATTTTTTTTTTAAAGATTTTATTTATTCATGAGAGACACACAGAGAGAGGCAGAGACATAGGCAGAGAAGTAGGCTCCTTGTGGGGAGCTTGATGAGGGACTCCATCCCAGGACCCTGGGATCAACCACTGAGCCACCAGGTACCCCAACAACCAACAGACTTAGAACTGCCCTGTACCCAGACATCCATTCTGTTGTCCACTTTCAGTACAGGAGTCAACAAATTACACGAGATATTCAATCCTTTCTTATAAATGAGGCTTTGTGTTAGAGGATTTTGCCCAACTGTAGACTAATGTAAGTGTTCTGAGCAAGTTTAAGGCAGGTTCAGCTGAGCTATGATGTTCGGTAGATGGGTTATGGGCATTTTTGACTATTTTATTGTATTTTTTAAAGATGTTATTTATGTATTTGCCAGAGAGAGAGCACAAGCACGGGAGCAGTAAGCAGAGGCAGAAAGAGAAGCAGGCTCCGGCTGAGCAGAGCCCCATGCAGGGCTTGATCCTAGGACCCTGGGATCATGACCTGAGCCCAAGGCAGACGCTCAACTGACTGAGCCACCCAGGCGCTCTAACTGATGATATTTTAAACTTGGGATGGGTTTATCGTGAGGTAACCTCATTGTAAGTTGAGGAAGAACTGTATAGTAGTCCTTATTATTACCTGAAACCGGGTTCGCCTCTTGCTGTGTGTTGAACCAAAAGACACAACCAAGCCAAAGAATTGGAAAAGGAAGAGTTTTGCTTGCAACATGCAAAGGAGAACACCGGGGATATTTCCCAAAGCAATGTCTCCCTGAACAACAAAACTGGGGAAGTTTTAAGCTTAAAGTGTATACATATTCATGAAGGGGCTTGCACAATGAGAACTACAGCATGGAATTGGGGCAAAAGTCACGTTAAGGTGACTTAAGTCCAGGTTAAAGTCATGAGGCTGGCAAGGATCAGCATCAACAATTCTTGGGCTCCAGTCGGTTGGGTATCTGAGTGCTCAAAGGGGTTTAGATCCTGCAAAGATAAGTCAAGAATGTGTGTCAGGTCAATCTTTACTTTTGAATCAGCACTGGGAGTTTTACCACTGATTTATTGTCTCTGATATGATTAGGCTACCTCCTGGCCTGATAGTGGCTGTTTGTTCTTAAATTCTTTCACAAGATGGTCAGGGTCCTTAAATGACTTTTCTTTCTTTCCTTTTTTTTTTTTTTTAAAGATTTTTATTTATTTATTTATGAGAGACAGAGAGAGAGAGAGAAAGAGAAAGAGGCAGAGACACAGGCAGTGGGAGAAGTAGGCTCCCCACAGGGAGCACAATATGGGATTCTATCTCGGATCCTGGGATCATGCCCTGGGCCAAAGGCAGACGCTCAACCGCTGAGCCACCCAGGCGTCCCCTAAAATGACATTTTTTTATGTCAAGAAAGCTATATCTGTCTTTGTTTTTTCCCCAGGGACCCCCTAATTCTTTCTGCTTACATTGTGGCTGTTCAGAATATTTTGGTTCTCTTCTCCTTGGATTCAGGATTGTATTTCCCCAATTTATTGGAAATTAATCCTTGCCATGTGACTGAATGTTTTTGATAAAATGGGACAGGAAATCATGTATGTCATTTAGGGGCAGAAAATTTCAGAGTTAGTGCATACTGATCATTTCTTGAGATGGAGCCTCCCTCCATCAGCCTGAGTCCCTGAGTGACTACAACCAGTGTCAGTTTCTTTGAACCCACCACAGAGCATGAGTGAGAAATATTTGGCTTGAGTTACTCCACTGAAATTTTAGAGGGTTTTTTGGTTTCCTACCGTAGCGTCCTTAACCTAGCCTCACCAATCTACTGACCATTGTGCTTATCTTTGTAGGAGGAAACCGTTATTAAGCAAGAAAGGAAATCCATAAGGCATAAAGTGAAAGAAAGTTACATCCGACAATATTCTAATTTTGACTTTCACCCGGCAAAAGGCACTAGAAAGAAATTACATGCTGGAAAAAGCAATCACAACACATGTACAAAGGGTTAATGTGAGCTACACATCCTTACACCGATGACAGAACAACCCAATAGAAACAATAGAGCAAAGGATATGAGGAAGTTGTGGACATTGGTTGTTTCCTTCTCCAGCATTGTTTGTCCTTCTCCTGCCAAAAGCACCTAGATTTTCTTTGAGGAAACGGCCGCTCTCGTTCTCAGGCGTGTGATTTTGAGTAGGTTTGACTACCCAGCCTGCAGCTGCAGGTGGGGATCACTGGATCACGTGTTGAACCTGAGCCAATCAGTGAGACTAGGAATGATTGGGTCAATTTTGGCATTTCCGTGAGATATTACTGAGCAGTAATTATTCATGTGTTCTTTTGTTTTACTGAGCAGTTTTTAAAAATGAGATAGCTCTAGTATGCTTACATGAAAAGATGTGCATGCTATATGGTTCAATGAAACATGCAAATTTCCGAGTAATGTGTGTGACAGGACCACCTTTTTCTACATAAGAAAGAGGGGGGGAAAGCCTCTAATAAATATGACTATATCTTTGCGTGAGCATAGAGGAAAGTATGTAATGCTATGGACCAAATTGTTAATGTTGTGTGCTTGCTGTTAGGCTCTTGTCTCAGATCCAAACCAACCCTTTAATTTTTCTCTGTGATGCCAGGATAAGACTCCACAAACTACACTTGGGCTTTGCCAGCTGCTCTGTTACACTCTGGTAACAGAATAGTAATATGGGATTCGAGAGGCTAGAGGAGGAACTTCCTGTTTGCTTCCTGAGGGCTTCCTATTCCTATCAGAGCATCCCCAGTAGTTTTTCACCCTGGCAGCAACCCCTGGTTCTAGTTTCCAGTACTTTCCACGTGCCCAGAATGAGCTTCAGAGCGCCCACACCTCAGAAGTCTGGGTGCCAGATCCACAAGCCCCTTCTCCAAGTTTCTGGGTTCAAATGACTCAGCCACTTCCCTTTGTTTCTCAGGCTTGGGATGGGAGCCACCTCCTGCAGCTCCTCTCTCATTCCAGCAGCCCCTTTGCCTTTGCGGTCCTCTACTACCTGTTAGGTCAGTTGTCTTAGTTTGTTACTGCTGCTGTAACAGATCATCACAACTTAGTGGCTTAAAACAACCCAAGTTGATTATCTTACAGTTCTGGACGTCATCGTCCAAAATGGGTTTCACCTGGTAAAAAACAAGGTGTCAGCAAAGCTTCCTTCCTGCTGGAAGCTCTGGGGGAAATCTGCCTCTATGCCTTTTCCAGCTTCTCAAAACTACCTACATTCTTTGGTTCATGGCCCCTTCCCCTACAAAGACAGCCATGCAACATCTTCAGATCTTTCTCTGACTCTCCTGCCTCCTCTATCCCTTTTAAGGACCCTGTGATTACACTGGACTCACACAGATAATCCACGATAATCTCCCCATCTCAAAACCCTTAATGTCATCACATCTGCGGAGTCCCTTTCATCATATCAGGTAAGTGACCTGGTTCTGGAGATTAGGACATGGACATATTTGGGGACTATTAGTCTGTCTGCTATCCCAAACCCCTAGATCAGAGGTTTGTAAACTTTCACTGTAAAAGACCAGACAGCAAATATTTTAAGCTATGCAGACCATATGGTGTCTGTCACAACTCTTCAACTCTGCTGTCATAGACTGAAAGCAGCCATAGCCAATACAGAAGGGGATGAGCTTGGCCGTATTCCAATAAAACTTTATTTACAAACATATGCGGTGGGTGGGATTTGGCCTGTGGGCCTTAGCGTGCCAACTCTATGCTAGATAAAATTTCGTCTTTTAAAATACTGATGTATTTTCTGTTTTCCTGACTGATTCACCTAAATTACCTAAGGATGGTGAAATGGAAGAAGACAGTGAGGAGATTACTAAAATTTCTGTATACAGATCTCTATATTGTCTGTCTTGTCATGATAAGAATACATTACTTCTATGACTAAAATATCCAATAAACCAAAAATGTGTCTATTGTATGATCTTAGCTCTGTATAAAAAATATGTTCTTCATAATAGCAAAATATTGGAAATAACCTAAATGTCCAACCAATGCCTGAATTGGTTGGATAAATTACATATTTTACACAACGGCCAGTGCGATGGTTCCCCATTTCACTCTTACTAAAAATAAAAATCCTATAAGGCCCTACATTTATTTATTTATTACTTTTCTTTTTGTTTTTTTGTTTTGTTTTGTTTTGTTTTGTTTTTTTAATGTTTATCTCCTGCTAAAATGTAAGTTACATGAGGATGGGGGTTTTTCTCATTTTTGTGAATTGATTTATCCCAAGAGCCCAGGACAATACCTCTCACATAGTAGATACTCAATTATTATTTACTGAGCAAGTGAACAATGGGATAGTTTGCAACCATTACAAATGATTTTATAGAATTAAACCTCCACATTTAATTGCGTGGGAAAATGTTCAAAATATATTAAGTGGGGAAAAAACCTATTACAAGATAATATATCCCCCATAATTTAGATATCAAAAGTTATATTTATATGTGAAAAAATAGGGACAGATATACTCTGATATTAAACAGTGGTTATCTCAGAGTTTGAGATTTTGAGTAGTTCTAATTTTAAAATTTTACTTTCAAAAAAAAAAAAAAGAAAAGAAAAAAGAAAAAAATAAAATAAAATAAAATTTTACTTTCTGGGCACCTGGGTGGCTCAGTCACCTAAGCATCTGACTCTTGATTTTAGCTCAGGTCGTGATCTCAGGGTCTTGAGATCTAGCCCTGAATCTCAAGACCCTGAGATCATGAGCAGGGAACCTGCTTCTCTCCCTCTGCTCTTTTTCCCACTCGTGCACACAGGTGTACTCTGTCTCTCAAATAAAGAACAAAAAAAATCAATCTTAAAAAATTTTCATTTTCTTATATATTTTTTAAGATAGAAGTTAGACTATCCTTGAGATACACTTTAGGGGTTCCACTGCTTTTTTTTAATGTGACTCTTTAGCTACAGAGAAATAGCACAATTCCTAAGTTACTGGCTTCCCTCACCCAAATGACAAAAACAAACAAAATAGCCCTGACTTTTGAACCAACCTGCCCTCCAACCAGCAGTCCTGATCGTAGTAAGAACTCCCAGAGAGTTAGCTAGCTGTCCTTCAAGGTTTACAGGGCAAACAGCAAACCTGCTGTCAATCTACTCCTCCTGTCACTTCTGGTGACTGTCATACCACCTTCTCTGAATGCCCTAGACAGTTTATTGGCACTTCAGAGGCACTCATTATGTAAGAATCCCACCTAAGAACAGATGCACCTTGCGGGCAGGAATCCTTTTAGATTGAGAATTAGTCTAGGTTAGTAGAAGCGTGATAGCTTGGGAGTCATTAAGACCTACTTGATCTTGGACAAGTTTCTTGACTTCTTGGACTCTCAGTATTCTCGTCTGCAATTTGGGATAATAAGGTCCATGTGACATGACTGCAGAGGTGTGATTGTTAAGCACAAGGGCCTTGGGGCGCCTGGCTGGTTCAAGTAGGTCAAGCATGCGACTCTTGATTTAAGGGTTGTGAGTTCAAGCCCCATGTTGGTCATTGAGATTACTTAAAAAATAAAAAGAACAAGGACCTTGGAGTGAGAGTGGGCTTCATATCCTAGCTTTGCCACTGTGTGCCCTATATCCTTAGGCACGCCACTTTACCTCTGATCCTGAAAATCCTCTTCTGTGTGAAGGATTATTATAGTACCCCTTTCAAAGATACGTGGAGGCTAAAACACAATTGTAATCACTGTGACCTCCCTGGTCTGCGAATCATCCTCATGTGTCCCTCAGTTGACTGCAGTGGTCTCCTCATATATCCCTGCTTCTCCTTCCAGTCCCTTCTCAACACAGCAGCCAGGGGACTCTGGTTGAAGCTCAGTAGATCCTGTCATTCCTTTAATGTGAGGCTCAGCAAACTATGGCTCACAGGCCAAATACAATGCATGAACTCAGAATGGTTTTCACATTTTCAAACAGTTGGGGAAAAAAATAAGAGACGAATATTATTTTGTGGCACGTGAAAATTATATGACATTCAAACCATGTATATACATAAAGTTTTGTCAGAGAACAGTGACATTCGTCTGCTTATGCATTGTCTCTAGCTACTTTCCCTGCAGTGGCAGCCAGTGAAGCATACAATATTTACTCTCTGGCCCTTTCCAGAAAAAGTTAGTTCACCAACCCCTGCTCTAAAACACAGATTAACAAAAGAAAGCAAACTATGAGCACTCTGATGGCTTCCATCTCACTCAGAGTAAAAGACAAAGGTCCTTCAGAGCCAGACCCTTCATAATCCAGCCCTCTTCTTTCCAGTCACTCTAACCTCCCTGGTGTTCAGACACAGTCACTCTGGGCCTCAGGCCCTTTTCCCTGGCTCTCCCTTCACCCTGGAACACTCTTCCTCAGGTATCTGCAAAGCTCAGTCCTTTACCTCCCACAGCTGAATCTTGGCTCAAGTGTTACCTTCCTGGGGAGGAATACCTGGAGCACTTTTTCATATTCAAGTCTCCTTTGTGCTTCTTAAATGAGTATGAGCCACCAAAGCCAGCTCCATTCATTGCTGTTCTCCCACATTCCACTTAATTTACTTATTTATTACCAGGGTACCTGAGTGGCTCAGTGGTTGAGCATCTATCTGCCTTTGGCTCAGGTGCTGATTCCGGGGTCCAGGGATTAAGTCCCACATGGGGCTCCCCACAGGGAGCCTGCTTCTCCCTCTGCCTATGTCTCTGCTTCTCTCTCTCTCTCATGAATAAATAAATACAATCTTTTTTAAAAATTTTCTCATTTATTACCTCTGTGGGTCAGTCCTTCCCACCAGACTTAAATCCCCAGAGCAGGGATTTTTGTCCACTGTTGTTTCCAAGCACTTACTACCTAGTAGATGCTAAAACAAATGAGTTAAATGAGCAAATGAAATAAAAGAGAACAGAAAACATTAAGCGCTGTGCCTAGCCCGTAGGAAGTACTTCGAAATGCTTACTATTGTTGGTATGATTATTAGTATTGAATGTTAGTGTGTATATAAGTGCCTAGTGTGAAACACTTAATAGATTTTAATCCCCTTCCCTTCCCTTTCTATCTCTAACAGCACTCAGGAAGGTGCCTTACCTGTACTGATCACTCTCCTCTCTCACCTCTGTGCCCCTCTCTGTCACTAGGATCCAAATGCTGGGCCTCTGATCCTCATCCCTCTCTACCCCCCACAGCATTCAGCTCTGTTACTCTGGGCCTCCGTGACCAGGGGAAGAGCGTGCATGTCATTAAGATGATGCTAGTGGCCTCACCTTACCAGATCTGCCTGAACTGCTATGGACTGCTCTGTGGAAGACCCCAGCTCTGGTGTCAACATTTGAAAGACAATTCAAATGCAAAAGACTTGGAAGGTATGGATGCTTGGCCCTAAAATAAAATTGTTATAAAGTCTTCAGGGGTTGGAAAAAAAACTTGGCTATGTAATCACCATAGCTGGGCTTTGTTTAAATAAGAGTGTTTGAGGAATGTGTTCAGGATTATTTAAACTCAGACCATTTAAACTCTAAAGAATTCAAAAAGTAAGGGCAAACACTTAAATGATTTTAAAGTTTTGCAAGATAAGAAGCTATATAATTTATATAGTTATATATAACTTATATAGCCTCCATCCATCATTCTGAGGATCATGTCATTAAAAATGGCTTGTCTGTGGGAAACAAATGTGGGGAGGGGAGATGGAGTCCATGTGTAGGTGTACAATGAGGTTATATGTCCTGGATTTTCTGGGGTTAGGTCTAATATAAAATACTCTCACATAGGAAGGCAGTGTATCTTGGATTTTTTATTTCTGAAAATACGGCCACCATTATAATTCATTGGGATCATCTATTCCAACACCCTTATTTACAAAGAAGATTATGAGACCAAGAGAGGGACTTACCAATGCTAGGTACAATTCCTGACATATAGGTGTTCACTAAATATTTGCCAAATGATGAAACTTGGGCTGATGACTTGCTTAGAATTCATGAGTTGCAGAGTTAAAACTCTTCCTCTGGCCTTCTTAGCTGGAGACCACCCAGCCCACTGTGTGTGGGATCCAAGCCAATACTGACCATGGAAGAAAGAGTATTAGCAGCCATAGGTCCTTCAGAAAAGTGGGTTTGGGATTAAATGAGCCTCTTCAACTTTGTTGGGGCCTCTGGACAACTGGTGCACAAGTCTCTAATACCTGTCTCACTGGTTAGTACATGATGCCATTTTTACAGGCCCTTCTGAGAAGATATCTTGCTCTGAGTCAGGTAGCTCTCCAACCTATCCCCTCCGACTGATTAGATGGAGGATCAGGCCCAAGTCAATGGTGGCCATCTTTATAAACTGGAGATGAAGAGGGAGGGGCACCTGGGTGGCTCAGTCAGTTAAGTGTTTGCCTTAACTCAGGTCATGATCCCAGGGTCCATGAATCAATCAGGCTCCCTGCTCAGCAGGTGTCTGCTTTTCTCTCTCCCTCTGACCCTCCCCCTGCTCATGCTGTCTCTCACTTTCTCTTTCTTTCAAAGAATATAAATAAAATCTTAAAGAAGGAAGGAAGGAAGGAAGAGAAATGAAGAAAGTCTGTAGGGTGCCAGGCATAAGAACACTAAGCAACAGACAGTAGACCCACCAGAACCACTCTCAGGGAACAGCCAGATAGAAGATATACAGGACGCTATGATGTGCCACCATGCTCTCCTTTAGGACTGAAGAGCTCATTCCTTCTGCTGCTGGCTTTATTGGCTGTTGACAACCCACTGCTGAGTCCCTCTTCTAGAACTGCCCTCTACTTCTTTCCCAGGAGCAGCCAGCATCAATGCTTAGTGAGAGTACAGAGGCCTAACCCCACCATCTCAATCTGGAGCAGCTCTGAAAGGCCACCCCAGCTTCAGAACTCCCCAGGGGGGTTGGCTGAGGCCTTTGTTTTGACTATATTGAGGTCCAACTTCTCCCTGGGCCCTCACTCCCCACAGATGTTGATGCCAAGAGTTAGCATCAGTTAATTTCCTGCTTACAAATATCCACTTCAGAGTCTTCTTCCTACGGAATCCATCCTGAGACACAGGGGGAAGCAGACAGTGAAGCAGAAGCCTGGAGACCATCAGAGAAGACAGTGAACAAAAGCCAGGAGGTCGCAGACACTGAGACCTCACAGAAGCTATTCAAGAATCAGGAGTTACAATTAAGAAGAGAGAAGAAAAGTAGAGGGAGGTCAAATCAGTGCACCCTTAAAATCAGGTGAAGGAACCTGAGTTATCTCCCTTCAAGCTAACAGAACCTCTCAGAACCGAATTCAGCTGGGCATCTGCCTTGTGTCCTTATCTTCTTTCCAATTCCTGCCATGACCCTGGGGCTGCATGACTGGGACATTCTGCCCATGTTTGTCAGCATCTCTCTTTGAGGAACTGGCCAGTGTTGTCTAAACCCCCAACTTGTGGCTGCAGTCTTGTTCTGAATCAACTGATGACCCAGAACAAAGGTGCTTCCGCCTGTCTGACTCCGAGAACTGCATGTCCCTCTGGACAGCGTCTTGGACTGCTGCCGGCTCCCGTGGGGGCTAGTCTTATGGCAAGGTCATTTCTTCGAGCTCCATCCCCTCCGGCTCTGGCTCCCTTGCTCCCTCCATTAACCCGTGATGTAGAGGGTACAGCCAAGTACACTCATGTTCTAATCATCTCATTTTCCTTTCTGGCTATAGTTCCCTCTTTAAGAAAATACAGACATAGCTCCTAACAATTTAGGGTTTTTTTTTCCCCCCTCATTTCATGCTCTCTTGGTTTACATGTTTCGTTCTTTAGCAAGAGATATTTTCAAGCTTCAAAAATTCATTAGGTCAGAACTAAGGGCTGTGGAGAACATCTAATGAGTAGAATGGAGTGTTGTTCACTTTGAGTCTGAAACATGAGTTCAAATATTTGTTGTCATAATAACAAGTTGATGGATCATAAAAAGTTACTTTTAAAATGGGTTCATGTGTGGGGCACCTGGATGCTCAACAGTGGTTGAGCGTCTGCCTTTGGCTCAGGATGGGAACCCTGGGGTCCTGGGATTGAGTCCTTCATCAGGCTCCCTGCAGGGAGAGCCTGTCTCTCCCTCTACCTATGTCTCTGGCTCTCTGTGTGTCTCTCATGAATAAATAATCTTAAAAAAAATAAATAAAATGTGCTTATTTTTAAAAATGTTAGGGGCACCTGGGTGTCTCGGTCAGTTAAGCATCTGACTGTTGATTTTGGCTCAGGTCACGATCTCAGGGTGGTGAGATCGAGCCCCACATCAGGCTTCACAGTGAGCATGGAACCTGCTTAAGATTCTCTTTCTCCCTCTTCCCCTCCTTTGCTCACACACTCACACTCTCTCTCTCTCTCTCAAAAAAAAAGGGGGGGGGGGTTAGGATGTAAAATCTTAAACATACACAGAATCATATAATGAACCCCTCATGTACCCATTATCCAACCTAATCTATCTAAAATGTATATATTTATTTCTACTGTATTCAGTTGAACAAGTACAGTCAGTAGATGATGAAGAAGCAACTAATTTACTTCAGGTACCTGAAGGTGACCTTAAAATGACAATTACTGACCACATTGTCTGATTGACCTGAGTCATGCTCCTTTAGATGTGCATTCCTGTGACTCTTTACACTGAATTGGCAGGCAAAAATTAATTCTTTTTTCTATACCTTTTTTCCTTCTGTGTTCTTTTTTCTACATGTCTCTCTCTTTTTAAAATTAATTAAATTATTTACTTATTCATGAGAGACACACAGAAAGAGGCAGAGACATAGAGGGAGAAGCGGGCTCCCTTCGGGGAGCCCAATGTGGGACCCGATCCCAGATCCTCGGGATCACGACCTGAGCCAAAGGCCGACACTCAACCACTGAGCCACCCAGGTGCCCTTCTATATATCTCTTGAATCCACCTCCTTTTATCTCCATCCTACATTTATGATTTCGGGTCCTCAATCATCTTTTGTCTGTACAACTAGATCATATATTTTGAGATTTTAATATGTTATCCACCCCCCCCCATCCCTGCCCCATATTTGTTTCTATCTCTCCAGTTCAAGCAGAAGGTTAGCTCTGAACTATGAAACCTCAAGAGAAAAAAAAAAGCAGAGCAGAAGGCAGAAGCTGACAAAACTTTCTGGTTTTTGTTTTCCCAAAACCCAAAGAGCTTGAGGGAAAATTAGAGGGTGTGCAAAGTAGAAAAAGGAAGAAGGCTATTTGCAGGTATAGATAGTGTTTAGAAGCAAAAATAGAATCCCTTGGTGGGGGGAGTCCCCATCCATGGGGAGTCTGGTTTTGTTTCTGGTGATGTAGCAAGTCCTCAGGGAGGAACGGCTGCTGGCTACATCAAAGCTGGGTGACTTTTGGGAAAAGATGCCCAAATTCCCAGTGTGGTACAAAGGTTACGGAGAGTTGCTGGGCTTGAAGGGACCAGAACCAATAGTTTTCTTGGTGGTACTATGTGTCTAGTGAAGAACACATTGCTGTCCACTCCCATCTTGACACCGGGTGAGACTCCAGAGCTGTATGGTACCACCCCTGCTGGTGAAATGGGGGAGCATCTCAGGTTAAGTCTCAGTGGAATTGTCTTGGCATCAGTTAAATAACTTGTCTAAGTTCACATAGCTGCTAAAACATGGCAAAACTGCTACTTAAGGCCAGCTCTGGTGGCTTTCATTACCTGTGTGCCCACTACTCTGCAGGATTGCAGACATTCAGCGCCTTCATACCTCCATCACCTGCTACCCCTTTGCCCCAGAGGTATAAGGGTATATCAGATTCCCTTTCAGCTGATCTCTTTCCATAGGCAGCTGTAGAGAGTAAAAGGAGCCCAGGCTGGCACAGGCCCAGACTCCCTAAGAGTCTCTGAGCCACGGGATGATGTCTGGCCTCAGGCTCCTCGTCTGTGAAATGGAGCTACAACGTCTACCTTGTAGGGTTTTTGGTGAGCATGAGATAAGAGAATGGAGATGAAATAAACTGTACTATCCAAATGTCTGGCTTTAGGAGTAATATGGGAAAAACAGTGGCAAAAAGCACTACCATATATAATAACCCCATCCCTGAGGCCTCAGCCCCTACTGGGGCTCCAAGGGCAGCTCTGCTCCTAAAGGCTGAGCTCTCTGAGGTCACAGCCTAAGTCACAGCCTGCTCCCTTTTCCTGAAACTTCTTGCCCAACACCGTCCCTCCTGGTTTTCCCTCTGCAACCTCCTATTGATCTTCTGGTCTCAAGGTAAGATGTCACCTCCTCTGAAGAACCTCCCCAGACCACACCTTACTCAAACATTTGGGCGGCACGCCCCTTCTCTGGGCAATCCCAATGCGCCCACTCTGGCCCTTTAGCACTGAAATCCCCCCATTCACCAGCCCACCAGCCTACTCCACCCTCCCTACAGCCCCTAACTCCAACTAACTAGCAAGTTCCTGCAGAGTAGGGGCTGTATCTTATTTATCATTGTATTTCTAAGGTCTAGAAAACCAGGCCTCACCATAACAGACACTCGGTATTATATATTAATAAAGGGAGGTACAAATATGCCCTCTGAGTCATCAAAGACGATTCATTTATGGCCTGGAGCATTTCAATGCCAAGTATATGTCTTATTATAATTGAATTTATTTAAAATTGGCAATCCAAATACAGCTTGAATATAACATGGCTAGTCACCACCCACCCACAAATAGATCATAAGTTCCTCCTTGAAGGGCTTGATAATTCTTTGGCTTGTCTCATTGTCCCTAAGTAAGTTCTCAAAAAACATTAGTTGAGTAATTGGTAAACATAATACATCTGTCCCTGACTAGTGTGGGGACAGGATTAACTGCTTAAATCCCCATTATTTACCATGACTCAGAGCTCAAGGGTGTTCTATATTTCATAAATCATAGGAATTGAGGACAGATCTTTCCTCTTAATACCATATGAGGGTCCAGTGTATGTGAGGCCTGATGCCAGGAACTACGGGATGGCTATGATAATCTAGAGCCTGGATTCCAGACAGCCCTGCCTTCAGCTGTTTACAGTCCAATATTGGAAGATGGGAAACAGTGCACCGTTCCCAATCTTAGCCGGGGCTTCTGCTCAAGTCCACAGACTTGTGTTCTGCTCTCCCGTACCTCAAGCTGGTTAATGAGAAGTTGATGAACTAAGACATCAGCCAAGTCTGAAATGAACAACTGGCCTAAACATTGACTAGACTGATCAGCCACAGACATTTCACAATGAACGATGGGGGGAAATTCAGTCTTACTCACAGCAAACAGTACTAGATTAAAATGTCTCCCACAATACCATGACAAGCAGTTGGGCCATTAAAATTACAAATGGCCACTTAAGCTAATGTATTTTGTTTGCCTGATGCCCTCTGGAGCCGTTCATCTCTCTGCCAGAGATGACACAGATATGTGATATCTTGGTTTTTGTCTTAGGCTGGAGTAAGAACAATGAGGTCTCCTATAAAGTTTTGGATGGCTGGTCTTAGGACACAGCTGTTATCTTTTATAACACCCAGCAGACTCTGGGCACAAATGATATATTTCCTCATAAGGAAAATATGGACATAGAGACGTAGACCTTTTTTCCGTGTGGCTTCTGTATCTCCCTCAGCTTTTTTTTAATAGAAGAAGAAAACTTTGACTGATGGATCCAGGGCTGGGCATTGGAGCAAGCTGAGCCAATAAGCTCCTTCTCTGGAAATCTGGAATCCAGACTAAGAGATTCCATTTTCTGTGTGACTGGTTTACAGACAGGACTTAGAAACTCAGAACTGGGAGTGGTGATTTTTTTTTTTTTAAGATTTATTTATTTAGGGATGCCTGGGTGGCTCAATGGTTGAGCATCTACCTTTGGCTCAGGCCATGATTCCTGGGTTCTGGAATCACGTCCCACATGAGGGTCCCTGCAAGGAGCCTGCTTCTCCCTCTGCCTATGTCTCTGCCTCTCTCTGTGTGTGTCTCTCATGAATAAATAAATAAAATCTTTAAAAAATTATTTATTATTTTAGAGAGTGAGGGAAGAGCAGAGGGAGAGAAAGAATCCTTAAGCAGATTCCCTGCTGAGTGCAGAGCCTGTCGCTGGGCTGGATCTCATGACCTTGAGATCATGAACTCAGTAGAAACCAAGAGTCAGATGCTTAACTAACCGAGTCCCCCAGGTACCCTTGGTGATTTCTGCCACATTTATTTGGTCTGTGGGACAAACAGAGCCAGAATGCTGTTGGGAAAAATTACCAATTTGTTTTTGTTTTTTTCTAAGATTTTATTTTTATTACTTATTCATGAGAGACAGAGGGAGAGAGAGAGGCAGAGACACAGGCAGAGGGAGAAGCAGGCTCCATGTAGGAAGCCCGACGTGGGACTCGATCCCGGGACCCCAGGATCACACCCTGGACTGAAGGCAGCACTAAACTGCTGAGCCACCTGGGCTTCCCCCCAAATTACCAATTTGAATGAAGACACCACTGCCTCAAACTTTCTAGTTGGGTTCTGCTTTCCAGCCTGTTTCATGACTCAGGGGGAAAATCCTGAGTGCAAAGCATCCCCTGATGGGAACTGACACTCCCCCCTCAGCAACAAGGACTGCCCCGAGCCATCAAGGCCCCGTCCATGATTGACTGCAACACATAGATGGATTTGACCTTCACTGCCCACCTGCTGGTACCCACCCTCCTTTGTCCCACATTCTCCTTACATAAACCTGGAAGTGTTTTTGGCCACTTTGGAGGTTGTCTTTGAGACCCTAGTCCACTGTCTTCCTGGTGTTGGCTTCGTTGCAATAAAGTCCTTCCTGTTTTCACCACCACTCGTCTCTCTGCCTTAGGATTTTGTGAGCAGTGAGTGGCCAAACCTGGTGTGTTTGGGACCCCTGGAGCCAGGTGCCCTTGCACCCCCATGTGCCGGCTACAAATTTGTTCTATTACCAATTTGGTGTAATCTGTTAGTCAAGAGATTCATAACTCGTACACTGTCCATGTTGTGGCAAATATAAATTGCAGTAGGAGTTTGAGAAAAGGAGGTATTACCAGCATCACTAATCAGCGCCAGAACCCAGGTAGAGTGGGCCCTGCAGATGTGTGGTTTGATGGTTTTCCCACCTTACTGCTACATTTAACCCTTACAGTACTTTGGTTTTGTCCAGAGGTATAGGATGTTGTCAAGAAATATTTGTGGAATGCGTTAAGATCAGTGATATGCTGGTACATGTTTAACTACCAGCTTTGTGGGGCCGGAGGGGTAAGGAGGTGAGCCCTAATTTCTAGCATTTGCCTATTTTTAAGGTGTCAGTATTCTATTCATGGCCAATTTCAAGCTATCACTGTGAATTCGGCAAATGCACAGTTAGAAAAAGATGCACAGTAACAAACCATTATTCAGTATTTCTACCATATACACACAACCGGTGTAAATGACCTCAGGACACTAATAATAGCAGCATACAGTAGGGCGTCTGGGTCGCTCAGATGGTTAAGTGTCTGCCTTTAGCTCACATCATGATCTCCAGGTCCTAGGATGGAGCCCTGCATGGAGCCAGCATCACATCAGGTTCCCTGCTCAGTGGGGAGTCTGCTTCTCCTTCTCCCTCTGCCTCTCCCCTCTGCTTGTAGTTCTCTCTCTCTCTCTCTCAACGAATAAATAAAATCTTAAAAAAAAATAGTAGCATACAATAAAATTATTAGGAAATGATGAGTATTGAATGAGTATTTATTACTCTTGTTTTTTTATGTAACTTATTTAATATATTCAAGTTTCAATTTTAATAATGACTGTGTTTAATAACTGGCAGAGTTCCTGTAAATTTGACCATCTGCTTTTGCAAACTGGTACAAGTGGGCTCCAGCAACACCACTAATTGGGATGAATGTTTGTTGATCAAATTCAAATACAGGTTTATTATCTGGCTAATATTATCACTAATACAGAGTAATCTCACTGAAACTGTCGGTGTTAGGGTTTGACATATGCATTCTTATTTTGTTGGTGTTGTTCCTAACTCAGAACCTTCTCGTCCCCTGTGCAAGCTGTTCTAAATCTTTACCCATTCTTCTCCCAGAAGACGTAATGCCCCACCTTTTCCAAGGCTCTCCCATCCCATCCCACCCCACGCTCCTGCTCTCAGCCACCTCCTCTGGAACATCAAGCCATTAACTGCAGT
This sequence comes from Vulpes lagopus, assembly GCF_018345385.1. Lineage (NCBI taxonomy): Eukaryota > Metazoa > Chordata > Mammalia > Carnivora > Canidae > Vulpes > Vulpes lagopus. Next base: position 49,635,753 of record NC_054825.1, read on the forward strand.
CAGCACATCCCAAACCAAACTTATTAGTTTCTACCTGAACTTGCTCTTCCTCTCCCTTCTCCACCTATTTTACACCCTAACCACAAAGAACTATTTGTTCCCTATCTCATTTAATACCATCCCAATTCATTCTGCTTACCAAGTTGGAATGCTTCGTTCGATTGTTCTCAACCTTCGCGCTACATCCTTAGATATCTGGGCCTAGGTACAAGGGCCACAGTTCTAGACTTAATTAGTCCAAGATGTGGCCTGAACGCTGGGGGATGGGAGGCTTACAAGATCCCCAGATGGTTCTGATATGCAGCCAAGTGCAAACCACTGCTTTAGTGCCCTCCCTACCCGATCTCTTCCCATTTATTATTTTTAACTGGCTGCCAAAGACCAGGTCAATCCTGCCTCCAAAATGTTTCCCAAACCTGTTGCAAATCTCCATTTCGTATGTCCTTGCTCCATCCCCACCTCACCTAAACTACCACAGTGGCATCATGACCTCTCTCCCCACCGCCTCTCCTTTAGGGCATCCTCTTGCAATCACCAGAGTAATCTTTCCAAAATGCAGGTCTGATCGTGTCTTCACACCCACTGAAAAGCCATTAGAGTGGCAAGCGTTTGCACCACAATATCTGGATGCCAGGAACATAGCATCTCATTATCTTTCTAAATCAAATTAAATTCACTCTGAGCATCCATTTTTGGGGGGAGTGGCTTATTATTCAGAGTTTCCTTTCCTAGAATTGTACAAGAATCCCAGGGGGCTTAAAGGGCCAGGAAGTGTGGAGAAAACCTTTCTGGGTCCATTTTGGTCACTACTGAGATGTTCTTTATCTGACTTGTGAGGTAGCTCCATTCCTTTCAATTCAAGCAATTCACAAAGGTCTTTCATGGAGACTTCATGCCATAGTGTCTGGGTCTGGCTTCCCTGGGCCCAGCACACTGCTGCCTGCCATCTGGGGCACTGTGCGCCAATGGGTGCCCAAGAGTTCACCATCCATGGGCCTCCTACACCCAAACACTTGGTCCCTTCCCTACCTTGGGGAAACCAACTATCTCCTCAACTTTGGAAGAATTCCTTCTCCTAGAGGAATCAGTTTCAGAGTTCAACACAAAATCCTGCTCGCTGAAGGGTACCTGCCAAACAACCCATTTGACCCAGAGGACAATCCTGGCCCTGGCCTGGTCTGAGCAGGTCACATCCCTGACTGGGGCTCCCTTTTCCTCAAAGGGAGTGAGGAGGGACACTTTGATGGCTCAGTGGTTGAGCATCTGCCTTTGGCTCAGGGTGTGATCTCGGGTCCTGGGATCGAGTCCCACATCGGGCTCCCTACATGGAGCCTCCTTTCCCCTCTGCCTGTGTCTCTGCCTCTCTCTCTGTGTGTGTGTGTCTCTCATGAATAAAGAAATAAGAAGAGAAAGACAGAGAGAGAGAGAGAGGCAGAGACACAGGCAGAGGGAGAAGCAGGCTCCATGTAGGGAGCCCGATAAGAGACTCGATCCCAGGACTCTAGGATCAGGCCCTGGACTGAAGGCAGATGCTCAACCTCTGAGCCACCCAGCCATCCCAAAGAAATAAAATCTTAAATAATAATAATAATAATAATAAAGGGAGTGAGGAGCCAGCACTGCTGTGCATTGGGGTAGCCATGACTCCACTGCTGTGCATTGGGGTAGTCCTAGCCTTTTGTCATAGATGCACTCACCATCTTATCAGCATGTTCCTCCTTTACTTAACCCTGTGGAGTTGCAAAACAATAGAAGGAAGGAGTGATGTGGTCAATGATTAAACAACCGTATTGTTAGTTGGTCCTGTACTTGCAGGATCCAGTATCAACGCAAAAAGAACTCACAGAAGCTGAGAGTTTGGGAGGAGTGTCTACTCTACTCAGCTGGTTCCTCAGCATCCCTCATGGCTACTTCTAGCCACAGTCCTTGGGTACACAGGGAACATACCGAGCTACCTGTGGTCCCCCAACCATGACCCTTCTGTGGCCTCTGTACCTTTGCTCATTGCTGATCTCTATGCCTTTAACAACATTCACTCAAATGTCACCTTCTCTAAAAACTTCCGAAATCATCTCTCAAATGCTAGTTCCATACTTCATTTTAGACATTATCATGTTACTATCTTTAATATCACACATGGTATTTCACGCATACCCCCACCTGCATACTCACACGTGCACCTGTGGACTGGTGAATTTCTTACACCTAGGAATGAGAGGGTTGTTTTGTTTGTTTTGTTTTTGTTTTTGTTTTTGTTTTAAGTAGGCTCTATCCCAAGGTGGGGCTTGATCTCATGACCTGAGATCACGTCATATGCTCCAGCAACTCAGCCAGTCAGGCGCCCCTAGGGTTTTTTTCCTTTTAATCTCTGTATCTTCATCACCTTTCATAAGTCAGACACGTGTTAGCTGGATTCCTAGAATTTTAGAACTATATGGGACAGTGGAGCTCATCTCTTCCAGTGGTTTACCAATTCTACTTGAATTATGTGATCCTTCTTTTATTTCAAACAAAATCTTACACAGAAAATCCAATATTTAAATAGGTGAGAGCAGAGAAGCTCTAGTTAAAGCAGGAGAGGCGTGGTGCTGAGAGAGGCCCATGGACCCACCTCCACAGGTCAAAATCAAAAACCACAGGTCTTGCTCAATGCCTTCATTTTGCTAATGAGACAACCACAGACAGGGGAGATTTCTATTTTACATAAATGTACTCCACCCTATATCTTCGGAAGGTTATTACTTTATTCTAGAATCACCATCATCTTCTAGAATCATCTCAGGTTCATAAGAGACATCAATGACCCATTTTTCAAGCCTTTGTGGAATAAACAATTTTCTTTGCTGTGTATTGTACATCCTATTAACCAATTCTTCAAGGAAGGTGTTTACAGGCAAGTTATTACTGTGTTAGGGTTGCAGAAACATGTATTCCAATTATACTGGTTTTTTTTTTTATGACTTAAAAAAAATTTTCACCCTATAATATCGTGTGGGTGTTTGTGAAATTAAACTGCATGAGTTGGTGCCACGGGGCTCTGCCAATGTGCCTCAAGAGTCTTCCAGGCTGAGGATTCAGGAAGTATCAGTAGTCACTTATTACAAGGTCCAATTTGGTTTTTGTTGTTTTTAAACAATCCAGGAAGCTGACCAAAGAACTCCCTTCCTTTAAAAGCCACAGTGCATGGAGATGCAACTCTTTGAGGGTGGAGGCCTTTGCTTATACCTGTCAGGCTCTGGGTACTTTTTAATGATAACACAGACCATTGGAAACTCTCAAGTTCAGGTCACAATCGCCTGGAGGGGTACACGTGTATGGTGAATTCCTGCAGTGCCATAATGTCATTTCTTTCACATTCAATGCTCTTCTAATCTGACCCTGCCTCTCTTTTTCTACCATCTCTTACAGGAACCACTGCTGTTGCCTCCTGACAAATTTCGCTGCCATCGGTTTCAACTCCCCTGACCCATCTTTCCAGCTGCAGCTAGAGAGGGCTTTGGCAAATGCATCTGTGTCCTTGGGAAGGGATGGTGACCAAAAGCAGCTTCTGGGATGCTGATCTCCATCAGTTTTTGATTTAGGTTCATGGTTACATGGATGTGCTCACTTTGTGAAAATTCCAGAGCTGTATATTTATCATTTGTGCATTTTCCTGTCTTTGTGCCTTACTCTACCAGATGGTTTAATTATCCTGTTAGGGAAAAAAAAAAAAATTGCCCTGTTAGATCGTGACCCAGGGACAGAATTCCTTCATCATCTTTATATTCCATTATCTAGCACAGAGTGGTTAGTCTACAAATTCTGGTTGAAAATGTTATAGGAATATATGATTAAATAAATGTATGAATGGAATTGAAGACTCAGGTAACAAGGACAGGAAGATCTTTCCTTGGACTGAATGATTGGATATGTAAGAATGGAATTATTACATTTGTAGGAGAGTGGGGGTGGAGAGTAGAGTAGAAAATATGCACTTGTCCTGGAAGGAAGAAGGTTGTTTAGAAGCATTAGGTGCACACAAGAAGAAGGCCCCAGAAAAGCCAGGGGCTCATGGAGCATCTGCCAGCATAAGCCACACTGGAATCGCCATGCCCTGCCCCACGTCTAAGGCAGTTCCTGACTTCCTATTTTGGCTTCTGGGACTAACAATCCCCCAGTCACAAAAGCACCCAAACTCTTTCTTCTTTCTCTCTCTTTTTTGCCCCTTCCACATTCCATTTGCCACCAGACTTAACCCTTTTCAACTCAATCTTCTTTGCATTCCCATTATTGGCCCTTTTCTTATGACTCCCATGGCTTTGGGAGCCTGGCTGGCTCAGTTGGAGGAGGATGTGACTCTTGGTCTTTGGGGTCATGAATTTGAGCCCCACGTTGGGTATAGAGATTATGTAAGTAAATAAAACTTATTTTTAAAATTAAGAAAAAGAAGATTCTCATGGCTTCTTAGTTTGGTAGCTCCCAACTGGTCTTCCAAGTAAGACTTTTTATGAAATGGAGCTAATAATGGATATGAACTGTTTTGTTTTTTTTTTTTTTAAGAAAAAGAACAAAGGCTGGAAAGTAAGATTCATTGAAAGATTACAGGGATGTAAAAAAAAAAAAAGATTACAGGGATGTCATACAAAACCTCAAAAAATGTTAGACAAGGGTAAGAATTCACCAAGACTCTTTAAAAAAAAGATTTTTTTATTTATTAATTTTGAGAGACAGAGCAAGAGGATGAGCAGGAGTGGAGGGGCAGAGGGAGAGGGAGAAGCAGGCTCCCTGCTGAGCAGTGATTCCCAACACCGTGTTCCATCCCAGCACTCAAAGATCATGACCTGAGCTGAAGGCAGACGCTTAACTGACTGAGCCACCCAGGCATCCCACCAAGGCTCTTTTGGTACCTCTTTCTGTGTACCTTTCCATGAGAGGTGCAAATCCTTCTCCTGTTCCTCAGATCTCATGGTGGAAATCATGGCCATTGAACCACAGCTGAAATTTTACATCTGCTTTCCAGAGACCAGACCTGGCAGGGACTAGAGTCTCCCAGGCTCAATTCCAAGTTCCCACACAGGAATCCTGGTTAGCCCCCTGGGTTGGGCCTCCATCCTTGGACCGCTCAACTGTGCCACAGGGATGGGATCCCACTGTGCCAAAGAATTTCCACAATCGAGCACCCTCACCATGTGGACGGAGTCGGGCCATTTCCAGAGAAGAGGAACAGGACACAGAGCCTGAGGATGAACTTACACCTTTGGCCTTGAATCTGCCTGGCAAGCTCCTACAGGTTATCCTTCTTAAAGGAGAGCTCTGATCAAGTCACTTTCCTTCAGCACACTGATCGCAGCTAGTCACTTCACCCGTGGTCACACCCCAGGGCAACCCAGAGCTGTCCCACAGCAAGACCCAATGAGATGGAAGTATAAAGGCCTAGCCCATAAACCACACCTGAGAAAGCCCTGCCAAGCACTACTCCAAGCAGAATCAATTCCCACCCAGCTGGCCAAGGCTTTATCAAGCCTGCATTGCAATTCCACTTCTGTGCAATCCCGCTTCCTCTCTCTTCCTTTCATAGATGTGGGCCTCAGATGCTGCTTCCAGAGAAGTGAAGCTTTGGCAACTACTCACATCCTTCTGCCGCCTCCAATTCCCAACTCCTACCTTCTCCATTCACCACACCCTCAGATGCCACCTCTTCTAAGAAGCGTTTTCTGGTTGTCCCGATGAGGTGTCCCCTCTCCATCCTATAATCTCTGTCATCCCCTGTGATGCTGTGCCTCTTTCACTGAACTCACCTCATCCTTCCTAATACTGAAGCTATCTGTGAGGTTTTCTACCCCCCAACCCTCATTACATACTGATCTGTAAGCTCTTGGAGGGCAAGGCCTATTTTTGTTGGTTTTTGTTTGTTTGTTTCAATCTCCAAAGCTCTGCTCAGGGCATGGTCACTGGTCACTTCCCAGTGAATGCTTATTAATGTTCCCAAACCCTTGGGAGAATCAGACAGTGAACACATACAAACCACTAAAGTTCTGTTAAAAAACTTTTTTTTTTTTTCTTGGAGTGCCTCTAGCTCAGTCAGTAGAGCGTGTGACTCTTGATCTCTGGGTTGTGAGTTCAAACCACACATTGTGGGTAGAGTTCACTTAAGGAAAACAAGCTTTTTTCTTGAATAAGGCAGGACAGAAAAAATTTAATACCAAATGTTTGCAAAATTGTTTAATCTCCTCTGCTGGCCTGTAAGCTCCTAAACCACAGAGAATATATTTTGTCAATTTATTCATATCCTTCCCCAGAACAATTTTAAGCGAGTTAAACCCATCAGGTCTGAGCCCCTTAGGCCTGGGGTCACTTCTTGACTCTATCACTTACTTCTTGCATGACCTTGAGCAAGTCACTTCAGTCATTTGACCTTTAGTTTTTACTTGTAAAGTGGGAATAATAACTGCCTCATAGCACTGTGAAGGGATTAAATGAGATAATTAACTTATATATAGTGTCTGGGTTCAGGTGTTTCATAAAAATTAGGTAATTTTATTTATTATTAAAGGGTGTTTTATACTGTTTATTAAATGAATGAGTAAATATAAAGAAAGGAGGAGGAAAAAAATAACATGGAGAAAAACTCCTTGGTTGTTTGCTGAAAGTAGCTTCAGAAGTTAGAGGCTGAAATGTCAAGTCACATGACTTGCCAAATGGTTGCATCCCACTTCTCCATGAGAAAGAACTGAGCGTTTGCCCATAGGAGGTACAGGACATATGGAACTCTTCCAGAGGCTGAAATGGGAGAGGAGATAAAGGAAATGGATCTGTCTTAGAGTAGGAAACTGTTCTCAAACCAATTTGTTCTCAGGATACCTTTACATCCTTAAAAATTATTGAGGAGTCTAAGAACTTTTGTTTCTCTGGGCTGTATCTTTGATAGGTCAGTATTAAAAGTTAAAAGAGAAGGGGCATCTGGGTGGCTCAGCGGTTGAGCATCTGCCTTTGGCTCAGGTCGTGATCCCTGGGTCCTGGGATCAGAGTACCGCAATGGGCTTCCCGTGGGGAGCCTCCTTCTCCCTCTGCCTCTCTCTCTGTGTCTCTCATGAATAAATAAATAAAATCTTTTAAAAATAAGTAAAAATTAAAAGAGAACATTTAGAAGTATTATTTTTACTATTCTTTTAAAAATGACAATAACAAACACATTACACATTAACATAAATGACATAGCTTATGAAAAATAACTATATTTTCCACACCAAAAAGTGGTGAGAAAAGTGGCATTGTTTTGGGTTTTTGCAAATACCTTTGATGTCTAGCTAATAGAAGACAGCTGGATTCTCATATTGAGGAGTCAGGGGAACCACAGGGACCCCATGACAGAAAAAAGCTCTTTTTTTCTTCCTCCTTTCCTCCTTCTATTCTTACTAGGACCTGTATCCCTGCTTTCCAAATGCCTTAACTTATGTCCTCCTTGTAAGGGACAAAGAATTAACGATATGTTTGGGGTCTTCCAGCACAATAGGTAATATCTAAACCACTGGCTCTATACATCTCAACACCAGGACCCCTGACTTCAAAGAAGAAGTGACTTATGATGGACCCCTGGGCCTTGTCCTTGCTCTAACCAGTTCCTGAATGCTTGAGAGGACACATACACCAGACCGCCATTCCCTTTAAGAACCCCCAAACCCTGAACAAAGAGGAAATTTCCTCTTTCCTTTCTGAGTCTCCTGGACATTCACTCCATCTGTTATCTGATCTCTCTATATCTTCGATAAACTCTGCTTTCACCTCCTGCTGGCTCATGTTTGATTCTCTCCTGTGTGGAGCCAAGGATCCTTTATTTTTTCTTAAGTTATTTTTTATGTTTATTTTTAAGTAATCTCTACACCCAACATGGGGCTTGAACTCACAATCCCAAAATCAAGAGTTGTATGCTTCACCCAGTGCCTGCCAGGTGCCCCAGGAGGAGTATTTTAATAGCCTTTTCAGATAATTGTGAATATTCCTCTTGCTACCACTTTAAAACTTATTAATGATAGTTTTCTTTTAAAGATTTTATTTATTTATTTATTTATTTGAGAATGAGAGAGCATGAGTAGGGGGAGGGGCAGAGGGAGAAGCAGACTCCCTGCTGAGCAAGGAGCCCCATATGAAGCTTGATCCCAGGACCCCAAGATCATGACGTGAGCCCAAGGCAGACACTTAACTGACTGAGCCACCCAGGCACCCCAAAGATGGTTTCTTGAAGTTTGGTTGTAGTGGTTGTTTGATTATGAACACATTAATGAACTTTTCCCACTCTGTTACCTGAAAATCCATGTGCTTTGAATGGATCATTTTACTCATGTATGACCATTTTAACATGCTTTGGTCATTTGGAAAATAGTGGCTCACTGAGTTACACAGACCTTCCAAATGTGGACATCGTTCATTATATAATATCAAAAAATCTTATTTATTTATTTATTTATTTATTTATTTATTTATTTATTTGGGCAGCAAAGCAAAGTTTACTGAGTGGTAATAAAAAGCTCCCGAAGAGAGAGGGGACCCAAGAGGGTTGTCCAGAAAGTCACATTAATTAATATGATTGTAGCCTGTGCGCAGGGGTGCAAGGGCATCTATATCCGGGGGTCCCAAACAGATCAGGTCCAGTCACTTGACCAGTCCAGAGGCAGAGAAAAGAATGTTGGTGAAACCAGGAAGGAGTTTATCGCAATGAAGCCAAAACCAGGAAGACAGTGGTTGTCTCAAAGACAACCTCCAAAGTGGCCAAAAACACTTCCAGGTTTATGTAAGGAGAATGTGGGACAAAGGAGGGTGGGTACCAGCAGGTGGGCAGTGAAGGTCAAATCCATCTATGTGTTGCAGTCAATCATGGGCGGGGCCTTGCTGGCTCGGGGCAGTCCTTGTTGCTGATGGGGGAGTGTCAGTTCCTATCAGGGATGCTTTGCACTCAAGGGTCTTCCCCCTGAGTCATGAAACAGGCTGGAAAGCAGAACCCAAGTAGAAAGTTTGAGGTCACTATGAAGGCAGCAAAGTCCTCTTTCTTCACCACTGATGTCATTAGAAAAGTCTTTAAGTATGAGAAAGCTGTCAAGTTCCCAATGGCAAATATTGGCTTTCCAAAGCTCATTTTCCATTGAAAACTTGAATTTTATCCTTGGCAACAATACTATCAGTTTGTATCAATACTATCTTGTTTTCCTTAAAGTGACTGGCTCACTTTGTTTATATTTAAGAGAATGACTGCCAAATATTCAAGTCTGAATAACCACACTTTGTCAGGCTTGAGCTCTTTCAAGTAAAAATGGCATTTCAGGAAATAGGGGAATTCAGTATGTCACGCAAAACAATTGCACAAAAGCCTCCCAAGACAACTGTCACTATTCTTCAGTAGTTAGTAGAAGTACTTCACTCCTGTTTCCCATTTCATCATACAGGATAGTTTACTTATTTTTTTTAAGATTTTATGTATTTATTAATGAGAGACACACAGAGAGAGGCAGAGACACAGGCAGAGGGAGAAGCAGGCTCCCTGCGGGGAACCCGATGTGGGACTCGATCCCGGGACCCGGGATCACGGCCTGAGCCAAAGGCAGATGCCCAACCACTGAGCCACCCAGGCATCCCATACAGGATACTTTAAAAAGACATGTGCTCAAGAGTTAAGATTTAATACAATAGATACATTCACAGCTTCATTGGGGACATTCTTACGGGAATCTGGCTTTTTTTTTTTTTCTAACTGCGAATGCATCATAGTAAAGAATGTAATGACTCATGGTATCCATGGGGGCCACTCCCTTTATTTGTGCCAAGGTGCCAGGAGTTTACCCATTATTGCTTTTGTAACATCAGTACGAATGCCAATCTGAGGAAAGAAGCAAAAACATCTTGCTGTATCATGAAAATAGTTTTAACAAACCCCCCAGAATGGTCTCGGGGATCAACAGGGCTCCACCAATCACACTTTGGAACAGTTGACTAGAGGAAAGATATTGAGAAAAAAATAAGATATGTCACAGCTCAAAGGGTTATGGCAATAAGGGTAATTTGGGGAAGCGCAACGGAGGCATGAGGACAGAGTCCTTAAAAGGGACTACAGAAGACCCCTTGGGTTGGCAGATTAGAAAACTGAGGTTTGGTGGGCACCTGGGTGGCTCAGTGGTTGAGCATCTGCCTTTGCCTCAGGTCATGATCCCAGGGTCCTGGGATGGAGTCCAGCATTGGGTTCCCAGCAAGGAGCCTGCTTCTCCCTCTGCCTGTGTCTCTGCCTCTCTCTCTGTGTCTCTCATGAATAAATAAACATATATATATATTTTAAGATTTTATTTATTTATTCATGAGAGACACAGAGAGAGAGGAGAGGCAGAGCCACAGGCAGAGGGAGAAGCAGGCTCTCCACAAGGAGACCGATGTGGAACTCCATCCCGGATCCCAGGATCAGGACCTGAGCCATACAGGCATCCCTCTCATGAAAAACAAATAAAATCTTTAAAAAAAAAAAAAAAAGAAAGAAAGAAAAGAAAACTCAGGTTTGGGTTATCTTTAACCAGTGATATAGCCAGCATATTTGTCTCTGGAGCTGATCTTTCACTTTTTTTGGTGAACTTTTCATTTTAAAACTCTATTAGGTATACAGAAATTGAGAGTTCCCATAGACTCCAAACCCAGTTTCCCCAATTATTCACATTTTACATTGCTATAATATACTTGTTACAATGAACCAATATTGATACATTATTATTAAAGTTTCTACTTTACTCAGCTTTCCTTAGTTTTTAGCTACCATCCTTTTGCTGTTGTTCCAAACTCCCATCCAGGATGCCACATTGTTTTTGGTTGTCCCCCATCTCCTTAGGCCTCTCTTGGCTGTGACCCTTCTGATGATTTTTTAATGCTCTCCTCCCCCATGTGACCAAATTTTTCTGTAAAGAAAATTTTATTTATTTGAGAGAGAGAGAGAGAGAGAGAGAGCACGTGCATGAGCCAAAGGCAGATGATTAACTGACTCAGATACCCAAACGGCCAACAAAATTCTTTTCAATAATAATAATCAAATAAATAAAATAGTATTAGTGGCCAGGAAAAAAAAATCAGTGAGTAATAGCTTTCTTTTATTTATTTATTTTTAAAGATTTATTTATTTATTTGAGAGAGAGCAAGAGAGCATTCATGCACACAAGCAGGAGAGGGGCAGAAGGAGAGAGAGAGAAAGAGAATCTCAAGTGGCCTCCATGCTGATCTCAGAGCCAGATGCAGGGCTCCATGTGGGGCTCCATCCCACAATCCTGAGATCATAACTTGAGCCGAAACTAAGAGTCAAACGCTTAACCTACTGAGCCACCCAAGCACCCCAAAGCTTTCTTTTATTTAACTTTATATGGACAATTGTGTCTGGGAAAAATAAATAAATATAACAGTACAAAAAAGGAAAAAAACGAATAAGCAGTATTTCTTAATTATATTGTCTCTCATCTTTTAAAGAGGAAAAAACTTACATCCACTTATTAATTTGTTGTAGCAATGAATAATATGAGCATAATTTCTGTTTTCTTGATTTGTTCTTTAGTTTTTAAACATGCAACAGTTTTTAAGATGAATACGTGTAAAATATATTATCCAAAATCATTAAAATACTTCATGTGTGAACTAAAAATTCTAACTACCTAAAAATGTTTGATCTCGCAGTTCTTACTCTGTTTTGATGTTTTAAATTTTAAACACGAAGGACAACCAAAAATAAATAAGTGAAAAGAAACACAGATGACAACTGCACGCGGTTGTAGAGAATGACAGAACCGAAGTCATTCGAGTTCTTGACAATCATCGTGCTATATCATTGTTTACTGCAAATGTGCAGTTGAAATGCAGGAAGTGGTAGTACCACAAGGGCTGGAGACATGAATTGGGTCCAGTGTGGGCTCAAGATGGGTCTTGAGCATTAGCAAAGTCTGACCATGTATGATGGAGGTCACTGTAGAATCAGTGCTTCACTGAATGAATTTCCACATAGAATACGGTTATTAAGGGAGAAGTGATCATAACACCAATTTTCTTTTTTTTTGTTAAGATTTTATTTCTTTATTTGAGAGAGAGAGAGAGAGAGAACATGAGGAGGGGGAGGGTCAGGGGGAGAAGCAGACTCCCCACTGAGCAGGAAGCCCGATGTGGGACTCAATCTCACGACCCCGGGATCATAACCTGAGCTGAAAGCAGACACTTAACTGACTGAGCCACCCAGACACCCTCAATTTTCAATATTTGCTCATTTATCAGAATTCATTTATAATTAAAACAATAGCTGCAATCCTTTAGAACTTAGGCCAACAAAAGATTCCTTTCAGGGATGATTATTTCAGGAGCAGGGGGAGGATATTGTTTAGAGTTGCCAGGGCACTGTGATAATTAAAAGCAAAAGGATTCTAGAAGTTTCAATATTTTTGTTTTTAAGTCCTCTACAGATAATCCTGCTTCTGTGATGACCGGCGGAAGACTGCTCCCAACACCGTTTTTAAGAGACCTTGAAGGCCTGTGACCTGCCCATGGTCATTTGCCCTTTCCTTGTTCTTTACTTCATTGTTTTCTACTTTGGATCACAGATGCGTTTTGGGGGAGGTGACATTTCTGTAATTCATCAGTCTCGGTATGTGCATTTTTATACATGGTAACACTTCTGAAATTGAGACACTTACTATAATCCATGGCATTTGACAAATGCTAGTGGCCAGCTAGTGTTGTGTTGCCATCGGCATTGCCACACATGTGCAACCTTGGCTATTGTTTCCCGTGTGTGACCAGAATGGTGCCAACCATCAATACTTCTCTCGACAAAGCATTGAAGGACTATTTGGGTAAGGAACATGAGTCCTGCTTGATGTTTGAAAATGTCTGTTGACACCTTCTGGTGAGATCAAGTGCCAGAACAGGAGGTAGGGGCTTGGAAGAAAATCCGAGAGGCCAATCACAGAGCAATCTTTGAGAAAATGCACCATCACCAACACTCTTGGTGGCAGGGAGGATGGCACTGTGTGGAAAACACAGATCTCACTCACTCACTCTAAAAAATTATCCAGGGGAGTTGACTTTGGATGTGAAGATACTTTAGGAATACGTTAGCAAACTTACGTGTCTCTATGTCCCTTTTTACTTAGGAATGATATGTAATAAAGGTAAAATATCTAAATGAGTCCAAGAAAGCTCTTTCAATGGGTATAAAATAAAAGAACCAAGTGATAAAATGTTGTTTATTTGGCAGTATTTTGTTTTTATTCTTAGTGATACATAAAATGATGGTGTATCTCATAATAGATAGTGTTTTAGATTTGATGAATTATGGTGGCAATATTTGGATTTGGGCATACCTGAGGTTTTGAAACACAGTCCTTATGTATGAAAGGAGTCTAGGTGTCTGGCTAACTCATTTGGTAGAGTATGCAACTCCTGATTTTGGGGTTGTGAGTTCAAGCCCCAAGATGGGTAAAAAGATTACTTAAAAAAAAATAAAATCTTTGGGGCACCTGGGTGGCTCAGTCTGTTAAGCATCTGCTTTCAGCTCAGGTCATGATCTGGGGTCCTGGGATGGAGCCCCACGTTGGGCTCCCCACTTAGCAAAGAGTCTGCTCCTTGCCCCTGCTCATGCTCCCTCTCTCTCTCATTCACTCTTTATTTCAAATAAATAAAATCTTTAAAAATAAAAAAATAAAATCTTTAAAAGAAAATAAGAGAAAGGAGTCTAATATAGTTTTCCCTGTTTTTTTTCTTATTGTTTTCTTCCAATACAAACGTTTGCATATACATCATGAAAGAAAATCTGAAATAGGGGAGAAAGTCCCCCAGAAACTCAGTCCCTAGGCACACCACTGCAAACAGTGGTGTACCTTCCTTTAAAAATATACTAAAATATATTTTAAATATATTAATTTAATTCTGAAGTATTTGATATGTAGAATTTAAGTAATGCATATATAAGTTATGTAGCATAAAACCAATAAGCATGAACCCATCCACCACTTTAAAAATTATAACATTGCAATATCATTGCATTTTCTTGTATACTCCTTCCCAAGCCCATCATGTCTCCTCACCAGGGAAACTGATATTTTTCTATGTTATTTTTCTTGATTTCAGTATAATTTTACTATATTTGTGTGAGTCCCTATATAATGTATTCTTTTGTTTTTTTTGCCTTTTGAACTTTTAAAACATAATATTACACAGTATATATATCCTTCTGCAACTTGCTTTCTGCACTTAATGTTATATTTATGAAATTCATCTATATTAATGCCTATAATTCAGGGTTTCTCGATCTTGACACTACTGACGGGTTGGACCAGATAATTGTTGTCTTAGGGGACTGTCCAGTGGCTTTGCAGTCTTAAGTTAGAGCATGATCTGTAGAGACTTCTCTATAAATATTCTTTCTTATAGTGGATACAGTGACTTGCACATCAAGGTACTCAATAGTAATATTTGTTGAATGAATGAATGAATGAATGAATCAATGAATGAATGAATGAATGAACAAACGAAGCCTTTACTCTTCTGGGGGATCCTCTTAGGGCTGGTGCTACTCCTAGCTCATCAATCTTGGCTTGGTTTTTCACTTTGCTTTGAATTCCGACCAGATCTGAGCCAAATTCTGCCCTTTGATCATGGTTTGTCCCCCTGTGGGAAGTGACAAGCGATCAGGAGAGTACTTGACCTATCCAAAGAAGACAGCTTCTCGTCAGCTCCATCTGAGTGTCAAAGGCCAGGATTTGAAAATCTCTGATTTTCAAGAGAATCCCCAGATTCTAGGATTTATGGATATCTTCCAATATTGAAACATTGGCAAGGAATTCCATTTATTTCAACATCACATAGGACAGATTGGAAGGGTCTAAGGTTGGCTTTGGCCAGCAGGCAGCCAGTCTGCAGCCTCTGCTGAGAGCTGGCCACCTTGGGCCTGCTTTCAAGGGGCCATGGAGGCAACAGCCCTTGGCCTTGAGAAACAGGCCTTCACACAGGGCTGCTAGGACTACCCTTCCCACATGGAGCTTCTGTAGGCTATAGACTCAAGGAAGGGGAAGAAAGGCAACATTCATAGATGCATCCTGCAACACACACCCACTATTTCCTTCAATCCCTACAGCAGCCCTGCGAGGGCGGTGCTATCATCATTCCCATTTTGACAGAAACAGAACCTCAGAGGTATTACACAACTTGTTCAAGTTCCACTTTGCCACTAAGTTACAGAACTAGGATTTGAACTGAGGACAATATGATTAGACTAAATTCACAAAGAGAAGGGAGAAGTAGCGCCTTACTCCTCTCTGGATCCTTCAAACACAGGCCTGGGCACGTAGTCGGGGCTCAGTAAACACTGTTGATTGATGCATATTGACTGAGTAAAGACATGCTTATGGAAGCATCTTCTCAACACTGGCGAATTTGAAATTCAGTTGGTCCATGCCAGATAGACAAACTTCTCCACCAAATAAGAAAAACATCTCATGTGTTCAAGTAAATTAAATGATCCAAAAGGAGTCTTTATCTGAATTGCCATCTAAGAGATATAAAGTAAATATTTAAAAGAATAAAGTTGTGATAACCTATTGGCTTCTCATAAGCTCTTCCCATTCTCTCTCCTCCTCATCTTCCCCCAAAGAACATTTTCATGGCAAAAGAGAGAGAGAGAGAGAGAGAGATCTCTAATTATTCTTTCATGAGCACACCCTGAGCAGGATTCCATACACTATAAACCTTTAGTTAATATGAGTGGCTGGTGATGATGACAACAATACCTCACCTATGCACAATGATTAATATCTCTATGTCAGTATTTCACAACATAAAGCTCAAGTTACAGACTTTATCCAACGAAAAAACACGAGAGGCATCTATAGCCAAAATACTTGTTGAAAGACTCTCCACCTATAGAAACATACAGAATAGCTCCAGGAAAGAGTCTCATCATTTTCCTAAAATTTTGGCAAGAGGCTGTTAAGGAGTCCTGATAAGGCTGGCAACAAGGAAGAACATTTCCTCCTCTCGGTGGCACCTAGCCAGCTTCTGACAGCCCTGTGCCAGCTTCCCAGAGCTACAAATGGCTCGGGGTGATTTTATCTTGACTTTATTATCCTAACTCACAACCTATAGAAGTAATAAAAGAGGAAACACAATGGATGAAATGTGAAGCAACAGCAATGAGCCATGACCAATTTGAGATGAAGTTCAGAATAGATAACCGAGGAACAGACTTAATCCAAATTCAAACTACTGAGGTGGAAAAGCCCCAAAGAAAGTAGTGGCTTTAGAGAATACAAGGACAAAACCTAAAATTTTCCTTTGACCTCCCTCCCCACCCCTGTGGGGCCAGAGAGGCAGAGATTCTTTTTCCTCCCTCTTAAGAGGGCTTGAAATGGAAGTCATGGATGATAACAAGGATTTCTATATAATTCATTGTCCTAAAATATCATTTATAGTAATATCATACTAATATTAATATACAAGAGACTGACCATAACTTATTCATGCATTCATTTATGAAATATGTTTTGACACCCACTGTGCCATATTTCTGCCCTCAAATCACTCACAGTCCCCGGAGGGCCTCAGTCATGAAGACACATTGTTACAAGATAAAATGATAAGTTATAGAACAAAAGGATGGGGAGCAAGACCAAGGAATGGCCTGACTCCTTCCTTGGGGTTGGAAAGCTGAGTGAGGACCTAAGAATCTGGGGTTAGGGCCAGGAATTCCCCTCACATATAGCTGGGCCACCAAAACAATTACAGACTGTTTGAACCAACTCTGGGATCTATGCACAAAGCCAAAATCCAGAGCCAGAAAGTAGTAGGGTGGGGGCTCCTGGGTGGCTCAGTCAGTTAGGCATCTGCTTTGGCTCAGGTTATGATCATCTCAGGGTCATTGGCTTGGGCCCCACATTGGGCTCCCTGCTGAGCAGAGAGTCTGCTTCTCCCTCTCCCTCTGCCCTACTTGTGCTCTTGTATTCTCTCTGGCAGATAAATAAAATCTTAAAAAGAGAGAGAGAGAGAAAGTAGTAGGGTGGACAAGAGAAAGCACTCAGAGGCAACTCTCACCACTGGAGCACAGAGCCCCAGACCTGGGAAGTCAGAGATGGCCCTCAGGAGCCCCCAGAATGGAGCTGCATACTCAGCCTGCTTCTGTTTTGATTGTTTTTTTGTACTTGTTGGGGGACATTGATGTGTGGGTGAATCAGTCAAGTTAAGGATGTGATGAAAGGAGTATGTTACTCTTTTGGGGGAAAAGAGGAGTTTTCTTAGAGACTTTGATGAATAGAAAGGCATTGAGCTGGTGGAAATAAGGAGTGAGGGAGACATGTATGCAAGGGCAGGAAGTGTGTCTTGGGGCTGGGCAACAGGCTGGAGGGGCCATGGCTGCTGTGGCCATGGGCCTGGTCTAGTGGGCTTAGGCCATTAGGGGATGCCTTAGGTGCAGGCTCCAGGGCTTGGACTTTATCCTATAAGCAAAGATACCTTTTCTTCAATTAAGGGGAGTTGGTTCTGAGCCCTCAGGTTCCCAGCAATTCTCACTGCCTTACTAGGTCACCTGAATGGTGACAGTCTTTACACCCTTGTCTGTGTCCCAGAGAACAAGCCACTTAAAAACAGATGCAAGTTGTCTGGTGCCAAATCACTGCCTCTGGGCTGAGGAGGGCTACAGATGCTCCAGTCACAGGAAGGCTTGGTGAAAGAAGGTGCCAAAGGGATGCAGATGTCACCAGTACCCGAGACCATAGCAAGGGTGCCTCTGGAGGATAAGCAATCCCACTGCCCCCGATCCTGGGATACAGCCATTTTTGGGGGGTCTTGACCTTTCACCTCTCAGGATCTCCAGGGTCCCAGAGTCCATAACTGCCCTGGTGGGTAGTTCTGACAGGCCCCTGTGCCACAGGCGAATAATACATCCTTATGCTCTCCTATTAGGGATACAACTCATTTGCCCCTGGTCTATCCCTGGGGTAAAGAGCTGGATTATTTCCAAAGTATAGACATCATCTAAGAATCCAACAGGTCTTCCTTCCTTCCCATCTGTGTATAAAATCACTGTTACACCACTTTGTGTTGCTCAAAGTTTTGGGGACTCTGAAAGACAATCCCACCCAACCTCATGGCTGCCCAGTGTCATCACCCCCTCCTACAGGTGAGGAAACAGAGGAGACTAAGTCCCACCAGTCACAAAGCTGAGATTCAAACCCAGACTTTCCAGAAGCTCCAGACCATGCAATACCCACCCCCTGCACCCCCACCCCCCTCCGCTGGGTCCACACCTTCTCTCCTCCAAGGGAAGAGAGGCAAGCCCAGTACAAGAACTGCTCTCCCAGACAACTTAGGTTTCTCCAAATGTTCGCTCTTGAGGTCAGGTGAGTTTCCTAATCTTACAACTCAAATCATTCTGACTGGGTCTTAAAGACAACATCTTCCAAAGGTGAAAAGTGTCTGGGGAGGAAGGTTTCATTACAATATTTTGCATTTATAGGATTCTCTGTTCTCCCAAGCATTTTACAGTTTCCACTGCACTGAGTCACACAGCCATCCAAGTGTTCGTTACCACCGGCTCCTTCTGAGGTTTGGGCAGAGACCAGGCATTCTGCTTGAACTGAGCTGATCTGAGCTTCAGCAGCTTCCTTGTCGAGAGTTACAGTCCTTTACTGTGTATTAGGAAGGAGAGGTTTGTGCAGCAGAGACCTTCCAGCACCTCTCACTCCTCCCCAACAGCTCACTGGGGCTTCCCAGAAAGCTTGCTCATGGTCCCCTTGAGAGGAAGATGCTTTCTCCAAACTGGAAGAGCAGGCCGCCTCTCTTTTATTCTCCACAACATCATAATATGAAGCGAAACTGGGGAGGTGGGTAGAGTTAAGTAGAGGGAATCTCAGTGTAGCAATGGAAAAAATTTTAAGCATGCATGCTAAATATGGTTTCTTCTCCATAGATTGAGAGAGAGCGCCAAGAAGTTAAACCCTTCATCCCAGGTATGTCTGTGGGAAACACAAGCCCTCAGGGCTGCAGTATCATGCAGCTGGGGCCCACCTGGGGCCTGGCCAATCCCTAACCCAGTGCCCCAGCCTCTTGCTTCTCTGAAAAAACTCCCTCCTTTTCACTTCTAATACACAGGTCTGACTTGCAAATCTTTTTACTCTGCCTTGAAAATCTGCTCCCGCTTTTTAGGAAATCCCAACTCCAACCTGCAGGGCTCTATCTCACCCTCCCCAGCAGTACAATTTCTTAAGTCTGAGTTATTCAGTCTGGAACGATGTCTAGATGGTCCGCAGACAGACCCCAGAGGGTCGAGGTGCTTTGTCCCACAGAACAGTCAGAGAGGTTGGGGAAGGCCTTACCGGTCTTCTTTAGAACCCCTCCACCCCCATTACCACTACCCTCTGAGCATCAGGTACGCTTCTTTATTTTCTGATTAACGGGTGCTTAAGTGCTAGATTAGATAATACACGTCTAGTGAACAGAGTTTCCAGTCTAAAGCCCCAAAGCTAAATGAAAGCCACAAACATCTTCTATTGGGCCAGTGCTGTGTGTTCAAAAATGTTGGAGAATCTGCACTCCTTTGGTTAGAGTATGTCTTCTCAATTAGTCACATTCTCCACTGTTCCCTAGTGTCCTACACACCAGGGATTCACTCATTTATGTTATGTGTCGTCCCTATGGGCATTTGTGTTTGCAATTGCTCTTCCAAACCCACAAGGAACAAGAGAAACATTTTCCTAATTGCCCCTTAATTTGCAAACCTGTGCCCCTCTCAGTAGAGCTGGTACTGCACATTATTACTGGCATCATGCTTGACCTTTTCCATAAGCCCCCTCCCTCCTTTTAAATAGGCTTCGTTGGCTCTGTTGGAATCTAAAAATTCCATTACTGAAGCTGTTCATCTTTTAAGGGTTACTCTTCTTATTACACCACACAGTCAAAGCTTTGGAAGTGTCTCTGGGATTGGGACAAGATGGTGGGAAAGGGGGTGGGTGGGCAATACCAGTCACTAGGCTGAGCAGAAAAGAGGTCCTTACTTGGTCCTGGGACTGGCCTTCAGACTGTGACTTTCTTTCAGTGTGAGCAGAAGGGAGTTGCCCTGAATCAACTCATCAATTCACAATTCGCTAAGCCTTAGAGATGTGAAGTGGCAGCCAATGACCCCAACGACCCGAGTTGTGGTAGAGGACTCTGGTCAGGTTCAACGCAGTCCCCAAATGCTGCAAGGTGCACTGACCATCCCTCATGCTCCTCAATCCCCCTGCCTGGCAGACATGACCAAACAATCACAGCAGCCTTTCTCACCAAACCAGCCTTCTCAGTTCATCTCCCCAGGGAGCTGCCACAGCTCAAGCAAAACAATTGTGATGAAACCTTTCCTATCCTTGGTGTGTTGGGAAGTCTGTTGGACAGCTAGTCAGAGACCTGGGTTCTGTTTTCACCCCTGCCATGGACTCATGAGGCTATCTACAAGGCTGTTTTCCCCCATAGACCTGTTTCTTCATCTGTTAGATGAAATGGTTGGACAGGTGATTAATTGGTTTCCAACATCCAGTCAAGGCTGAGTGGAATGGTGATTTGGATGAGGAGGACTGGAAGAGTAGGGAAAAGGAAGAGGATACTTGTGGATCGGTGGCCGTGAGAGGGTCTCTAAGTTAGCAGGATTCATGCCAAAGCTGCTGACCGCCTTGCAATATGCGGGAAGGATTAGACCAAGCAGGAGGCATGGAGGTGAGAATGGACTAAGCAGGGAGAGGACCCATAAATGAATGGTGATCTCATAGCTTCCCAGGCTAGATGCATGCGTTCGCTCTCTCAGTGAACACCTCCTGCATCTGACCATGTGCAGGGCATTGTTCTAGATGCTGAGATCCATGAATAAAACACACATACAGAGCCATAGGGCTATAAGCTAGCTGTCTCCCCAAATGTAAGCAGAGAGGCCCGGAGACAGCTTGCCCCGTGGCCCTTCCAGAGGGGTGAGGATATACATCTTACTGGCAGAGTGAGCACAGCCAAGTCACCTAACTGCTCTCAGCATTTGTGGAGAAGGTGAGTGAGGTGCTTCATGTAAAAGGCATGTTTTAAATTGTAAAATCCTTGACTGATGTTGTCTATAAATCACAACTGTAAACAATAACAATAGGATGAGGTGCTAATGGTGGAGTTTCAGTCGCCAAAGGCCTGGAAGCCCCTGGAAACCAGCTTGTCAGAGTAAAGCCAACACGGACCCTTGCTCTCTGACCTTCCACCTTCGATGTTTTGACCCAGGCAAAAGCTCATAGAAATAATTCCTCACTGTAATTATAGGCGAGGCTCAGGATCTGTGTCGTAAGTAGAGCTGATAGAAAAGGGACAATTAACCAAGGCACATAATTGAAGGGTAGATAAATATATCCGGTGGCAGATGAAGCCCCCTCCTATTGGATACTATTCCCAGTATCCAAGGGCAAAAGTAGGAATTTGCTTCATTTAGACCAGAGATGTTGAGTGCTTTATTATTAAAGGCTCCTGTCAAGAAGTGAGGTGCGTGTTAACGTGGGCGTGGAAGACTTCCGGTGCCTCCTGCGTGGACTGAGTCAACGTGCTCCCTTCCCTACCCGGAGGCTTTCCATGCTGCCAGCAGTGGTTCCATTTAAAAAGTCTGCTAATCATGAGATTCGAGAGAACATTTGGAGCAGAGACAGTGTGACTCCTGTTACTGAGTGGGACAATGAAAAGTTCAAAAATAGTAGTATCCACTGGTGGAAAAACCAATAAACATATAATTTCTAGGTAATTACTATCATATAATTAGCTCTCTGCTTTTATATGCCCCAGCGGAAACTGGGTTGGGGAGCAACTGTAACACAGTTTAATAATCACGGTACATTCCATGGCAAGGTGAAGACTTTGATCCCAACAAAATTGAGGGCCTTAGAGCACCAAGCCTGGCTGAGCCCAGGCCCTGAATGTACATACCGCCTGGTGAGCCAGGTTCTCGGGGGATATAAAATGGACTCAGGACGAGGCATCAGAAGAACTGGTTTTCAGTCCAGTTTTGCCTGATTCCACTCTGTGACCACTCCTCTGGCTCTACATCCTTCTAATCTGTACGATGATGGTGTTAGACTAACTCATGCATTCTCATCACACCCAGAAGGGTGAGGATTGGTTTTGAGGGAGGTGAAGAAAAATTTAGCCCTTACAAGGGTTGATGGTCCTCCAAAGCTCGGCCCTACCATGCAAAACCTTATTCCTTTGTGTTCAATTGATTTCCCTAATTGGATTTTCTTTTGTATCAAATGAACAACATTGACACAAAGGTCATGGAAGATGCATTAAGCCCATGCAAGATCAATCAGTGCTGTGAAACTATGGCGGACAGATGGCTGTGATTGGCGGACTCTCTCTCCCTATTTACTCCACCAAAAGGTGCTGTAAGAGATAGCTCGTGGGTGCTTACTGGCTGCCATAGCCCCCTTGTGCGTATTGTTCATGCTTATTTCAGAGCTTTTGTGTGTGACTTAGGCTTTGAGAATTAAATAAGAATGGCTTATACTTTACTATTTCATTCTAGTAAGTTATTTGATCTATCAATAATTATGTCAAGCACGAAAAAGAAAAAAATGTCAACAATATCTGAAAGAATCTCTAGCCAATGGTAACACACACACACACACACACACACACACACACACACATAGTGCATAAATATATATACAGTATATCTGTCATATTAAGATTTTGTGGGGACAGTGATTGGCAAAAAACAAAACAAAACTGTATCAGAGTTTTGGGAAGGTAATAACAGGTTGAGAAGGTTATTAGGGGATTGCACTAGATGATTCTAAGAGTCCTTGCAGCTACAAGATTGTGTAGGTCATGTTTGAGAATTGCCCTGTGAGTTGGTATTCACCCAGCATAGCAATGTCGTTTATGTCTTGTGAATTTAGGAAGCTTCCTTAGCCACTCTGAGCCTTAAATTTCTCATTTGAAGAAAAGGAATGCAGACCTGCATGAATAAATAGCAACATCTTCCTTCCAGGGGAACAGAAGTAAACCAGTTTAACCAGTGTCTTAATTTGTGTTCTCCTCAAAGTAGAACCTGAGATAAGGACCCAACAGGCAGTTTGATGGGAGACGATCTCAGGGAGTAGGAGTAAGGGAATAAGAAGAGCAAGACAGGGGAAGCCAGTAAAGGGTGTAAGGTGGTTACTGCTGTTAGCAGTTGGGCTTCAATCCTGCGGGCGAATGTCTGAGGAGTCAAATAGGACGCATCTCAGAAATGCTCCTTCGAAGGATGGGAGGTGGGGGCATTTAGGCCCTGATTGTCATCCTCTGTGGCAAAGGGTAATCCCTCACGATGTTGACTTCTATGCACCTTGAGGCCGCCCTGCAATTAGGCTGAGTGAGTTTCTGCAGCTTTGGAGAAAGTTTTTAGGCAGAAAAAGGGATGAGATGCCCGAGGTGGAGCATTATAGATGTGCGTGGAAATATTCACTGTGGCTGCAGTAGTGGCACAGGGTACCCAGAGTCTCTGCCACAACACAACAAAGTATGTATTAAGAGTAGTCTTTCCCCTAATATCCATCCATGCATCCATCCACGCACCATCTATCCATCCCTCCATTCATATCCCTGCGCACCCATGCATGCACCCATGCATCCATCCAGGTACCCATCTATCCCAACATCCATTCATCGTGATCCTTCCTTTCATAAAAAAGGAGCCACCAGCATGTGCTAAGACTGTGAGCAAGTCATTCCCCCTTTCTGAGATTGCCTTCTTCACTGAAGAAAAATGGGAAAGAACTGGGACAGCTGATCATACAGCCCCCTGCCAGCCTTGGCTTCTAAACTGTAATAGGAACGAGTTGGAAAGGCAGACAGAGTTTGGATTGTCAGCAGCCAATCACTTCTGGAGAACGGAAGCAGAGATGAGTTCTGGTGAGGCTGGCTGGTTGTCCAGAGAGGCAACACCCTGCTGCAGGTCCTTCACTCCAGAATCTGGTCTTCCACACCAGAGCTTCAGACACTTGGTTATTGAATCTGGGTGTGTGGGCCCCAGAGATGGAAATAAAGATTATCAAGAGAATTGGAACCTTTCATGGGCTGATCAGCACAATCACTCTGTACAGGTGAGCTATATGGGAAATCAAATGCTAAACACAGGGATGATTGGGGAGTCTGGACTCAGAGCCCTGGGAGGGAGCAGGTGGTCTTCATGGCCAGTGTCACTGAGCCATGAGAGTCTCATGTATCCATCCCTCTTTGGGGGCAGGCTTATAGGGGACCTGTGGTGAGTCTACTTTCTCTCCTGAACAGAATTGAGACACATGGCCAAATTCTGTTCTCTGAGTCCTCTCACCCTGGCTGTCCATACTCCTACTGAGAGGTCTTAGTTCCAAGAGTTCTACTCCGTGATTGAGTGCAATGCAATCAATTTTCAATTCAATTTCTTAACTGAAATCACATTCGAGTTCTGCTTCCTGGGAATGTCATCAAAGCACTGTGGCTGGAGTCCTGGGGGCACTCAACCCCCTCTATCCCCTACCAAGGACTGTTTCAGGGTGGTCGATGGCATCCATCACATGTAGGTTTTTCTAGTTTGGCTCTCAGACAGTGTGTTGGCTTGTCACCCCCTGCTCCCTGACAATCACACACACCCTACCCAGATCTATTCTACCCCCTGATGTCTCTTTCTCTGTGGACCTCCCACCCTCTTTTGCCAGTTCCCTTCTAGTTGGCAGGAGATTGGGGACAGGAAGAGATATGGGTCAGATCTTTTTCTTTCCCTCTAACTCCTGTGGTGATGGCAGTGGCTGCTTGCCTCCATGGCTACAGCCTCTTCTTTCAGGTTGAGCCCATCCTGGGCTCCAGTAACACCATTTACTTCTCTTGCCCCTTCAGAACTAAAGGAGGCACCAGCTTCCCTCCCTCTGAGTGCCTCAACATCCCTCGCTCTCTAGACTCTGCTGATATCTCTCTAAGTATCTCTTTCTGTCAAGTGTTTTCATTTGAACCATCTCGGGTGAAGTCTACTTCATGCTATGACCCTGATCATTACAGTGGCTATCCTTATTCTCAGAGTCTTGGCAGGCACCCATAATCATTTCCCTTATCGTCACAAGAAGGGCTTTATGTTTTCATGTGACAACATGTGTTAGTGTAAAAGTGAAAGCAATTGACATTGACAGGTTTAGAAACCCCGGACAAGTATAAAGTGCTTCACGAAATGTCTCAGCTGGACAGTAGCACATTAAGGAGGAGACAATTATGACCATCAGTGACTTTCTCAATGACAAACCGAGGAGGGCGTGCCAGTCCTGCAAGTAATCCCATCACATTTCACTTTATGAGAATATAGAGGTATCAGGTTTAGAAATTAAATAGCTTATCAAATTTTAACTATCAATCACAGATATTAAAGCTATTAATTATTAAAATTCTAATCATGCATTAAGGTACTTTAAACATTTAAAAATACACCCAGCTTCTAACAAATTAAATTTTACATAAAGAACATTGGTCCAAATGCACGGAAGCGAATTTCTCTGGGACCCCTTCCCCTTGTAGTTCAGCAGAACGATTTTTCTTATCCTTCTTACTAGTTTAAAAAGTCTAAGATTCCGTGATCCCATGGAGATGGCATTCTACCCAGCAGAGTATCAAAGACTCAGGCTTTCTTCAACTTCTTTGACAAGCAACACTGTTGCATAAAAAGTATTGTGGAGCCCACCCAGGGGAGTGCTTTGTCCCGCCTCCAGGTCTGCTTCAGGTCCCAAAGGCCCCCTCTGGTACCCAACCACAGTGATCTCATCCCTCTTTTCTTTTCTTTTTTTTTTAAATAAATTTATTTTTTATTGGTGTTCAATTTCATCCCTCTTTTCCTTGTCAACACTCAGAATTTAAAGCACACTGTTTGGCATCTCACTGCATATATTTTGTTTTCTAAATTGAACATTGCTGGTAAGGCTCAAAGTCCTTTTGAAACTCCTGACCCCAGGACCCTCTCACCCTTTCTGCATCCCCAGGGGAAACTATTATTGTCAGTTTGGTGTGTAAACCTCTCTGACTGGATGGATAGATAAATAGATGATAGATAGATAGATAGATAGATAGATAGATAGATAGATAGACAGATACACACACACATATATATATATGAAATAATTTATGAAACCTAAGAGAGAAAAGATATGGGAAATATCTTTATTGAAACCATACAGTCTTTAAGCAAGTAGAGAGCTCATAGTCCTTCAATAACTTCCAGCTACTTTCTCTTTTCTGATTTAGTATCTGAGCACCAAGGGCTTTCAGGGACCGCCGGGGCAGCCAACACACTGTGTGCCAGAAGGATAAATGTGTAAGAAGGAAAAATCCTTGGACATCACTCCCAACTCCCATTCTACAGATGGGTGTATCAAGGCCTGGAGAGGAAGAAATGAACTTCTGAGGTCATACAACTGGGTAGCAGGAGGGCTGGGGTAGAAATCCAGACTTCCAGATTCCCAGTCCAGTACCCTATCCACACGCACATGCCTAGTTTCTGCTTTCCCTTTGGGAACTTTCCCACAGACTGGCCTGTGTGCAATCTCTCAGAAGTGATCATTTAAGAGAGTCCACTTTTGTACACACACTGTGCCCATTGCTGCTGATGTGGGAAACTGTGAAATTGAAGGATTTTATGTGGATGGGTTCTTTCATTCACTTCTCCCAGTGTTCACAGAGCACCTACTCCATGACAGGAGCTGTGATAAGTGACATTGGGATATAGAGATGTGTCAGATCTGGCCCTGCCCTTCAGAAACTCACAGCCTAATTGAGGGCATATGACAAGTACAATAAAAGCTGAAGTGCTGCGTTTTAAGTGCCAAGTCCATGGGAGAGATGGAGAATGCAGAGAGAGCTCAGGTGCCATCGCACCCGAGAATGGGCAGTCAGAGAAGGCCTCTTGGAAGAGGTGGCCTCTGAGTGGCCCTTGAAGGATGATTAGGTTAGATGAGGGGTAATAAGTGCAAGGAACTCCAGGCATAGCAAAGTACTAAGGAAGAAGGGCACAGAGGGCTCCAGGGAAAAGGCGCAGCTCAGGGTGCTGGGCGGCACAAGGATGCTTAGAAAGGGTGCTGGAGCTTAAGGTCAGCTCCCTTGCTTTGGAATCATGAGGCACATATCTTGCTGCCTTCATGAGAACATGAGGGGGAACATGGCTCCAGGAGAAAGACAGCTGGCCTCATTCCTCTGAATCCTCCTGGTGCCTGGCAAAGTCATGCATGCATTGTATTATCATGGATTATATTACATTAATAATGAGAAGATATAGCATGATATTAAATGTATACATTATATGTGTATACATACACAAACCATATATTATTATATATGCATACATATATTTAGAAGGGAGGAAAAAGGGAGATGCGAGGAGGGAAAGTGGGGAGTATGCAAACAGGCAAGGAAATTACCTCCCCCTGTCACCCACTCTTCACCCTTCCCTGGGGATATTGTGTTTCCTCGTTCTAGGAGTCTAAATAAATTGTGGATTCAATCTCGTGTGGTAATGCGCTTGTGTCACAAGTGATGTGACTGCGTGCTCTAGTATGGTAATCACTATTTATTACTTCTTAGAAGTTACAAACGGCTTTGCTATCGTCACCCCCAAGAGAAATGTGTGACTGTCACAAATCCCCCCAGGAACCCGGAATAAACACAAAATCACTATTCATAGGGGGGGAAAACATCCCCTCCAATGCTTAATGACAATTAAAACAATATGAAATATCCCTCTTCCCCCTCAAATTAGCAAAACTTTTAAATGAATGAGAATATGCATGAACATGACTGAGTTACTCCAATTCACATGAATCAAGCATGTTTTTAGAGTCTTAAAATGTTCACACCCCTGGACAGTGAGTGATTAACACTTCCATGGACTTACCCAAAGGAAGACATCTGAAATGTGGGCAGAGTATCAAATATAAGGGTGTTCACTTCAGTATTATTTACCATTGGGGGAAATTAGAAATAATAGAAATGTCCAACTTGAAGGCTATGATTGAGTGAATTTTTTTTTAAAGATTTTATTTATTCATGAGAGACATAGAGAGGCAGAGACACAGGCAGAGGGAGAAGCAGGCTCCCTATGGGAAGCCTGATATGGGACTTGATTCCAGGACCCCAGGATTACGCCCTGAGCTAAAGGTAAGATGCTCAACCACTGAGCCACCCAGGTGCCCCACCCTTTTACTTTCAAACAGAGCTTTATATACTTTTCCCCTTCTAATTAATCAGAATGTTGCAAGGAGATGCTTTGAGGGAATGTAAGTACCTTGTTTCTTGCTAAATCTTTACCCACTAGTTTTAGCATCTGTTGGTGATGACTCCTGTTTCACAATTATTACTATGGTTGTTGCCAAAGAATGGCTTTCTGATTCCATCAATCCTCCTTCCCTTCTCCCTTCTCCCTTATTTATTTATTCATTTTTCATATCCGCATCGATTCTTTTTTTAATTTTTAATTTTTAAAAAGGTTTTATGTGTTTATTTGACAGAGAGACAGAGACAGCAGAGCAAAGGAAGGGTAGAGAGAAGGAGAAGCAGGCTCCCCACTGAGCAGGGAGCCTCATGTGGGTCTCAATCCTGGGACCCCGAGATAATGACTTGAGCTGCAGGCAAACACTTAAGCCACTGAGCTACCCGGGCACCCCTCAGCATCTATTCTTATTTTACTTTTATGCTATAAGTTATTATTTGTTTTATAATTATTTATTTTCATGCTCAGATTGTCCCAGATTTGCCCAGTGGGAGCCCCTTCAACTCACTTCTATGTCCTTTTGATTTAACCCCATTGGTTTTGGGGGGTTTTAGCACTTCCCTGCTATTTTGTGAAATAGTATGTTCCAGGTCTATCTTGTAGTCCATGCTTGTCCATGCTTCAGTCCTGGAATCAGTCATTTCTCCAAAGCAGTTTTGGTTACTTTTAGTGGATAATAGTACTTAGAAACCAAGATTTGGGCCATACTTTTACTCTTTCCTACTAAAGCATCATTGCCTTTGGGCCCTGTCAGTAGTCACAGGTAGGAAATACACACACATACACATTTATACTCACATATCTGAAAATATATTTTTAATACAATATCAAGTGCAAAACCATAGAATTATATTTGTCACATATAGTTATCTATAATATTAAAAATATTATAATTATATAAAATAAATATGTATCATATATAATTAGTATATAATATATTTTATATAATTAAAACATATTTTATACATTATAGATAATTATATATGATAAATATGATATATACAATATCACATGCAAAAACAGAATTATATATATTTATCATAACATAATCATCTATAATATACAAAATATTATAATTATATATAGTAAATATATACTATTAACTGTATATTTTATATATCATATATTTTTATGTAAAATAATATTTATTTTATATATTATTAATATACAATATTTATTTTATATAATTAAAATATATTATATATTTATTATATATTTGTATTATGATATATACTATAACATTAAACATATTTATATATTAATATGTAATATTTATTTTATATAAATATATAATTAAAATATAATATTATACATAATTATATGTGATAAATACAATATATATAATTCTGTGTTTTTCACTTTATATTGGTGTATGTGTGTGTGTATATATATATATATATATATATATATATAGCACACTGATTCCATATCCAGCTTTAGAAAAGACAGCAGGACAAGATATATGTTCAAAAATGAGTAGGGGCTCTATGATCCAAAAGTGTGAGGAATCTCTGCCAGGCTAAAGGCAGGCAGGATTGGACTGGACAGGAAAGCAGCAGCAGCCACAGTGGAAATGAACCTCCTAGAAGGGAGAAACACCAGGATGTTCCATGTCTAGAGGTGATGAAAGAGAGCTGTAAACAAGAGAGTATCCAGGGGAGGTTGACAGGGGTATTATTTGGGAAGCTATAGCAGGAGCAGCTAGGCCTACCCACTTACATTTCTCGACATAGCCTGTGTATATGAACTTTGGGGGTAAGTATTAGGATTAAGGAGAAAAGACCATGTACTGAGTGGCTGTCAAAGTCTGGAAGGAATGAGAAACATCCAAGCCTGGAAGACCAGCTGCTGAGGTTCCCACCCAGCAGCAGGTCCTGCCCATCAAAATGGTATGGAGTACAAGTTCCAGCAGCTGTTTCTCCATCCCTATAAGCACACTGCTCAACCAGAAGCAGCCATCAGCATTAGAAGACAGTGCAACTGCAAAAATGTACATAGTCAAGAATCACTAAATGTTTGAAGTGTGCAATATTATAAAAAAGAGATCCTAGATGTAATAAACAGATAAATACACATCAGAGGAAAGAGAGTTAATAGGGTAACTGGAATTAGGCTTAAAAATAAATATAATTTGGGGCGCCTTGCTGGCTTAGTCGAAAGAGCATGGGATCCTTGATCTCAGGGTTGTGAGTTCAAGCCCCACATGGGTATAGACATTACTTTATAGAGGGGCACTTGGGTAGCTCAGTCTGTTAAGCATCTGACTTCAGATCAGGTGGTGATCCCAGGGTCCTAAGATGGAGCCCTGCATTGGACTCCCTGCTCAGTGGGGAGCCTGCTTCTTCCTCCCCCTCCCCCATGCTTTCTCTGTCAAATAAGAAAATAAAATCTTTTTTTTTTTTTTGAAAATAAAATCTTTTTAAAAAAACAGTCTTGCCCCAATGTTCATAGCAGCAATGTCCACAATAGCCAAACTATGGAAGGAGCCACGATGTCCTTCAACAGATGAATGGATAAAGAAGATGTGATATATACATACAATGGAATATTACTTAACCATCAGAAAGGATGAATACCTACCATTTACATTAATGTAGATGGAACTGTAAGGTATTATGCAGAGTGAAATAAATCAATCAGAGAAAAACAATTATCATATGGTTTCACTCATATGTAGAATATAAGAAATAGTGAAAGGGACCATAAAGGAAGTGGAGAAAACTGAGTAAGAAAAATTAGAGAGGAAGACAAACCATCAGAGACTCCTAACTGGGAAGCAAACAAAAGGTTGCAAAAGAGGAAGTCGGTAGGGGGATGGGGGTGACTGGGTGATGGGCATTAAGGAGGGCACATGATGAGATGAGCACTGGGTATTATACCATATGTTGGCAAATTGAATTTAAATTAAAAAAAATAAAATAAAAATGTGAACAATAAACAAAACTCTTAAAAGAAAATAAAAATATGGGGTGCCTGGATGACTTGGTAGGTTAAGTGTGCAACCCTTGATTTCTGCTCAGGTTGTGATCTCAGGGTCATGAATTTAAGCCCAAATCATAGTAGATTTAGGGTCCATCCTACTCCAATATGATCTCATCTTAACTGGATTACCCCCATGTTTAAAATTCTTTCTCTCCCTCTCCCTCTGTGACACCTTTAAAAAAAAAAAAAAAAAAAGAAGGAAGAAAATAAAAATAAAAAACAAATGTAATTCTAATGATCAGAAAGATAAGGGAGAGTATTTCATTCATGAAACTGGAATGGCTGGTTGTAAAAAAGAAACAATTAGAGATCTTGACTAAAAAATTGAATTATTGAAACTGTTAATAAATGGGCTATTATCATAATGAATACAATCAAAGTGTGTATCAGAGCTGTAGATGAGGCCTAAGAATTCTTTTGTTGAATGTAGCACATTTAATAGAGATTTTGGCTGTACTGCCTAGCTCAGTAGAGTGTGAAACTCTTGATCTCAGGATTGTGAGTTCGAGCCCTACAATGGTCATGGAGCCTACTGAAAACACACACATATACACACACTCAAAGTAATAGAGATGGATAGTAAAAAGAAAACTTAAAGATATAGAGGATAGAATCAGAAGTGCCAATATTATCTAATAAGAGTTCTGGAAATATTTGGCAGAGATAATAGGATATAGTGTTTAAAGAAATAACAACCAGAGATTTCCCAGAATTAAAAAAAATATATGTCTTCATATTGAAAGTATCACTAGTTACTAATAAGGTAATTTTTTTAACCCGCATCTGTACTCATCATAGTGAAATTTCAGACATCAAGAATAAAGAAAAAATTCTAAATTAAATGCTTGTAGAAAAAAATCAAATTTACCTACTACCAAAAAAAAATTGGTTGTTGAGATCCCCCTGACAGTCCTGGTAAGAGAGAGAATGGAGAATCACATGTGAGCTCCTTCTGCTCACATTCTACTGACCAAAGTTCAATCATAGGGCCATATCTAATGGCTAGAAAGACCAAGAAATGTAGCCTCATGGTGTACCCAAGAGAAAGGTGGAAACAGATTTGCTTATTGGTTAACTAGTCTTTAACACAGAAATTAACCAACTGTGAATTTAATGGATGCATGTAGAACCCTGAACCCAACAGAGAATGTGCATTTTTTTAAAATACAAATACACCATCCACAAAAATTGTCTAAGTACTAGGCTGCACAGTAAGTCTCCAAAATTTTTAAAAATTAATGTAATATAAAACATTTATTGATGACACAGAAATAAAATTAGGTTGTATAAAGATGGTAGAAACACACACATGGAAATTTAAAACAGAGGTCTAAATAATTCATGGATTGAAGAAAAAATCATAATAAAGCAAGAATTAAGTACAGTATTTGGGAAGCAAAGTGGTTTTAGGGGTGCCTGGGTGTCTCAGTCAGTTAAGCACCTGCCTTCAGCTCAGATCATGATCTCAGGGTCCTGGGATCAAGCCCTGCACCGTTGATGGTGGGGGTGAGGACAGTGGGGGGAATGGGGCCTGCTTCTTTCTCTCTCTCTCTGCCCCTCCTCCCCACTCATTCGCTCTCTCTCTCAAATAAGTAAACAAAATCTTTAAAAGAAAAAGACCAAAGTGGTTTTCAGGAAAATATATTGACTTACAGAGTTATTCTAAAACAAGAAAGACTAATGACGAATGAACCTAGTTTTTGTATTAGGGCAGCCATAATCAATTACCTCAAACTGAGTGGCTTAAAACAATAATTTCTTGCCTCATACTTCTAGAGAAGAGAAGATGAAAATAAAGGTGTTGGTAGGACCCATGCTCTCTGTGAAGGATGTCAGAGAGAATCCTTCCTTGCCTCTTGCTAGCTTTTAGTGATTACAGGCCATCTTTCACACTCCTTGATTTATAAATACATCACTTCATTCTATGCCTCCGTTGTCACATAGCCTTTTCCCTGTGTTCGCCTCTGGGTCCAAATTTCTTTTTTCTTCTATAACACCAGTCATATTAGATTTAGGACTCATCCTACTAAAGTATGATCTCATCTTAACTGGATTACAACCACTAATATACTATCTCTAAATAAGGTCACATTTATAGGTTGGACTTCAATTGGGGGGGGGCACTTCCAATTCAACCATGTCCAGCTTCCAATAAAAAATTAATTGAGGGGAATCTGGCTGGCTCAATGGAAAGAGCACATGACTCTTGATTTTGCAATCATGAGTTCAAGCCCCACAATGGGTGTAGAGATTACTTAAATAAATACACTTTAAAAAAAAATACACTTTAAAAACAAATATATAAAGGGGAAAAAATTCCTATGAAATATAAAGTAAGTAGAATAAAGGAAAATAGTAAAGACTGAAGTAAAAAGCAATAAGATAGGGAAAATGTTAATTAATAAATATAAAAAATGATTCCTTGAAAAGACTTAAAGAAATAGGCAAGCTTTTTCAAAATTGACCAAGTGAAACACAGGGAGGAAGACAAATTAACAATATATAGATTGATAAAATGGTCAAACTACAAACTACTAACTCAGAAGAGAATCTAAATTTTAAAAAGCTGGGATCCCTGGGTGGCTCAGCGGTTTAGCACCTGCCTTTGGCCTAGGGCACGATCCTGGAGTCACAGGATAGAGTCCCATGTTAGGCTCCCTGCATGGAGCCTACTTCTCCCTCCTCCTGTGTCTCTGCCTCTCGCTCTCTCTATGTCTATCATGAATAAATAAATAAATAAATTTTTAAAAATAAATTTTAAAAAGCTACTAAAAATATATAAATAAATAAAAATAAATTTAAAAACTACTAAATAATATTATTCAAATAAATATGAAACCCAGATGAAATGGAAACAGGAAAACATAATGGTAGACAATTAAAGAAATTAAAACAATAGTCAAAGATCTATCTACTAAGAAGATAACCGGTCCATGTGGTTCTATGGGAAAGTTTCACCACAAGGGAACTTTTCTGTATAACACAAGGAATTCTCATCTTATATAAGCTCTTTGAGAGAAAAGAAAAAGAAGGAAAGCTACTCATCTTATTTTCTTGGTTAATGTCCTGTGTGAATTTGAGAAAAACATTTATTCTACTACTGTTGGATGAAGTGGTCTACAGATGTCAATACAGCAATCGATTGGCGGTGTTGTTGAGTTCAAGTATATCTTCACTGATTTTCTGCCTGTTATTTCTGTCCATTTCTGAAAGAGGAGTGTTGAAGTCTTTAACTATGATAGTGGATTCATCTATTTCTCCCTTGCAGTTCTATCCATTTTTGCCTTGTGTGGTTTGATGCTTGATCGTTCAACACATACATACACGTCTCAAGAATTATTATGTCTCCTTGGAGAATTGACCATTTTATTATTATGCAATACCCCTTTTAATCTCAGATAACTTTCTTACTTTGAAGTCAGCTCTGTCTGAAATTAATAGACATATTCCTGCTTTCTTTTGATTTGCATGATGTATTTTTCCTCTAACCATTTACTTTTAATCTGTATGTGTCTTTATATTTTAAAATGGGTTCCTTATAGACAACATGTAATTGGGTCATTTTTAAAATCGATTCTGATAATATCTGTCTTTTAATTAGGGCACTTAGACCATTGACATTCAAAGTGATTATTGACATAAGCAGACTAATATCTACCACATTTGTTACTGTTTTCTATTTGTTCTCTTTGTTCTTTGTACCTATTTTGTCTTCCACTTTTTCTGCCTTTTGTGGTTTGAATTGAGCACTTTATGTGATTCCACTTTCTCTTCTTTCTTAACATAGCAATTGTACTTTTTTTTTAGTGATTTGCCCTAGAGTTTGCAATATAAATTTACAACTAATCCAAATACACCATCAAATAACACCATACTACTTCATAGATACTGTGTCTTTTAATAACCAAATAATCTGAATTCCTTCATCCTATCCTTTGTATCATTTCGGTCATTCATTTCACTTATATGTAAGTGTACATAATATATGCATATGTGATATGTACATAAGCATACATAATTACATTGTTGCTATTATTATTTTGAGCGAACTATATCTGTTTCATCAATTAAGAATAAGGGAGATAAGTTTTATTTTACCTTCACTCATTCCTTCTTCAGTGCTTTTCTTTATGTAGATCTGAGTTTTATTTTGTTTTTTTTTTTAAGTTTTTATTTATTTATTCATGAGAGACACACACAGAGAGAGAAGCAGAGACATAGGCAGACATAGGCTCCATGCAGGGAGCCCAATGTGGGACTCAAATCCAGGAACTCCAGGATCATGCCCTGAGCTGAAGGCAGACGCTCAACCGCTGAGCCACCCAGGCATCCCTAGATCCGAGTTTTTGAACTACATGATTTTCCTTCTCTCTACAGAACTTTCTAAAAATATTTGGAAGGCAGAGGCACCTGACTGGCTCAGTAGTGGAGCATGCAACTCTTGATCTCAGAGTTGTGAGTTTGAGCCCTACACTGGGGGTAGAGATTACTTAAAAATAAATAAATCAATAAAGTATGAAAAAAAATTTGCAAGGCAATTCTACTGGCAAAAATTCCTTCAATTTTTGTTTACTTTAGAAAGTCTTTTTTTTTCACCTTCACTCTTGTAGGATAATTTTGCAGGGTACAGAATTCTAGGTGGCTGGGTTTTTTCCCCCCTCAACATTTTAGATACATCATTCCACTTTCTTCTTAATTTCATGGTTTCTGAGAACTCACATGTAATTTTTATTTTTGTTCCTTTTTGTCCTCTGACTTCTCTCAGGATTTTCTCTTTATCTTTGGGGTTTTTTTTTTGTTTTGTTTTGTTTTGTTTTTTTGTAATTTGAAAGTGATATGCTGGGATGTAGCTTTTTTGCTTGGTGTTTTTTGAGCTTCCTTAGTCTGTGGGCTGGTGCCTGACATTAGGGAAATTTGCAGTCATTATTGTTTCAAATATTTCTTCTGTTTCTTTCTTCTCCTTCTGGTGTTCCCATCACAAGTATATTATACTTTATGTAGTTGTCCCACAGTCCTTATGTATTCTATTATGGGCTTGTTTCTCTTTGTTTTCTTTGCTTTTAAGTTTTCAGATATTCTATTGGTCTATCATCTGCCTCAGAGATTCTTTCCTCAGCCATGTCCCTGGTCTACTAATGATCCCATTAAACACGTTCTATCTTTCTGTTACAGTGGTTTTGTTTGTTTGTTTGCTTTATCTCCAGCATTTCTGTTTGGTTCTTTCTTAGGATTTCCATTTCTCTACTTACATCATTGCCCATCTGTTTTGCATGCTGTTTACCTATTAGAGCCTTTAACACATGAATCATAGGTGTTTTAAACTCCCAGTCTGATGATTCCAACAACCCTGCCATCTCTGGTTCTGAAGCTCACTCTGCTTCTTCGAAGTGTGTTTTTTGCCTGTTGGTGTGCTCTGTAATTTTTTTAATGGCTGGACATGACATACCAGGTAAAAGGTAATGTTTTATCAATCATTAAGCAAAATTATTTTTAATTGCAATATGATACACTCTGTACAAAGAAAAAAGCATAGAAGAAAGACTGAAAGGAAATGTACAATGATATTGAACAGTGGTTGCTCTGAGTAGTGTGCTTATATGGGTGATTTTTATTTTCAGCTTTTCTTTTCTTCGTTTTCTGTACTTTACACATTTTCTGGAATGGCCATGTGTTAACTTTATAATTAGCCATGAAAAATGGAAAAAAGATATAAAGGTCCTTTTAAAAACCCACTGTCAAATTCAATCCTTAAAGAACAGTATGCTTACTCCCTTTCCCCCTGACATTTAGAGACAATATAAAACACTCTGAAGCACCATTTAATCCTATTATTCTTCTGGACCTCTCACAAACCAGGGGATGATCCTTTTGGCTCTTTAAAATAAATCTCCCAAGGTCATGGGGCTTGTCTGTAACAGAGGGGGCTGAAGCTCCCAGGCCAGCACTCCTCCCCCTGCACCATCTGGCACCTCAGAGTTTCATTAAAGACTGCACGAGCTAGCCAAAAAGCCAAATGTTCAAATTCATCTTTTTTCTAAGGGAATATCACTCCCTTTTAGAATCACTCCACTAATAAGCTACTGTCCCCTCTCTGGACCTCAGTTTCTCTCTCTGTGAAATGAGGGCATTGTGTTGTCCCAGGAGATCAGGTTCTTAAGGCAACCTGTGCCCACCCTCCCGTTCTCTTTCCTGCTGCCTTGAGACTTCTACTTCTTTCTGCTGGTTCTGTTACAGTCATGGGGAGGCCACTTCCCATCCTGGTTCTGTCATGAGCTTATCTACTGGGTGTCCTTGAACAAGTCAGTGCTGTCTGGGGATCTCAATTTTCTCATGTATACGATGAGGGTTTGGGCCCAGATCAGAGATTTTCACACTCTGGGTGTTGCAACCCTAGAGTCCTGGGGAGGGGAAGGTGAGCAGCTCTCTATGTGTTTTGCATATTGGGGTTCTGGGTAATATTTCTTTTGAAACAGGGATGTCTTGCTACAAACCTATTTGAAAACCACTGGGCCAGGAGACTTTGCAATCCCTTTTTCAGAGCTGACATTCTATTTCTACAAGAAAAAGAGTGGCTGAACACTGGGTACAATGGTAAGAAAGTGGGGAAGACTCCCATGGGCTCCTCGAGGCTGGCTTCCCCCCAGCAGGGGCTGAGCTATTAGGAGCAGAAGAAGCAAGGAGGGATACTACTAGGTGGTGGTAATATCGAGATGCTCAGATAACTCAGCCCACCCAGCCACTTTTCCCTCACCCACCCCCCCAACCTTCTCTCTCCATCACCTAGGCAACCAGGCAGGGCCTGGGCCTGCAAGTTCCTCCTTCCCCCTTCCTCCTACCCACTCAATCTGCAGGGCGCATTCCCACCCCTCTGTCTCTGCCCACAGCTTCTCTGGGTCTGGAGAGGAAAGTTCCACCTTCAGGGCTGCCTTTTGTGAGCATGGAAACCAGATTCCAAACAGGAGGCCCCTAACTCCTAAAATAATCCTGGTTTGCATGCTGAATTTGACTGTTTTCCTGGCGGGCCTGTTGCAGGCAAAGGGCCTGACCTTGCCAGGGCAGCTTGTGCAGAGCTCTGGAAGGTCTGAGAAGGGGGTTCGCTGGTGCTGGGGGAGACCAGGGTTCCTGGGAATGAGGGCAGAGCAGAGGGGTTGGGTGGCCCTGGTGGTCCTCTGCTCCAGAAGGGAGGTCAGGAACAAAGGATCCTGGGTTTAATTTACTACAACTTATCTCTACTTCCAATCAGCCAGAACTGGGGGTCAGGGTGGGAGTCCAGCTCGAGTCATGATAATAGTTAAAATGGGGGCAAATGGGATGGGGAAAGACTGGGGAGTTGGAAGCAAGAGACAGGAGGCTTTGTAGAGGGAACTCGATAGAATTTGTGCCTGTAAGTTACATTGAAAAGTCCCAGGTTCAATTAGGGGAGTGAGCTGGAGTCCTGAATCCTAAAGAAAGCACTAAGCCAGACCAAAGTTCAGCCATAAGGGACAGTAGGACCCCAGCAAGTCCCAGCTACTGAATATCTTCAACAATGAAATGTGGATGAGAGAAGGTGTGTAGACTAGAGCAAAGTTCAAATATGAATAGGAATTGGAGCTAATAAATTTAGCAAAGTTGCAGGGTACAAGATCGATATGCAAAAATCAGTTTTATTTCTGTACACTAGCGATTAACAACCCCAAAGAAAATTAAGAAAACAATTCCATTTATGATAGCATTGAAGAAAGAAAAATAAGAGGGTATACTGGAACTCTCTGTACTTTCTGCTCAATTTTTCTGTAAACTTAAAACAGCCGCATAAAATAGTCCGTTCATTTTTTTAAAGTTTCAGAATAAATCATAACCAAGGAGATGCAAGATATACACTGTAAACATTGCTGAAAGAAAATAAAGATCTAAATAAATGGGAAACCATTTCAGGTTCATGGATCTGAAGATCCATCTTAATACTATTATGATGGCAATACTATGCAAAGCACTCTGTAGATTCAATTTCATCTGTATTAAAATCCCAAGGACTTTTTTTGCAAAAATGGACTAGGTGATTCTAAAATGCATATGGAATTGCAAGGGACTACAAGTAGCCAAAACAGTCTTGAAAAAGAACTAAATTGAAGGACTCATCCTTCCTGAT
The DNA here is from genome assembly GCF_018345385.1 of Vulpes lagopus. NCBI lineage: Eukaryota > Metazoa > Chordata > Mammalia > Carnivora > Canidae > Vulpes > Vulpes lagopus. The sequence goes on from NC_054825.1 coordinate 49,675,145, forward strand.
ATCAAAACTCACTACAAGGCTACAGTAATCAAAACAGCATGGAACTAGCGTTCAGCATTGGCTCAGTTGGTAGAGCATATGACTCCTTTTTTTTTTTTTTTTTTTTTTTAGAGAAAGAGACTCTCGAACTCAGGGTCATGAATTCAAGCCCCAAGTTAGGCAAAGAGCTTACTTAAAAGAAAAAGAAAGAGGAAAAGAAAGTAGTGTAGAACTGGTATAAGGGTAGACATATGAATCAGTGAAATAGAATTGAGAGTCTAGGACTAAACCTATACATCTATGGCCAATTGATTTTTAAAGGACATGAACTCCATTCAATGGGAAAGGAAAGGGATCCCTGGGTGGCTCAGTGGTTTAGTGCCTGCCTTTGGCCCAGGGTGTGATCCTGGAGTCCTGGGATCGAGTTCCACGTCAGGCTCCCTACATGGAGCCTGCTTCTCCCTCTGCCTGTGTCTTTGCCTCTCTCTGTCTCTGTATCTTTCATGAATAAATAACTAAAATCCTTTTTAAAAAATGGGAAAGGAGAGTCTTCACCAAATTGTGGTGGGAAAACCAAATATCCACAAAAAAGTGAAGTTTGAATCCTACCCCACATAGTATTTAAAAATTAGCTCAAAATGAATCAAAGGCTTAAACATGAGAGCTAAAACATAAAACTTAGGATAACATAGAGATAAATCTCCATGACCTCAGATTTAGTGGTGGCTTTTTAAAACATGCCACCAAAACACAAATAATAAAAGAAAAAAGTGATAAATTGGACTTTGTGAACATTAAAAACTTCTGTATATCAAAAGACACTATCAAGAGAGTGCAATGACAACTTGTAGAAATGAGAAAAAATTTTTGCAAATTGTATATATGATAAGGGACTTGTATCCAGAACATATTAAAAATTCCTACAACTCATCAACAAAAAGACAAACAACCCAATTTTAAAAACAGGTAAATTAGGCAGCCTGTTTGCCTAATGGTGGCTCAGTGGTTTAGTGTCTGCCTTCGGCCCAGGGCATGATCTTGGAGTCCCGGGATCGAGTCCCACATCGGGCTCCCTGTGTGGAGCCTGCTTCTCCCTCTGCCTCATCTCTGCCTCTCTCTCTCTCTCTTTCTCTCTCTGAGTCTCTCATGAGTAAATAAATAGAATCTTTAAAAAAAAAACAACAGATAAATGATTTGAAAGACATGTCTCTAAAGAAAATATGCAAAGGCCAATAAAATGAAACGATGCCCAAGTTCGATAGTCATTAGGGAAATGCAAATCAAAACTGCAATAAGATATCACTTCACACCCTGTGGGTTAGCCATAATTTTAAAAAAATAGAAAATAGATATTGACAAAGATGTAGACAAAATCAGAACCCTTGTCCATCGCTGGTGGGCATGCGAAATTGTGCAGTCACTACAGAAAGCACTGGCACTTGCTCAGTAACTTAAACATATGACACAATCATTCCTCTGCTGGGTGTCTACCCAAAAGAATTGAAAACAGGTGTTCAAACAAAAACTCGTACACAATTGCTCATAGCAGTATTATTCACGATAGCCAAACGGTGGAAACAATTCAAATGTTGATCAATAGATAAACAAATTGTGGCATATGTGTACATGATATATTATTTATCCATAAAAAGGAATGAAGTACTGATATTATGCTATATCAAGGATCAACCTTGAAAGCATTATGGTAAGTGAAAGAAGCCAGCCACAAAAGACAACAACATATTGTATGATTTCATTCATATGAAATATCCAGAATAGGCAAATCCACAGACACAGGAAGTAGATTAGTATTTGCCATGGACTGGGGAAAGAAGGTAATAAGTGACTGTTCAATGGACATGAAGTTTCCCATTGGACTAATGAAAATGTTCTGGCACTACATAGTGGTGCATGTTGCACAACTTTGGGAATGCTAAGTGTCAGTAAAGGTAAATTTTATACTGTATACATTTTACCATAATAATAAAATGCACAATGAATTATTTTCCAAAAGAAAATGAACTCCCTAAAATTTTTGCTCACCTCTCCAAAAACAAACGACTTGTTTTAATAGCAAAACTATTTTTGTTTAAGCATGAGCTTATGCAGAAACTCCATATCTAAAATAGATAAAAGTGGAGGCCCTGGGGCAGAGGAGAGCCTGTGCCCCTCTCATCCCATATGGGAGTCCCTCGGCAACTGGACAGTTTCTGAGATGCCTTTTAGCTTGGTCTTCTGAGCTGGAGGTGCTTGGTAAATGTATATTGACAAAATGCTCTGCTGAGGCCACCAGGATTCAAAGGTCCTGGATTGGAGACTATGCCAGGGTCTCATCTCTGGTCTAAGTCCACTGTGGGGTTCTGGCCAGAGCCCGCTGAGCCCAGCACTGGATGGCATTTTGAAAAGATGGCAAAGTGAACCAGTAGTGAAATCCCAGAAAAGGTCTGGATAGGGAGTAGGTCGGTATGGTGCTTGACTTGGGGACTCTGGAACCAGTCTGCTGGGCTTCAATTCCTGCATCCATACTTGTTAGCCATTTCCTTGAGGTTATGTTCTCCAATTGTCTGTCCATCAGAAATGAATAATACTATATATGGTGTGATGGTGCTATGAGCATTAAATGCATTAATTGGAGTAAAGTGCTCAGAAAAATGCCTGGCACATAGCCCTCAATAACTAACCTTATTTTCATTCTAGAAATATAGTAGTCCCTTTCATCACCTGACTCAATACAGTCAACCCTATGGTGGCTGAGAATCACCAAGGAGGGTCCTCGATGGTCCTGGACCACAACATGCCCTTCATCCTGGTTTCTCCTATAATACACATGGCGGAGGCAAACTGAGGTATCCTCTCCAAAATATCTGCATAACTCCATTGCTTTGCATGTGTTTCCAACTGCTGGCCTTAACCCGCTGGTCTTGAAATTAACTGAAAGGGTTGTGAGCAGTTACAAACATTTCCCAAAACAAAAAAGAAAAGAATGGAATGGAAAACAAAATGCTCATAGATAATTAGGGTTAAGTATTAAGTATTGTTTGTTGAAACTTGTTGCAGGGTGTGTGTGCGCCAGGGCACGCTACTGCGCACCTGTGTCCTGGGTTGTGCTGTGTATTCCTTAATAAGGGTTGCAGAAGAGAAAGAGAAAGAAAGAAAGAGAAAGAAAGAAGAAGAAGAAAGAAAGAAAGAAAGAAAGAAAGAAGGAAGGAAGGAAGGAAGGAAGGAAGGAAGGAAGGAAGGAAGGAAGGAAGAAAAAAGTGTGAAGGCCATGATCTGGTAACACTGGAGGACTTCCCGAAAGCCCTGGAACGGAGCAGAGGAGGGCTGCCTGCCCTGGGACAGCAGATCTGATGTGGGGCAGGACTGAATGAGCTCAGGCGATTTGTCCATCCCCCAGCAAAGTTGGACTGGGGACCTGCACTGGAGACTGGAGTCAGGAAAGCAGGAAGATTCTTTAACTGAAAGGTGGGGAGACGCAAAGGGTGGGAAAGGTGCCCTGAATCTTGAATTAAGTCATCAGAACTCAGAAGACTCCTGCCCCACCCTTGCCCCCCATGAACAAATCCTGGGATCATTTAAGCCCAAACCAAGGCATTTAGCCATCTCTTTCCCAATATTTTGTATTTTCCAGGCTACGTATTCCCCAGAACAGTTTTGTGGTTACAGACATACCCCCCCTTTTTATTTTTTATTTATTTTTTAAATTTTATTTATTTATGATAGTCACACACAGAGAGAGAGAGAGGCAGAGACACAGGCAGAGGGAGAAGCAGGCTCCATGCACCGGGAGCGCGACGTGGGATTCGATCCCGGGTCTCCAGGATCGTGCCCTGGGCCAAAGGCAGGCGTCAAACCGCTGCACCACCCAGGGATCCCATACCCTCCCCCCCCCCTTTTTAATGATCCATACAGACTTACTTCAGAGTCACTGGCTGTCCTGTTCTCCTTAACCCTAAGGCCTCAGATGTCACCTGCTCCCCTCATTCCAGGTCCTCCTGGCAGCTTTGGCCCTCTGCGGACTTCTCCTTTCCTCTACTCCAGCATGGAAAACTAGCACCCGCTCTCTAGATACTAATTTAGGAGAGAAGGTTTAGATTCTTCAGAGGTCTGGAATCATTGCGATAGCCCTGGGCAAGGGCTGCCAGCTTTGTGGAAGGGGGCTTCTGGAGATTTCCCACCTGGGGATGTGTCCTGAGAAAGAGAGAGGGAAGATGAGCTAGAAGTGGTGTTAAAAAGGTGAACAGTTGGGACACCTGGGTCGCTCAGTCGGTTAAGCATCTGCCTTCGGCTCAGATCCCAGGGTCCTGGGATCCAACCCTAAGTCGGGCTCCCTGCTCAGCACGGAGTCTGCTTCTCTGTCTGCCCCTCCCCTACTGCTTGTGCTCTCTCACTCTCTCTCATGTGCTCTCTTTCCTTCTCAAATAAATAAGTAAAATCTTTTTTTAAAAATGTGATACACCGAGACTACCATTAGGTATTACTCAATCCGGGATTAAGTGGTGGGAGGTGAAGTTGCCTTCTGGTGCTTGGGACTGCAAAGCCTTGCTCTCACTCCACCCTCACTTGGGTCCCTGGCTGGAGGATGACAATTTTCTGAAGACAGCACATCAGAAGTCAAAAGGAGGGAGCTTGACCTCAGCTGAAGAGGAGTGTGTTTGAGACTCAGTTTTCAAAACCATTCACGTGCCTCACAGGGGTTCATCAGGTCGGAGGCTTTAAATCCAATCCTTATAACAACACCAGGGGTGTCTATGCTGACTGCACCTTTGCTTTGAATTTCCTGGAAGCCATGATCAGAGCCAGAGTTTGGGGTCAAGACACTTTGGCTCTTTGAGTTCCATCTTCTTCACCTGCAAAACGGTTCTAATAGCATCTTTCCTAGGGGGCTGTGAGGATAAAATAAACTAAGAGGTAGAAATACATTAAAACAGTGACTAAAGCAAAATAAGCATGCCGCAGATCAACCAGCTAGCACAAACATCCTTACGATATTATATTTTATGATTTGGTTGAAAAATTAGTGAAAGCACACAAATTGAAACCAACCGTAACCCAATGATGCTTAAAAAGGCAGTCCAGGTGGCTCAGTGGTTTAGCGCTGCCTTCAGCCCAGGGCGTGATCCTGGAGACCCGAGTTCGAGTCCCATGTCCGGCTCCCTGCATGGGGCCTGCTTCTCCCTCTGCCTGTGTCTCTGCCTCTCTCTCTCCCTCGAATAAATAAATAAAATTTAAAAAAAAAAAGGAAACTATACAAAGACCCACTCTCCACTCCTCAGATTCACAATTTGCTGTGTATTCTTCTTTATTTTTTCCTTTGTGTTTAGATGGACCCACCCATTTATCACTCTCTCTCTCTCTCCATGCTTGTTTTAGAATACCGAAATTGAATCACGCTATCTGTCTGATTTTTCAATTTGCATTTTTCACTTAATATATCATGAGCAATGTATGGGTGCAGCCATTTCCTTACTTTGCACTTCTGTCTTTTTGGTTCTTTTCCAACCCGGTGGGCACAAAAGAGCACTTCATTGTTTTCTTTTGCATTTCTTTGACTAAAGTAAAGTCAGGCATCATCTTATGTCTTTTGGAGGTTTGTGTTTTCTCCTTTGTGAATTGCCTGTTCAAATCTTAACCTATTTTTCTATTGGGCTTTTCAAATTTTTCCTTATTAAATTGTAGAGTGCTCTTTGTATAGGAAGGACATTTACCTTTTGTCTGCCACATGTGCTGTTTCCCCACTCTGTCATTTGCCCTCTGACTTTATTTGTGGTATCTTTTACCCTTGCAAAATTTAAAATATTTTATGTAGTGAGATATGTTCATTTTTTTTCTTTATGGTTTCTGGATTTCTTTGCAGGTTTTTTTTTTTTTTTAGAAAGCTTTTGTTTTCTGACCTTCCTGAGCCCACAACTATGTTCTCCATCTGTTCTTCAATGACAACTGGCTATGAATGTCCTCACTGACCCCTGTTCGTCCTTCATGCCAGCACTTTGGGTTCCTTATCTAATAACATGGTGTAATAATGTCTGGTGCTGGCAAGTATTACATTGTGTCAGAAGAACGTGGTGAAAGGATGGAGTGGAGGAGCCCAGATAGTCTGAGAAGGCAGTGAAAGTGGGGAGGGAGTTCGTGGAGGTGAAGGATGGAGGAGCAAGGAAGGAGAGGAATCCCATGACCTTGACTCAAGCCCCTAAAAGTCATCTGGCTGATACTCTGAGTAGGAATCTTAAAGCCAACAGCGTCCTGGAAAGGAATTCCGTTTAACTTTTTCTCCAAAGCCATTCCATTCTTTACAAGCACTGCATAGGAGCTGGTCCCCACACCTGGGAGGCAATATAAAAACCTCCTGCCAGACTCAAAGTGAAAGGAAAAGAAATCGGAAAATAGGACCTCAGCTCAAAAGTATGTCTCCTCGTGAATGAATTTTAATCTATATTCCAGGCTCCATAGATCAGTTGCTTACATTTAAAAATGACCAAGATCAAGCAACTAAGGAGCGAATCTGAGTTCCTTACCTCTCCATAGTTAACCTTCCTGAATAAACAAACAGCAACAGCCCAGGCAGCCACATACAAGAGAGCACCGACTCGCTCCCCATACAAAGTGCTGGAAGTAAATGGGACTTGGTTTAGTGGGTCATGCAGCTCTGATGCCTGGAGCGCTGCCTAATGGCCCCAGGCATCCATTGCCCTGACTCTGGGGCTCTCCCATCAGGCCACAAAACTGCTCTCTGCCTCTGCCATTACCATTCCTACAGCCTTGCCCTACCTTCCTTAGGGCTGCTGCCCACTGCCCTCTCCCTGCACCTCTGTAGGCTTCTGCTTCTTCCTGTCTGCATGAGGTGCCCTCTTGAGACTCACACTCAACCATCCCAAAAGAGAGAGGGGTCTGATGGGTTCAGTTAAGTTATGGGTGTCCTTCTGGGGGCTGTCTCACTGGCTGCTGGTCAATCCACAGCCGGCTGTCCTTGGGTTCGTGGCCCACTCCTGCTCCATGGTGGTGGCCTCAAGCAGCCAGCTTTCCTTAAAAGGAGCCTCACATGGGCATTAAGGTCCCAAGAATAAAGTTAGAGTCTCTCCAAGACTGACTCCTAACAGCACACCTAGCTGCAAGACGTGACATCTGGCTCCCCAGGGCACAGTAGATGAACAGCAGTTAAAAATGAAGAAGGGAAACCAAAGATGAGAATCAATAGCCAAACATTATTTTCATTCATTTGTTGTTTTGGCAGCTTGATTTTCTTGCAGAGAAGCTAGGGAGAAACAGGGCCAGTGAGGGTCTCTGCAGGAACTCCCCACTCCTGAGCAGGGCTGTCAGGTCCCAGTCTATCTGGAAGCCCGAGAGGATCAGCATCCTGCCCCCTTAGGCCCATCGGGCAGGCTGGACTTGGGCCTTCGCTAACCGCCTTTCCTGTTTTCCCCAGGGGCTCCAGCAGTGTCTCCCCTGGGCTCAAAGTCAATTCACACCTGCTTGTTGGGCAGGTCCATGTCAAACTGAGCTCCTCCCAGCTTGCTGAGGAACTGAGTGACCAAATCAGAGCAGTTTTCATGGGCCATGTCCGTGGAGAACTGGTTCTTCTTCAAAATCCTGGTTCTTGAACTACTAGGTTGTCTCAGGACCACCAACAACTCTGATGTGGGTGGGCCCCCAGCCTCTAGTCAAACCTTATTAATCAACCAATATTTATTAACATTTCCACACATTTCAACAACATCGATCACTTTCTAAGCAGTTAAGATATGGTTGCTAAAAGCCTATACTGAGGGAAGAGGCTGAAAATTATAATATAAAATGTATAATTGAGATAGAAGACCTCACAAACCTACCAACTGGGGCCTTTAGAGGGTCAGGGCAAGGCTTGTACCCTTCAGTTACCCACATACACCCCTGTCCTGCAGCACTGAATAATATTTGATGTTCAGAATAAACCATGGACACATTAAGCTAGTTCTAAAGACTCTAGTCTGTGTTTAAGAACAATTGAAACTTTTTTTAAAAGTATTTATTTATTTATTTATTTATTTATTTGAGAGAGAGACAGTACAAGCTGGGGGAGGAGGGGTGGAGGCAGAGTGAGAAGCAGGCTCCCCACCCAGCAGGGAGCCCGATGCAGGACTCGATCCCAGGACCCCAGGATCATGATCCAAGCCAAAGGCAGACACTTAACCAAATAAACCACCCAGGTGCCCTGAAGCTTTTGATTATTGATCTGTCATTACCCCTTCATGCCGTAGCCAAAAGTCATCTACCTGCCAGTTTGTATAATCTCGGGGCAGACATCAGGGTTTTAATCCTTTTTCATAGTCTATCCCAGTCTAGACACTGTGCTTTTTGGACACAGGCACCAGGCATAAATTCCAACCCTAGATGTTGTAGAAACACATCTTCCTGGTCCATACCAGAGGCAATACTGGTGGTGACACTATCACCATCACTTTAAGTAGAGGACTCTTTTCGACAATCCTACAATAGTACTACACTCATCTTGAAGAAGAGAAATTCAAGCCAGGTGCCTGTGAAGGTATGCTGGCTCCCCGGGCAGGGACAGCCACTAAAGCCTTGAGGGGTAGCCAGGATGGGAATAGAATGGCACTTCCTAATCCTCCAGGCCAGTTTGGAAGCAGCTGACCCCAGGTGACTCCTGCTCAGGCTTCTCCTTTATGTTCTCCTTAAATTTTTATAAAGTTATTTTTGCTGCTGTTGTTTAAATTTCAGGAGAGAGCATTAAGGGGAAGTGGGAGGAGGGGCAGGACTCTGAGTAATAACCATCCACCCCTTCCCTGTCCCCTTCGGGAGCAAGGTCAAGGCTGGGCCAGCCTCCTTCTCGTTGACTCCCTCTCTCCACTAAACCCTTCAAGCCTCCTTCCAGAACTACCTGGGAGGTCCTGGGTGTTGCTTTGATGAGGGAAGCAAGGTCCCTTCCATACCTACAGGCATGCATTTGGCCAGAGAATTCAACTCAGAATATTTAAACAACAATTTATTGAGATTTTTCTAAACTCAATCTTCTTTCTATCTATTTGGATTCTTAGCAATCTTTCAGATTATGCCATGGTGTTTTAGCCAGGATCATTATTAGAAACAGCCATAACTAACAATTCTAACATAATTTCTGAGCTATGTGTGTCACTCAGGGCCCCTGCAGGGGATCTGTGTGATTTGAGGGAAAATTAAAAAGGAACTATAGTTGGCTCTTGAATAACATGGGAGGTTTGGGACTCTGACCCCCACGATGCAGTCGAAAATCCCACAGTTAACTTTTGACCATCTCCCCCTAAAACTTAACTACCAATAGCCCACTGTTGACTGGAAGCCATACTTTAACACATATGTTGTATATTATATGAATTATATATCATATTCTTTAGTTTTTAAAGATTTTATTTATTTGAGAGAGAGCATGCAAACAAGAGAGAAAGAGAGAGAGAGGGCATGAGTGACAGGGAGGGGCAGAGAGAGGGGGAGAAGCAGACTCCCCACTGAGCAAGGAGCCTGACTCGGATCTTCTATCTCTCTGGACTCCAGGATCGTGAACTGAGCCGAAGACAGATGCTTAACAGACTGAGCCACCCAGGCACCCCTATACTGTATTCTTAAATAAAGCAAACTAGGTAAAGGAAACTGCTATTAAGAAAATCATAAGCAACACGGAAGACTCCTAACTCAGGGAAACGAACTAGGGGTGGTGGAAGGGGAGGAGGGTGGGGGGTGGGGGTGACTGGGTGGCGGGCACTGAGGGGGGCACTTGATGGGATGAGGACTGGATGTTATTCTGTATGTTGGCAAATTGAACACCAATAAAAATAAATTTATATAAAAAAAGAAAATCATAAGCAAAAGAAAATACATTTCCAGTGCTATGCTGTATTTGTGGGGAAAAAAATCCATGAAATTCAAACCCGTGTTGTTCAAGGGTCAACTATATTTGCAAAAGTATGAGGGCAGAATTTAGGGAAATCACCCAGGGGCAGTGCCACGGCCTAGGACTAGCAATGGTAGGGAGCAGTTACCACTCCAAGGTAACTGCTAGAGGCCTAGAGGGGAGCAGGGAGGAAGTGGTGACCAACACCCAGACAGGGGGTGTGTAGGGAGAGGTAGAGTCACAAAGCCCAGCCATGGTGACCCAGCAGAGAAGAAACCAAGGAAATATATCCCTTTCTTCACTTTCCTCAGGCCCAGCTACTTCTAGTATTTCCCATTTGCCAGAACCTACTGGAAGCCTGAGTGCAAGAGATACAGCCCACAGAGGGCTGTCTCCTGGAGCACAAGATAGAGTGGAAAAGATGAGGGGATATAGAGGGTCGAAGAGAAGATGTCCAGTGCTTCCATTATTAATGACAACAATATTGGGGCACCTGGGTGGCTCAGTGGTTGAGCATCAGATGCCTTTGGCTCAGGGCGTGATCCCGGGGTCCTGGGAACGAGTCTCGCATCGGGCTCCCTGCAGGGCACTTGCTTCTCCCTCTGCCTATGTCTCTGCCTCTCTGTGTGTCTCTCATGAATAAATAAGTAAAATCTTTTTTAAAAATTACAATATTAATCATATTAATATTTCATTAATAATGCAATCAACAATATTGATAATAGTTTCTATTTGAGCCCGTGCTTTGTGCCCTTCACACCAATTTGGCCTTTTACAGAAAAGGCAACGATGGTTCACAGGTTACTATGTCTTCAGTGTCCCAAGTCGAGTTTACCCTCTGCAAAGGAAACTCTTGAGAATGAAAACAAAAAAAGATGATCTCGGCCACCTAGGGTATATTAGTTATCTGTCGCTGTTAACAAATCATGCCAAAACTTAGTAGTGTAAAATAATGAACATTTATTATTTCACACAGTGTCTGTGGGTCCAGGGCAGATTGGCTCAGGATCTCTGGTGAGAATGTCAAGGTTGGCCAGGCCACAGTCATTTGAGGCTCAATTCGGGCTGAAGGATCCACTCCCTGTGTGGCTCACTGTCACCTTGCAAGATGGTGTTGGGTTTTGGCCGGAGGCCCCAGTTCCTCACTGCCCAGACCTCTCCACAGGACTGACAGAGTGTCCTCAGGACACAGCAGTTGGCCTCTCCCAAAGTGAGTGGTCTAGGCGAGCAAAGCAGGGAGGAGCCACAGTGCCTTTATGACCTCATCTCACCAGTCACACACCGTCACTGCTACCACACACTACTCATCAGAAACAAATCACAAGGCAGAAAGTGGGGAGGAAGGTGGTGTGGCCAAAATCTGTCTCTTAAAGAGAAGATTCGGAAAGAATTGGGGGATGTATTTTAACACCACCATTCATCACAGTAGCAATATCCCAGGTGCTGTGGTTATATAATTGAAGAGTTTGGGAAAGACTTGACCACCATGGGAGTTGAAATCTCCCACGCATGCGGTGCTTGGTCTGAAGAAAGTACATGTTAACAGGAGGGGACTTTTTTTCCAAGGCATTTAGGAAAAAATGGCCCAGAGGGATGATACTGTGGTAAACCCAGTGGACTCAAGTTATCTGATAAAAAGAGAGGTTGACTTGGTTTGGGGACAGGAAACGATCAGGTCTGGATGAAATCAGGTCTGGATCAGGTCTGTCAGGATTACCCACGCCCCCTGGGTGGGAGATGCCTTCTCAGAAGGCAGTATTTCAGTAAATGAGTGTGAGTACCTCAGTAAAACTAAAGAATCGCTTCCACTTAATATCAATTCATGCTACTTTTGGATGGTCCTCAGGGTCTTCTGAGTATGGTTAACGTGAGGTGGGCCTCAGCATTTCCAGACCTGCAAAGCTGAGGACCAATGAGATCCATGAAAGGAGAGATCCACGTTGCAGAGTAATCATCTCCTTGTGTGAGATCCATGTCTCACCTTGCTTTTGTTATTGAGGAGCCCCTTCTAGAAAAATCCATGTCCCCTTTCCTTCCTTGCACCCCTGAAAGCAAGATGGTCACCAGCAGTATTATTGGTAGTATTGGAGCCACCTGTGAAAATTCAGCCAGGGTTCTTGCTCTGGCTGCATCGGCTCACACTGGCACCGCCTGACCTGGAAATAGCATCTCAATAGGAGCCACCACAGTTTCTGTCAGTACGTGGAGGACATAGACTCTGTCAATTTGGACTAAATGATCTTTCTTAGTAAGAAAGCAAGATGTAGGATGTGTAGACCAGTATTTGGAACATGTGATTTCTTGTGATTGAAAGAGAAAGAAAAAAATATATTTATATTTGTGTGAATTTACACAAAACTAGTGAAAGGGGGCAACCCTGTCAGGACCCCTCTCACTTCTGAAAGCTTTCTCTGTATCTCTACTTAATAAACTTCTATCCCTTTACTTAAAAAAAAAAACCAAAAAACAGTGAAAGGGTAAATAAAAACATATACCTCTTGGACAAGCGGAATAGGGAGGATGGGGGTGGAATAAACGTGAGGCTTTGTAGTGTGTACTTTCTTATATTGTTAAGGTTTTTAAGCCATACAAATGTATTGTCTACTCGATAAAATAGAATAAACCAAAGTAAAATGAAACTCTAAAGATTAAAAAGGGGGAAAAAAATCCCTATGAGGAGATACTCAGCATTGAGTGTTAAGAATAGATCTCTCTCTCTCTCTCTCTCTCTCTCTCTCTCTGGGTGTTCATTGACTTCCTGCTATTGGATAAAGCAAGATATATGAATTACCATGTTTCTTTTTTGCCTGAATTGCCAGGTAGGACAGAGCAAAATTTAGTGCTTTGCTACGGTGTCTTTCACTTATATAGTTTTATATAGATTTCTAGTATAAATCTACCCACCTTCCTGCCCAGTCCCACTGCTTACCTGGCTTTGGTTCATTTATCCTCCTTTCTGGCTTTCATTGTAGGCCCACTCTGATCCTTTCCAAGGCAAAAATAGTCAAAAAATAAGGGAAGGAATAAACATAAAATACTCCCTTTAAAAAGACAAGAAAGAGGATACTCACACTTTTTTTTTTTTTTAAGTAGGCTCTGTGCTGGGTTCAATGCAGGGCTTTAACTCACTATGTGAGATCAGAGCTGATCAACTGAGCAGGACCAAGAGTCGGATGCTTAAGCGACGGAGCCGCCTGGATGCCCCCTGCAAATTTTTGATAAAAGCTTAAGATGATATGATCTTTTCAGAATATAATTTGGATGTGTCTACTAATTTTGTAAATGTACATGTCTCTGATTCAATAGTTATTTTAGGAGTTTGACTTACAAAAATACTTGCAAACATGTATAAGACATAAGTACAAACAGTATTCATCATTCATTACAAATATTAATGAAAAATTATAACCAATCTAAATGTCCATCAATAGCAGGCTGGTTAAGTAAATTATGAGAAAAGTGCAATAGCTAAAAGGAGAGAGATAAACCTGTGTTTATTGGCATGCGAGGATGAGCAAGTATGGAAAAATCTGTAGAACAGCAGTTCTCAAACTTTTTTGTCTCAGGGCTTTTTTATATTCTTACAAATTAATGAGGATCCCAAAGAATTTTTATTATATATGTTAGGTCTATTGTTGTTCACCCATTAGAAATTCAAACTAAGACATTTAGGGGCATCTGAGTGTCTCAGCTGGTTAAGCGTCTGCCTTAGGCTCAGGTCGTGATCCCAGGGTCCTGGGATCGAGCCTCGAGTTGGGCTCCTTGCTCAGCAGAGAGCCTGCTTCTCCCTCTCCCTCTGCCTCCCTGCCACTGCTCATGCTCTCTCTCTTTCTCTCTCAAATAAATCAATTAAATCTTTATATAAAAAAAAACCAACCCAACTACTAAGACAGTTTTAAAATGTACTTACTAATTATTTAAAGTAATGAGAGGTGTCTAACTGGCTCAGTCTGTAGAGCCAGCAACTTTTTTTTTTTTTTTTTTTTTTTGAGCCAGCAACTCTTGATCTTGGGGTGGTGAGTTCAAGTTCCACATTGGGTATAGAGATTACTTAAATAAATAAATACATAAATACATACATACATACTAAAAAAAAGTAACAATAATGATGAACTCATTACATGTTCACCTAGTTACATTCTTTTTATGAAAATGAATCATATCAAGACATAATTTAGTGAGAAGGCTGGCATTGTCTTACACGTCTGCAAATGTATTTAATGTCACTTTAATAGAAAATAGCTATATTCTTTTTTTAAAAAGATTTTTTTATTTACTTATTCATAAGAGACAGAGAGAGAGAGAGAGGCAGAGACATAGACCGAGGGAGAAGCAGGCTCCATGCAGGGAGCCCCACGTGGTACTCCATCCGGGGTCTCCAGGATCACCCCCTGGGCTGAAGGCAGTGCTAAACCTCTGAGCAACTCGGGCTGCCCAAGATAGCTATATTCTGTCCCCACCTTTCTCTTTCTAATAAAAAAAAATAGAAGATAGCTATATTCTCAGATCTGCTTCTGCATTCAATCTGTTGTGATATGTTGTGCTGGTTGAAGTACAGGAAGAAAATCCAGCCTCATATACATATGCAGTTGAAAAAAGGGAAGATTGTTTTGATAGCCTTTTCAGATCATCGTGGATATTCTCCTCAAATAGTTCACCCAAATTCAGCAAGTGGTGATTTCTCAAAGGTTAGTTGCCGTGTGGATTCTGAAACCCCATCAGTGAGCTTTTCCTACTCCGTTACGTTAAAATCCATTACTCCGTCTTCCAATTCGAATGATTATTTTCCCCATGCATGATTTTGTAACACTCGTCACTTGAAAAATATCAGTTCACTGAGTTATTACAGACCTTTCTAATATTGACCATTTTTTAAAAAGACTTTATTTATTTATTCATGAGACACAGAGAGAGAGAGAGGCAAAGACACAGGCAGAGGGAGAAGCAAGCTCCCTGCAGGGACCCCATGTGGGGCTCAATCCCAGGACCCCAGGATTACGCCCTGAGGAAAAAGCAGACACTCAACCATTGAGCCAGCCAGGCATCCCTGGTATTGACCATTTTATTAACAATATCAAAAAATCCCATTTGTTACTATCACCACAAAGCTCATCACTCAAGTCTTTAAGTGTTGGAAAGCTGTGCAGCTCATAGTGGCAAATATGAGTCTTGGAGTATTTGAGAACTGCCCATGTAGTGAATAATCCCTCCCTTTTTAAAATTTAACTTTTGTTTGAAAGTTTGCATTTCATCATTAGTAATAAACAGTTTTCTTTGAAGGGACAGGCTCATTTCATTCCTTTTTGAGAAAATGTCTGAAAAATCCCCAAATCTGAATCACCATAGCTTGCCTGTTAGTCATTATTTCAAGCAAAAATGATGTTCCTTGAAAAAACCAGTTGAATTCAGTTTGCAAGTCAAACAATTGCTGACGCCCTACTCCCCAGACGATCATTGTACTGTGGAATGCAGCCGAAGTGCCTGGTGTGTACTTCTCATCGCCCTATACAGAATCTTAAAAAAAAGACAAGTACTCCAGGGTTGAGATTTAATAAAATGAATCATCTTACAGCTTTCAAAGACATTCCTAAAGAAACTGGCATTTCTGTTATTCTGAGTGTGTCGTGGTGAAGGGTTACAGTGACCACTAGGACAGTTTGGTGTTACAAGCTCTCACGTACTGGCTGTTTTACTCACTTTTGCTTTTTGTCACATCAATGCCAAGGTCAACACTGGGAGAAAAGGCAAATCATGCTTTAGTATTATTATTAAACATTGTTTTGGCATTGCAGACCCTCCGAAATGGTCTCAGGGACCTTCAGGGATTCATCAGACCACCCGCAGAGAGCTGCTGACCATAGCATATAATTCTCTTTTCTGTTAAAAGAAGAAGCAGCAGCCAAAAAAATAAACAAACAAACAAAAAACCCAAGATACACACCAAAATGCTAACAGTGGCTACTGGTAGCAGTAGAAAGTGATAAAATGTTTACTTTTTCACTTTATATACCTTTCTATTTTTTGACTCCTTTACAGCGAGTATGTATTTCTTAAGTAATTAAAAACAGTAAAGAAAGAGATTAAATTTAAATTATAAACAACAATTACAACACACTCGGAGAACGTAAAATGCCGGTAGAACTATCTTCACTTGGAAAATATGGAGAGATTAGGTACATAAAGCAGGGAGCTTAAATTATTAAAAAACAAAACAAGACAAAACAGAAACCTCACCCTGAGAAAGACCTCATCTCCCACAGGGCTACAGGAAGGCAGCGCTGCTCTGGGTGTGCACACTGGAGGCACCCACCAGGCCCAGGTAGCTGAAATGAATGACCCTGCTGGTACCTCGCGATGCAGTTTGAAAATAAATCTAAAACACATTCTCTCTAGAAGGCAACAGGATTAGCTTCCAAGAGTGATTTGACACTCTGGAAAGCTCACAGCTTCCTTCCCAGAGGAAGGAAGAAATCAGGCCTAGGACCCAGAGCCAACAAAGCAGCTGTCATGTTTTTCCTTTGAGGCCTTACACCACCCAGTCCTGTGCCTTCCTACTTCCAGACTGAGCCCTAGTCACCTGGGCCCAGCAGATCCCGCACCCTTCTAGATCCCCCCTTCTCTACCCCCCCTATCTAAACCTCTAGGTGTCACAACACCATGATAGCAGTCATCCATGCCCTTGCAAACATGATCTCCATTACCACGTTCCCTCCCTCAGTGCCTTTGCTGGGTAAGCTGATTTCTGATGGTGATACAGAAGGCGGGGTCCCCTGCAAAGAGTTTTAGGTTCATCAGAAAATGATGGGGAAGCCTCTGAAGCCAAAGTCTCCTCCCCAGCTTCTGAAATCATGCTCTGTGAGTGGCTGCTTAGGCAAAGCTTATCCTTGCTGCCCTGTGACATCAAAGAAGTTAGTGCCCCTTTCTGGGGTCTGTAAACTGAGTGGGTTGCACTAGCGACCTCCAAGGTGGCCACTGCTCTGGAGTCCTTGGGGTGAGCTCCTTTGATGCAGGGTGGCATTCACTCCGGAGGCTTTGGGAATGGGGCATCTTGTTTTCAGTTGCTGAATTAAAAGAAGATCCCGAGGAAGCTCCTCCACACACACTCCCTGCAGTTTGCTGCTCCCCCTCCCCCTTCTCTTCCTCATGACCTGTGTCTCCAGGGGGAAGATCAAACAAAGAGGTTGCAGAGGGTGGTGAAATGCTGTGTTTGGTTAAGTCCCAGCCTGGATGTGATTACAAAGTTCCTGTGACTGGGGAGACGGGATGGGGAATGCGGTGGGAGGGATTCAGATCTTCGAGAACCAGCACAGGCACACACACCCCCGACTCCTGTGCACACGAGGACACATGCACACACTACCCTCCACACAACTGGGAGTTGCTAAAGTCTGTGTTCAAAAGCCCACCCTGTGGGCGCCCCCCCCCCCACCTCCTTTAGATGTCTTCTTATAGGGATTTGTTTTTTCCACAAGAACTGTTGGAAGAGTGGAAAACTTCTGCAAAGTAAAGGGATGGAGAAGTGACCTTTTGCCCATATTGGGTCTCAGAGTCTGTCTTCCTACACCTGTGAGTTTGTCAAGGGCAAGACTCTTGGCTGGTTCTTCTCTTTACCCCTCATTGTTTTCATTACACCTGGTACCTATGTGAGGCCTCAGAAAATGTTCTTCCATGGATGGATGTGTGGATAAATGAACAAATGGAAAAATGAATGCTTCCACTAAGGTTGGAGAAAATGTTTTTAAAGGTAATGGATTATTCTCCATCAGGTGTCACCATGTCATTCACCGTGGCATCACGTCTCTATTTCCTTCACCATGGTTCACAAAAGAGGGGCTCCGGAGGACTGTTTATACAAGCTAAAGAAGAACACAAGAAAGCCATTGTGCTGGCACTCTTAGCTGTGTGATCCTAAGATCACCCTAGCCCTCTCTGGATCTCAGATTCAACTCAAAAATAAGGTTAAAAATACCAGCCATGAGTCTACAGGGAAGCTATGAGACTCCCAATGACTGAATGAGCACCATTTGCAAACTGTAAAGTGAATTGCAGCCGTAATGGCTCACAACAATTACTTTTAGATAAGCCACCTAAGGCCCAGAGAGGCCAAGTGATTTGTTCAGGGTGACCCAGTGCGTCAGTGACAGACATTCACACTCAGCAGTGTACACTGGGGGAGGGCTTCCCACCTGGTGCCTGGCATCGCCACCCACTGGAAAGCACATAAAGGACAAAGTGCTTTGTCATCATCATTCACCAGCCCCTTAGAGCAGTGGGGACCATCAACTCAACAGGGCATTCTGGAACTATTTATAGGAAGATGGCAATCTGGCTGGGGTGGGGCCAGGGTCACAGACTCGGGCTATGCTTATCAGATAGCTTTGCTGCCTTTTGGGGGCTGCACCTGCCAACAGCTGGGCTGGTGGTGATGGGGTGGGGATGACAGTGCAGACATTCCTCCATCAGACAGTGTCAGCGCCCTGCCTGGATCCCCATGGCCCACCCTGGAGGCCACCCACAGCAGTGGTGGACAGTTCCTGCCACTCGGTTCTACTCAAAGCCTGCTTCTCTCTGCCTGAGGGCTTCCCCTGTAGCAGGAGCGTGGGACAGGCCGAAAGTGTAGAAAATTAATAGCCCCAGGTTTAAACCTCATCCAGTTGATGGCCAACAGCCTCAGAGTGTCTCCGGGGGGACTGACCAAAGAAACAACCAGCTCATCGATGGCCCTAATAAAGTTGTGACTTTCCTGCCCTTCTGTCTCACTGCCCCACTCTCTCACCTTGAATTCCTGGGCTTACCTCCTAAACAAATAATTACCACCAAACCCTTCTCTTAGGTCTGCTTTAGGGAGATCCAGGTGAGACAACTCCTTCCACACTCTCCAAGTAGAGAAATAGCTAGAAGGACAGGGCATCGTATCCACGCAACCATTCAACAAATCCAATCACTGGGCAACTTCCTCTGTGCATCATTTCCACAAAGGCTACTGTGCTAGATGATGGGGATGCCAAGCTCAAGCTGGGGAGGGGCTCAGCTGCCACCTGGCCATTCGTTTGGCCTCAGTCTCCTGTCAAAGCAGCTCTTTGAGAGACAAGGCCAGGTCAAGGCCTTAATGGAAAGACAGGAGAACAGTCCCCAGGGCCTGGCTGGTCCGTTCACTTCTTCATCCACTTGTTCATCACAAATTTTTGAGAGCCAACCATGAGCAAGGCCTTGTGCTGGGTGCAAACCTGCCGTTGTGAGAAGCATGGTCACAGCTCCTCCCTCTGTGAGCCATTCCATCAGCACAGGACGGGCCTGCCAAGGTGTCTTGGACAAGCGCTTTTCCCTCCCTGGGCTGAACTAGACCCTCCTGAATGGCCACTTGAAGCTGGAACATCTGTACACCTAAGGCGGAGACCCTGCCCTCCAGCAGCAGAAACCCTAATGATTCCTCCGGGGCCTGAATATTCCTTGGTGGGATCCTCTGCACAGCATAAAGTGATCAGTGTTACATGGCACAATGGGATTTCTTCCCTTAAAAGAAACATATAATGGAAAGGAAGTTGTTGGTTTTTTTTTTTTAAGATTTCATTTATTTATTTATTCATGAGAGACACACAGAGAGAGATAGAGACATAGGCAGAGGGAGAAGCAGGCTCCCTGCGCGGAGCCTGGTGTGGGACTTGATCCCAGGACCCCAGGATCATGACCTGAGCCACAGGCAGATGCTCAACCACTGAGCCACCAAAAGGAAGTTTAAAACAAATTTTAAATTTGGCAGGGACGCCTGGGTGGCTCAGTGGATTAAGCGTCCCACTCTTGATTTCAGCTCAGGTCATGGTCTCAGGGTCATGAGATTGATCCTTGTGTTGGGGTCTGAGCTCTGCTGAGAGTCTACTTGAGATTCTCTCCCTCTCCCTCTGTCACTCCCCCCCCTCTCCTGACTTGCATACTTTCTCTAAAAAAATAAAAACAAATTTGAACTTAGCAGTAAAGTAACCAACTACAGATTCTTCATGAAGAGGGTACTGTGTTCCCCAGATCCCCCATGTTTAGGGTCAAAGTATTTAGGGCCTAGCTGTAAGGGATGCCTGCTCCAGTGGCCTGAGCACAGTGTTGTCAGCCCCTGCTGCAACAGGACATCCTGGGAAAGCTGACAGCAAGAGACAACACTCTCACCACTAAAGGGACCTCAGCAAGGGGCTGTCACTACATGGACTCCAACCCTGGAGCAAGTAAAAGTGTCCTGCAGTCCTAGCCCCACACTGGGTTCCCAAGCCAGCGGTGTCAGGGGATAGGCAGGAGTGTCTGCAGGATGGACACTTTGGATCAGGATGAAGTCATGAGAGTGAGTGGCCAGGCAGTGGGTTTGGTCAAGGCTAGACTGCCAGGCCCAGCCTCAGCTCCTTGCTATCAGCTTCTTTGTAACTGGCAACATTCTGCTGAATGCTTGGTCAGATGTGGCAGGTGTAGCAGCTGCCATTCCTCTTTGTAAAGGCACAGGGAACAGGGCTGGCTTTGAACTCAGTTGCAGCCCCTGGGAGTCTATGGCTTGATGGTGGTGGTGGGCTTCCCTACCTCTGTACCCCCTGTCCCATTCCTCTTATCTATACAATGAGTAGTAGAATGGAATCTCAAATCCATCCTTGCTTGTCTCAAAGCCTATGATCTTAACCTCTCCGGTACAGGGTCACTGGGGGGATTATCTTCAGGCCCCCTCCTCCCTGTGCCTTTCTCCAGCACCCCCAGCCCAGGTGGCCAGGATCCTCTTGGTAAGCAGAGGCCTCCCATCAGGAGGAAGGCAGCAGACAATGAACCCATTCAGACTAGAGTTTTGTGAATTTACTTTGTTCCCCATTTGGGCCTTGAGCGTACTCTAGAAAGAGGAGATGGAACAGGAACTATATTTAAGAAAAATGGCCTAATTAGCCATATGACCTTGGGTTACTTACTCAGCCTCAATGAGCCCCAGTATCTTCACCCATACCACGAGAATAATAACTCTCTTTGCCTTGTGGTTGTAATTATTAAATGTAGAAAATGCCCAGAATATAATAGGAATCTATTAATTTAGAATCTCAGGCACAACAAAAGAGAGATTTGGGTTTTATTTCCCGACATCCTTCATCCTATGACCCACCTCACTGATGTTAAGCTTCCTTGAATTTACTCATGGAAGTGGAGGGTGGAACTGTGTTTCTTTGGTGAATGATTTTTTAACAAGGTTGCCCATTTTTAACAAGGTAGCAGTAATTGGAGTCTATGAAAAGATGTCGGGGCTAACAGGACTCTGAGAGGCCCCCACTTGTAGCCCAAGCCTGAAGGGAATCTGGGGGCAGACAGAGAAGGGGACCTGGATTAGAGTAGCCTGTACGGTTTAATCAAGGCTCCCCACACCGTTGGTCTGTGTTTCTCTAAATTTCTACCAAAGAACTCTTTATAGTTGCAGAGAGGAATGTGTACTGCCAAGAGGTTTAGATATGCATATGGACTTGGAACCCCGCCAGTCAGAAATTTCTTAGAACACATTTGTGTTCTCATAAAAATTCCTGCAGATTCTTATATTCTACGCCAAAATATATATGTATTTAATTTAAAATTTTTTTTAAAAACCATGTCTCGCCCACCCCCATAAAATCTTCAGATCGGTGCTTCCGGAAGATGCAGTGTGCTCAGCCTGTGGTTTCAGGCTCTGCCTGTATCTGCCACAGGCCCCCTTCCCCAAACTGTGCAGTCTCAGTCTGACAGCATGGCTCGGGGACTGGGATATGAATCTAGCTGACCCTACCCCCCT
Source organism: Vulpes lagopus (assembly GCF_018345385.1). Classification (NCBI taxonomy): domain Eukaryota; kingdom Metazoa; phylum Chordata; class Mammalia; order Carnivora; family Canidae; genus Vulpes; species Vulpes lagopus. Next base: position 49,696,759 of record NC_054825.1, read on the forward strand.
CTCCTGGTACCTAAAACCCAACCCGGCCTGCTCCACCCCTGCCCATGCCACATCCACAGCCTAAACAAAACACAGCCAGAATTAGTAAGACCACACATGCGCACAACTGAAATAGTCCCTGAGCCCTTGGGGAGAAAATGGGGCTTGAGACCTAGGAGGCATGGGTGCCATATAAGTCAGGAATCTTAGGTGATGAGCAACAGAAATTGACTCTGGATCATTTACTTGGCAAGCTCTTCAAACAGAGAACTGAAGGAAAAGCTACAGCTCAGAAGAACTCAGTTCCAGGACTCTGGGAAGCAGACCCCAGAGGGAAGTCACCAGAACTAGGATAAATTTGCCCCCAAAACTTTCTGTGTCTGTATCATTTGCTCAAGATCCAACTTCCTGGGAGGAATATCTGGTGGCATCACTGAGGTGGCATGGCTCATCTTCTGGCCAGGGGAGGTGGCAGATGAACAACCCCACCAAAACCATGGCAAATGAAAGAGGGGTCAGTTGCTAAGGCAAAGGTGTGCTGCCACCAGAAAAGTAGACATTGGATGCTGAGCAAGCAGGAGCAATTCACAGCTATTCATTGCAGATCCTCCAACTTGACTCCAAAGCCAGCCTGGCTGTTCCCCCCAGGGACTCACAGGTCCTCTCTAGGTAGAGTGTACCGTGAGTGTAAAGGCACAGGGAACAGGGCTGGCTTTGAACTCAATTGCAGCCCCTGGGAGTCTATGGCTCGATGGTGGTGGTGGGCTTCCCTCCCTCTGTACCCCCTGTCCCATTCCTCTTATCTATACAACGAGTAGTAGAATGGAACCTCAAATCCATCCCAGCTTGTCCTCAAAGCCTATGATCTTTGATCATAGTGATCCGGGTCACTACTGTCACCTGCTGCACTGAGTGTCTCCTTCTCAGGACACAGAGCCTATCACCTTGAGTAAGAAGGTCCAGCAGAAGGCACAAAGGCCCCAAGGGATAAAAAGACCACCTGGAGAGACCTTTGTCCTCATCAGGATGACCCACAATCAGAACCAGAACCATTCAGTGGCTTGAAGTAGAAGTAGAAGGGGCTGCAGTCAGGGGGAGGAGGTGTGGCCACAAAAGAGAACCCAGGAAGAGAGGCCTCCATTCCTATGGGCAGCCTCACCACCCTCAGTTTGGCCAAAGGCAGGTGCTGGCCTAGGAGTCCTTACTCAAGGTGCACCTGGGTGGCTTAGTGGTTAAGCATCTGCCTTTGGCTCAGGTTGTGATCTCGGGGTCCTGGGATCGAGTCCTGAATTGGGCTCCCTGTGGGGAGCCTGCTCCTCCCTCTGCCTGTGTCTCTGTGTCTCTCATGAATAAATAAATAAAATCTTAAAAAAAAAAAAAAAAAAAAGAAGAAGAAGAAGTCCTTACTCGAGAAGTCTCCAGCCAGACCTGGATTGCCAGCCAGCATCTTCTTTCTGCAATTTCAAAAAACAAAAAGGAAAGAGAAAATAAAGAAACAGCAACAGCTAACGTGCAGTCTACAAATCACACATGTTATAAAACATTCGAGTCGTGCAGAGCTATATGGAGTAAAAACTTAAAGTCTGTAAAATGACTCTTTTATTCCCTGCCAAACTCCCCGACATGTGCCCCATTGAAGGGAGCCTCCGGGTACCCGCTGCCCCCTTCTCAGTGGACAACCAGGGGAGTCCCTGGGAGGAAGGACCAGAGGAGACAGGGCAGGGACTTGCCCATGGCTGTTGCAAACCTGCAGCCAGGGCCCAGGCGAGAGCTGGGGCTGTCTGGGCCAGCCACAGCCCGGCACAGAGGTCCCCTGGGCTCCCCAGCAAATAGGGCAGTGGGGGGATGGGTGGGGGCTGGGGCATGAAGCTGAAGTCAAGGCTTCCTTTTACTTCCCCAGTTCACCCCTGCATCGTACTCCTCCCACCCTGGGGGGCGGGTGGCGGTGATAACTGTTACCAGCCCTCCCTTACTCATACTTACGTATGGCTGGTAATCAAGGTGAGAAATGAACGGAGGGTTCTTTTCTTGTAGGCTTTTAATGCAGGCAGGACAAGAAAGTAGTTTGCTTCTCCTCCTCTCAAGAAGGCAAATCCGCTTGACCCTCTGGAGGACCAGGGCTTCCCCGTGGTCCTGTTCCATAGAAAAGAAGCCCTACAGGGTGGTGGGAGTTTTGTTCACTTTCTTCCTCTTCCTTTTTTTTTTTTTTTTTTTTAAGATTTTATTTATTTATTTGACAGAGAAAGAGAGCACTAGCAGGGGGAGTAGCAGGTAGAGGGAGAGGGAGAAGCAGGCTCCCTGCTAAGCGGGGAACCCAACGCGCTTCGGGGCTCCATCCCAGGAGCCGAAGGCAGGTGTTTAACTGACTGAGCCACCCAGGCACCCCTGTTCACTTCCTTCTTGTTTCTCTACCACTTGGAGCAGAGCTTGGCATATGGTGAGCGCCCGGTACACATTTTTTTTTTTTTTTTTAGTTTTTTTTCACATTTTTGAATGATCGAGGTCTTCTCTTTTCTCAGATGCCAATGAGATTGTTATTTAACAGCACCTCCTGATTCGGTCGAGTGTGAGGTACTGTTCTCCCCAGTCAACAACCCTGGTCTGGGTCCTGCCTCTGAGATAGTGGAGCCCATTACAGCACTGGAAAAACAGGGCTAGCCTTGTTAGGTTTGGATCAGGTGCCTCTACCTTCCTGTTCCCTACCCCCCAACCAGAGGTAGGGACCCAGGGTAGTGTAGTGGAGGCTGTGGTGCAGCATGCAGAGCCCTCTTCAGGGCTGAAAGGGTGTTTCCTCAGCAGCTGGAAGTGCTACAGCCCAACAGCCCTCAGCTGAGTCCCCTGGGGGCTGTAAGGCCCCACCCCCCTGAAGGTGACCTCATTGTCCTGGGGCAGCCCAAAGGCTGTCTCCCTGCTGGAATATACAGAGCTGCCCCAGCTCCAGAGCAACCTGTGGGATAGTGTGAGGCCTTTCCAGTGGTGCATCCAGTCCAGCCTCCCTCTGCACCCATCCGCTCAGTCCTGCCTTCTACCCTGGCGCCACCTCCCCAATCCCCACCCCCACCCCACCCCCCTGTGCTGCTCCTGAGAGCACTTCCCAGTGAACTTCCTGCATGCGGGCATCAGAGCCTGCTTCCCCTTCCCCGGAACCCAATGCATAATAATAGGCCATCTGATCTCTCTGTTCCCAGGCTCCTTAGCTATACAACACATTAAAGAATATAAGCTTTGAAGTCAGAGTCAGATTTTAATCCTAGATCCAGCACTTGCCAGCTCTGTGTTTGGGCATAATTTATTTAACCTCTCTGAGACCTAGTTGCCTCATCTGTAAAATGAGATAGACATCTCTAGTGCCCCCAGTCTCATCCCTTCCACCTGCCTGTGACATCAGCTGCACGGGGGGGGGGGGGGGGGGGGGGGGGGGGGGGCTGTTTCAGGCAAGCTCAGACTCATAAAGACTCCTAACTCTGGGAAATGAACTAGGGGTGGTGGAACAGGAGGAGGGCGGGGGGTGGGGGGGGAAATGGGTGACGGGCACTGAGGGAGACACTTGATGGGATGAGCACTGGGTGTTATTCTGTATGTTGGTAAATTGAACACCAATAAAAATTAATTTATTTAAAAAAAAAAAAAAAAAAAAGCTCAGACTCACTTGTGCTGGCAACGTCCCAGCAGTTATCCTTGACATTGGCAACTCTGGAAGGGATGTCTCTAGGCCACTGAACCTCGATACGCCTCACTGACCTGTCTTGGCCTTAAATCTGGGTAGGATTTATTTCCCATCCTCTAGCGTGAATTCATCATACTTATCCCTTCTTGCTCCTTTGGCCTCATTGACATGACGTCATTGCTACGGTACACTAATGTGATAGTCTACAGAACTGCTCAGATGGTCTAGGCCCCCTTCAAACTACATTAGGGGTAGCAGACAGAGTTAACATAACCCTGATGCAAGACGCCCGTGTATCCTGTTCTCTGCTCCATGAGAATGTGAACTGCTTTTGATTCTCCTTTCTGATATAGGAAAGAAGGCAATAAACAGATCGCAATCGTGCACCATGTACCGGAGGCTGAGTTGATCTCCTCCAGCAAAAATAGCATACTTAGCACAACACCAACAATCAGGGCTATGACTTGGTTAAATCTGTGGTAGCTTATTCTCATCAGCATTTTATATAGTTTGGTAGGGGGCCAGGCTGGGAAGTTAGACGGGAATGTGATGGAAACCACCATCCTTGCATTGTTTCTTCCTTGCGAATGGCACTGATTCCTGCCGTTCCCCCTGGATACAGTCATGAATCGGATTTACTGTCCTGGCCAGGGAGAAAGGGCAGGGTATAGACTTCCAACTGGATTTCCTTACTACACTAACTCTTATTCCACAGGTCAAGGAACCAACAACATTGGGGATCTACCAACTACCAAGTGTGTCCATTTCAGTTATACACTCGGTCACAGGGATATAAGCACAGTGTACCCAGGGACCCCAGTGAATTCACTGTGAGCTCCAGGCAGTCCAGGTCTCCATTATTTCCTGGCTCCCATACTACTCACTCCAATGGCACACGGGGTGGCGCATAATGGCACTTTGGGTCACCAAATGTCAGTGTCAGTTCAGATTCCGTGGCCAACATTCTTCAAATTCCCTGCTAGTCACCCTTTCTCATGCTTAGTTACACAAGTAATGGCCATGGATTCTTTTTTGAAAAGGGCTGGGGATGATACTACCAAATACACTCGCTATAATGTTGCGGATCTTCAATCAATGGCTCAGGTCCAGAAATTGGGTAAGGAATGGTGACCTTTACTGGAGGTGGGCACCTTAGCCCCTAATCATCCATCCTTGACTTCTTCTGACTGTCTAAAGTAGGCAATACACTGTTGGCCACTCATCTATCTTGCCTCTAGGAACATTGTGTTCTTTTTTTTTTTCTTTTTAAAGATTTTATTTATTTATTCATGAGAGACACACAGAGAGAGGCAGAGAGAGAAGCAGGCTCCCTGTGGAGAGCCCGATGTGGAGCTTGATCCCAGGACCCTGGGATCACGACCTGAGCTGAAGGCAGATGCTCAACCGCTGAGCCACCCGGGTGCCCCAGAACACTGTGTTCTGTTACCATCTCCAGAGCTTCTATGGGTCAGGCCCTCCTGACTGCCACTCTGAGTTTGCTGTTCATTGCAGTGATCACACCTACCTAGGTTCTAAAGTTTAGGCACCACCGCCTGATCTCTCTTATTTTGGGGTCCTATAATCCCCGTGGGTAGCAGCCCAGTTGTGCAACAGCATCTCCTACTGTCAGGAAAGCAGGTACTCCCCCTCACCAGCTCATTCCTTATTGCTTCAATAAATAGTGTTCTCTAGAGCCTCCCCCTGAACAGCAGGCAGGTGGGGTTTTTTTTTTTAAGATTTTATTTATTTATTTATTCATGAGAGACAGAGAGAGAGAGAGGCAGAGACACAGGAGGAGGGAGAAACAGGTAGAGGGAGAAGCAGGCTCCATGCAGGGAGCCTGACGTGGGACTCGATCCCAGGACCCCAGGATCACGCCCTGGGCTGAAGGCAGGCACCAAACTGCTGAGCCACCCAGCGATCCTGGCAGGTGGGTTTTCCTGGCCCTCTGTGTTGCACACACTACAACTTACCTGCTTCTCTGAGCCTTTTGACTTCTTCCACTATCTGCCATGGCCATTCTAACATTTCTGCTTCACGTGGAACACTACTTTTCCTGAAGCTTCTAAAATCCATCTTTAAGGCATGTTAGCACCGTCTCCTAGGTTCCTTGCCAGGTGTTAAATCCTGCATCACAGGAGTGTATTTCCTATCAACACCTGCTCTTACCCAGCTCTCTTTTCTGCTTCTCTTGATCTGACCCCTCAGGATTCAATTCTGTGCCTACTTCCCACCCCGGAGGTATCTGAGATCCAGTAGCTCCTCCCCTAGCAGGCCCCACACAGTTGGGATTTGACTGTTGGTGTCCACCAGATAGTCAGAAAGAGGTGGAGGCAGGTTCTGAGGGAGACAGGCATTAACTTCAAGGGCACTCACCCCATTTAAAACTGTACACCCTCTCCCCCAAAGAGGGACCACTCTTGGTCAACAAGAAGTAGACCACTTCTGCAGGCCCAGTGGGTCCAGAAAAATCTGAGTTCAAGCTTGTCAACTGCAGGGGCACCTGGGTGGCACAGTCCATTGAGTGTCCAACACCTGGTTTCAGCTCAGGTCACGATCTCAGGGTCCTGAGATCCAGCCCCGCGTCAGGTTCCACGTGGAGCATAGAGTCTGCCTGAGTTTCTGTCCCCTCCGGCTAGTGCTCTTGCTCTGTCTCTCTCTCTCAAATAAATAAATCTTTAAAAAAAAACCAAAAAACTATTCTCAACTGCATCTACTATCCCCAACCTGAGTATCAGATCCCACCTCTTTCCTAACAGGCTCTCATCTTGGCACAAAGCCTGTCAGGACTAAGAATCCCACCTTCTCTGGACCTCTGCAACTCTTACCATGAAGTCTTAAGCCTGGTCCTCCTGCTGTGGGAGGCATGTCCTTAAATATGGCCCCAGAGGTCCTCTGGCTTTTGCCTTCAGCCTTGGTGATTTTCCACTTTGAGATGGTCATTATCCCTCTTTAGCAAATCTGTGGTCTCAGCTTCAATCATTCATTTCCTCAGTCCTTCCCTCACTACTTCCTCAACTTCCAGAGATGCTGCACCAACCACTGTGACTCCCTCCACCCATCTCCCACCCCAGCGCACTAGCTGTGAGGTTTTATTTTTTAAAAAAAAAAAGATTTTATTTATTTATTTGAGAGAGAGAGCACAAGCAGGGGGAAGGGCAGAGGGAGAGGGAGAAGCAGACTCCCCGCTGAGCAGGAAAACTGACATGAGGCTTGATCCCAGGACCCCAGCATCATGACCTGAGCCAAAGACAGATGCTTAACCAACTGAGCCATCCAGGTGCCCCACTATCCATGAGTTTTGATAATCCTGCAGTTAGAGCATGCCAGGGACCAACCTTCCTTCTAGACCAGTGATGGGGTCTTCACCGACAGCCAGATGGCAAATGACCCATTTCCCATTGCTCACTTCCACTTCCTAGGACTAATTCTGGCACCAACTGTCTTGGTTTAGGTTCCCGGAAAGCAGACTCTGAGTTGGAGAAGTGTCTGCAGAAGGTTCATCAGGCAGTGCTCTTGAGAGACACACCCGTTAATAAGCAAGAGGACAGGACTAGGAGAAAACTGACCCCCAGTGGGGGTGCAGCTGTGACCTCAGCTGATCCTACAGGGAGCTCTGAGCTGGGATGGCCCTTCGGAGGGTCCCAAAGTGAGGCAAGGAGGGCCGGGCCTTCACATTCCCACATCAGTCAGTCATGGGCTGCCCTCTGAGGCTGGGCCTCACCTTGATGGAGGCAGCAACTTTATAGTCAAGGACAGTTCCCAGTGAGGGAAGGAGATGTGAGCCATCAGTAGCCAATATTCCCAGCAGCTGGGAATGGATGTGAGGGCCTTACGGGGGACCCGGGAGGCACACTGCCCTAACCACCCTAGTGCCCACTTCATAGAGTTCTCTTGAGAACTGAATGAGGTAAAACATGCTAAGAGCTTAGCAATATTTCAGACACTTAAGAAAAAAGTGCTATTATTGTAGTTATTTATAATAATTATAGTTATGTTTGTATAATACTATTAGGCTGAACCATATACATTGTCAACATTCAACCATGTTTGACCTATAAATAGGGAGTTTCATATGGCTCATCCTCTTAATGAATAAACAGTTAATCTCACGCTTGTTCTACATATCTTATAGGATTATGTGAGGATCAACTAGAGATGGCACGTGTAGAAATGCTTTGTAAAGTGAAAAGCTCTATTAAAACATTGACACACTAGATTATTCATATTATCTATTTTTCTACTACAACATCTAAGACAATGGCTATGTCAGGCTCCCCCAGCCAATGATAATAAACTGTCTTAGTCCATTAAAGACTCCAGTTACAATTACTTTGAACCCTACTGGCCCTCATGAGAGCTCAGCACCTGCAGAGTATCCAGAGCTATTTTGAAGAGCTCCTCAGTGCTAGGCTACCCCAGCCCCAGAGCTTCTCCTCCAGCCTCCTCAATAGGTCCCACACCCCCTAGGACTCCCACTTTGGGGGAGATGGCCTCTACAGGCAGCTGTCACCCCTGTGGCCCCACTCTGGCCTCATCTTAGCTACTCAACTCCAAGCATGGCTAGGGCTCTTTTCTCAATGCATTGCACTTAACAGATACCAGGTCCAGCTTCTAGCACTGGATGACAAGATTTGGGGACCACAGAAAAAGAGTAAAACAGAGCAATACTCACAACCTTGATTCGTGTGTGTTTTTTCTCAGAGCCCACGGATCCCACGCTGGTCCCCAGGTAATGTCAGAGGGCCACCTACTTATTCAGCCTCGGCTTGCTCCACATGGCCAGGTCTATCCCAGCTCTATCTCTAGAGTTGCATGGAATATGTCTTCCCTTATAGGGAAGATTCAACCTTTTTTTTTTTTTTTTAAAAAAAAAGATCTTATTCATTTATTCATGAGAGACACAGAGAGAGACAGAGGGAGAAGAAGCAGGCTTCCCCCAGGGAACCCGATATGGCACTCCATCCCAGGGCCCCAGGATCATGACCTGAGCCAAAGGAAGACGCTCAACCATTGAACCACCCATGTGCCCCCAGATTTAACCTTCTTAAAACAGAAAAGACAGGGGACAGAGAGAGAAACTTCTCTGTCATCCCAAAGGCCCACATCCTGAGTCCTTAATTTTTCCTCCAGGACACTCTTCCCCCCAGGATTGACCGGCACTGGGAACTTCCCTTTGGTGAAATTTTCCCTCCTCCTAAGGCCATCGTCTTGCTCTCTGTGAATGGCAGGACAATACAGAAATGCAGAATGGCCCAAGATCAGTCCAGGCCAGGATCTCGTGTACGTGTGATGTGTGTCCAGCCCCGCCTGGCCCAGGCCCTTTTCACAATTTTTCTTCTGGGAGACAATCCTGTCTGCATGCGCTTTCTGCAGTCCTCTAGATTACAGTCCCCCAAATCTTCCAAAACGTCTGTGCAAAGCACCCACAGTTTCATAAAGAGCAAGCAACAAGTTTATTGCCCCAGTGCACTCTTGACTGAGACAGAGCTGAGAAACTTTCTCTACCCCCCACACACACCCAGCAAAGCACAGTATCCCCTGAGTGCCGGCTACATGCACCGCATACACAAGATGCCAGCTGCCGTGAGCTTTCAACCAGTGGGGGTGAAAGACATTACGTCGCCCGTCAACCCATCAGAAGAGCCTGGTAAAGGGACAAGGGCCCTTCCGAATGATGGGAAGTTGGGACAGCCTGCTCATACCTTCTGTAGGTACTGCTATGGAACTCTGGTCTGCAGCTTTTGTAATAGCTCCCAGTGATCCCCACCTCCTGGCATTTATTTACACTCTGTGATCCCCACCTCACAGGTGGGAATGTGTGTGCATGTGTGTTGTGGCTGGGGCGGAGGTGGGGTACAGCCTCATGCCTTCTCCTAACAACTAAATTATGCAAAAGTGATGAACATCACTTCCAAGATTAGGCTCTAAAAGCCTAGGACTTCCGACTTGCCTATACTCTTCCTTCTCAGCGCGCTGCCATGCTGGAGGGCCCATGTGGCCAGTTCCAACAGCTCCCAAGGAACTGACTCTTGCCAACAACCTCATAAGTGAGCTTGGCATCTGATGACAGTGGAGACTTGAGATGACTGTAGATGGCACCAACCCCCCCTCAACTTCTTTTAAAGATTGTATTTATTTATTCATGAGAGACACAGAGGCAGAGAGAGACAGAGAGGCAGAGGGAGAAACAGGCTCCCTGTGGGGAGCCAGAAGCAGGACTCAATCCCAGAACTCTGGGATCATGACCTGAGCCCGGGGCAGACGCTCAACCACTGAGCCACCCAGGTGTCCAGGAACCAGCCCCTTGATGACAGTCCGTGAGGGACGTGGAGTGAATGACCCAGTTTAGCCTTGCTCAGGCTCCTGACCCACAAAAATAGAGGTAGAAGTGTGGTTGGGATAAGCCACTAGCTTTGAGGGGAATTGTTATATAATTAAGACAGGAATACTTTTCAAGATATATTCTCAAGTAGAAAAATCAAGGTGCAGAAAAATGTGTATAATACATCACATACACAATATAAAAAGGGGGAAATAGATCTACGTTTGTGGGTCTGGGTCATCCATATATGTGCATCCGTATATATTTATTTGCTTCTACATGCATAGAATATCCCTGAATACATTATATTCATAACTTGGGTTGCTTCCAGAGAGGGGACCTGGTGGTTAGGAGAGGGAGGGTCTCCACCGTATACCTTTTATATCTTGATTTTGTATCATGTGCAAAGGTTGGTTCTTCAAAAATGAGCACAAATAGGGGCATGTGGGTGGCTCCGTCAGTTAAGCATCGGACTCTTGATTCCAGCTCAGGTCCTGATCTCAGGGTTGTGGGATTGAGCTCCGCGGCAGGCTCCCTGCTGGATGTGGAGTGGCTTAAGATTCTCTCTCTCTCCCTCTGCCCCTTCCCCCTCTTAAAAAAGAAATGAATAAACACAATATATATTAAAAGAATAAAAAAGAATCAGTCAGTAAACCACTTAGGGAAAAGAAGCTGAAGATAAAACTTTTGAAAGTAATTAGTGAAGCCCCAAACTGGGACTGTTTATGGACTTGCTCATGCCATTTACTCCCGACATTCAAGTGCTATCAACTGTGCTTGCCATCTCTGCCCCCCCTCCCTGCACAGAGCCACAGGCCTCTTGGGCCTGGACTACAGTAGAGGGTCCATTCTCCCTGCTTCCACCCCTGCCTCCTTTCCCCATCCTGTGCCACCCAGCCTCCAGAGGGATCTTGAAAAATTAGAAACTAGATCATGCCACTCCCCTTCTTCAAACTGGAGTTTTCAAGCCACATTTTCACTTTCTCTTTTAGCATATTTGGTATAGAGATGGCTTCCAGTTTTAGAAATGCTCCTGAAAACATGAAGGGAGAGAGGAACTAATAGGTATTAGGTGTGTCCATAAAGCAGACTTTGTATATATTGTACTGTTTACTCTTCATAACAGCCCTATAGCGTGGGCACAGTTGCTGTCCCCATTTTACAGATGAGGAGAGTCAAGGTCAAGAGACTGCAGTACATGTCCATGGAAATTATCTGCTCAGTATCCCCTCTTCTGAAATTACCTCCCTTTGGCTTCATCCACTTGCTTTATTGAAAGAGCTGCTATCATCTGTAGTTGCCCTGCCTCCAGGCCACAGATGATTGGTTCAAGGGCAGACATCTGGCCCAGTGTGGGCAGCAGAGCACTCCCAGTCCTCAGGGATTCCTTCCCCAGCTGCTAACAGCTGCAGAGAGACCCAGGGAGCCGGAACAGGACAGAGGCCTTTGCCGATCATCACTCTTGGCTGAGGAGAGGCTGACCTGGGGTGGTCAAGACTCCCTGAGTTTGGACCAGGAATCTCACTACTCCCCCCACTTCAGTCCTGAAATTGAGTTTGTCACTTTCCCTGAGCCTCAGTATCCATGTCTATAAAATAACAGGGTGGAGACCATGGGTGATTTGGATTGGAGAAGATCTCCCAGGACCCCTAGCCGCTGTGTGATGTTGGGAACTCTGTTTCCCCTCTCTGGGCCTCAGTTTCCACCACTATTAAGTGAGAGTTGGAGATGGTAGTGGGGAGGTAAGGAGTGGATGAAGTGACCTCTGGAAGAATTTTCCAGTTCAAAAAAAAAAAAAATCACAGGGTGGGACGCCTGAGTGGCTCAGTAGTTGAGCGTCTGCCTTTTGCTCAGATCATAATCCTGGGGTCCTGGGATCGAGTCCTGCATCAGCCTGCTTCTCCCTCTGCCTGTGTCTCTGCCTCTCTTTATGTGTCTTTCATGAATAATCAAAATCTTAAAAAAAAATCACAGGGTTATCCTCTCAGAGGTAAAAGGCTGCCTCCCTTCTTGGTAAGAGCTATATCGTTCCCCCTAATTTTTTGGCTGAGCCCCTCCTGGCCTCTTTAATGAGAGGATGGTAGACCTTCTGATCCGGGTCTCCTGACTCAGAGGGGGCTAATCTCACTCAGAACAAATGAACCACAGAGATGTAAACCATCTGTGGTATGGTGGAGACCCTGCCAGAGGCCCCTCAGCAGCCTGCCTCTCGCCAAGACCCAAGCACCACCCCCCCCACAATCTTCCAGCCCTCTCTGCACCCCCTCTCCCCCCAGATTTGATTAAATGTTACATTTCCCACCATGCACTTGGCCCTACTGCTCAGAGGTTACTAGCTGCTCTTAAGAGTTCTTTATACAACTCCACTTGGGCTCCCGGCCACCAAATTCTTCCTGCGCATGCATTACTTAGATTAGCTAAGGATGTTGGCATTTAGAGCCAAACTCCAGCATTTATCTCAGAAGGCGGCCTCATGACTGTTATTTCAATGCGGCACTTCTCTGAAGGGATCGTTCTTTGTGATGTGAGGTGTTATATAGGCTCTTGCTGTATCTATAAGTCTGCATATTTTTACAGTTAGTGGGCTCAGAGCACATTCCACTGGTGACCTCACACATACAATCAGTCTAGGAGACAAGGCAGTAGATTCCAACCACTTGTGTTCCCTGGATCCCCTTCAGAGGACCCCACCTTGCCTCTCAGCTGAGATGGGGCCTGTCTCATGTCCTCCCCTGCTCAGCCAGGGAGGAGCCCTCACACTTGTAGGATGCTCAAGGGTGCTATGAATCGGTCGCTGGCACTCCTCGTCTTTCTGTGGCTTGCCATGGTACAGATGAGGAGACTGGGTCTCACGGAGATCTTTGTCACCTATAATGCAAAGCACAAAAGGTCCATTATTTTCACTAAGCAGTCAAACTTAGCTTTGAGTCTAGGGCGTTTTCCACTGGAACACAATGGCCTATTGTTTTCTTTTTTTTTTTTAAAGGAAACCAACTTTGACAAATGGGTGCCCTCACCACGAAGGCCCGTGCCAGATGTTAGGGCAAGGTGGAGCTGCTGCTGTAATGAGAGATCCAATAGAACCATGGCCCGGGGAGGGAGCAAAAGGATTAATTTCCCTTCACACAGTCCACCAAGCCCCAGGTTCCTTCCAAGTTGTTGCTCGGCCATCTCCAGAACCTGCTTATGGTCTCCATGACTGACACTGGTTTTGTGGCCACATCTGGGTTCCAGCTGGTGGGAACGGAAACGAGGAAGAGACATTCTGTAGTCTTTTTTTCTTTTTAAGATTTTGTTTATTTATTCATGAGAGACCCAGAGAAAGAGGCAGAGACACAGGCAGAGTTTGAGAAGCAGGCTCCCTGTGAGAAGCCTGATGTGGGACTTGATCCCAGGACCCCGGGATCACAGCCTGAGCCAAAGGCAGATGCTCAACCACTGAGCCACCCATGTGCCCCACATTTTGTGGTATTAAGGCCTGAGTCCCCAAATGTCACACATCATGACCACTCGCACTCCACTAGAGAGAATCTGGTCACGCACTCTTAACTGCAAGGGGGGACCTGGGAGATAACATCTAGCCATGTGCCCAGGAAGAAAGAGCTGAATTTGACTAGGTAACCAACATGGCCTCCTACACAAAGCTTTGAAAGCCTCCAATCTTCATACTCTCCTTGACCCCCTCCCAAGAAAATAGCTCTTTCTCTCTCTCTCTTCTCAGTCTCTCTCTCACTAGTTTCTCTTGTACCTGAAAAGCAAACATTTAAGGGCCACCTTTAGGGTTTGTTTGGTTTTTTTAATGTGATTTTTTTTTCTTTTTCTTTTTTTTTTATTCATGAGAGATACACAGAGAGAGGCAGAGACATAGGCAGAGGGAGAAGCAGGCTCCATGCAGGGAGCCTGATATGGGACTCGATCCTAGGTCTCCAGGATCAGGCCCTGGGCTGAAGTCGTTGCTAAACCACTGAGCACCACACCCCCTCCCCGGGCTGCCCCACCTTCAGGTTTTGAAGGCCCTTTTGTCTTCTACCAATCAGTATTTGAATATTTTTTCACCTTTTCAATTACCATCCATCCTCTATACTGAGTTTGGATCATCTTTATTTTTTTTAAGATTTTATTTATTTATTCATTTGTTGAGAAAGAAAGAGAGAGAGCTGGGGGAGGAAGAGAGGGAGAGAGAGACCTCAGACTCCATACCCAGTGCAGAGCCTGATGCAAGACTCGATCACACAACCCCGAGATCATGACCTGAGCCAAAATCAAGAGTCAGATGCTCAACTAACTGAGCCACCTGGGCACCCTAGCATCATCTTTAATCCTCAAAATACTCCATTAAGTAAGTACCATTATCCTCTTTTTATAAGTGAAAGAACCAAGACTCTGGAAAATCAAGTATGTGATTCAAAATAGAGTCAAAATTCAAACTTGGCTCTGACTCCAAAGCTCACTCTTCCTGCCACATCATAATGATTGCAGATTGATGGATTTTCTTTGTAACTACAGCTTTTCTTTTTATCCAGAACTATGTTCCTAAAAATCGGGTGCTAGTCTCAAAACAAAGTCTGCGGGGCCCCAGGAGACAGGTCAGTGAGGGGTTGAGGTCTCATTGTAAGCCTCCTGCACGGTCACGGAAATGATGTCCACCTGCCTGCCATCCCACGAGAGTCACATGTTGGGAGCATCTTTTCTTTCAGGACTATGTTGCAGTTGCCATCTGGAAATTCTCCTGGGCTGTGACCCAGACTCTTTACATTAAAAAACAATTCTTAGTGAAACCAAGGAGCATGTTTTGGTTCCAGATATTATTTTATGGAAAAGACTAACAAGAAACATTTTTTTTTAAGGGGCACCTGGGTGGCTCAGTGGTTGAGCATCTGCCTTTGGCTCAGGTCATGATCCCCCGGGGTCCTGGGATTGAGTCCCCCATTGGGCTCCCTGCAGGGATCCTGCTTCTCCCTCTGCCTGTGTCTCTGCCTCTCTGTGTCGCTCATGAATAAATAAATAAAATCTTTAAAAAAAAAAAGAAATAAACTGTTTTTTTCCAAATCCTTGGAAAAGCCCACTGCTCTCATTATCCATGGATCAACTTGACTTTCCTTGTGTTTTTGGACGATCTTGTAATTAACTACTTCTGGGATATCAATCCTCAGCCCAGTGGTGAGGAGTGGCATGTGTTGATGTCTGGATGTGACAAAATTATTCTCTGCCCACATCTATCAGCACAGGCAGAGAATCTCCAGTTCCAGACTAGAGGAACACAATGGTTATCTAGAATGAGGCCTATGCAACACTCTCCTTTTTTTCTCACTATTTACACACCCCACCTTGGGCTTATTCACTGTCTTGTCACCACTGTCCTCCTGGGATGCTCCTGAGGCCTCAGCATTTTTCTTTCAACCAAACTGACATCTTTTTCCTGAAAACATTCATCCACTGGCCCTAGTGTTCCTTCTTGTACCATCTAAAGCAAATCTAATTCCTTTCCGATGTGACAGCTCTTTATATATCTCAAGATATAGTCCCATCTTCCAGAGGCCTCTCTTCTTGGAGGTGAACATCTTAGGTCCAATAACCATTTCCTGGATAATACCTCTGAGTTTCCTAACCTCACAAACAGCTTCTGTACCCACTTACTCTTTTATCCATCTTCCTTATATTGGCCAGGGATCTTTCATCAGCTGGCAATATAAATCCAATTCAGGGAAGCCTGGGTGGCTCAGCGGTTGAGTGCCTGCCTTTGGCCCAGGGCGTGATCTTGGAGTCCCGGATCGAGTCCCACATGGGGCTTCCCTGCGTGGAGCCTGCTTCTCCCTCTGCTGCTCTCTTTCTCTGTGTCTCTCATGAATAAATAAATAAAGTCTTTAAAAAAAAAAAAAGAAATCCAATTCAAATCAAGGATTAACAAACAAGAGGGGAGAGGCCGGGAATTTATTGGTTCACAAAGCTGAAAATTCCAGGAAACGGATTTTTGCCTTCAGGCATGGCTGAATCCAGGAACTCAAACAATGTTATCAGGTCTCAGTTTCATTTAATCCATTTCTTAACTCTACTTTCTTCTGCCTTGTCTTCTTCTCAAACATAAGCTTTCAGTGCAGTGAGTCATCATAACTCCAGGCTAACATTCTTCCAGTTTTGCAGTCTTAGTGGAAAGGCTGCATTTCTTTCCCCATGGTTGCAACCAAAGTCCCAGATCTAGGTCTTACATGCAGGTCTGGGTTGCTTGTGTTTCCTTGAAGCCAGAGGATAAGCTGAATCACTGAAAACCATATAGACTGAGGGAAAGAAGACTCTTCAAAGGAAAAATTCCATTGCTTTTATCAGAAAAGTGAGAGTAAATGTTAGGCAGGGAAAAAAAATGAAAACAGATATCTACTCCATCTATCCACTCCATCACTCTTACCCTCTCAGCAATATCCGCTTCACTCTCTTATCTTTCTGTCCACCAGAGTGCTCAGCACAGCAGAGGCCAAAAAGTACTTGCTGAATGGGCAAGTTATGCTCAGAGAAGGCCAGCTCTATCCCCCCCACACCCAAAAAAAGAAGAAGAAGAAGAAGAAGATGAAGAAGATTACCCCAATGGGAGGCAAGTTACTCAACAAATATTTATTGACTGTATACTCTGTGCCCAGACACTGCTCTAGATGAATGAGCAAAACAGACAAAGCTCTCACCTCCAAGGACCTTACCTTCTGGTAGGGAGTGTGAGGAAAGACAACAGCAACAATAAGCAAATGAAGAGATAAATATATAAAATGTGGCAGGGATGCAAAATTCTTATCCGTACTACAACATGGATGAACCCTGGTGACATTATGCTAAGTGAAATAAGCCACACACAGAAGGACAGATATGAGGTCTGTAGACTGATCAAATTCATAGAAACAGAAAGTAGAATGGTGGTTGCCAGAAGACGAGGTGGTGGGGTAGTGGTCAGCGGGTACAGAGTTTCAGTTGGGGAAGATGAAAAGGTTCTGGAGGTGGATGGTGGAGGTGGTTGCACAGCGATGTGAATGCACTTAATGCCACCAAACTGTACGCTTTAAAATGGCTAAAATGGTAAATTTCACATTACATGTATTTTATCATTTCACCCAGCTGGTCTAGTGAGTGAAGCATGTGACTCTTGATCTTGGAGTCATGAGTTCGAGCCGCATCTTGGGTGCAGAGATTGCTTAAAAATAAAATGTTTAAAAAAGAAAGGCAGGTGATAATAAATGCTGTAAGGAAACAAAGTCAGGGAGAGGGGAATAGGAAATGGAGTGGAGAACAGGGAGATGTTATTCTTAGGCAAAGGATCAGAAAATTTCTTTCTGATCATCCACCAGTGTTGAGGTAGGAGTCCAGAATGAGGCAGGGGTGCCCCCACTGACCACAGGAGCACCAGGAGAACGTGCCAAGTGGAACCAATGGTAACTGCAAGGACCCTGGGGCGGCAGTGATGGGCTTGGTAAGGACCAAGAGGAGGCTAGTGTGGCTGGGATCCTGGGAATAGGGCAGAGCAGCAGGGATTGAAGTCCAGGGGCAGTTAGGGTTGGATCCTGCAGGGCCTTGGAGGCCATTATAAGAGCTTCGAGTTTGGGGGATCTGAGTGGCTCAGTTGGTTAAGCATCTGACTCTTGGTTTCCACTCAAGTCATGATCTCAGGGTTGTGAGATTGAGCCGTGTCAGGCTCCCTGCTCAGCAGGAAGTCTGCGTGTGATTCTTTCCCTTCCTCTCCCTCTGCTCCTCCCATGCTTGTGCACTCTCTCTTTCTCTAAAATCTATCAATAAGTCTTAAAGAAACAACTTTGGGTTTTACTTTAATGAATTGAGAAGCCATAGAATGGCTTGAGCAGCATATTACTTGCCCTTTTTCTACTCCTTTAAAAAAATTTTTTTAGATCTCAAACATGTGAAAATAGTGTGTAACTATCACTTTACTAGTACATAACTATCACCAATGATTTAACAATTATTAACATCTTGCCAAATTTGCTTCTTTTTTGTTGCTGAGTTTTTTAAAGCAAATTTTCAGACATCATGATATTCCATCATAATTAAATGTACATCTCTAGAAAATTAAAGACTTTTCCTAAATATTGATGATACCATGCTTGTTCCTAACAAAATTAATGATTCTTTCATATCTATATCCAAATTTCACCATGTGTCCCAAAATGTCATTTTATAGTTGGTTTGTATAACTCAGGATCACACATTGCATTTTCCAGTATGTCTCCAAATGTTTTACATCCCTAGATGTAGACAGTCTCTCATCCTATCCCTGCACCCTTTTTCATCACATGTTGACTACCAAATTGGTTAGGGCAGTGTCCTATGGAATATTCACATTTTGATATCGTGACTTGCATTTTAAAGGACCTTGTGTGTGGATAATAGACTTTAAGGGACAAGGATGGGATCCAAGAGACCATTTTGGGGGGCACTGCAATAAGAACAAACTCTAAGCCCACAAGGATAAGAGCACAAGAATGGAAACCATAGGGGGAGAGAGTTGTCAACATGCTGGGAGGATGAAAAGCTAATAGAGTTATCTAGTTGGTCTTATCCGAGTAGAAGCTGACTCCTGAGAGACTGTACATTGGTAATACCATGCAAAGTGCACCAGAATGGCTCAGGGACTGGGGGCACCTGGTAAACAGAGGCAAAGAGGAAACTAGAAACAAGAGGCTTGGTTGATAACGACACTTAGGGGTTTCCTCCAAAGAGCACTCTCTCTGCTCTGTCTCCTTCAGTGAGGCAGTCTGTTGACAACCCTCTCTATGAAAACAGAGCTTCCATAAGCTTTTCGGCATCTCGCTCTTCAATAAGAATAGTCAAAGATTACCAGTGAGTTGGGGAAAGCTTCCAACACTAAAGACAGAATAAAACAAAAGGAAAACAGGAACTGAGAGGAAACAAAGACAGTGCAGGGAGCAGAATAAAACTTACAAATAAACAGAGGCCCATCCATACTTAATATCCTCAGAAGAATACAAGAAGATACCGTGAACATGTAGAAAGAACACAATGCTATAAGAAGCAACAGAGGACAAGACAGAGCTTTGAGAAATCAAAAGTATGGTAGCCAGTGGGAGGCCTGGATGGCTCAGTTGGTTAAGCATCCAACTCTTGGTTTCAGCTCTGGTCATGATCTCGGGGTCATGGGTTACAGCCCCAGTTGTGCTCCACGCTCACTACAGAGTCTTTTTTTTTTTTTTAAGATTTTATTTATTTATTCATGAGAGACAGAGAGAGGGACAGAGACATAGGCAGAGAGAGAAGCAGGCTTCCCCTAGGGAGCCCCATGCAGGACTCAATCTCATGACACCCTGACCCAAAGGCAGATGCTCAACCTTTGAGCCACCTAGGTGTCTCATCACTGCAGAGTCTGTCTGAAATTCTTTCCCCCTCTCTCTTTCCGCTCTTCCCTTTGCTTGTGCACATTATTTCTCTCCCTCTTAAATAAATAAATAAATAAATAAATAAAATCTTCAAAATTATGGTAGCTAGAAAAAAACTATTTTTTAATATTTTACAAATTTATTTATTCACGAGAGACACAGAAAAAGACAGAGACATAGAGGGAAAAGCTAGCTCCTCACAGGGAGCCTGATGTGGGACTCGATCCCAGGTCTTGGATCATGCCCTGACTCAACCACTGAGCCACCCAGGAGTCCCAGAAATGAAAATAATTTAAATGGAAGTATTGGAAGGTACAGTCTAGAAAATTCATCCAAAAATAAAAAGATAAAGGCAGCAGGTTTTTAAATTAAGGGACAATCCAAGAGGTCTAAAAGACAATGAATTGGAGTTTCATAAAGAAAGAACAAAGAAAATGGAGAAGAGGAAATTTCAGAAGAAATATTACAAAGAATTTTCTCAGAACCAACGGTCATGAGTGTCCAAATTGAAAGGGTCACTGAGTGCCTGGCACAATGACTACAAATTTTAGAACATTAGTAATGCAAAGAAGAGCATGAAAACCTCTAAAGAAGAAAAAAAATTGCATACAAAGAGT
Source organism: Vulpes lagopus (assembly GCF_018345385.1). Taxonomy (NCBI): domain Eukaryota; kingdom Metazoa; phylum Chordata; class Mammalia; order Carnivora; family Canidae; genus Vulpes; species Vulpes lagopus. Next base: position 49,716,733 of record NC_054825.1, read on the forward strand.
TAAGAATCAAAAAGATAACAGACTTCTCACAACCTGTGTGTCTCAAAATCAAGAAAAAAATGATTTCCAGTCTAGAATTCTGCACCCTGCAAAACTATCATTCAAGAGTGATGGCAGATTAATGATATGTTCAGATACACCAAACTTCACAATTTTATCTTCCATGTGCCCTTTCTCAGAAAGCTACTAGAGGATGTGCTCCAGCAAAATGATGAAGTAAGTCAGAGAAGAAAACTTGGGATCTGGGAAAAAGAGATCCAACTTAGGAAGGAGTAGAGAAAGGAAGCTTGAGGATAAGAGCTGAGCCCAAGCCCAAGGGGTACCCAGTCCACAATAGAGGAGGAGACTAGAGGACTCTAGGAGAAGCTCTGGTAAAATAATGACACTGGAAGAAAGAGGCACTGATGCACTATCTGTTTAACCATGTAGACAATTGTCTGAGAGGCTGTTGAAGGTCAAAGAAAACTTGCAAATGAAAGAAAGAATAAGAGACTTATCAACTCCAGATAAAAACAAAATCTATATGAGAAAGTAAATGTCACATGGTATGCAACTTGACTCAGGAAAGAACAGTATTTAATCATAATAAGCAAACATTAAATACTGATTTTACTAATAATTACAATAGGTCTTGATTAGGATGGCTGAGGCAAATAAACAACCATAGAGAGGGGAGCTGTTTAAGAAAGGTGAGTTTCTGTACACCACAATCGAAAATGAATGGGTTGTGCCTAAAATTACACATCAAAAATATTAAGGAATAGAAGTTTAAGCAATTAGAACAGGTGTCAACAAATGATATGCCACAGGCCAAATCTGTTTTTGTAAATAAGATTGTACTGGGATATGTCCACACCCACTCATTTACCTATTGCCTAGGGCTGTTTTCTAGCTACAAGGAGAGCTGAGTGATTGCAACAGACTGGCCCATAATGCTGAAAATATTTCCTATGTGGTCTTATGCAGAAAAAGTTTGCACTTCTACAGAAAAAGTAAACCCCCAGGGGACCTGGGTGGCTCAGTGGTTGAGCATCTCCCTTTGGCTCAGGTCATGATCTCAGAGTCCTGGGATCGAGTCCCATGTCAGACTCCCCAGAAGGAGCCCACTTCTCCCTCTGCCTATATCTCTGCTGATGTAGAATACTGGAGAGAAATACATAAAGCATTAGTAGCCAGAAAGGTTAAAAATGATTTTTCTCAGATGTTAACTTTTTGTTATAAGCCTTCAGTATTGGTTGGCTTTTTTTAAGTCATATGCATTACTACTTTTAATAAAAATTTTAAAATTATTGTTTTTAAGGAGTTGTCCTGATGCCCCGGGGTGGGGGGGGCGGGGAGGCACTGGACTGACATCAGGGTTCATGCCTGAGCCTTGCCCTGCTGTCTCCTGCTCTTTGCCAGCTGTCCATCATCCCATCTAAATGAGGCTGAGTGAGTCAGAGCTGCCTGGCCAGAGTCTCACAGGAACTGGAACCAATTCCTGATATCAGACTTGGACAGAGTTGCCTCCTGCCTCAAGCCATCACTTGGTATTGTCAATTTCATCAATGAGTGACAGCGTAATAGCTCCATGGTTTAAGTTACTATGAGCTCTACTATTAGATTGCCTGGCTTCATAAACTCCAGGCTCCCCCTCGAATTAGCTCTGACCTGGGCAAGTTATTTAATTTCACTGTATCTCAGTTTTGCCATTGATAAACAGGAATAATGATACCTCCTTATAGGGTTGTGGTGAGCTTCATTCAACTAAAACATGTGGAAACACTTGGCACAGTGGCAGGCACATATAAGCCTACTGAATGTTAGCTATTAGTATTCCCGTTTTCACAGATGACACAGATGAGGTCCAGAGGGGGAAAGTGGCAGACATAAATGTCACACAGGGGACTGGAAGCAGAGCTAGGCCTAACGCCTGGGACTTCTTTTTGTCTCATGCAATGCTCTCTCCTGGCACCACTCTAAGTTGCTTATATATGCATAAAGCATCTCTGGAAAGATACACAAGAGATGAGCACCAGTGGCTACCGAGGGGTGAGTGGAGCCAGAGTGGAAGGGGGAGCCTATTTTCACTTTAAAATGTTCAAGTCAAAAACAAAACAAAACAAAAATTTCAAGTCAGGGACACCTGGGTGGCTCAGTGGTTGAGTGTCTGCCTTTGGTTCAGGTGGTGATCCAGGGGTCCTGGGATCGAGTCCTGCATCAGGCTCCTCGCATGGAGCCTGCTTCTCCCTCTGCCTATGTCTCTGCCTCTCTCTGTGTTTGTCTCTCATGAAAAAATAAATAAAATCTTAAAAAAAATTTTTTTTCAAGCCATGTGACTGTATCTTTAGTACAAAAACCAGAAGCCACATAGATTAACTAAATATATGAGATGAATAATGGCTTTTTTTCACGGTGGAGATCAAACAAGATAGCAAAAGTGAAAGTCTTTTCTACATCGCAGTGGTATCCAGAAGTAAAAGGTTATTACTAGCAACCCCGGTGCTTTTTAGTAAAAGGAAACTTTGCTCTGGATTTGTCGAACAAGCCGTGGGAAGGGGCATGAATTTCACTAGCCAGGGTCTCCTCTGGGAAGGCAGAATGGGTTTCCTTGGCCACAGGTGAAGCCATCTTGGAGGGCAATGGAAATTTCCACCTCGGCACCTTGCAGATGAAAGGCCCCCTCCCCCCAAACCAGCTCTCCCAAACTCAACATTTTGCATCCAGGCCCCCACTTGGACAACTCTTCTGGAAAACATGATTAAGCCTGCAAAACCTGGGGGTTTTATTGGGGATGACAGTGAGGGCCACAGTTTGTTTTTCAAGGGAGGGAACGAAGTCCCAGAAATAGCTGAGCCTGAGCTGGCAGGCGGCTGGCAAAGAGCAGGAGGCTCCAGGGCAACGCTCCCAGGCCATGTTGACTTTGGACGGGCTGCTTGAGCATTGTAAACAATTGCAGAAATGATTTCCTACCCTGGCAAAAGTCTTGTTTGGACAAGGGGTCCCCCCCCTTCTTTAAAAGGCAGTTTTATCATTTGTTTGCAAAAATGCTCAATCCCCTCTTTCTTTTCTTGTTCCCTCTGTGGCTCTGGTCTCCCCCAGAGCCAGATGAAAAATCTTTGTGTTTCTTTAATGTTAACCAAACCCCCATTCCTTCTTTTTAAACGGTTCCAGGTCTGTTGGACAAATACTCCCCAGCAACAGGACTTACAAGGGTCTGTTAAGGATTTTGTTAGGCTGGAGTCTTTAGCCAGAGTGACTTAAAATATTTTTTTTCTCCTTGTTTATTACATTTTAAACTCCTAGCACAATAAAAGCTGCACACAAGGATTGGGAAAGCAATAAAAATACGACTCATAATGTCTTGGCCTGAACTAGCTAATGCTCCATCTAGACACTGATGTAACAGATTTGGTCTCACCCACCCCTCCCAAGATGTCAGACTAGTAAATAAAATGGGTTGTCTATAAGGGAAAAAAGCATAGGATGGGACTGTGAGCCTGTCAGACTGCTGGCCAGGGTGGGGCTCTGAGAGGCTGAGAGATAGACTGCACGTTCTGAAAATCAGCCAGAATATTGAGCCGTTCAGAAAGAAGGAATACTCTGTTCTTGACCACCCAGGGCAAGGGCAACCACAGAGCAGATGAAGAGGATGATATGCTAACCCAATACCACCTGTCACCAAAGGACAAAAGGAAGAAGAAAAAGTAGGGAGAGGATGGAGGAGAGAGAGAGAAAGGGGACAGGAGGTAAGTAAGAGGTGTGGGAGGAGAGGCCCATAGTCCCTGCTGGAACAGAAGCTGGCTCAAACTGGGTAACTGAAGGGAATTCAATGAAGAGACAATTGACAAGGTTTAGGCAAGAAGTGAGGGGGGCCAAAGGGGATGGAGCTACATCCCAGAGCTAACAACAGCAGGGAGCTGTCCTACCTCCAGGCTGGAAGGCCCCCCTCCAAGGATGTCACACAAAAAGTTACATTCTTCTCATTCATCCCATCAACAGGAAATCTATTGCTCTATTTGAAGACATGAAAAAAAAATACAACCAACCAAAAGATGAATCCAAATTAAGAATGTACATAGGAGGAAACAGAGGTGTCAAAAGACTCATGGTAAGCATTAAATCTATTTAAACATAAAATTACACATTTATAACTGCAATGATTATGTTGACCAGGAAAATAATACAGTTGTGAGAGTTATCATGAAAAAAGAAAAAAAAGCTATAAAATGTGTTGTTGTTTTTAAATTTTATTTATTTATTCATGAGAGATGCAGAGAGAGGCAGAGACATAGGCAGAGGGAGAAGCAGGCTCCCTGTGGGGAAGAGAGCCTGATGTGGGACTTGATTCCAGATCCCTGGGGTTGCAACCTGAGCCAAGGGCAGATGCTTAACCACTGAGCCATTCAGTCACCCCTGTTTACTTTTCTTACAGTAAAATATACATAACATAAAACTTACCATTGTAACTGATTTCAAATGTACAGTTCTGTGGCATTAAATCCATTCACGTTGTTGTGCAACCACAACAATCATCCATCCACAGAACCTTTTCATCTTCCTCAGCTGAAACTTTATATCCATTAAATAGTACAGTAGCTCCCCGAGCCCCCACCATTCTCCGTGTCCTTGACTATTTTAGGAAACTCGTAGAAGAGGAATCCTACAGGGGTGCCCAGGTGGCTCAGTTGGTTGAGCATTTGCCTTTGGCTTAGGTGGTGATCCCTGGGGGTCCTGGGAGCGAGCCAGCATCAGGGTCCCTACTCAGAGGGGAGCCTGCTTCCCCCTCTGCCGCTCCCCCATGCTTGGGCTTTCTCTCTCTCTTTCTGTCAAATAAATAAATAAAATCTTAAACAGAGAGAGAGAGAGAGAGGAATCCTACAGTTTGTGTCCTTTCCTAACTGGTTCCTTTCATCTAGCATAATATCTTCAAAGTTTATCCATGTTGTGGCATGTCTCAGAATTTCCTTCAGTTTTAAGGCGGAATGATATTCCACTCTATGTATGTCCCACATTTTACTTATTTATTCATCTGTTGATGGACACTTGGGTTGCTTCTTTCATTTGACTACTGGGAATAATGCTGCTATGAAAATGGGTGTTCAAATATCTGTTCAAGCGCCTGCTTTCACTCACTTCCTTTGGGTAGATACTTGTAATAGGGATTACTGGATCATATGATAATTATTTATTTATTTTTTTGAAGAACTGCCAGACCATTGCCACAGCAGCTGCGAGGGAAGTTGTTTAAACCACTAATGTCCTTATTTTTCTTAGGAGAGAGAAAATGACATTGTTTCTCTTCTGAAATGATAAATGGAGAAATATCGGTTAAAGATATTTCAAATGACAAAGATAACCACCAGGAGAACTAAAAACAGTCTGACTACTTTCCAAATTATCCGAAAGCAACAAACAGAAACAGACCACATGGAAGTATAAAAGCAGAGAACACAAAATATTACAGAAGTAGGCCAAATCTACCTGTTATAGGGATGAATCGAACTGATATAATTTCACTTTTCAAGAAAATGAAAGCCAATTATGAGTTATCAAAAGACTGAGGCCTAAGACAAAAGAACCTGGAAAGGTTGAAATTGAGGCAGGAACAAACATATTGCAGGCAAACACAAAAAGTAGAGAAGAGTTCTGCTAATAATAACAGGCTGACATCATAAAGAATGAAATGTTGCCATTTGCAATGACATGGATGGAGCTAAAGAGTATTATGCTAAGGGAAATAAGTTAATAAGAGAAAGGTAAATACCATATGATTTCACTCATATGTGGAATTTAAGAAACCAAACAGATGAACATTTGGGAAGGAGAAATGAGGGAAACAAATCATGAGAGATTCTTAAAGATAGAGAAGAAACTGAAAATTGATGGAGGGAGGTGGGTGGGAGATGGGATAGATGTCTGATGGGTATTACGGAGGGTACTTATCACGATGGGTGCTATATATATGTAAGTGATGAACCATTGAACCCAGTCCTGAAACCAATGTTAAACTGTATGTCAACTAACAAGAATTTAAATTAAAAGAATAATAACAGGTTGAATTCAAGCCAATAAACACTATAACAAATAATAGCATTGAAATATAAAAATTATAAGGACTAATCAATATAATACTATACTGAAATAAATACAGAAATAGAATTGTAATAAGATGCTTTCACTCACATCTCTCAGACCTTGACAAATCACATAGACTAAATGTTATGATTCTGACATTCCAAATAACATATTTGATAATACTGATACTACATAGCTAACTAACTAGCTAGACAGGTAATAGGTATATAAAGCATATACATCTCTATATGTAGAATCTGAATCTAGAGACTCCATCTTATTTTCAAGCCTCCATGAGACATATGTAAATATTAAAAGTAGAGTAGGCCATAAAGAAAATGATTTACCAAAAAATGGAGGGATGCCTGACTGGCTCAGTTAGTAGAGCATGCAACTCTTGATCTCGGGATTGTGAGTTCAAGCCTCACATTGGGTGTAAAAAAACAAAATCTTAAAAAAAAAAAATGAAATAGAATCAGTCACATCCTTTGACTATAGTGCACTAAAACTGTCAATGAAAAATAAAAATTAGAACAAAAATTAGAATACCATCTCTTAAGTGACTTCTGAATCAAAGGTGAAATCAAAACAGTAACCATAGAATATGTAGAAAACAAAGAAAACACTGTATATAAAAACCTATGACCTTGAAAACATGCTCAGTGATAGATGTCAGACACAAAAGGCAACATACTGTAGGATTCCATTTCTATAAAATCTCCAGCACAAGCAAATCCATAGAGACAGAAAGTAGACAAGTGGCTGCCCAGAGCTGGGGGAGGGTACATGGGGAGTAGCTGTTTAATGGATGTGAGGTGTCCTCTTGGGGGTGATGAAAATGTTCTGGAACTGGATAGTGGTGATGACCGTACAACATTGAAAATGTACTAAATGCCACTGAGTTCTTTACAATGGCTTAAATGATAAATCACATGTCAATGTATATTTCACCACAATGAAAAAAAAATCTATGGAAAGAGGGATTTATGTTTCCATTGATGGTAGACTAGATAATGCTGACCAAACTGAGGACACTTCTAAAATCTGGACAGAATATGAAATACATCTGACTGGAGGATGGAAGATCTAACAAGACAATGAAAAATTATAGGGTTAAAATTCAGAAAAAGGAAATCTGGAGTTTGCCTTTCCACAGTGGGCATCAGGTGAGTCCACAAGGAGCACTTGAGAGGTAGAGAAGCTGAGTGCAGTATCTTAACAGCCTTTTGGGGCTGGGGATAAAAACTGGAGTCTGTTCTGACACCCACTGGTCTACTGCAATACAGTTCAGATGATGACTACCTGGAATTCACATCAAAGTCCACTTCAGACACCAGCCACACTTTGGGGGTCCCTAGGCCATCTTCATTTCTGACCACTTGGCTACATATTCAAGGGTTCCCATGACTCCCATAGGCTCAATATTTTCTTTTCTTTTAAGATTTTATTTTTAAATAATCTCAACACCCAACATGAGGCTCGAACTCATGACCCCGAGATCAAGAGTCACATGGCTCCACCAACTGAGCCAGGAGTCCCAGATTCAATATTTTCACAGAACTGAGGAAAGCACCATACTTATGATTGCAGTTTTATTATAAAAGAGCAGCCAATGAAAAGACACAAAAGGCAAGATTTGGGAAGTTCCCCAAAACCATGCTTCTAGGCCGTCTCCCCATGGCATCAGTTCATTTCACTCTGCCAGTGTGTCCTTAGAGCTTCAGTATCTCGAGGTTTTGTTGGGGCTTATTGAAAAGACATGCTGATTGAATCACTGGCCATCAATCTGCAGGCCCCATTCTCTTCCGGGAGGTTGGGAGGTCAGGCTGATATCACAGCTCGATCAGCCCCTGTCCAAAGCTATGAAAGGACTCAGCAAGATTCAACTCATTAGCATAAACTCAGGAGTGATCCAAAGAGGTTCATGAATAACAAAGACATTCTGACCACTTGGGAAATTCCAGGGGTTTAGAAGCTCTGTTATGGGACCCTAGGAAGAAGAGCAGATATATTCTTTCTTATAAGCTCAGGGCACCCCGGGTTTTTGGTCATGGTTCCCTTGTAACAAAATGATCAACCCTGTCAGCATCTACATTTGATATAACATTTATATAACATATACAAAACAACAGTCCAACAATACGTAACATTTGGAGGAGCCATTGTGAGATAGGGATGAGAGGCTTTTAACTCAATTTCCTAATACATCTGACTGTCAGGATCAGTATTATAATTTTGCCAACAATGCAATGTTACATCGTTATCACACTATGGTAGATGTAACCAGAAAAATAAGTGTTAAAAGATATCAGCATGTCACTACAGTGCCCTTCAGTTACTGATCATTAGTCCAGTCCATAATCATATCATATGACCAAAACGTGTCCCGAGGCGGTATCACTCAGGTTTGGAGGTTTCCATTTGATCTTGTCAGGCTCCAAAAGTAAGACTGGTCTCAGTCATGTTGGCTTGCCCTTTCAGGCATCTGGTATAATCCAGCTAAGAGTCAATATCATCTCTTGCTCTGAACCCCCTTCAAGGTGTTAACGTATTATTGAATTTCCCTCATTGCATAACACATTCATTAATCCCTTTGCCCTCAGCTACTAGTTCCTCTTTTAACTTATACCCAAGTCTTTCCACCTTTGGAAGGGATGTTAGGCTCAGCCACTGTGCTGGTCTAGACCACAGTAAAGGATGCTAGTCTAACAAGTGCCTCCCTCTCTGTTCACTCTCCTTCATCTAGGAAAGGGTTACACGAGTACAGATTAGTGGGCTATTTCGACCACTGTGAAATATGGTTGCATCCACTGTTAACCCCAATTTTGCCAGATGAGATAAAAACACCACCAGTTCCATCAGACCATTAGGAATTCTGACATAGAAGTTGAACAGTATAGTTACAGTTTCCTTCTTACAGATCATTCTTGCCTCTAGCACTTGTAGTTGCAGCCCCATCCCTGGGACCACTGCATCAGGTAGGAAAAAGATGTTGATAGTTGACATGATGTAGGATAGAAAAGAGAAGTATACTCATATAACCATCTTTTCCCCATGGGAGGAATTGCATAGTCATACTGGTATCCATCCCCCACCCCCATTCCCCAAATCCACTGAAAAAGCAGAAGAATCTATCTAGTGGGGACCCTGCCTTGGCATCCCCATGTTGGATATGAGCACACGCTCATGCAGGCATTAAGCCACACTTCATGCCAGTATCTGCTCTCATTTTAGACAACCACTATTTTAATCCACCACTTCAATTTCCTATCAAACTATCTCTGTGACTGGGGAGGAGAATGTCTGCCCATCGTTGGACATTATGGACTATAGATAGAGCATGTTCCTTGGTCTGAAGAAATGTGACTTGGTGGTCCAGACTGGCGGAGTGTCTTCAGTTCCAGGTTTTCTACAGCACTCTGAGTTGAGTATGCAAAGCCCGGCAGGAGTGTTTGCTCTTGCCAGAACCCATTTGCAGCCTCCTTGTGCCACCAGCATTGGTCCCACTTGGCAGCTATGTTCAGGTCCTTCTCCCCAGGAAATTTCCCCATAGCCATCTGCAGTCTCTGCCTCTCTTATTGGAGGATGGAACGGTTCTTATCGGCGTGCTGCACCTCAGAGGGTACAAAAGGAATCCATCTAGTCACCACATCTGCATTGTCACAGCCCCCATGACCATTTATTTCATGGACCTACATGGTTACCTCAGATGGGCACACCAGAATATCTATTCACTGGCTCCAATGACCTGATCCTGAAAGGGAGTTCTTATAACGATGTTCAAACAGTGTTTTCTTAGACTCGGTATTTGTCTGTTTGGCACCCATTAATCTCAGGCCAAACTGACAGTCCCAATTGTGTATATTTCACCTGTGACCTGGAGCCCGTAATCTGAACACTTGCTCTCACTCTAACACACCACACCAACATCCCTCACCCCAAACCACCCAGGGCCGGGGACCAGACAACTAGTGACAGCCCCTATATGCCAAAGCCCAGATGAACTGGTCAAACTAGCCAGTCCTAGACAAGTCACCTTTGGCTGCCTTGCCTTTCCCATAGAACCCCTAATAAAGGCTGTGGCCTGTGCCTTCCCCTCATTCCTCTCTGTCTCCTCACCAGCACTCATGCTTCTCCATATGGCCCTGTGTGGTGTAACTTGCCCCCTGCAGGAAATGTAAGTAATGAAAATCTTTCAATGGTGTTAGCCTCCAAATGTCAGCACTCAGTTGCTCTCATAAATTGCAACCCAGCACAAATAAGAAGGACACTGACGTGTTCTACTTTAATGCACCCCTCAAATTCCCATGATGGCTTCCGTTGGGCTGTGCCCTAAATAGGCATCCCTTTATGTTAATTTCTTTTAAAGATTCAATTTTTTTAAAGGACTCTCTGTACCCAACATGGGACTCAAGCTTACAACCCTGAGATCAAGAGTCGCATGTTCTACCAACTGAGCCGACTAGGCACCCCATGAATTTTGTTCCTTATCTCAGGTCACATGTGAAAATAATTCCAAAGGACTGGAGATCTAAGTATAAAGGCAAAAACAATAGCACTTTTAGAAAGAAACATAAGAGAACATCTTCATAACCTTGTAGTATAAAGATTTTTTATTCACTTATTTGGATTTTAAAGATTTATTTATTGTAGAGAGAGAGAGAGCATGGGGGGAGGGCAGAGCGAAGGAAAGAGAATCCCAAGCAGACTCCACCTTGAGCATAGAGCTCCACTTGGGGCTCAATCTTACGACCCTAGGATCATGACCTGAGCTGAGACTAAGAGTTGGATGCTGAGCCAACTGAGCCACCCAGGCTCCCCAGTAAAGATTTTTTTAAAACAGGACTGAAATATGGGGTGTTTTTATGTGGCCAGAAGAGATTTAAAATCCCTACAAAGCAATAACAAAATGACAGAAAATGAAGAACCACTTTGCAATAAAATATATCCAATGACCAGTAAACACAGAAGCAGTACTCAACTTCAATCAGCTTCACTAGTCTAAAGAGATGCAGATTAAAGTCATAAGATATTCCACACTATCTCCAGAATTGACTAAAAAAAATGGGGGGAAAAACCCCAGACAATACCAGGTGTTAACAAAGATGTAGAGCAAACAGAACTCTCAGAAACTGCTGTTAAGAATGTAAATTGATCTATGGGAAAAATGATTGTCAGTATCTAGTAAAGTTGAAAATAAGGACCCAGTAATTCTTAGATATATATCAAACAGAAATATTTTTTAGGGATGCCTGAGTGGCTCGGTGACTGAACAGACATCGGCCTTCGGCTCAGGTCGTAATTCCAGAATCCTGGGATCGAGTCCCACATTGCAGGGAGCCTGCTCCTCCCTCTGCCTATGTCTCTGCTTCTCCCTGTGTGTGTCTCTCATGAATAAATAAATAAAATATTTTTAAAAAAGTAATTTTTTTTATATTTATTTTAGAAAGAGAGAGAGAATTAGGAGGGGGAGGGACAGAGAGAAGGGGAGAGAGAATCTCAGATAGACTCTGCCCTGACCTCAGAGCCAACTCGAGGCTCAATCTCATGATCCAGAGATCACAACCCATGAGATCACATCTGAGCCTAAACCAAGGGTCAGACACTTAACTGACTGCACCATCCAGGCATCCCAACATACCCAACAGAAATGTGTAATATTGACCTAAAAGATATAGAATGTTCATAGAAGTACTACTCATATACCCTCAAAGTGGAAACTAGCCAAATGCCCATCACCAGTAGTACAAATAAATAAAACAGGGTATATTCATACAGAGAATTTCTTACAACAATGAAAGTTAGCACTCATGCAACAAGATTGTTATGTTGAAGTCCTAACCCCTACTGTTTCTATATAGGGTCGGTCTTTAAAGAGTTGAATGAGGTCATAAAGTGTGGGACCTTCACCCAACAGAACTGGCATCCTTATAAGAAGAGGGAGAGATGCCAAGGACGCACATGAACAAGCCATATGAGGACACGGTGAGAAAGTATAGTCTGCAAGTCAAGGAGAGGTGCCTCAGGAGAAATCAAACTGCCAAATCTTGATCTTGAACTTCTAGGCTCCAGAACTTTGCAATGATAAATTTCCGTTGTTTAAGCCACCCAGAATGTAGTATTTTGTTATGGCAGCCCTAGCAAACTAATACAGTATAGATATGGATATATGTGTGGATAGAACACATTTTGTTTTTCCATTATCAGTTGGTGGCATTTGGGTTGTTTCCATTTTGAGGCTATTATGAAGGATGCTGCTATGAACATTTATGTACAAGTTTTTGAGTGAACATATGTTTCCATTTCTCTTGAATATATTTTGAAATGTAATGCTGGGTCATATGGTAACTCTGTGTTTCAACAAATTAAATGTTTAAAAGTATAAAGGAATCCATAAAGATAAGCAGAAACTCATATAACAAAAAAATAAAGTACATAGGACAATCAAAGTCAAAGGATAGTTCTGGGTTTACATTAATAAAACATAAAAGCCCATAGGAAAACCGATAAAAGAAAGAAGGCATTAATCGCCAATATTAGGAATGAGAAAAGGATAGAGCTACAGATCCTACAAACATTATAAAAATAAGATGATGAACAAGCTCTGTCTTCAAATACATTGAAAATCCAAGTTTGAGAAAGATGCTAAGAAACTACAACTTACAAAAACCCACAAAGAAGGAATAGAAAATCTAAATGGTGCTATGTCTATTAAACGAATGGAATTCATAATTTAAATCTTCCAACAAAGAAAACTCTAGTCCCAGATGGCTTCACTGGAAAATTCTAATAAATATTTAAGAAAGAAAAATATCATGATTGCACATACTCTTTCAGAAAATAGAAGAGAGGAAACATACCCAAACTCAAATTATGAGGCCAGCATAACTTGTCACTAAAACCTACCACAGATATTAGAAGAAAGAGAATGTGTCAGTCTTGCTAATGTACACAAACACAAAGTCCTGAACAAAATAACAGCAAATTGATTTCAACAATATATAAAAAAGAAAATACATCCTGAAAGTTTATGTTATTCTAAGAATGTAGGGTTGGTATAAATTCAAAATTAATCATTAAAACTTATGAACAGAATAAAGAAGAAGAAACATATAATCATATGAGAGATTTTTCTTTTCTTTTTTTTTCTTAAGGTTTTACTTATTTATTTATAAGAGACACACAGAGAGAGGCAGAGACACAGGCAGAGGAAGAAGCAGGCTCCCTGAGGGGAGCCTGATGTGGGACTCGATCCCAGGATCCCCAGATCATACATCTTGAGCCAAAGGCAGACGCTCAATCATTGAGCCATCCAGACATCCCCATATGATAGATTTTTCAGTTTAAAAAGTAATTTGATTAAATTCAAAGTTAAATTTAAAAAAATTTAAAACTAATATAATTTAACCTCCATTGATGGTCATCCACCACCATGTAGACTCTTACGTACATCTCTTAATTTAATCCAATTTCCCTCTCTTTCTAACTTCCCCATTCTTCCACTGTGACCTGAACCTCAGGTCTGCCCTCATCAGTATGCCCTAAATCCTCAATTTCTTTTCCAAACATTCATTTTCCCTTCTTGCTTTCACTGAAATCTGGCTCTGCCTGAGAACATCACTCTTCTTACAGTCCTTTCATGCAGTATACCCCATAGATCACAAGCCCAGGGGTAGACTAGGGGTCCTCCTTGCTCTCCTTTCACTTTGACTTTTCTAGATTATCTCTCCTTTTCTCTACAAAATCACTATTCCCTTGGAGTTTGTGTCCTTAGATTTTAACAGTCCCTATTCTCGTTGAAGCCTTCTACCAGCTGACTGGTTACTGTCAGTCGCTCATTGAAGATTTTATTTTTTAAGATTTATTTATTTATTTATTTGAGAGAGAGAGAGGAGGAAGAGGAGCAGAGGAAGAGAATCTCAAGCAGACTCCTTGTTGCGCATGAAGCCCCACAAGGGATTTGATCTCATGACCCCCAGTTCACGATCTGAGCCAAAACCAAGAGTTGGGAGCTTAACTGACTGAGCCACCCAGGCACCCCTCACTAAAGATTTTAGAGCTTGGCTTCAGCCTCTCCCTTCACCATTAATATCTCAATATTCTTTGTGACTTCAACCAACAACCATCAAAGACTATATAACACCCTAGCTTCTCAGGTTCTGTATTGTTTGTCTATTATAAGAGCTACATTGTACTATGAGTTTACACATGCCAGGTTCTAAACTGTTCTAAATGCTTCACAGGTATCAGCTCATTTGATCTTCACAATAAGCACAATTATTATTTCCCTTTCGCAGATGAGGAAACAAATCATAGAGAATTAAAAACTTTGCCTCAGGGTCATGCAGTTAAGTAAGTGAGGTGTCTGGGATTTGAACACAAGACTCAGGCAGCCAGGCCTTATCTACAAGATACTATCAAATGTAGATCAACAAATTGGGGGCATGTTTATGGGGCCAGAATCAGAGACAATAAGCTATATGTTTAACAGTAGGAGCTGGTTAAATAAACTGTGATAGAATCTTATTTAGCCATTAAAGTGATGATATAGATCTATATTCATAATACTGAAAGCCATTCATGATGTGATTTTAAAAAAGCAAGCTGGAAAATATGTAATAAATTCGCACATGAATGTTTATACCAGCCTTATTCACAACTGCCAAAAACAAGAAGCAACCAAGATGTCCTTCCAAAGGTGAATGGATAAACAAACTGTGGTACAGTCATACAATGGAATATTATTCAGCATTAAAAAGACATGAACTATTAATACATGAAAAGACACGGAGGAACCTTAAAAGCATACTATTTAGTGAAAGAAGCCAGCCTGATGTAAGAAAGCACGGCTACTTATTGTATGACTAACTGTGACATTTTGGAAAAGGTAAAACTAGAAAGACAGTAAAAAGATGAGTGGTTGCACCAGGTCCCAGGGGGAGGGAGGGATGACCAGGTGGAGCCCAGGGGATTTTTAGGGCAGTGAAACTATTTTGTATGATGCTGTAATGGGGGACACATGACATTATGCGTTTTTAAAAAGATTTATTTATTTATGTGAAAGAGAGAGACAGAGAGCACCAGTGCCAAGCAGCAGGAGGGGCAGAGGAAAAGAATCTCCAACAGACTCCCTGCTGAGCACACAGCCAATTGTGGGGGTGTGGGGCTTGGAATCCATCTCTCAACCCCAAGATAATGACCTGAGCTGAAATCAAGAGTCTGGAGCCTAACCCACTGAGCCACCTGGGGGGGGGGGGGGCCCAGTGACATTAGGCATTTATCAACACTTTGAACTTTACAGCACAAAGAAGAAAGCTTAATTAAGCTATGGGCTTTATTAATAGTAGTGTATCAATACTGATCCATCAATTGTGATGAATGTACCATCCTAATGCAAGCTGATAATAGGGATAATGTGAGGATGATGAGGATAATGATAATAGGGAAAACTGTGAGGATGGGGATGATAGGTATATGGGGGGATAGTAGGTACATGGGGACAGGAGGTACATGGGAACTTTCCACTATCTCAATTTTCTGTGAACCTAAAACTGCTCTAGAAACTAATGTCCGGGGCAGCCTGAGTGGCTCAGCAGGTTAGTGCCACCTTGGACCCAGAGCCTGATCCTGGAGACACGGGATCAAGTCCCTGCATGGGGCCTGCTTCTCCCTCTGCCTGTGTCTCTGCCCCCTCTCTCTCTTTCTCTGTGTCTCTCATGAGTAGATCAATAAAATCTTTAAAAACAAATAAAAATAAAAACTAAAGTCTTAATTTAAAAACGACAGTATGGGGTACTGGGTGGCTCAGGTGGGCGTCTGCCTTCAGCCCAGGGCCTGATCCCAAGGTCATGGGATCGAGTCCCACATTGGGGTCCCTGCATGGAGCCTGCATCTCCCTCCGCCTCTCTCTGTGTGTCTCTCATGAATAAATAAAATCTTTTAAAAAATTTAAAAACACTATAATTGCACGAGCCCTTTCCTGTTAATATGCACGTGCGTGTGCTGCGCGTGGGGAGGTCTGGAGGGACACAATCCGAATCAACAGCAGTGGTCTCGGGGTGGTAGGATGCACGGAGATCCATCCTTTCCCTAGTTCTCCTTGTCCTGTTTTCTTAACAAAAGGCTGCATTCGTTTCTTATAAAGGCTGAAGTGAGGCCGTGGGGCCGCCGGGCCGAGCCCAGCGCGGCCGAGCCCCGGCGCCCGTCTGCCCCGCCCCCCGCCCCCCGCGGCCCGCGGCCTCCTGCGAGGCGGGTCGGGAGGTTGGGGGGGGGCGGGGGGCGGCGAATTCCTCCGGTGCAATCGCGTCCGCACGCGGGCCGGGCGCGGAGGCCAGGGAGGGGGCTCTGCGGGGTCCCGCCCGGCCCTGGGGGGGGCTGGAATGTTCCGCGGCGCAGCCTACTTTGTTCTGGGGCTGCAGGAGGGTGCAGCGGGGGCAGGACTCCAGGGCCCCTGGGACTTGGAGCACAGCCAGCTTTCCGTTCCCAGGGTGCCTCTGCACCCCCCTCCCACCCCCGGGGGTGGGGTGGGGAGTGGAGGCAGAGGAACTGTCTAGTTCCCAGGCTGGGCAGCTACAGGGGGCCCCCAACAGAACCCCTGGATTCTAGACCCTGCCACCCACTAGCCAGCCTCATGCTTCTGGGGTGCGGTCTCAGTCTCTCTGGGCCTTGCTTTTCCTAATCTACAGATTGGAGATGATCAGTAATAATAACATTGATGCACATAGTTATTGCCCGGCACCATTGGAAAGGGCTCTGCAAGTGCTCAAGCCTCATAACTACCCTTTGAGATAGGTACTGTTGATAGAATAACATAATTATCCTATTAATAGAGTAGGAAGGACATGGGAACATGTATGGGCCCTTTGAACAGCTCAGATGCTCTGGCCCAGCCTCCTTCCAGATAGTGAAATGTGCACCATTATTATTTTCACTGTAGAAATGAGGAAAGAGAAGCTCAGGGAGGGTAAGTAACTTGCCCAAGGGCACGCAGCTTCTAAGTGGCCAGAAGCAAACAGAGGCAGGAAGGAAGTCAGGCAAGAAGCCTCTACTCTTAACCTCTACACCCCCTGCCTCCTCGCTGCCAGTCTCAGGAGGCCCTAAAATCTTATTTATTTGGACATCCTGCAATCCATGCAATAGTCTGGAGGAAGTATTACTAGTAATAATTACATGTAAGTAATGATAATTATCACCAACCGAGGGCTGTGATTCTCACAACACCCTATGAGGTAAGTGCCATTATGATTAATCTCATTTTAGGAATGAAAGAATTGAGGCCCTGGAAGGTCACTCTGGTTCTAGGAGATGGAACTCATTCATCCTGAAGCCAGAGCTCAACAAAAGCTTAGCTCTGAGCTAATTTCCAAGTATTTAATAGGGAGACAGACTTCTACAGACTCTGAACATAGAGGGGAGCTTGGAAGGACAGTGCTTTGCTTCCTTCTGCAAATGTTGTGAGAGGCAACTTTGCCTGGTAATCCGAGGAGCTTTGGAGAGTGTAATGAGTCTCTGAGGACACCTAACACCAGCTAAAGAGCCGTTCCTCTCCCCTGGGTGCGCTGCCTCCGGGGCCCAGCTGCCTAGTGCCTGGAACCACCTCTACCCAGAATCTCCACAGCAGGATAGGTCAGTAATGTGACTTAACGGCTTCAATTCAATGTGTTTGAAGTTTGCTCTTGAATATTTTAAACCACATAATTCACAGCGTGTTTGATAAATAATATTTCATATTTGTTCCTGGGGGATCAACACGTGAGCTTCTACTTTCTTATTTTTTGAGCTATGTTATTTATTAGCAACAACTATGTTTTCTCATTAAAGGAAACAGAAAATTCCATGCTTGACTATGTTCCTGCCATAATCTACATCCTTGTTTTTTGCTTTATTAGGATGAATTTTCAAAATTTGTTTAGGGGCGCCTGGATGACTTAGTTGATTAAGGTCCAACTGTTTTTTTTTTTTTTTTTAAGGTCCAACTGTTGCTTCCAGCTCAGGTCATGATCTCAGGGTGGTGAGATCCAGCCCTGTGTCAGGCTCCTTGCTGGGCATGGAGCCTGCTTAAGATTCTCTCCCCCTCCTCCCTTCCCCCCCTCTTCTCTTGCACATGCTCTTTCTCTCTCAAAAAAGAAATTTTGTGTGTGTGTGTGTGTGTGTGTGTGTTTGTTTAAGTGGCCTGAGAAAGAGAGGAAGAAGAGTTTGAGCCTTGTTCCTGGGAGGTGAATGAAATCTGCTGGGCTTCTTTTGTAGTCACCCGAGCTCTCTGGAGAATTAGGGGAATGCACTGCTATGGATGACACTGAACTCACACTTCCTCTCTGCCTGAATTTCCCCAGGCTTGGCTGTACTGTGGACTGGCGTCACATCCGACTTAGGAGAAGTGGGAGGGACCACTTGAGAAAAAGTAGTGAACATATCGTTTTTCTTATTGAGGAAACTCTAAAAATATGCACAAAGTAGTATGTCTTATGTGATTTGAATCAGAAATCTTATTATATTGCATGTGTGTGATGATCCTGGCGTCTGTTAAAATGGTGGTAAAAAGTGCATTCTGATTGGCTTGATTCTAGAAAAATACATCAGAATGAGTTCTGCATAACTCTCTGCAAGCAATCATTGCAGGATCCTTACGAGCTGCGTGGGAGAGAGGGACCGCTGAATGGAAGGATGAGTGGTGGGTGATAGATGAATCCATCTATGGATGAGTGTGAATGGCTGGAGAGCTGCTTGGGTGGACAGGTGAGATGATGGCAGATGAGTATATTTGCTGAGCTCCAAAGGTCCTTGGTCCACCACAGCATTGATCATATGATTTCAGAGGTATTTCCTCACGAGGAGATTTGGAGCTCCTAAAGGCAAGAAAATAATTCTCTCCTTTCTTGCTTCCTGGGCCCCACTCCCAGAATGTGGCACATTCGTGGAGGTAGTAGTTAGGATGTAAACCTGGCTGCTACTACATGCAGCATCCCTTCTGTATAAAGAGCGCCACAAAGCCCACAGTGCAGACCCTAGAAGGAAGGGAAAAACAGGAAGGGGCAGGCACACAAGTCCTCTTCAAAGGCAGGACCTGGTATGGTAGTTGTATCTATCACCCTGGCTCTCATCACACAGGCCAGAACTTAGTCATATAGCTACATTTTGGTGAAAGGATACCTAGAAATTTTGTCTTATTTACGGTTGCCTTGTGTCCATTTATTTAGTTTTATTTTGTTTATTTTTTTAAGCAGGCCCCACGCCCAGCAGGGAGGCACCACCAGGCTTGAATTTAGGACTCTGAGTTCAAGACCTGAGCTGAGATTAAGAGTTGAAAGCTTAACCAACTGGGACGCCTGGATGGCCGGCGGCTCAGCGGTTAAGCATCTCCTTCAGTGCAGGGCGTGATCCCAGGGTCCTGGGATCGAGTCCCTCATCGGGCTCCCGAAGGGAGTCTGCTTCTCCTCTGCCTATGTCTTTGCCTCTCTCTGTGTGTCTCTCATGAATAAATAAATAAAATCTTTAAAAAAAAAAAAAAGCAAGCAAGTGAAGCAAGTGAGTAAGCTTAACCGACTGAGCCACCCAGGGCCCCATCTTCTGTCCATATAAAAACCAGAGGTTTTAAAAATAGCAGAAACGGATATTGGAAAGCGATTAGTCTCCCTCTGCCACCTAAGTGAGCAACACATTCTTATTTGTGAAATGAATAAAAAGACACAAATGAATCTAACTGACATTGCAAGTCTATTCTAAGAAGAGAAAGCATGTGGAATCACATAGTTAAGTGAAAAAAGCCAAGTAGGATTGGCAGATATAGAATGCAATTATTGCTGTCCTTCTTTCCCGAGAGACATTTTGTTGAGAACGATAGTGGGCCCAGATTAGATATTCTGCTTCCCAGACTCTCTCCAAGTGGCCATGTGACGCCATGTGGCCAATGAGATATAAATGGAAGACAGCTGGGAGACCTGAGAACGTTTTGCTTTAATATAGGCATACTCTTCCCTCGTTCTTCTGTTTGGTTTCTGAAGTGCAGATATGAGAGTGTAGCAGCCAACTCGCGAGACAATGAGCAAGAAAGCAAAAGTCACACACTAAGCATGAGGGAGAAAAAAGAGAGGTGTGACCAGACATTGACACTGTCATGACAACATGCTGACTCTGTGGTGACCATGCTGTGGGACCATGCCTGCCATCCTCCAAACACCTTGTTCATCAGAAATGGAAACTCCTACCTGGTTAAGACAAGATAGCGGCCTTTCTGTTGGATGCAACCTAACCAATACACACATTCACACGCACATACACCTTGAAAATTCACTGATTATGTTGAATATTTCCAGAAGGATACCCAAGAAACCATAGCCATAGCTGCTTCTCCTGGAGGACTGGGGGACAAGAAACTTACTTTTCATTTATAAGCTTCTAATTTTTTAAAGATTTTATTTATTTATTTGACATAGAGAGAGAAAGCACAAGCAGGGGGAGTGGTAGGCAGAGGGAGAGGAAGAAGCTCCCCGCTGAGCAAGGAGACCGATGACTCAATGACTGATGGCTCAATGACTCAATGATGACTCCATGACTCAGGGCTTGATACCAGGATCCTGGGATCACAACCTGAACCTAAGGCAGATGCTTAACCAACTGAGCCACCTAGGCACCCCTAGGCTTCTAATTTTGAATGTTGAATTGTTGGCAATTATATATTCAACCAAAAAGTGTTGAAATAACAGCTTACAATGAGGAAAGTCAAAAGACACTGTTCATTCATGACTTTTATGGCTCAAGAAATATGATGCCCAGCAGTTATGATTGTATCACTTTGCTACATCGTCATCAGTGGCACAGTTGTTCCAGGACTCTAATGACTAAGGGTGGTTCAAGAACTGAATTTTGAAAGCTATGTATCTGTTAAAAATAAATTAGCGTATGTATGCCACATGTCAATAAAAGTGGGGCTTGCCGGGTAGGGGGGGTTGGGGGAGGCTTCTTTTGGCGTGTTTTATTTAAATCAGAGAGACCTAATTATCTTGGAGTTTAATCATAGCTCTAATATTGCATCTCTTAAAATAGGTGGAGAATATACCGTTTTTGTCTTATCATTCACTGTATTTCTTTGATTGGAATATTGTCTAATCTGAAATTAATTGTGAAAACTCAGAGTGCATTCAAATATAATCAACCATTCTCAGTCCCTTGAATTACATGTGCTTTCTTGAGAAATGAAAACAGGGCTGATATAGAGACTACCAAAACTGCACATGACTCACAGTGTATCTTATCGCAGCCTCAACTAGTGGAGATTATGCCAGTGGCACCAAAGAGCTGTGGAGATTATGAATGCTCTCAGTACCTGGGAGTCATGATTCTTAGACTTACTTTCATTTTCTTCTTAATTTTACCTATAGATAAATTCTTAATAGGGAATGAGGTAGGAGAGATGAATCAAACCCAAAGATTACATCCAACTCTAGCAGGTGCAAGAAAGAGCATGGCCTTACTATCATTTCTATTAGGAGTCACATGGCAGTGATGATGACCAAGTCAAAACCAAACTAATGATGCAAAGGCAACATGTTGTATTCATAGTCACATATATATATGTGATTCAATTCTGTGATAATTTTCAACAGTAGAAGATTCACCGTTTATTCTGCAACAACACACACTTGTTCCTTTCCTAATATTATCTACACTATGAAGACATGGGAAAAAATAAAATTTATTAGAAGATGTACTTTTAACTTAAATACAGCTTTGTATTTTTTTTTAAAGATTTTATTTATTTATTCATGAGAGACAGAGAGAGAGGCAGAGACATAGGCAGAGGAGAAGCAGGCTCCTTGCAAGGAGCTCGATGTGGGACTCAATCCCAGGATCCAGGATCACGGCCTGAGCTGCAGGCAAATGCTTTTTATAAAATGCTTTTATAAATACCATGCCAAAGAATGTATGGGGGGTTATTTATTTTACTTTTCTACAGAATGTTTAATGTTCCTTAATAAAAGGTTATGTCCATGAGATTGTGCCTTGTATGTGAATGTCGTTTGCTATGTACGTCATGGAGGTAAAAAAAGGTTGAGAAACAGAAGAAAAATCCCACATTATTGAGAAATTCTAATAAAACTTATCATAAGATCAGCTGTAATTCAAAAGGATCACTGAAGAAGATCAAAACTGGACTTCTGGGTGTCAGTATGTGTGATAAATTACATGTTTATTTTGTGGCAAGTCCAAGATCCTTACCATGCTCCCCCTAAGTAAAAAAAAAAAGGAGGGGGGAGATTCTGTATCATCTCCTTTGGAGGTGACTTGCTAAGGGACAGATATAAAGCAATATATTTTTTAGAAGAACACTGATATTTTGTTAGGCTATAAATAGACCTGATAATAAAGATGTGTGTATCTTTTTGAAATAAAAAAAATATTTTTAAAAGCTTAAACTCTAGTAGAATTAAAAAATCGGATATCTGTCTTCCAAATCACAGCAAAAGAAAAGCAAACAAAACCCAGCCTGCATAAGAAAAGACAGGAAAAAAGTAATTAGAATGATAAACAAGTATGACTCATAAGCAAGAGTACCAAAACTAAAATACATAATCTAAACAATACATGTAAATGAGTTAAATCTTCTAGTAGAAGACAAAGACTCACATTGTGTTAAAAAAAAAATAAATCAACCATATGCCTCTTATAAGAGACACATCCAAAACAAAATGATGCAAAAAGAGGATCAAAAGGACACACGACACAAACATTTAACACTAACTTAATGTCAATAAGAAAAGTAACTGTAGTACTTACTTTTCAGTGTTGGGGACGGTGGTGGTTGGTGGTGGTAAACAATTTCTAGTAGGATGCCAGATTCAATATGGACCTGCCTATATTAACAAAATGTTCATACTAATCCTCTCACTCCTTCCAAACTACCCTCCTCTCCTCTATGTGCCCAGGAACCTATTGTGTGTGTTGTGTGTGCATGCTGGTAGAGGGAGTGAGTAGGAGGGTGCTGCTCACTTTTATCTTTTTCACCACAACCAGAACTTGGATACATATCTTTGGGGCCAGAGAGTGCCAAAAAGGCTAATGCAGACTCCTCCAGTATAGACTGGTGGGCCCCCAGGACACTAGATCAAAAGCTATTGTCATAGTCATTTAGAATGGAGATAAGGGGTGCCTGGGTGGGTCAATCAGTTAAGCACTTGACTCTTGAGTTTGGCTCTGGTCGAGATCTAAGGATCCTGGAATCAAGGCTCCCTGCTCAGGGATATACTGGGCTCCCTGCTCAGTGGGGAGACTGCTCCAGGATTCTCCCCCTCTCTGTCTGCTCCTTGCCCCTCTTATACTCTTTCTAAAATAAATAAGTAAACATCTTTTTTTAAAAAAGGAATAAGAATGAAGACCATGGAAGGATGGGGTGGGAAGAGTTGTTCTTTAAGGCAGAACAGTTCTTGATGTTATTCAGCCCCATTTTATCCCTGCTTTGATAGATCTCACAAATACTAATGCAGAGTCTCACCTTCCCAAAGATGGGCTAACTTCCTCTATGCTATAGGCTGTTCCTCAAAGTCATGCAGGAACCCAGAGCAGCAAGGCAGGGCTGCTATCTTCAACATATGGTTTTCAAGATTGCTTCAGTTGTGATCATTTCTGATGAGCAAGAAGACAAGGAGGATAAAGCACAGAAGTATCTTTAAGAGTATGAAATTGGAAATTGCACTCACATCATATTGAGGTGAGAATTTTGCCACATGGTCATAAGTAGGTGGAGGTGGGGTTTCCAGGGGGCTGGGAAATGTAGTTTCTAGGTAAGTAGCCCAGGGCCCAGGAAGAAGGAAAGAACAGTTTAGTAGCAACCATCAGGATGCCAAAATTATCATCAATAATCTATGCAAGACCCCTCACTTGTTTTCACTCATTCATTCATTCATTCACTCACTCTTTTTTATGATCATTCCACATACCCTCCTATATACCTTGACAATCACTCTGCTGTGTCTAAAGCACATGCTTTATTTTTCTGACAAATATGTATTTCTGAAAAATAATGTTTCAATCTGCCTTTTGTTTTAAAAAGGTGAATTCATGTTTTGAAATCTCCCAAAGCATATTCTGGTTTTTTTTTAGTGTTACTTACCAATAAAGCCTCCATGCATCATCAATGGGATACCAATAAAAAAATATAACAATTGCATAACTATGATGCAATGGACTGCAAACAGAGGCATGTGAGGGTGATGCCACTGTTCATGACTCAGAATAAAGAAGAATTCTTTAGACTATAAATAAATATACATATTTGTTTTGTACACATGTATTTTCCTTTGAGTCAATCTAATTGCAGGGAAAATTTTTAAAGATTTTATTTTGTTTGTTTATTTGACAGAGATAGAGGGATGCCTGGGTGGCTCAGTAGTTGAGCGTCTGCCTTTGGCTCAGGGCATGATCCTGGAGACCGGGGATCGAGCCCCACATCTGGCTTCCTGCATGAAGCCTGCTTCTCCTCTGCCTATGTCTCTGCCTCTTTCTCTATGTGTCTCTCATGAATAATAAATAAAATCTTAAAAAGAGAGAGAGAGCACAAAAGCAGAGGGAGAAGCAGGCTCCCTGCTCAGCAGGGAGCCCAAATGGAGCTTGATTCCAGGATCCTGGGATCTCAATTTGAGCCAAAGGCAGACACTTAATGGACTGAGACACTCAGGTGCCCTATTGAAGTAAAATTTACATTCAGTAATAGTCAACTGATCTTTGTCAAAGGAGAAAAGGCAATTCAAGGGAAAAATGATAGTCTTCAATAAATAGTACTGGAATCGCTAGATGTGCATAAACAAACAAACCAATCAACCAAGAATCTAGACACAGACTTTCTACCTTTCACAAAAATTAACTCAGGGGTGCCTGGGTGGCTCAGTCAGTTAAGCATCTGACATCAACTTAGGTCATGATCTCAGGGTCCTGGGATCAGCCCCGCATCAGGCTCTGCACTCAGTGAGGAGTATGCTTCTTCCTCTCCCTCTGTACCTTCCCCTTCTTGAGCTTTCTGTCTCTCTCTCAAATAAAGAAATGAAGTTTTTAAAAAAATTGTTTTAATTAACTAAAGATTGATCATAAACCTAAATGTAAAGTTCAAAACTATAAAACTTCTAGAGGGAGACAGGAGAATGTCTAGATAACTTCGGGTTTAGCAATAATTTTTTAGATACAACACCAAAAACATGACTGATTGAATGATTGATTTTTAAAGATTAATTTATTTATTTGAGAGAGAGCGAGAGAGCACACATGTGCACACACAGGAGTTAGGGGAGGGGTAGATGGAAAGAATCTTCAAGTAGACTCCCTGGTGACCACAGAGCCAGCCAGGCACAGAGCTTGATCCTATGATCCATGAGATGACAACCTGAGCTGAAACCACGAGTCAGTCACTTAACTGAGCCACCCAGGTGCCCCTAAAAACACGATTTATTAAAGAAAAAATTGACTGGTTGAACTTTATTATAATTAAAAACTGCACAGATACTGTTAATAGAATGAGAAAGTCACAGACAGAGAGAATATATGTACAAAACACATATCTAATAAAGGACTTATATCCAAAATACAAAAAGAACTCCTAAAACTGCATAGCAAAAAAACAAACAACCCAATTTAAAAATGGGCAAAACATCTGAACAGACACTTCACTAAAAAGATAAACAGATGGCAAATAAGCATACAAAAAGATGCTCAATATCATTTGTCATTAAAGAGTTGCAGATTAAAACAATGAGATATGTTCATAAGTATATATTTAACTTTGTAAGAAATTCCAAAGTGATGAACCATTTTACTTTCTCACCAACAATGTATAAGAGTTCCAGTTGCTTTGCCTTAACAACTAGTAGTTGGTTTTGTCAGGTTTTTTTATTTGAGCCATTTTGTGATGTAGCAGCCTGTCATTGTGGTTTTCACTTGCAATTCCTAATGACTAATCATACTGAGAATCTTTTTTTTTTATGTGCTTATGTGCCATTCATAGATCTTATTTGAAATAAATAAAATCTTGAAAAAAAAAAAAAAGATCTTGGGCAGCCTGGGTGGCTCAACGGTTTAGCACCACCTTTAGCCCAGGTTGTGATCCTGGAGACCCAGGATCGAGTCCCATGTTGGGCTCCCTGCTTGGAGCCTGCTTCTCCCTCTGCCTGTGTCTCTGCCCTCTCTCTCTCTGTCTCTGTGTCTCTCATGAATAAATAAATAAAATCTTAAAAAAGATAAAAGATCTTATTTGATGAAATGTTTAAATCTTTCATTCATTTTTAAAGTGTATTGTATGTTTTATTTATTATGGAGTTGTGAGATTTCTTTAGACATTCTGGGTATAGGTCATATCAGTTAGGGTCCAATCAGGAAAACTATTAACAGGAGATTGAAATAATGGAGAATTGGCTTGTAAGAGTCAAAGAGAGCTCTAACGAATACAGGAATATCAAATTCCCCACTACTGGCAGGGCTAAGATCTAGTTATCTGAAAAGAACCTCCAGACCTGTTGGAAAGAGCATAGCACAGCTCACTGGATGGTGAAAGAGACACTGAGGTGGCTCACCAGAGGACATCTACCTTCTGTGATATTGTCCACAGGGAGGTGCCGTACCCTGGAACTTGATGCAAAGTCACCTGAGGGGTGCTGGAGGAAGTGGCTCACAGTCAGGTTCACTTAGCAGTGGCACACCACTTTGAGAAGGTGTTGAGAGAAGCTTCTAGCAGCTGGGCACTGCTGGTTGCCCTATGCTATCAGAACTGGGATCTAGGGAAGCTGCCCTTTACGGGAGCTCAGTGCAAGGAAGCCTGTGCACTCTGCAGGAAACAGGAAGGGAAGTCTCCTTCCTCCGTCAGTGTCCCTCCAGCACTCCCTACTGGCACAACATCATTCCAAATGTCACAGGTGAAATCTCTACATAGCCCACCTCCAGGATCACCGAGCAGGCGAAGAAGGGTGGACTTGGAAATGTGAAGCAATAAACTGTTGACTCGCCCAAAATCCTTTATCATATATGTGTTTCTCCAGGCCATGGCTTGCCTTTTCATTTCTTAACGGTGTCTTTTGAGAAGCAGATGTTTTTCATTTTAATGATGCTCAATTTGTCAGTTTTTTCTTTTGCCATTCATGCTCTTTTCAGCCTAAGAGATCCTTGTGTTATCCCCAAATCAAAGACTTTATCCTATGTTTTCTTCTAGAAGTTGAACACTCTGAGCTCCTAGATTTAGGTTTATGATGCATTTCAAGTATTGTGTATATGTATTTAAATTTTACTTAAAGACATTTTTAAAAATTTTATTTTTCCTTTGAATAGTTTTAGGCTTACAGCAAAATTAAGGGGAAGATACAGAGATTCCCCATACTCCTCCTTCCCCCTCACATACATAGCATTTCCCATTTAAAACATCTCCTACCAGAGGGTATATTTGTTACAAATGCTGAACCAACACTGACACATTATAATCACCTAAAATCCATAGTTTACACTAGGACTCACTGTTGGTGTTGTACATTCTGTGGGTTTGGACAAATGCATAATGACATAGGTTCACATTATTTTCATTGCCCTAAACATCCCCTGTGCTCTGCTTATTCATCCCTCCCCCACTCCATATGCATTTTAGAAAATTGATAAAAAGCATATACACAGTAAATTACAAAAATATGTGCATGTACTGTAATTTATATGAATGGTTTAGAGTTATCTCCTTTGTCAACTCAGCACTGTTTTTAAGGTCTATTCATGTTGCTACATATGCATCCAATCTCTTGCTTCTCTAACTGCAGCATAGTATTGTTACCAGGTGTACCTTCTATACTTTACGCATCTACTCCTCTGCAGGTGGACAGCTATGATTGCCCACTATCAGAACTGACACAGCAAGTAAACATTCTTTGTTTTTTTAAGATTTATTTATTTATTTATTCATGAGAGACACAGAGAGAGAGAGAGAGAGGCAGAGACACAGGCAGAGGGAGAAGCAGGCTCCACGCAGGGAGCCCGATGTGAGACTCGAATCCTGGTCTCCAGGATCAGGCCCTGGGCCAAAAGCAGCGCCAAACCACTTAGCCACGCAGGCTGCCCTAGCAGTAAACATTCTAATGCATATCGCCTGATGGACCTGTATGATCATTTGTTTGGTCTATCCACCAGGATGTGATTTGCTGGGCCCTAGGCTCTGCACATGTCTGATTTGCCTGTGTTGTGCCAGACTGCTCTCCAGAAAGGTTGACTGTTCTGCATCCCCAGTGGCAGCAGGTGTAGGAGGCTGTATCTCCATACACCTGCCAACACTAGGCATTTTCCAGCTTTCTAAGTTTTGCCAGTCTAATAGATGTAAAGTGACACTTCACTGCTGTCTTCAGTTGAAATTCTCTGATCACCAATGATTTTAATTCTTGATAATTCCCTTCATATGCCTATTTGGGTTACCACTTTTATAAATTGCCTGTTGGTAAACTTTGCCCATTTTTCTATAGGACCTGTTAACTTTTTGCTTACTTCAGATTTAATCTGCACTTCCTTTTCTAGTTTCCTAAAATGGAAGCTAAGATCATTGATTTTAGATCTTCTCTAATACATGCATCAGTGCTATAAATTTCTCTCTAAGCACTGCTTTCGCTGCATCATACAATTTTTGATTAGTTGTCTTTTCATTTTTACATAGTTACTTTAAAACTTCTCTTGAGGCTTCTTCTTTGACCCAGGTGTCATTTGTAAGTGTGTTGTTTAATGTCCAAGTATCTTGGGACTTTCCAGCTATCTCTGTTATGATTTCTAGTTTACTTCTGTTGTGGTCTGAGAGCAGACATTGGATGATTTCTACTTTTTAAGTTTGTCAAGATGTGTTTTATGGCCCAGAATGTGGTCTATGTTGGTGAGTATTCCATGTGAGCTTGAAAAGAATATGTATTCTGGCCTGGGATGCAGTAGTTTATAGATACCAATTCTATCCACTTGATTGATGGTGCAGCATTCCAGTGTCCTTACTGATTTTCTGCCTGTTGATCTGTCCATTTCTGGTAGAAGGATGTTGAAGGCTGTAGCTAGGAGAGTGGATTCATCTATTTCTTTTTGCAGTTCCATCTGTTTTGCCCCATATATATTGACACTCTATTGTTAGGCACATACATATTAAGGATTGCTCTGTCTTCCTGGAGAACTGACCTCTCTATCATCATATACAGCCTTGCTTTGTCCCCCAAAACCTTTCTTGCTCTGTAGTCTTACCTGGTTGAAATGAATATAGCTACTCCAGCTTTCTCTTGATTAGTCTTTTTCCATCCCCTTACTTTTAATCTATATGTGTCTTTTTATTTACAGTGGAGTTTTCCATAGACAACATAACTGGGTCACATTTTTTTTATCCACTCCAATAATCTCTGTCTTCTATTTGGTATATTTAGACCATTGACATTTAAAACGATTATGATATACTATAATTCGGTTAATATCTACCACATGTGTTATTGTTTTCTATGTTATGTTTCTATTGTTTCTTATGTTATCCTTGCCTTTGTTCCTATATTTGTCATGTAGTCTTTTTCTGCCTTTGTGGTTTTAACCGAGCAATTTATAGAATTCTACTTTCTCCCCTTTCTCAGCATATCAGTTATACTTCTTTTCTTACTTTTTTTTACTGGTTTCCCTAGAGTTTGCAATAGACATTTACAACTAATCCAAGTTCACTTTCAAAAACACTACAGCTTCACGGGTACTGCAAGTACTTACTTAATAATAACCAACATTCCTAATTCCGTCCTCCCATGCATCACGTCACTCCTATCATTCATTTCACTTACACATAAACTAAAATCATTGAACACGTTGCTGCTATTACTATTTTAAACAAACTGTTACATATTAGGTCAATTAAACATTTTTAAAAAGTGTTTATTTTGCCTTCACTTATTCCTTCTCTAACACTCTTCCTTTCTTTTTTTTTTTTTTAAAGATTTTTACTTATTTATTCATGAAAGACACACACACACAGAGAGAGAAGCAGAGACATAGGCAGAGGGAGAAGCAGGCTTCATGAAGGGAGCCTGACGTGGGACTCCATCCTGTGACTCCAGGATCACACCTGGGGCTGAAGGTGGCACTAAACTGCTGGGCCGCCAGAGCTGCCCACACTCTTCCTTTCTTTATGTGGATCTAATTTTTTGACCAAGATCATTTTCTTTCTCTCTGAAGAACTTCTTTTAAAATTTCTTGCAAGGGAGTTTTACTGGCAACAAATCACCTCTTTTTTTTTTTTTTTTTTTTGTCGGACAGAGTATTTCTTCCTCACTTTTGAAGGATAATTTCCTAGGATACAGAATTCTAGGTTGGCAGGGTTTCTTTTTCTCTCAACACTTGAAATATTTCACTGCACTCACTTCTTACCTGCATGGTTTCTGAGAAGAAGTTGAATGTAATTTTTTAAAAAAATTATTTATTCATGAGAGACACAGAGAAAAGCAGAGACATAGGCAGAGGGAGAAGCAGGCTCCCTGTGGAAAGCCCAAAGCAGGACTCGATCCCAGGACCCTGGGATCACCACCTGAGCTAAAGGCAGATACTCAACCACTGGGCTACCCAAGTGCCCCTCCTCCAGTGTAATTCTTATCTTTGCTCCATTACAGATAAGATGTATTCCTCCTGGCTTCTTCTAAGGCTTTACCATTGATTTTTTTTTTTTTCAATTTGAATATGTCTAGGTGTAGGGTTCTTTCTTGAGGGGGATTTATCCTGCTTGGTGTTCTCTGAGCTTCCTGTATCTGTGTTTTGGTGTCTGACATTAATGTTGGGAAATTTTCCGTCTTTACTGCTTCAAATATATCGTTTGTATCTTTCTCTCCTTCTCTAGTGTTCCTATTATGTGTATGTTACACCTTTTGTAGTTCTCCACAGTCCTTGGATATCCCATTCCATTTTTGCATCATTTTTCTCTTAGCTTTTCAGTTCTGGAAGTTTCTATTGATGCATTCAATATTACATATTGTTGCACATGTCTGATTGACCTAATAATGTCCACTCTATTAATGAGATGGCATTCTTCATTTCTGCTACAATGATTTTTATCTCTACCATTTCCTTTTAATTCTTTCTTAGAATTTTCATCTCTCTGCTTACATGACCTTACTGTTCTTGAATGTTGTCTACTTCATCCATCCATTCCCTCACCATGTTCATTACAGTTATTCCAAAACCTAATCTGATCATTCCAACATCTCTGCTAGGTTTGAGTCTGGTTCTGGTGCTTGTTCTGTCTCTTCAAAATGTGTTTTTACCTCTGAGTATGCATCGTAATTTTTTATTGAAAGCCAGATGTGATGTGCTGGATAAAGGTAACTGTGGTAAGTGGGCCAATTTTTTTAAGGATTTTATTTATTTATTCATGAGAGACACAGAGAGAAGCAGAGGGAGAAGCAGGCTCCCTGCAGGGAGCCCCATAGGAGACTCGACCCCAGGGCCCTGGGATCACAACCTGAGCCAAAGGCAGATGCTCAACCACGGAGCCACCCAAGCGCCCCTAAGTGGGCCTTTAGTGATGTGGTATAAGGTATATGTGGGGGAGAAGAAGCCTAGAGGCCTGTGATGAGCTCTTAGTCTTGTTCGTGAACCTGTATCTTTGGAATGAACTTCACAAGTACTTCCCAGTCCCCCACCCCCACCCCAGTCAAGTGGACCAGGATGGCTAGAGCTGGCTGGAGGCTGGAGTTGGGTATTTCCTCTCTTCCAGGTTGGTTAAGGTCTGATAAAACCATGGCGAGCAAAGCTCAGCTAAAAGTTTCTCCTGAGGGCTGGTATTAAGAACAAAGTCCTCCAGCATATTTCAGAATGGTTACTTTTTCCCCTCCCTCTGCTAGAAGTGTGAATAGAGCTCTCTCTGATATTTGCTGTGAGAACCTGTAGAGCTTCTGGAGGTAAAACTCTAAGACTGGCCAGCCCTGGGGTTCCTAAATCTCAGACTTGTGCACCCTGAGCCTTCAGAAATCCGACAAGCACAGTTCCAGTTTTCCCACCCAGCCCTGGTTCCAGGAAGGTTTCTGCTCTGGTAAGTTGTGAGCATCCATCTGTCTGTATCTCCAGTTTTTGGAGCAGTGGTTTGCCCTGTGTCCTCAATTCTCTGGCAGATCTAAGAACAGTTGTTTATTTTCAGTGTGTTCTATTTTTTACTTGTTAAGAGAGAGTGTAGACTTCCAAGCTCCTGACTTGCTGGACCGGAAACTCTCTTTTGCTTATTGGTTTGCATGAGTTACTTGTATATTCTATTTTGGGGAAGTATATTCTATGTATTAATTCCTCATCATCTTAACTAATTTATTTATTTTGAAATGCCTTATCATATTTAGAGTTACAAATATATCCACTTATTCTATCAAGTATTGTCCATGGTATCCTCTCTTGAATAGAAACCCTTAATCTTGACATGATCAAATGAATCCATTTTTTCCTTCTGGTTTGAACTTTTGAAGTTTTATAGAGTCTTTCTCCTGGGGCACCTGAGTGGTTCAGTGGTTGAGCATCTGCCTTCAACTCAGGTCATGATCCCTGGGGTCTGGGATCGAGTCCTACGTCGGGCTCCCTGCAGGGAGCCTGCTTCTCCCTCTGCCAGTGTCTCTGCCTCTTTCTCTGCGTCTCATGAATTAAAAAAAAAAATCTTTTTAAAAAAAAAGAGCCTTTTCTCTCAACTCAGGTTCCAAGGATACTCTCCTATATTTTCTTCTATTAATTTCGAGTTTTATTTTTATATTGAGGTCTTTTGTAATTTAGAGTGTATCTTTTTATTTGGTGTTAGGCAAGGATCTCATTTATTTTCTCCATGTAGTGAGCTGGTTTAATCTGTCCCTTCTTTATTGATTTGTGATGCCTCCCACACATACACTCCTGGTCTGACTCCGAGTTTTCCATTCTGTTCCATGATCTATTGGTCTGTCTTTGTGCCAAACCAATGTTGTTGTTTTGCTTTGTTCAGTTCATAGACAACTTTGTAGTGCGCTGCTCTTTGCTCTTCTTTTGCAAGCTTGACTTAGTCCTGTTTGTCCCTATGCTATACATTTTAGAATGAGTTTGCCAAGTTCCGGGAAAACACACCTGGAATTTTTATTGGGATTTCATTGCACATGTAGATTAACTCATGCAATTAACACCCGTATAATAGTAAGCCATTTTATCCAAGAGTGTGAGATTTGCCTACATTTATTCAGGTTAGTTTCTACATCCTTTATTAAAGTTTAAAGTTCTCTCTGTAGGTTTCTTGTATATTCTTAGACAAGTTCATGGTTAGAGATTTTACATGCTATTTTGATCCCCTTCTCCCAGAAGCTGGTTACTGCTGGTGAAGAGAAATGCTATGAATTTCCTTTTTTTTTTTTTTTTTTTAAGATTTATTTATTGGAGATAGAGAAAAAAGTGGCAGGGAGGAACAGAGGGAGAGGGGAAAAAAATCTCAAGCAGACTCCCCACAGAGGGCAGAGACCCACTGGGGGTTTGATTTTACAACCCCAAGACCATGACCTGAGCTGAAATCAGGAATCTGATGCTTGACCGATTGAGCCACCCAGGTGCCCCAAGGATTTCTTTTTTTAGGTTAATCTCTTATCTAGCGATTTACTGAATTCTTTTAATCGGTTTGACAGTCTGTCTGTTGATTCTCTTTGTTTTTCAAGGAAAATGAAAACATTATCTTTACATACCATCATTTTTATCTCTTCTCATCCTTATATCTCTTATTCCTTCTCCCCTGATCCGTTTGCCAAGAATGTCCATTACTATATATTCAACAGTAGCACTATAGTTGGATTCGGATTTCATTCCAGATCTTAAAGAAGATGCACTTCACGTCTTTTCATTAAGCGAATGTTTGCCTTAAGCTCTTGCCATATAACCTTCACCAGTTAAGGATGTCTCTCTTATATCCATAAGTGAGTGATGAACTTTATCAGACGTTTTCTCTTCATCAATGAATTGAGATAATGGTATTGTGTTTGTCCTTTATTCATGGGGTGATTCTGATGTGGAGGGAACTCAGAATTCCTGGCATAAATCCTACTTGATCAAAATGTATGTTTTAAATACATAATTGGATTAGTTAACTGATATTTCATTTGGGATTTTTATATGTACATCATAGGTGAAAGGAACCTATTCTTTTCTCTTATTGCTTTGTCTTTACTGATTTTAGAATACATATTGCACTGGTTTCATAAAATGATCTGGGCGGTATTTGGTCTTTTCCAACTTTCTGGAGAAACTTACATAAGATAGGAATTAACTGTTCCTTGAGAGTTTGGTACAACTCCAGAAATTCATAAACGTTTATTACTCTGACCCCGCCAGCTTCATTGTTCTCGAGTTTACCACATATTTTGAAGAAGTTGGTTTAAATTAATGAATACGGGGATGCCTGGGTGGCTCAGTCAGTTAAGCATCCAACTCTTGGTTTCAACTCAGTTCATGATCTCAGGGTCATGAGATCCAGTCCGTGTCCGGCTCCTTGCTCAGCATGCAGTCTGCTTCAGAGTCTCTATCTCCCTCTCCCTCTGCAACCCCCCCCCCCCCCGCACGACTACTACTCTCATGTGCTCTCTCTCTCTCTCTCAAATAAATAAATCTTTAAAACAATAAAATAAATTAACAAATACAAGTCTTACTTTCCCAGGTAGCTGCATATGGTAGAGAAAATACACACAGCCCTTAAGAATAGTGGCACCACATACTGGGTCACATGCCTCAACCCGACTTTCAACCCTGTTAGTCTCTGTAGGTAAAAGGGCTGCATCTTCTCAAGTCTCTCCCTCTTCAGCCCTCGTACCCTTGAACTCAGCCTCCTGTTTTATTGAGAAAATGAAACCCCTAGGGCCTAGCTCCCTTGAATCTCATCTACCTGCTTACAGCGACTGCCTGTCCAGTCACACCTCTTTTCCCCAGCCTCAGAACAAGAGGTGTCAGGGATGCCTGGGTGACTCAGTGGTTAAGCATCCACCTTCAGCTCAGGTTGTGATCCCCGGGTCCTGGGATTGAGTCCCACATCCGGCTCCCTGCATGGAGCCTGCTTCTCCCTCTGCCTATGTCTCTACCTCTCTCTCTGTATCTCTCATGAATAAATAAATAAAATCTTCAAAAAAAATGAGATGTCCCTTCTGAGTCCAGGCGACCCCCATGAACGTGTCCCCAATCCCCCTCTCTTTCTCTCAGGGACCTCACTCCTTTAGACAATCCCTCCTCTCCTGAAATTCAAATTCTCTCTCCCTACAGGGCTTCTTCTCCTTGGTCCAACAACATAATCAAATCTCACCCATCCCCAAAAAATCCCTCCTTTGTGTGCTGTGGGACAGGCATTCTCACACGCTGCAGGTGGGAGTGTAAATTGGCAAGATCTTTCTGGGAAGCAATTTGGTAACCCGAATCAAAAGCCTGAAAAATATTTGCACCCTTTGTCCCAGTAATCCTGCCTCTAGAAATCCATCTAAGGAAGTAATCAGAAATGCTGACAAGGAGAGATGTTTAAAGATGTTAATCTCACTGTTATTTTAACAGCAAAAAACTGGAAACAATCTAAAGGTTCAACAACAGGGGATAGGTTCAACAAATTGTACTTAAATATAATGCAATTTTGTGCAATCACTAAAACTATAAGTTTTAAAGACTGGTTGACATGAGAAACTATCCATTAAAAATAAGTGAAAACAGCAGCATATGAACAATATGTACATAGTACGGTGCTGAATTTGTTATGTATAGAAACAGCTAACCCTTCTGGAATGTTAGCTATTGTATACATTCTCTCAATCTTCGCAACGTTCCTGAACAGTTAATACTGTTATCCATGTTTTATAGAGAAAGAAACCAACCAGAAAGAAAAACATCAATATCCATGGGGGGGGGGGGCGGGGTGTGACATTACTGATGAATGTTATTTTCTTCATTTCCTTCCGCATTTTCCAATACTTAAAAAAAGGAGGTTTTCCTTTCTGTCAAACAGAAATACTGAATCATTCTTCTTTCTGCGTTTTTTCTGTGTTATATATGCTTTATGCGTATAGTAGTGAGTAATTTGAACGACACAGAGGAAATGAAAATCCTCCTCCCAGTCCTGCTGTTTCAACCACCAGAGACTGGCCACTGAGGACAGTCTGGCTTTTGTATTTATATTTGCTGGAAAACGTGTATATGGGGGGCCTGGGTGGCTTAGGGGTTGAGCATCTGCCTTCAGCTCAGGTCATCATCCCCGGGGTCGTGGGATCAAGTCCTGCATAGGGCTCCCTGCTCAGTGGGCATCCCTGCTTCTCCCTCTGCCTATGTCTCTGCCTCTCTCTGTGTCTCTTATGAATAAACAAATAAAATCTTTTTTTTTTTTAAGTGTTTGTAGACATACATGCGGAGAAAAAGCAAATGTGATCACCCTACCGTGGCAATACATGAGACTGCACAAGCGGACTGGCTGAAGGGACTGCATTTTGGTCTCTGCCCCGAGAGGGGCCCCTTTGGGCAGAAGGCTCACGTTTAATTTGGCCAAGTGCTGGACCGCCTCCCGACCCTCCAGCGCTGCCCTAAGGGCTGCAGGTTTGGGGCCTTGCCCAGGGAGTAGCCGTTCCTGCCTTGCCCACTTGAGAAGGGGACCCTGTGATGCTCCAAAGTGCTGATGGTTAGACGACCTCTTAGGGCTCCCCCCTTCTGACTCTCCTCCGTATTTCCCAGCTGCAGGCATTCAGCTTGTCCCCAGTGGAGCCAAGGGGCCCGCGGGCCGCGAGAGGGGGAGGAGAGAGACCTTATCACCAGACCAGCGCTGGCGGCCTAGAGACCCCAGGCTGGCTTCCCAGCGCGCGCCAGCTCACTAAAGATGGGCTTCAGCGGCGCAGGACTCTACGGTGCGGGGGCACCAAGGGGCGCCTGCAGGGCGGTGGGGGGAGCGGCAAAGCGGTAGGACAAACTGGGAAAGCCCTGGAGGGCTGAGAAGGCTGCGCAGCCTCCACTTCAAAGCGCCTTTCCGAGGCTCTTCCGGAGCTGGCGGGTGCAGAAGCCAGGGCCCTCCTCCGCGGAGCCACCGCCCTCTGGTGGCAGCGTGCAGAGGTTACGGCTGCTCCCTCGGCCCCGCCTCCCCGCGCAAGGCTGGACGGCGGAGGTGCCACTCACGCATCCTGCAAGCAGGAGGCGGGTAGCGAGCTCCCACTGGAGACCTGAAACCTGCCAAAAGGGGAAGTCAGGCTGGGGTGATCCGGGGCTGGAACCTGAGATTCTGGACAGCCCGCCCAACTGATGACGCTTCCAGGCACCTCTGCTAATTGTAAAAGCAAAAGGCACCAGACAATGAAGATTTTATTTCAAAATGTTTCTTTGGCCAGGATCGCCTCAAAGGAAAGGGATGGGGGCCTGGGGTTTTAGAAAGGCAGGTAAACGGGGGGAGTCATCAGCAAGTCCTAGGGGGGTTAGTAAGAAAGGATGGAGATGGGTTTTTCTGGGCAGAGTAAGGGGGTCCCGGTGCAGTTAGCTGGTTGCCCAGAACTTAAAGGGGTTGGGCCTTTTCTTAACCGTCGCTGCCTTCGGGGAGCACAGGATTCAGGTGAAGCTCCGCGTTGCTGTGACAGAGGGAGCATGCTGCAGAATGGCCCTTTGAGAGCTGGGGAAGGGGGGGTCCGGGTCACCCATGTGTGTTTTAGTGGCTGAGGCAAGATCCCAACTTGCAGGTGCCGAGAGAGCAAGGTGACCCCAACCCGAAGTTTCACGTCCCTCCAAGAGAAGAACCACAGAGTCACCGGGGAAGGGCTGAGCCCAGCCAGCAGCAGCAGTGATCTGCTCCAGTCGCAGCTTCTGGCTTTGCAGGCTGTGTCAGAGAAGTGGGGGATCACCTGGACTACCCCAGGAAGGAGGCGGGAGGGTTCTGAAGGCGCAGGGAAGGCCCCAGTCAGGCCTCTGGAAGGGTCAGAAGCCCCGCAGTTCTGAGACTGGGCTACCTGTCTGCTTCTCCGGGTATCTGAGTGCCTGTCTCTGACTCCTGGGCACCCACTCAGTTCCCTTTTCCCACCCAGCTTCTTTTTCCCACCCACGACCTTTGCTCACTGAGGGCTTCAGCTGGTACCGGCCCCTTATGGCCATCCCAGCACCACCCTCAGCCCTCGGCCCTGGGG
Organism: Vulpes lagopus; assembly: GCF_018345385.1. Taxonomy (NCBI): domain Eukaryota; kingdom Metazoa; phylum Chordata; class Mammalia; order Carnivora; family Canidae; genus Vulpes; species Vulpes lagopus. Next base: position 49,754,889 of record NC_054825.1, read on the forward strand.
CGCATCATCCCTGCAGCTGCATCCGAAACTTTGCAGCCTCTCAAAAGACAGCCCACGTTTTCAAGCCAGAGTCACTCACTGCGGCCAACCTGTGCCCTGCCCGGCTTGCTTCTGGAAGGCGGCCCACCCTGGCCCCTCAGTTATAGGTGGGGGGCTCCAATGACCTGCTTCTCACAGGGGCTGGGGCAGGACAGCTGCCCTTGGAAGAGTCAGGTGCACTGCACTGAGCTGAAGGAAGTGAGAAATGACTTAGAAAGACTTGGCATGCGTCCTGGAACCCCATGCAGGTCATACCGCCGGACCTCAGGTGTATCGATCGACTCCTTGCTCAGGCTTCCCCCAGCCTGCTCTTCTCACTCGCCTGACGCCCTAGCTCACCACTGCCGTGGCTGGCTCCGGGCTGGATCACAGGCCACTGGGCTTTGGGAAGGGCCAGTCTGACCCAAGTCCAGATACCCTGGAGAAGTAGGCCCTGATCGGCGTGTTCGGGTACCCACCTGACAATAACTATAGCTACCTTTTCACTGAACAAAATGGCTTTCTGGTAACCAGGGAGGTGGATAGGTGGGGCATTGAGGTAAGGGGACAGCAATGCTAGAATGAATGTCCTTACCGAGCTTGTCTGCTTGTGTCATTTTTCCCCCTCTGCTCAGGCTGCTCTCCTGCCCTGATTGCCCCCACCGCCCCCACACCCCTTCAGCAGGTCAGCTCTTCCTCTCTGTGGAGACTCAAGTTGCCATCACCTCCAACTGGAAGCCCCTCCTATCCCTCCCGGCCCTCACAGCATCCCCTCCATTCTTGCTTCCATCCCTGTCAGCTCATCCCAGCTCCTGAGATACTTGAAAGACTCATCCCGAGAGCTGGGGACCCGAAAGGTTCAGTAACTGTTTCCTGAATGGACCAATTTTGAGAGCTCAGGTTAAGCACTGGGGTTGATTTTTCAGAAAGGGATCCCAGGACTTCCTTTCCAATGTTTCTCACATGACCGCAGGGTAGCAAGGGAGTTTCCATGAGTTTCAATCCACACTTCACCACATGCTCATTGAACAAGTTCACCTAACCTCCTAGCTCCTAACTGCCTCAGTTTCCCCATCTGTAAAATGGATATACCGATAGTGCCTACTTCAAAGAGTTGTTGTGAGGATCCAGTTAAATAGTGCTTACCACAATTCCCGGGACATTGCATGTGCTCATTGTTTTATGATTATTACTGTTACTATCATCATATGCCCACCCCACCCCCCCAACTCGATGCTGTTCCCAGAGGCCCTGCAGAGGACAGGATGCCACTCTTGGGCCCTTGGAGATCTGTAAAGCAATCATCACTCCATCAATAAAACAAAGGCTGAGACTTTAACCTCACTGGGCTTCTGTAGCAAAGGTACATATTTTAAATTCTTTGGAAAATAATAAAAAATAGATCAAGCCGTCTAACACACTTTGGTATATCTTTTCCAGTCTTTTTTTCTTAAGAACATTAAATGTAGTTCTAATCACACTGTACATACACATATGAGTTCTATTGCTCATAAGTAGCCTTATATCATGCTTGCTGTGTTGTTATACATAATGCCGAACATCATTTCTCAACTTTTCAGGAAAGGACAGTTAAAGTATATTTTTTTAAAAAGGCAAAACTAAAAAATAAAAATAAAAAATAAATTAAAAAGGCGAAACCATTACACTTGTATGTATACAAAATGAACACATTAAACATTTTATTTAACACATTATAAATAAGGGACCTAGGAAAATGACAACCAGGTTAAAGAAAAATGTAGGTAGGAGTGCCTGGCTGGCTCAGTTGGTTGGGCATGACTCTTGAGCTTAGGGTCATGAATTTCAAGTACCAGGTTGGGTGTGGAGCCTAGCTGATTAAAAAATATTGTGGGATGCCTGGGTGGCTAGGTCACTTAAAAGCATGGGACTCTTGATCTCAGGGTTGTGAGTTCAAGCCCCGCTTCAGGTTCCATGCTGGGCAGAGCCTACTTAAAACAATCTCAGATACAAATATACCAGATCCAGCTGATCAGGGTACTCGTGACTACCAGGAGGAAACATGGTTCACTTACAAAAGTGGGGTAAAAAGAGAATCCACTCCATCAAGCAAGGGAAAAAACAATATGGATAATACCATCCGATCCAAGAGTAATAATAATAATCTCATATGCTAAAATATATGTAGAAAAGTGTACAGGAATATATACTAAACTGTTAATGGTGTCTAGAAGGTAAAGCTATGAAGGCTTTTCATTACCTTTGGGGCTTTTTTGTAATGTTTAAATTATTTACCATGACCTTGTATTACTTTTATAATTTTTAAAATAAAAAAGGAAATGGCAGTTTCACATGCCACAGGTTAAGACTCTCTGGATGATTTCAGAGTTACTTATGCAATTTTCCTGAAAGAAGTACTCAAACACATACTCCCAGCTATCCGAAACATAAATCAAAATCAAGAATTCAGGGAAATTGGGGTGCCTGCGTGGCTCAGTCAGTTAAGTGTTTGACTCCTGGTTTTGGCTCAGATCATGATCTCAGGGTTGTGAGATTGAGCCCTGCCATGGGCTCCAGTGCGGAGTCTGCTTAAGATTCTCTCTCTCCCTCTGTCCCCACCCCAACCCCTACCTGTGCACACACACACACACACACACACACACACACACACACTCTCTCTCTCTCTCTCAAGCAAAAAAAGAATTTAAGGAATTGCAGTGTGACTGATTTTTCAAAGATGACCATGCCAACATATATCCGTATGTATGTATGTGTATATATGCACGTACATATGTGTATACTTTTTTCAGATTTTATTTATTTATTCATGAGAGACACAGAGAGGCAGAGACACAGACAGAGGGAGAAGCAGGCTTCCTGCAGGGAGCTCATACAGGACTCGATCCCCAGACCAGAGATCATGCTCTGAGCCAAAGGCAGACACTCAACCACTGAGCCACCCAGGGACCCCCATGTGTATATACTTGTAAGCATCTCACATGTTCATCTTACAGAATGATGCTGACACACTTCCATTGAATTTAGGTGAATGTCTGTAATGGCCCTAACCACTAGGATACAGCAGAAGTGACTGAATGATTTCTGAGGTTTGGTCATGAAAGGCAACGTGGCTTCTCCTTGGCGCGCTCTCTCTCTCTCTATCTATCTGGGGACACAAGTGTTTAGAACTCAGCCCCTATATCATGAGGAAGGCCAGACTACACAAGAGGCCGTGTCTGGAAGTTCTGTCCAATAGCCCCAGCCAGGTCCCAGTGGGGTAGCAGCCAGCACCAAGCCCTCAGATGATTAAGCCAAGTTAGAAACTCCAGCTATTAAGTCTTCCTGCTGAGGCCTCAGACACTGCAGAGGAGACACAAACCTTCCTTGCTGTAATCTGCCTAAATTCACGATACACAGAAACTGGAAGAGATAATAAGGATTGCTGTTTGAAGCCATTGAGTTTCGGGATAACTTGTATGGCCATAGTACCTGGAACATGCGGTGTAGGTGGAGACCACTTAAATACCCAGAATTCAATATTTATAATGATAAGCAGTGTTACAATGTGAACATGAAATTCAGAACCAATGTGTGAAAAAAGAAGACCCATGTTGTTTTTGAAAAGAGATACAGTACTCTGAGCCCCTGACGGAGGGGCACGCAAGCAGGGAGGCTGGAACACTCTTCACCTTATCTGGTAAGGGAGGCAGAAATGATGGATGCATCTGGAATGTGACAGAGACATGGAGATTCAGGGAAATGTTTTACAATCTTGAAGGTGTCGAAGGATAAAACAATAGGCTGTATACTTTCCAAATCACAGAAAATAAAAACAAATAAACCTTTGCGCGTATCACTGAGAAGGAAAAAAAGCAAAGGAAACCAAAAAGCGAAGATGTAGGCCAAAATATGATAATAAAGCCCCAACATGGACATAAGACCCAACATGCCAGAATGAATACGAATGTGTCACACTCTCCTGGAAAGCCAAAAGACCCTGCAACTGGATGAATACGATTGAATTACTTCGATGCGTACAGGTCACCATCCATAAAATACAGCTAACCAACCCTGTGCTCTTTGTAGCCCGGGTGTGGTGGACAAACACTGCCTCTGGGTGGCCCCTCACCATCCCACCCTGCTGCCTGCCTTGTAGGTGCCGAGTGCCAGTGTCCAGGTGGACGTGGGCAGACACATGTAATGGAAGAGCCCAGTGAAGACAGCGACAGCCCCAGAAAGCTGGACCTGCGGGGCGAGGGGCTGCCCAGCTATCTGGCTGGAGCGACTCCGAGCCCGAGTGCGGGCCCAGCCTTCCTCCTCCAGGCTTCCCACCCTGCAGTTCTGGGTCAGTTTGGAAGGCAAGACATGCACAGGCCACCGACTGTGCCGCTTTGCCTGGCCCCCACTGGCACCTCATTAGGGAAAATTCGTCCCAGACTCCTGCCAACAATTTGGTACTTTTTCTGAAAGGTTCTGAGTTTGTTGTTGTTTTTTTCTTTCTCTGTGTCTTAATTAGCTTTTTAATTGGGACGTTTGGAGGTGGCATATCAAGGAAGGTTGGTCTAATGCCCTCTACATCAACTCGAAAATCCTATTATCTGTCATTGGTAATAGCAACGCTTTTTGGGGGAAATGCGTTTGTTAACATCAGGTGCTATGCTGCATGCTAGGAGGGCAATAATGAAGAAGGTCTGGTCCCCTGTCCTGGGAGGGGTGGGAGAGGCAAGCAAGTAAACAACTAACTTTAATACGAGGCAGAAGAAAATAAGTGCTAAATATAGGAACTGAGTGGCAAGAACGGGGGAGGGAGCAATTAATGCTGATGGAGGAATGAGAGGAGGCTTTATGG